>NC_090445.1:225465400-226111829 GCF_031143425.1 Pleurodeles waltl
GTTCTGAATGTGCCCCTTTTTGGGAAAACAGTCCAGGTTGTAGGATCAGTGAATCAGTATTTGACCAACCCGATTACAGATCCAGTTCAGGATGAGATTAGCACCTTTCAGGGAATGCACAAATTCGTAGTCTGTAGTTCAAGATGCTCCATTACCTGTTTAAATGATGGAATTGAGATTCAGACTAATAGCGATGATGAAGAAGAGCTGGCACCAGAGCTAGAGTGTGGGGGCATAGATGAGGTGTACCCTCTGATTAATTTCTTTCCGATGTTCACAGTGAAGGAGCTTCATCCTGATTTACAGGGAACCGTTAAGGAGAAAGTGTGGGATCTGACAGGAAAGGAGATAGGTCTGATAAAGGGAGTGAGCCAATTAAGGTTTCTGTAAAGCCGAATGCAGTTTTCCTCAAATTCGCCAGTAACACATGCGACAATTTGTTCTAATGAAGGTCGCCCAAATAATTGCAGAATTTGTAAAGCAAGGGGTCTGAAAGAAGTGTTGAGCAGCCCATGTAATTCACCAATAATGGGACTGAAAAAGGCCTGTGGGAAAGTTCGAATTGTCCAGGATTTGAGAAAAATAAATGATATCATAATAAAATGTTTCCCCGTTGTACCAAATCCAGCCATGATAATGTTTCAGATTCCATGTGATGCTGAGTGATTCACTGTCATAGATCTGTCACAAGCTTTCTTTTCTGAGCCTCTTCATGAGGACAGCCAATTTCCCTTTGTTTCAAATTCTTAGACCAAGTTTACTGTTGGTGTTGAATTCCTCAAGGGTTTTCGGAGTCACCTTCCATATTCAATCAGATCCTGAAAATGAATTTGGAGTCGCTAGAATTGCCTTTCCAATCGACCTTGGTACTGTACATTGATGACTTGCTCATTGCATCCAGAACAAGGGGCGAGTTTAAGTATGACTCGATTGTCCTGATGAACCATTTGGGAATGAGTGGACATAAGGTGTCCCCTCTGAAATTGCAGTATTGTCAGAAAGAGGTGAACTATTTGGGTCACCTGATTGAGAAAGGATCAAGGAGAATATCCAGAGAAAGGGTTACGACCATATTGCAGATGAATCCCCCAACCACATAGAGAGATGTCCGGATGTTCTTAGGGATGGTAGGTCACTGCTGTCAGTGAATTCCAAATTTTTCAGTCATTTCAAAGCCATTGCAGAAGCTGACTCACAAAGAGGTCACCGATCCCATAGTGCTAGACCAAGCTGGTATGAAAGCGTTCTCTGAACTGAGAGAAAGTATGTGCAGATCTCCAGCTTCAGGTATGTCTGATTACACAAAACCTTTTGCATTGTTTTGTCATGAGCGTGATGCATGTTCTTAGTCTGTCTTGACACAGGTCCATGGAGGTGTAAACATCCCAGCAGCATATTTTTCGGTTACTTTGGGCCCAGTCGCAGCAGCCTTAACAGGTTGTTTGCGTGCAGTTGCAGCGGTTGGACAGAGCCTCACACAGTGTGAAGGTATTGTGATGGGTCATCCTTTAACAATAATGGTCCCTCACTCAGTTGAAGTACTCCTAACCCACCCCAAGACCCAATATTTGACAGGTGCAAGATTGACCAGATATGAGACGAGTATCTTAGGGTCACCAAATGTGTCATTGAAAAGATGTACAGTGCTGAATCTGGCAACTCTACTTCCAAATGAAAATTTGGAAATTAAAAAATTGGAAGACATTGAGCATGATTGCCTAGAGGTAACTGACTTCTGCACGAAACTGAGACCTCGATTTGGAAGAAAATGACCACATTGTTTTTGTTGATGGTTCTTGTCTGAGAGACAATACAGGGACATTGAGAGCAGGTTATGCTGTGTGCACAATTTCTGGTATCCTGGAAGCGTCCTAGCTTCAAGGAGTATATTCTGCCCAAGTAGCGGAATTGGTAGCTCTTACTAGACAATGCCATGTTTCTGCCCAAATGAAAGTGACAATCTATATGGATAGCCAGTGCAGATTTGGAATAGTCCATAATTTTGGCCAGTTGTGGTCACAGAGAGGTTTCATGACCTCTTCTGGTTCACCAGTAAGAAATGGTGAAAGATTTAAAGAATTGTTACATGCCTGAAGAAATTGCCGTAGTGAAATGCAGTGCACATCTAAAGTCTCAAGACTTCGGCCCTCATTACAAACCCAGCGGTAAATGCCACCTACTGTCGTGCAGACAGCCGTCAACATACCGTGGCGGTATTCAGCTACGGGTATAATGATCCACACTGAGAAACCTGCCACTATACAGACACCCACACAAGTCCGCCAGACCAAAGGTCAATGATAAACTAGCGATAGCAAAACCCACACCATTACGCCAATAGGAATACGCCCACAGTATCACAACCCACAAATCACTGTGGCGGTCTTTCAAACGCAGTAAACCATTGGTGGTACACACCGCTGCGCTCAAAATACACACACATTTACAAAACACCACCACATTGGACAATTCAAACTACACACACCTGACACATATACACATACCACACCCACACACTCACACCACTATACAACACACCCACATTACCCACAACCCTTTCAACGAACAACAAGAGTGTCAACACAGAGAAACACAAGCAGGGAGCACTCAACTGGAGCCACAGAACAACATCACCCATACGCCATCCATGCACATCACAGCATACATCCCAACACATCACCCCACACATCCTCACACATGCCACTCACACCACATCCATGGCACCCCAAAACACCCCAGGTTTTCCAAGGAGGAGCTAAGGGTCATGGTGGAGGAAATCATCCAGGTAGAGCCACAGTTATTCGGATCACAGGTGCAGCAGACGTCCATTGCAAGGAAGATGGAGCTATGCAGAGAATAGTGGACAGGGTCAATGCCTTGGGACAGCACCCCAGAACAAGTGATGACATCAGGAATAGGTGGAACGACCTACGTGGGAAGGTGCGTTCCGTGGTTGCAAGACACCAGGTAGCAGTACAGAGTACTGCCAGTGGCCCCCACCTCCTCCCCCACAACTAACAACATGGGAGGAGCAAGTCTTGGCAATAATGCATCCTGAGGGCCTCGCAGGAGTAGCAGGAGGACTCAACTCTGGTAAGTCAAATCTTTACTACTTTATCCCCCCACCCTACCTTCATGCCATCACAAACTCCTACCCCTACCCTCACCCCAATCACTGCACCACCGCACATATACCCCACCATCACAACCCACCCATCACAATATCAAGCCCTGCATGTAACACCAATGCATGGCCCCTAACACAGACCTGCATGGACACCCATCACCACAGCATGCCCAGTACAGAGACTCACCCAGCCCACTAAATCACCACTCACACAAGGCCAAGCTGACAGGGAAATCACAATCATACAGGGAATTTCACCCATGCACAAGATGGCACACGCAGATACACTAACACTGCATTTGCATACCTACAGGACCCATACTCAACGTCACAGGAGAGGAGGTGCCAGCAACATCCAGTCCCCCCCGAAGAGGCCCACAGTGACAAAAGCAGCCCTGTACGCCTGGATCAGAATGACCAACCTGTCCCATTTGGGATCTCTGGACAGTCGGTTCCCCTGCCACAGTCCAAACCTACCACAGAGTCTCCCCCCTCAGGAAACACCAGCACAGCACCCACCCAGCGGGCCCATCCCTCTGTCCCCAGGACACGTCAATCAGCAGTGTGTCCACCACTACAGGGACCCCAGGCAACCCTACAGACACAGGATGATCAGGACCTGGGGTCAGTGGCAGTGGGCACACGGTTCAGGGGACAGAGGCACAGGACAACAGGAAAGCTGGGAGGACTGCTGTGCGACAGGGGGAGGACAGGCCGAGGGAACCCACTCTCCACGAGGGACTCTCCAACATCCTGGGAGCATACCACCATTTCTAGGAGACAATGGGCCAGATACTGGCCAAGTTGCAGGAGACCCAGCGGCTGCAGGAGGGACAGTCCCTGGGGATCAGGGATGACCTAAAAAATATCTACACTATCCTGGTCACCATTGCAGGGGTGCGGGCTGACATGGGCAAGACCACGAGGGAGGCAGTAGCACAGCAACTGACCCCTGACACTAGTCAAACTGATGAACAGCCTTCCATCTCCGCCAGCACTAGTGGACAGGAGGCCCAGCCACAGGAATAATAGGCCACCAGCAAACCACCCCCTGCAGAAGGAGAACCACCCCGCAAACGGTCCCTGCGATTCAGGCAGAAGCCAGAGAACATTGCCAAGACCCCGCCAGGAAATAAGAATCTACTGATTGTCACCCTTCTGTCCCACTCTGTCACCCTGTTAACCTTGAACTGCCATTACTCCCCTTCCTATGCCCCATTGGACAATGCACCTGTGATACCAAGAGACTGGACTCTACCATGGACTTTCCTCCAACATCAGACCAGCCCATTGCACATCTCCATCTACTTATGAGCACTTAAATAAAAACACTTGAAACAAATGCTAATCTGGAGTCTGTCAAATGATTCACATCTGTATTAGTACATCATTATCAAAGCATTGCAACTCAAATGTACAGTGATATACTTTGGAATGACCTTTGGTGGGCAGCAGTACACATAGCAGGAGCCAGAGTGGGGCACAGAGATTTCAAAATAGAGATACCAAATGGTACAGTCAGTAGCCATAGACATAGGGATGCCATGTACCAGCAGAAAACCTAAAAGTAAAGTGAAGTTACAGTGTCTTACCTGTGTGTCACTGGAAGTACTGCTGAATTATATTGCTTCTGTTGTCAACATCTTCTTCCTCTGCCTCCTCTTCATCACTGTCCACAGGCTCCACTGCTGCCACAACACCATCCCCAGCCTCAACCTCCTGCAGAAAAGGCACTTGGCGTCTCAAGGCCAGGTTGTGCAACATGCAACAATGATCTGGCACACCTTCTTGGGTGAGTAGTACAGGGATCCACCTGTCAGATGGAGGCACTGGAACCTGGCCTTCAGGAGGCCAAAGGTCCTTTCTATAATCCTCCTTGTACACCCATGTGCTGCCCTTGTCCTGGCATTCCTCACTGGGGTCAGTAGCCATGAGAGGTTGGGGTAACCAGAGTCACCTGCAAGTATCGAGGGACAACTGTTCAACACACACTAACCCTTAAGGACAACCCTATACCCAGACACCTACTCATAGTGTGTGGGGGCCTTGGGCTCACCTATTAGCCACACCCGGTGCCTCTGGAGTTGAGCCATCACATATGGGATGCTGCTATTCCTCAAGATAAAGGCGTCATGCACAGAGCCAGGATATTTGGCATTCACATGGGAGATGTACTGGTCTGCCAAACACACCCTCTACACATTCACAGAGTGATAGCTTTTTCTATTCCTGAAAACGTGTTCATTTCTCTGTGGGGGGGGACAAATGCCACATGTGTACCATCAATGGCACCAATGATGTTGGGGATATGTCCCAGGGCATAAAAGTCAGCTTTCACTGTGGCCAAATCCTCCACCTGGGGGAACACGATGTAGCTGTGCATGTGTTTCAGCCGGGCTGACAACACTCTGGTCAACACGTTGGAGAACATTGGCTCGGACATCTCTGATGCCATGGCCACTGTTGTTTGGAAGGAACCACTAGCCAGGAAATGGAGCACTGACAGGACCTGCACTAATGGGGGGATACCTGTGGGCTGGCGGATAGCTGACATCAGGTCTGGCTCCAACTGGGCACACAGTTCTTGGATTGTGGCACGATCAAGTCTGTGGGTTATGATAATGTGTCTGTCCTCCATTGTCCCAAGGTCCACCAGGGGTCTGTACACCGGAGGATGCCGCCATCTCATATTCAGCCTCAGCCGTTGAAGCCTATGGAAGAAAACGGTGAGCAGAGGGTCATATTCACACATCTATTGCACTAATGATGATTTGTTTACTTTACAGAAACAAGATGTGAATCCGACAAACAGTTACTGTGCCAATGTCTGCTGTGACGCAGTTAGGTGCCATGCCCTGTGCCCCCCTGAAATGGCAGCTGCCTGACCTGTGAGGAGGGACAAGTGGAAATGAGGTAATTGCGCTGGCGATGTGCGCCGTCGCGGTAGGCGGTCGAAGACCGCCGCGCAACTTCGCATTGGTTATCATTGGACCCTATGGGTTACAGGAGCCAATGGTGATGTATGCCGGCGGTGACGGTACGCACCGCTGTGGACGTGACTGCCATTTTCTATCTGGTCATTCACTGGCTACCTGACCTTCAGCAGGAAAGGACCTACAATGCAAGTGCTGCTGTGACCTGTGTCTGGAAGCGACAATGGCTCATGTGTCTGTGGAAAGGGCCCCTGCCTTCACTGCGGAGGAGTTGGAGCAACTGGTGGATGGGGTCCTACCCCAGTACACGTTACTCTACGGTCCTCCAGACAAACAGGTGAGTACACTGTGAGTACACTGTGAGCATGATGCGTGGGCCATGAATGTATGGAGTGCTGTGTATGTAAGCCACATGTAGGTGGGGGGGCAGAGCAGTCCTGGCCAGAGTGCAGCATGTAAGGTGGTTAATGTATGTGCGTCAGGGGATGGGAGGGATATGGTGGGCCATTAATGTGACGGTCCGTACGGTTGACTAATTCCCTTTTCTGCTGTCTTTTCCATGCAGGTCAGCGCCCACCAACAAAAAGGGTATTGGGCGTGCCATCGCCAAGGAGGTGCGGACCCTGGGGATCTTTGACAGGCAGAGCACCCACTGCTGCAAAAGGTGGGAGGACCTGCGCTGCTGGGCACAGAAGACGGCGGAGGCCTAGCTGGGGCAGGCCTCCCAACGAGGAGGACAGGGGGCTCTGTCGCACCATGAGCCCCCTGATGTTCCGCATCCTGGCGGTGGCTTATCCGGAGTTGGATGGTCGCTTGAAGGCATCACAGTAGTCACAAGGGGGTGAGTACAGATTCTGAATCCTGACTTTGCGCGCGTTAAGAGGTACCTAGGTGAGGGATGTGGGTTATGGAGCCCCTAGGCCAGGGCGAAGATGGCAGGGTAGGTACCTTGTTGGGCAGGATCTGAAGCACTCCTACCCCAATAGTGTTAGTGGACATCTACTACTGGGCAGGGTCCTGTGGGTTTCAGGTGTGCAGCTACTGGCGTTAGGCATTGTACCCCATGGGCTGGTGACTATCTTAGTAACTGGTAGTGCATGGCCGAGTGCATAGGGCTGCTCCTTGTGTGTTGTGTACATCAACGGTAGTGGTGTTGCTGGCATTGACCAAGTGTATCCTCTGTCTCTCCCCCCCCTTTTTGTTTTGTCACCCTGTCCTTGTGTGCATTAGCATCATCTGGCGGAGGAGCAGAGGCTGTGGCGACGAAGGGTGCTGCATCCCACATGGGCCTGGAGGCTGAATCCACAGACGGTGAGGGCACCAGTGGGATGGAGGGCAAGGGGAGCACCACGACGGGGACAGGAGGGGAGACCAAAGACAGCGACTCCTCCTCCGATGGAAGCTCCCTGGCGGTGACTGTCCAACAGCTACCACCACCCTACCAGCACCGCCCTCCCAGCAGCCCCTCAATATGTTTCCTGTGCCTGCTCACCCAGGAGGGTAGGCATCTCCTTCGCCCTTGTACCTGTGTCTAGCCTCCCCCCTCCAACTTCCTCTATCCAACCCCAATCTCCTCAACCCCAGCCTATCCCAAGCACACCTTCAGAACAGCATTCACCCAAATCAACACACAGAAGTGGCTCAGGCAAACAAAAGCACCACACATCATCCCACAGGCACTCACACAAGCACCATCCCCATGCAGACACACCAACATCCACTGCATCCACTGTGTCCCCCTCCTCGTCCTCATCCACCTCCCTCCCAGTATCGTCTCCACTCACACCTGCATGCACTACATCCTCATCCATTATCTCCATCACCAGCACGCCCATCACTGCTCACCCTTCACTGGCAGTCACCACCCCCACATCCATGCCCACGTCCCCTGTGTCCTCTTCCAGTGTGTCTGTGACCCCTCCTCCCAAAGTATGCAAACGCAAGCACCCATCCACCCAACAGCCATCTACCTCACAACAGCATCCAGCCCATGCACCTTCACCCAAACTCAGCAGATAGGCATCTCCTACAACCACTCCCTCTTCCTCCACTCCCAAACTCTCTCCATCTTCCCACCCCAGTGTGTCTAAAAAGCTTTTCCTGGCAAACATTGACCTCTTCCCTACCTTTCACCCCTGTCCAACCCCTCAGGCCAGGGTGTTCAGAACCCAGGCCAGAACCTCAGCAACCAAGTCGGCGTCCGCTGCGGTACCTGCAACTCACATAGGCTCAAATGAGGTGTGCCACCCCTGCAAAGGACAAAACCATTCCACCACCTGCCAAGGTGAAGAAGGAGACAGCATGCAGCAAGGGCAAGGAGCACGACCCACGCATCAAGGCCTCCTCCAAAACTCCAGCTGCCAGAGCCAAGGTCACAACAGCATCTGCCAAGGTGAGGAAGGGGCAGAAAACCCAAGGCAAGGCACTTCAGCCGTCGGAGGCTGCAGGTGAAGGCCTGGTGCCCAACAGCACAACCGCCAGCCCCGCCACCTGCACCGCGGGCAGCACCCTCAGCAGCCCCACTGCAAGCACTGCCACCTGCACCGCTGATAGCACTACCACTGTCAGCAGCAGCATCCCCAGTGGGCAGCCATCAGAGCATGCAGGAGAAGGGCTGGAGCCGCCATCCACCACTGGCAGCACTGGCACCTGCACCACGGCCAGCACTGACAGCAGCCCCACCGCAAGCACCGCCACCTGCACCGCTGACAGTAGGACCACTACCAGAAGCAGCAGCTTCAGTGGGCAGCCGTACTAGGCTGCAGGAGACGGGCTGGAGCCTTCCACCACCACTGGCAGGACCCCCCAGCACCGGCACTACCACCAGTTTGCAGCCTTAGCCGCCGCAGGATGGAGTCTAGCCCTGCTTCCATGGACTATCATGCAACCTGGTCCCTGCAAATCTCGTGCCTCAGACACCCAGGTGAGGGAATGTGAACTTCCACACCCCAAGTGCTGCATCACTGGGCACAAGGCCCCCTCCAGAACCAGTGGAGAAAGGCACCCACTCACCCTATCCTTGGCAGGATGAAGCACACTGGGCACAAGGCCAGCTCCAGAACCAGTGGAGAAATGTATCCACTCACCCTGTCCTTGGCAGGATGAAGCACACTGGGCACAAAGCCCCCTCCAGAACCATTGGAGAAGCCATCGACCTGAGGGACTGTGGCCTTGCACTCCCCAGTAGCAAGCAGTGGGCAAACCACCCACTTGAGAGACTGTGACTTTGCACTCCCCAGGACCAAGCAGTGGGCAAACCACCCACTTGAGAGACTGTGGCTTTGCACTCCCCAGGACCAAGCAGTGGACAAACCACCCACTTGAGAGACTGTGGCTTTGCCAAGCAGTGGGCAAACCATCCACTTGAGAGATTGTAACTTTGCACTCCCCAGGACCAAGCAGTGGGCAAACCACCCACTTGAGAGACTGTGGCTTTGCACTCCCCAGGACATCACTGTGGGCATGGAGCCCCCTCCAGGAGCAGTGGTGTTTTACCATTTTCCAGCTGAGGTGCCCCCCCCCGTCCCCCTGAGGTGCCTGTGTGTTTTTGACCTGATGCCCCTGCAGTGTTCTCTCTGTATTGAGGCAGGAGTGAAGTGTGGGCTTGGCCCATGATTTTGGCCCAATGGCCCATGGACATTTGGAAGGAACAATGTAAGGCCTTATGTACATACTGTATATTTTTGTAAATACTGTTTTGTGATTCATTACGTATATATGCCTGTTTCTAATATATCACTGATTTGACTCAATTCCTTTTGTCCTTGCGTTCTTCCAGGGGGCTACGGGGTGTAAATGTAATGTTGATGCATGTGTTTGTGTGTATGGTGTTGTGGGTGAGGGTGGGGTTGCTGCGTGTGTGTCACTCTCTTTTTTCTCCCCCCGCCCCCCCCCCCCTGTGTACTAGGCACAGTACTCACCGTGGTCGTCGCTGCCGTCTTTCGTATTCCTGGTAGATGAGGAGGTAGACCATCATGGGCAGGACCTGTAACTCGGGCTCCATGGCGTCCTGGTTCTTCGTTGAGTGTCGAGAGGTGAGTGGTTTCCCTTCTGTGTTCTGTATCCGCTGTGCTTTTGATGGCATTGGTACTGCCCCGGAAAAGCTGCCGGATGGGCGGGCTGTGATGGGGTGGGCGGTACATTGTCTTCCGCCTGTCTGTTGCCAGTTACCGCCACGGTGTTTGTTGCTACTGCCGTGGCGGTCAGAGTGTTAAAGTGGCTGTCTGTGTTGGCAGTTTCTGCTGTGGTCGTGATCCCATTTTTTTTTTACCGCCGGACTGTTGGCTGTATTACCGCCACTTTAAAACCGACTGCAAGGGTTGTAATGAGGGCCTTTGTGTCCATGGGAAATGGATATGTGGATCAAGTTGCTAGGTTTTGTGCATTGAACTGTATATCATTCAAGGATAAGTGGGAATTGTTACCGGAAGAAGAGGAAGCATGCCCAGGTTATGCATTGAAAGTAATTGACACAATGGAAGAATTGAAAATGTTGCAGAATAAGGATGGCAGGGAGGAGAAACGTTCCTGGATTAAAATTCAGTGTGTACAAAGACATGATTAATTATGGGTTTCAGAAGAGGGTAGACAGGTTCTGCCAAATAGCCTATTGTTTCAAATGGCTAGGTATTATCATGGTCAGGTTCGCGTTGGGAGGGATGCCATGATTGAACTGTTCAAACATTATTGGTTCAACCCGAAGTTTAGACAGGTTGCTGAAGCAGTTTGCCACCACACTACCACCGATCCATGACCCAGGGCACAACCTGAGAGCCGGAGACTCGGTTGTGGTCGGGAAACATGTGAGGAAATCTGTTTGGAGCCTCGTTGGAAAGGCCCTTTCCAGGTAGTTCTGACAACTACCACAGCTGTGAAGTGCTCTAGAGTTCTGAACTGGATCCACGCCAGCCACACAAAGAAAGTGGCATGTCCACTGGACCATGAAGAAGATTTGTTGAGAGTACCAGCAACGACAAAACAAGTCTCAGGGCCGGCAGAAGAACAAAGAGGAACTGAGACTGGATCTGAGCTCATTGAGGACGGTTCAGCCACTCCTGTGAGAGACGAAGGAGAAGACCTCGAGGAGGGTGACAGTGAGCCTATCTCAGTTGAAGCAGCAGGACAGCCTAGTCAGATGAGGGCTTTCCCAGAAGCAGACGATTTTGAGAGACCCACAGAGCGATTGCCAGACCCCAAACGGGAAGGGGTCGAGGAGGATCAAAGTCTAACTCCTCCTGAACCAGTTGCAGGTCCGTCAAGAGAAAATACCACAGAACAAGAAGAAATTTCAAGTTCAACACTGAAAAGAACATTGACCAAGGGGCCACTGAAAGGAGATAAGTGGCCAGAGTCACATGCAAAGAAAAAGGAAGTAGTTGTTAAAGCAACAATCGAGGAAGACGTAGACACAACATGGAGAGAAATCTGAGTGAAGGAGAATTGCAAGGAGATCGAAAGTTGAAAAGAAAGAGAATAGCAAGTCAAAGATACGCAGGTCCTGAATGGGCGTATGCAACTACAACTGACTGGCAGAAAGAGTTTTTGTCTTTTTGTTTTGATCGAGACGTTCCAGGTCAATATTCTGGTACTTGAAGGAAACTGATGAACTGAACTGTTGGAACAATCTAAGAAAAGTGCAAAGGAAGAGACAGTTGAAAGTTACCGGATAAGACTCTGATAACCTGATTTGACTTTTGAAACCTGATTTTGACAAGCTGCTAAACCGATTTTGACGAGGGGTCCTGGAAGAGAGACAGAGCTGTAAATAACTGCTTGTTTTTGATTTTTGCTGCAATTACTAAACTTCTCTTCTACTTTCTGATTCTTTACAGATCATGAGTAACATTAGTCAGCAGAGTAAGAAAGATAGGCGCTGTAAATACATGAGTATTGGTTTGGCAACTGTGTGTTTGATATTGTTTACGATATTAATTGTGGGTATGAGTGTTCTTGACAAAAGAGAAGCTAGCCATACTTCTGCTTTCAAGAAAATTACTGCATTAACAGCTATAGAGAAGTTTGAATTGGATGAGAAGTATCTGCATGAGGGTACTAATGCAAATGTGTTTTATCCCTTATTGAAAGAGTATGCTGAAACGATGGATGCAAAGAATTGCTTTGTGTGTACGCAGATTCCTTTATCAGTAACAGAGGGAGTTACTTACCATAGTTTGCCGCTAACTTATGGGACAAGTTGTAGCCTCTTACTAACAAGATTCTATAACCAGGAGTACATTCAGTATTTTTATTCCAACTATGATATGGTGTTTTCGTTTGTCCCTATAATTAGGTATTGGAGTAAAATAGCTAAGGATAATGACCATATTAGTTAGAGGATTCTTTGAGCCTAAATTAACATTTGGCACAGCTTATGCCCATCACAATAAGTTGACATGCTCTCTTACATATTTTGAGAAGAGCATTTTAGATCACACAGATGACAGGAGAAAGGCACTAAATTAGAGAAAGGTTTAGAGAAAAGGACTTACATAATGATTATGCTTATACCGCAATAAAAACACAAGGGAAATTAGCTTTAGCTGGCCAACACATAGGTGAACTTTGTATATATGTGCCTAAATCACGCACTGACACTTTATTTGTGGGAATGAGTGAATGTAGACATGTGTTTTTGTTTCCAAGTAAATGGACATTTATACTGAATGGACAGGATCCAGCGATTCCTGGGATATATTACATCTGTGGTCCTAATGCTTATTACCGTCTTCCAAGAGGATGGTATGGGACATGTTAATGGGGGATAGGTTTCCCCCAAATTTTTCAATTGGATGATTTAAAGAAATTTCCGAAAGTGACTGAATTACATCATATGAGATAGAGGAGGGAGTGTCCTTCTGGTATAGTGGGAGATATATTTGGAGCAATAATTCCTTCAGTGGGAGTTGTTCTAAATTCGATAAAGATTTGAAAGTTGTCTACTATTGTGGATAACATGCTGACAAATTTTTCAGGAGCCATACTCCTGAGAGATACTGAATTAGCAGCTGAAAGAGCAATGACTCTTCAGAATCATCTTGTTTTAGACATTCATTTAGCGAAGGATGGCAGAGTTTGTACAATGCTTAAGCCTACGCATTGTTGTTCGTTCATTCCTGATAATAGTTAAGAAATTAGGGCCAGATGTAGGTAGGAATAATTTTGCGAATCGGAACTTGCGAGTCAATGCGACTCGCAAATTCCGACTCGCAAAAATAGGATCCAAGAAAAAAAAGCGACAACAAATTGCGACTTGCAAATGATGGCGCACTGCAGTTTGCGAGTCCGCTTTTAGATGCCTTCTGGGTCTCCTTTTATACTTTGGCTCTGGTTACCACCTACTCTGACTTAGTGGTAATTTGGGTGTGCAAAATGGGCTTTTTGCGACTAGTTGCAATTTGCGACTGGTTTTTTCATATGATTTGCGACTGGCAAATTGCGACTTCCTATTTGCGGGTCGCTAAATCAGGTCGCTATTTTTGCGAGTCGGTAATGGCTCGCATCGCAATTTGCACTTCGGAAATGGGATTTTTGCATCCCATTACCGATTTTGCGGTGTCACAAATTGCGAATCGGGCCATTTGCGACTCGAAAAATTTTGCTACATCTGGCCCTTAGAAGCTTACTTACTAATCTGACTAATGAAAGTGCTGATTTGAAAGAGTTAAAGGAACAAGGAGTTTGGGAGAAAGTTGTTAAAGATTTTGCTTCAGTGGGAATTTGGCTCAGCAACATTTGGAATGGGATATTATTGAAAATAATACAAGGGATATTGATTGTGGGAGGTTGCTTAATTGGAATATGGGCAATATGTAAATTGTGCAAAAGGATTAAAGGATTAAATTGAAGAAGACAGAGAATAATCAGAGGAGGGAAGAAAAGAAAAAGGAAAAATTGTTTAGGGAAAATTCAAAAAGGGAACAAAGATCTGAAGGGATTGAATCGACAGAATTTTAGCTGATGCAAAAATTTGTGAGGGAAGATTTAGTGTGATGACACATTTAGTCATCAGAGGAGAGATTGCTAGCACAGGAGTTTTAACAAAAATTATTAACGAAAATTCATGTATCTTGAGTGTCAAATCTGCTTAGAAATTGTTATAACGTAGGAAAAATAATGCACACATTTGAAAGTGTGATCACGAGCATGGCCAGCAATGTTCACAAAGAGTGCATATTAATGGCTAATTAAAATGAAAAGTTGAGCACATGTTTGATGAATGTAGTAATACATCATATGTGTTATGTATTTGCTTTATTAATTAAAAGTCTTAACTTAGTGGAGGTCTTGGCCTAGTTGTACGGCCTCATGTCAAGCTGTATTTCCTAACGTTTCATAAAACGGCTGTCTTAGAAAATTAAACTGTGATTTTCCACTGTGCTGTTCAAATCTGCTCGTAGCTAAAAGTCTTCCTCATGAAACCGATTGCTAGAAGATGCTGTTCTTGCTGAATGTAATATTATGAATGTAAAATGTGTAAGACTGACTTTCTAAGGAGAAGAACAATGGAGACACTGTCTAGAGTATAAGCTGCAACAATATCCAAGCCAAGAACATTACAAGGGAATCCAATAAGTGGCATGTGAACGGAGTAGTGGTAGAATTCATAGATTTGAAGTTTTAGTTTTATTGGACAAAGAGAGAACATGCGATCCCCTGACCAATAGGGAATTGGGAAATAGTTGTAGGGAATTTAACTTAATGGGACTGCCTTGAGAAGAGGACACCATTCACTATTCGATCGCCCTTATTTTCTGTGCGTCTTGAGAAGAGACGTGCTAAATAGACTTTGGCCTTTCCGAAATTTGATGCTGAATCCTGATGACTTGCTGACCCGACTGATATCCTGAGGACGAAGACTGTCACTGCTTGCTGATCCATACTGAGGATAGATAGTATGAATTAGAATGTTAACTGTATTGTATATTTGCTTTTCTCTCTAGGTACCAACTGTCGCTATTTTGATAGAGCCATAGTTAGATGTTTTTCCAAATTTGTGTTGACTGAATTGTTTTGCATGAAGCCCAACATGCTAATTCTAATCAGGGGTTAGTTAAGGTTCTCACTAATAAAGTTCGATTAGGGAATAACAACTGAAGTCTTTTCCTTGCTGAATAAATGTATGTGATATCGTTTGCGCAATTATTCTTGCTATTGATTTGCACTGTGGTATTAGAATGTGTAGTAGCTCAAGCCTTGATTAGATTGTGTTTCCTTTGCAGATTTGGACAGCCAGTGTTGTTTCTGTATGTTTATCATTTGATTTTGAGATTAACTTACATGACTAGCATTGTTAGTATCGGGAAATAAATGTTCTTACTTTTACACAAAGGTGTGGTTATTCATGACTGAAAGGTCATGGTGCGTCACTTACTGAATCTTACTGATTACTAATGTTATTGATTATTGTTGATAATTGAATGTAAATAATTGAAAATTGGTTATTAATTTGTGATAGTACTGGACCTATATGGTGGGAACATCCCAAACATTAGTCAAAAGGTTAATCGACCTATTTGCATCCCCTTGTAAGTTTACTTATTAAGGTCTGACCCGCTAACAGGTCTTAATTTACAAGCCCTGGATATGCAGTACCACTTCACTAGGGTTTACAAGTAAGTTAAATGTGCAAATTAGATTTACGCCAATTTCAAGATATTAAAAGGAGAGCACAATCACTTTATCCCTGATGATCATTGGTAAAGTGCACAGAGGTCTAAGAGCCAACAAAAACGGGATCAGAAAAGAGGCAGGTAGAGGCAAAATGTTGGCGGTGACCTTGCAGCGAGGGCCATGTCTTACAGTTGTATAATGACTTAACAACTTTCTTATACATACATAGTAGTTACTACTGTTTTGACCACTAATGATGTCTACAAGGGTGATCTAAAGAAATGAACATGTCTTTTCATACTTTATGTGTATGTACATAGAAAACAGATTACACACAATGGTTACTTGTTACCTCAGTATAACAACTTTATGCATGAAGTATATATATATGGCTGTTTTGATAACATTCTGAAAAGGAAACGAGATTAATAGATGTTGAGACATTATAGTTCAGTAAGAAAAGTGTTTTTTTTACAATTACAAGACACAAATCAATCTAGTATACTGCAGAGAAAAAAGTAATAGTTTCTGTCTAATATACTGTGCTTGAACTTACCTGTCTCCACTCCACCTGGATTCCATTCACATATTCCTCCCAGGGAAAGAGGTTCATAGGCCTGGGAGAACCACTGCCAGTTTGCTGGGCCACTGAGTGGGCTTTAAAAGCCAGGAATCTTACTCCCTGCTGATCACTTTAGTGCTTCCTGATTTACTCCTGCGAACGCCTACTGCTAATACAGCATTCACTATTGAAACAATTCTCTTCTACATTTGCATTATCTGAGTGATAGCCGTACTTAGAAAAAGAGCTCCAACCAAGATGCTCCCTACCCTGGTGATCTCATCCATCATAACTGTCAGTTCTATGTCTATGAATCTGTGGTTTCTTCTCCTAGCCATGGTTTAAAACTAAAACATAAGAAAAAGTAGTTAAAAACGAATTGTTTGGAAAATTGAAAAAACATAAGGAAAGCAAATTAGAGTGACCCCAAATGCCTAGTTGCTGCTGCTTGCTTATGAGAAAGGCAAAGGATCAGGCATGGCATGGAGAGTGTTTTCTAGAGAGCTCTGCAGGTGTGATTACTTAGAACATTACTATCAGATGCATGACTTAAGTGTCCGTCTTTAAGATGCAAGGTTATACCTCAACAAAACAGGTCCACAATGTTTTTACTCAGCAGAACATCGCTGCAAGCCCGCCCTGATGACAGAGATCATTTTAGCAGGAAGAATCCCGCTACGCCACAGCCAGCGGAGTGTTATGCGATGGCAGAGGTTTAATTGTCGTATGTATGATAGAGCCACTAGTAGGATGGATCTAACTCCTCCAAGACTTAAGGTGGTTCTCCAGCTCAATATTTAAATTGGATGGGAGTTACTCTGCCAGACCGACTGATGGATTTAAACCTCTGTGTGGCGGACGGATGGCCCGAACACCAAGATATAAATCAAGTCAAGCATCATGACATTACATAAATATGGTGACTATAAATCCAATTAACTTATTCTTATGATGTTCCAGAGCACAATCTGTTGTACAATCCAATAGTCAAAAGTGATCCTATCATGATGTTTGTCCAAAGATATGGAAGAAGATCTTGTGAGTTTAAAAATCGAAATTCCTGAAATTATCTTAAAAAATCGTCTGTTCTGATAATATATAAAGTCATGGTCGACACGTGTTCACAGGTGTAATTCAGCTTTTTCAAGGCTGTGAAATTACAAACAAATACAAAATCGACAACACATTTATAATAACAGAAAATAAATAACTGAATGAGATGCTAAAAAGGAATGATGTTGCTCATAGTTTTGTCCAAATTAGAGACTTATAATAGTAAAGCTTTACTTTAATCTGTTGTCATTCCTACCACTTAATAACTAAAAGTGTGATACAAATGTGGGCGTGTTATGCTACAAATAACGCTGTTAGATCTTTTAAAGTTTGTTGGGAACAGAAAAAGAGTGCCAGCACTGACAGGTTACCTA
The DNA here is from genome assembly GCF_031143425.1 of Pleurodeles waltl. Classification (NCBI taxonomy): domain Eukaryota; kingdom Metazoa; phylum Chordata; class Amphibia; order Caudata; family Salamandridae; genus Pleurodeles; species Pleurodeles waltl. The sequence continues at coordinate 225,483,059 of NC_090445.1, forward strand.
TTTGTTATATATGCAAATCTGATCAGTTAACATATTTGAATTGTAAAAAATTGTAAAAAAAAAAAAAAAAAATCAGTACATACCTAATTCATTTTGCTTCTATGTTCATCGGGTGCAAAAGAAGTTGTGGTGTTGAAAAAGATATATTCAATTTAATAGTGAGCTCTTGTGATTGGCCTATAAAAGATTGTTGATAGTACTAGTTAAAGACCAACGCATCATTTTTGTATTGTCACAATCTATGCAAATTAAAAGGTTTCTCTAATACCTATCTATTCTGTCAGAAAGGCATTGTACACAATACAATGGACTTAGTGGTAAAGGCTCAAGATACTTCTAATGTTCATTTGTGGGCAATTGGGTGATTTTTATTTACCATGTACGTGCAAATGTATATAAGTGGATAATACTGATAATCATTTGCTTGTTTTACAGATTGCTATAAGAAGAAAAGAAGAAAAGGTTATAAATCTATGTACATTATTGGATAGTGGCACCATGAACGTCAATTCATCAAAATGCCAGGGGTACCAGAGGTGACATCACACACCATTTGACCTTTACTTTCACTCACACACACACATTCACAAACACACACACTGTCTTACATAAACACATTCTCACCCACAAGAATGCACACAACATACATTTAAAAGCACTTTTTTATTCCCTTCGCTGCCAGGGAGAGTTATAGTCCAACTAACTGTACTCCATTATTTATTACACTTCTAGTGAATAATATAATAAAGTATTATTCACTATTAGTGTAATAAAATGTTGCCAGAAAACAAGGAAACTGGAGAACCAAACAACGTCCATAAAGTCGACTTGCCTTTTGTCTTCCTGACATTGATTTTGCCACCTCTGAGACCAGGGGTCGCAAAGGCAGCATGAGTGGCACATGTGAAACATTCACTGATAAAGAACAGGCCACTAAGATTAATATTGCCAAAAGACTTAAGAAGACTTTTGAAATAATATGAAATGTTGAAGGCTTCCCATCAATTTCAGGTGTAATACACGAAGTCTTTTGCACCCCAGATTCACAGCCCAAATGCCATTTCAATTGTGTAGTGCTTCCATAACTTTTCAGTGGTTATAGATTTAGTATTCTCTGATGTCTTGAATTAGTTTTTATTGGATGGATTCTAGTGTTTGGAAATACTTTTTCTCAACCTCAAGACACTTGAAATTGGAAGACTTCAGTATACTGAGTAATTGCACTAAAGGACAACCTCTAAACCTTCTTGGGCATGGTACAAAGATACGGAAACAAAATAGAAAGTGTAGTTTCTTCTGCTATGCCGATATTTAAAGAAACTATGGAAGATGAAGTTAACACTACAAATGTATAACTGACCACGGCCCTATATCGAATCGCCCTACTGAAAAATTGCCCCACTAAGAGGACCAAACAACAGCTTTGTAGTTTACCCCTAACACAATGGAGGAGAAAAACCCAAGTAAATAGCTGGAGAGAAGTTGGAGGAAAGGCTTTGATTACTCAGCGAAACATCTATACAAAGAAACTTTGCGAAATTTTGGAAAATCCATTCATAGAGCTCAGATTGAATTATTTTTATCTCAAATTGCAAACAAACGCTCTGAGAGAAAAATCTTAAATTGTTTACTACTTTCGCTCATCAGCAGCCTGCCAGCCAAGGTTCTCTTCCGTAGCGGAGCTTTGTAACAACCTTTTCAACTTGTTTCATAATAAAATTACGAAGATGTATTTTTTGTTATTTAATAGTGGAAGTGTACAGACCACTCAGGCAGTGCCACTAAATGAAAAGGATCCCTGTTTAGGACCTTGTCACACAGTATTTATTATGTTTTCTTTAGAGAAATCAGCCTTCGCAATTCTCAACTGAACCCCTGCCCTCTGCAAATATTAAATCAGCATTTTCAGTTGTAAATTCCTGCCTGAATTACCTTCTCAATCAGTCTCTTGAGACAGTTGTGGGTCCAACAAGCTGGAAAAAAGCCCAATTCACACCATTATTAAAAAAATAAAATGTAGATCTGACAATGCTAAGCAATTGTAAGGCCACTCTTCTCCCAGCAGTGACTTAAATACTGGAGAAGGAAGATGGTGATAAACATACAGCTATCTCAATTTCTGGAAACTAACAACCTGGTTCATAGGGCTCAATTTGACTAGGCCCTGGATTAAGAATGGGCTGCCCTCCTCGAGGTGGCTGAATTCATCAAAATTATTTTCAATCAGGGCCATTCTGCAGTGGACTTGTCAGCAGCGCTTAACACAGTGTCACATTCCATCCTGGTGGAGCGGTTAGGGAATACTGGGTTCAAGACCTAGCACAACAGTGGCTTCAGTCTTTTCTATCAGACAGAACCTAAGCTGTCCATCTCCTTTCCTTTGTCTCAACCTCTAAACCATTGAGACACGGTTTCCCTCAGGGCTCTGCTTAGAGCCCTATAGTATTTAATAATTATATGGCACCATTTGCAAAGATTGTGAAGCCCTGGAGTCTCAAAAATGCATCACATGAACACAATACCCAGCTGATGCTCTCCTTCCAGCAGAATAATTCTAGAGACATTTAAAGTGTGTAACGTAGCTATAACAGACTGGATGAAAAAGAGCTGCTTAAAGCTCACCTCAGATAAATCTCAGAGATACTGTTCTTTGGTGGCAGTATGTCTCCTTAGTCACACAGTTGGTGGCCATTGGAACTGGGTGAGACCCCAGGCCCAACACCCATTGTAAGAAACCTGGGTTTAAATTTGATAAAGATTTCACCTTTCGCCCAAACAAAAATTCAAATGGCTACAACAACCTGCTTTGCCTTACTGAGATCCCTGACAAACATGCTATATCTGACCACAGAACACACCCTGAAAATGACTCTGCACTCATTGGTGACCACCAGATTGGACTATACCAACGTTAGGTACCTGGGTCTGCCGGGCATACTTGATTCGCAGGGTGCAGCTGGTTCAAAATGCTGCAGCTAGGCTATTAGCAACAATCCATTTCTCCTTATTTGAAGAGAGTACACTGGCTGCCAGTGGAACAACATATCCACTTTATGTCCTTAACTCTTAACCTATAGGGTGACCATTCTATCAGAAGGGCCGCCATTATCTTAGAGATAGGCTCACTCCTATCACCCTACAAGATTGCTGTGATCTGCCAATATTTACTTGCTGCTAATCCTTTAGTGTGCAGATCTAAAAAAGGCACACACTCCTTCTCACTCTTAGAGGTGAAACTTTGGAATAGGCTCCTCATATTAATAAGGAAAATGTCATCTGAAACCATCTTTAAAAAACCTTTCCTATTTCATTAACATAATAATCTTTCAGAATCACTATATTTCTTACTGAAGTCCCTGAACGCTTCTTTTGAGGGAGCTGTTACTCTATTCAAATAATATTTCAATCATTCACTCAGCATCATCATTTGTAGTCAAAACCTGACAAATGTGAGTTTGAAAATGCAGAAGTGGAGTATCTTGGATTCATAGTAAATGTGTTGGCATATTCTCGATCCAAAGAAGATTTCACCTTCTAATGTAAAAGACATTCAAAGTTCTCTGGGATTTGCAAATTGTCATCATCAATTTACTAAGAATGTTGTAGAGATAACTAGTTACCTTATTAGTGTGTTAACAAGGAAAATATGAAGGAAGAAGAAAAGGAGCTTTGTGCAAGCAAACAAAATATTTACTCCGCCACCAACTTTATCCCATACCGGTATTTCAAGAAATGTTATTGTGGAAACAGATGCTTCAGAGAGAACATTTGGAACACTTTTATAACAAAAGAAAGAAGACGATGGATAAGAACACCCAGACTCTTATGTTTCTCACATTTGATCAGAATCATAACTTCTCAGTATTGCTACCTTGTTTGAACATGTTTGTGCTTTTAGATGGCCTTTAGGATCTGTAAAACTCTGAAGCGCATTCACACTGGAAAATCTAAAGGGGCAGTTGATAAGGTTTTGTGCACAACCTTGGAAATGTGAGAGCTGGCTAACTGGTTCCTCAAGTGATTGCAACTAGTGAGAAATCTAAGAGATTACACTTCGCTCACAAATCTTTGGCTTGTGGATACTGGTAATTCTTTATTAACCTTTTCCAGCTACTAAAACTAATACTGAGGGGGGGCGTGGCCAAGGCGTCAAGATGGCGGTAGCACTTTCTTAGTGCTTAGGACCCCTCCGTCATCCGCAACCAATACAGCCACCATCCGACCGCATCGACCCCACGGGTGTTCTTCTGGGGCCCCACTGCTCTGCCTCGGAACTAAAGGCGGGATTGCTGGATCTCTGCACCCCCGTGAGACCGGGAAATCGCCCGGGTCCTGCCGGAGCGCAGCCTGCCCCGAGCAAAAATGGCGACGGGGAGGTGGGCCCAGGACGAGACCCATCCGAGGTGACAGAAGACTGAAACGGCAAGAAGCGCCGGAGGGCCTGCCGCCAGGCTCCGAGGCGGGAGAGAGACAGAGTCCGTCGCCAAAGAGCCGCGGCCGCCAGGAAGGCTGTGACACGCCCGAGAGACTTCCGAGAGACGGCTGAGGAGTCGCACAGACCGAGAAAGACTCTGGTGAGCCCGGGCCGGTGGCGGTGTGATTCTGATATCCCCTGAGTTATACCCGAGTCCCTTTCTATTGCCCCCTCTCCCGGAGTGGTGGAAACCGGAGGTGGCTTCCCCGGGCCTGAGAGGAAAGAGTGAGGCAGAGGGAGCCCGGCGGACCCGGCTCCCGATGGTGAGATGGAGGGGGACGACCTGCCCGGAGCCGCTGGGATGATCGACTGATAGAGGATGAATCTGTGGAGGCGCGAAGTCCCAAGAAAGGCGTAGACGGGGAGGCACAAAGGATACGTCCGGCATGCCACTCTTGCACGCATAGGTGGGACACGCGGTGGCAGAGATTTAAAACCCTGGAGGGAGAGACAGTCACCCTCCTCCTCTCGAGGTGCCAGGACCCCACTGTGGGCAGGGGAGAGGCCCGGTGGACCGGAGCCCAGAGACGGTGAGAGGGCCTAGAACGGCGGCCCAGGACAAATAAAATTACGAGAAAGAAAAGAATGAGCCAGCCGGGGAAGGAGTGAGGCCGCTCCTGACAAAGCTGTCCCCAAGAACCATAAAGAAAGACAGAACCAAAGAAAGATACTGAACCCAAGCCACAGGAACGATATCCGAGCCAAATAGATATTGGGCCAAGTAACAGAAATCTAGCCTGACTAGGAGACAGCACACCGTGAGGCGGTTGAAGCGAGCCGCCCTCCACCTCTCTGGAGAGACATCTTGATCCCCTAACACTGGGTGTCCTCACCAACCGGGCATAGGAGACCCCAAGGCCACTCCAAAAGGACAAAAGAAGCACTATCAGGACAAACTAGCGGTGAGAAGAAGGAAAAACAACAAAAGAAAGAAAGATAATCAGACTTGGTAACATCGCATGTCCCAAGATCCTGGAGATAACGGGCGATCCCATAAGGTATGACACACTATAACAAAACGCAGTAGACCACCTGAACCCATACGGCCAGACACACATCAAGGCGGCACGTTCCTGCCCCGGATAGTTGAATGTCCACAGCGACCCCAGTGAAACCAAAACCACACTCGGAAGACATGGGCAAAGACAAGGAAGCCAAGCAAACAACAGCACAGACCCGCATGGACCAGTTCACCACAGGCGCGGCGGGCTCCCGGCACGGCGATCCAACCCCACATGGTGATGGAGACCACGGACATCATCCGGAGACCTGGCGGCAAAACTCCAGGCAATTCAAGCATCCCAGGCAGCAGTCAAAACCAAAATAGGAAAAGTTGGAGTGGATGTCAGCCTGATCCGCCAAGACCTCCGTAACGCAGTGACCAGAATCAAGGAAGCCGAATCCAGAATTTCCACAGCAAAGGACAAGATAACCACCCTCAAAGCTCAAGTCTCAATGCTGACCACACGCACCTCAGAACCGCACAGAAGGGCAGAAGATGCCGAGAACAGGTCTAGACGTAATAACCTGCGCATGGTGGGATTACCTGAAACCATGGTGAAATCCTCACTGGCCACGCTCCTGGAGGAGTGGTTCAGATCCTGGATGCCAAGGGAACGCCTCACACTGTGGTTCACCATCGAAAGAGCTCACAGGTCATTGCGTGCAAGACCGCCTCCGGGTTCCCCACCAAGACCGGTAATAATCCGTATGTTCAATTTCAAAGACAGGGACTGGATACTACAGGAAGCCTGCACCAGAGGAGACCTCCTCTGCCAGGGGACGAATGTTCTCCTATTCCCGGACTATACATTTGAAGTACAGCAACAACGCCGCTCATTTATGGAGGTAAAGCAAAAACTTAGATCAATGGACATCCACTACCGCCTCCTATTCCCAGCAAGACTCTGGGTGATCTACAATAACAAAACCTACTTCTTTGACCAGCCGACCATGGCATGGACCTGGTTAACGGAAAAAACCCCACTGGATGTACTCAGACCAGGAACACGGCCGGCCCTTGGGGTGACGCCGGCGTGCCAGAAGGGGCAGCCACCGGAGAGAAGTCGGCGTACACACTCACGGCGAAGGAAAGGGAGATGGAGATCCGGATCGGGCTCCCCCTCAGGAGTGCACCACTCAGAGCCACAAAACACACAATTGACAGAAAGACTGGAAACCAATCAACCAAGTCAAAACATGCAGGATACAACCCAAAGCCAACTAGAGATAAGGGATGACACAGATTTATCCCGCAGCCCGGTGCTATGACTACACAACACCAAGGGGGACCCATATGGGAGATAGCCTCAGAACACCGGAAAACAGGAACGATGAACCTAAATTAAACATATATCAAATGCTGTATATTCATATATGATCCGATACTATGGAGGGGTCCACCGCCACTACCACAGCCTCACCAATTGAAAAGACACCTCACCAGTTTTAGTAGTGAGGGAGTATTTATATATGGGCAACAGATGCTTCTGGGGGGAAGTATGGGGAGGAGAGGGAGTTGGGGGGCAAGGGAGTTCAGACCTCGTTTTAAAGGCCAATGTTAGAATCTTTATGCGAATGCACAGTCCACATTTGTTCTTTGATACGCAAGGCGAGAGGTTTAGCACTATGACAGACAACACACATACTCAGGGCAAACAACAAAGAAAGGCGAAAATAAATCCCCCTAACTCTCACAACCCAAGTAACCAAAGCCGGAACAACGGTGGTGAAAGCCTAACTCAAAATACTCATCACCTATGAAACAAATACAGATAATATCGTGGCACACTAATGGACTTCTTGACAAGATCAAACGCACTGCAATATTTACTTTTATACACAGGTACCACCCAGACATACTCCTACTGCAAGAAACCCACCTCCTAGGGGACAAATGTCCCTTCTTGGCGCATTGGGGTTTTGACAGGGTATACCATGCAGGGTTTACACAGGGATCATGGGGGGTAGCCATACTACTACATTGTACCCTCCCCATGACACATATCCAGATATGGAAAGACCAACAGGGGCGTTATGTAGCCATTACGGGTAAGATAGAGGTGGTCACATTCAACATAATCAGCGTCTACGTCCCCCCCTCTCTGATTGGCCCAACCCTTTGGGCACTCACCAAACTACTCTCAGATCTACCACCCGGGCACACCATAATAGGTGGCGACTTTAATGCAACGCCAGACCCGACCATGGACGTGGAAGGTCCAATCTCCACACACAGACGCACACTAGCACTGGAAATTAATGGATGGTTGTCGGACGTTGGGCTCTGCGATGCCTGGCGAATCTGGCACCCGAGGTGGAAACAATTTACACACACCTCAGCAGCTCACGGCTCCCAATCTAGAATAGATCTGGTACTACTTCCGAGCACAGACTGCACGACCCTTTCGCACGTAGAGATTCTAAGTAGAGGAATCTCTGACCATGCCCCTATCCAACTCAAATTGGGATCGGCAAATCCCCAGCTTAGGCTAATATGGCGACTAAACGCATGGTACCTCCAAGATGAGCAATTTTGTGAAAGCCTACACCAGATACGGGAAGAGTACTTTCACCTAAACGAAGGTTCGGTCACTTCCGGGAGCACGGTGTGGGCAGCCGGAAAAGCAGTGGTCCGGGGTATCCAAAAACATAATACGTACCCAGGAACGTGCAAAACCCCAACATATTGAACGACTAGAGCTCCAGGCGCTGAGTCTTGAAAGAAATAACATGATAGACCCCAGTGAGACACTGACGCAACAAATCCGTTTAATTCGAGAAGAAATACGAGACCAATCCCTAGAGGCCGCGAAACACATATGGAGAGCAACTAATAGTAGGATATATGGTTGGGGGGACAAAACCGGGAAAATGTTGTATTGGCTGATCTCTCGTAATCAGGCCTCTAAGATTGCCCCCGAAATCTATGATGAGAGGAGGATTTTGGTGACAGGACACGCCGAGATCCCAAACACATTCGCCAATTATTATCACTTGCTATATCAGGCTTCCACACAAATAGATCTACGCCAAGCCCGTCTACTTCTGGAAGAGATTCCTCTCCCAAAACTACCCAAGATCGAGATACCGCTCTTAGAAGAACCCATTAAGGAGGAGGAAATTGAAGCGGCGATCTCGGCACTGAGCACTGGTAAAACGCCAGTCCCAGACGGATTCCCGCCAGAATACTATAAAACATTTAGGAACGATCTGACCCCACGTCTGCTACACCTCTTTGCAGAGGTAGAACAAGGCTGATCCTTTCCCATGGAGTTAGACACTGCCGCAATAGTAGTGATCTCCAAAACCCAGCTTTCCTCACCACACTGCACAGATTACAGACCTATATTGCTAATCAACACCGAAATAAAAATCTTCGCCTCTATCCTCACCACTCGCATAAAAACAATCCTACCACAATTGGTACATCCGGACCAATGTGGATTCATGGCACCCCGCTGTACGCAACACTGCATCCGTAGACTACACGTAGCCCTGGCCGAAAGACACCGACTACCCCGGAACCTGGCCCTCTTGTACTTCGATTCAGTTGACTGGAGATTCCTTTTCCTGATGCTCCACAGGGCAGGCATGGGGATAGGATTCTGCAGCCTTATTCAAGCGCTATACACCAATCCTACGGCATATGTACAAATGAATGGGACCATATCCCATAGATTTGACATCCGCAGAGGTACGCGACAGGGATGCCACCTTTCCCCCCTCCTATTTACCCTGGCCATTGAACCTCTGGCCCAGAGGGTCAGGACCGACTCAATATACCGAGGCTGGAAATGGAGCCCATCCCATGAAGACAAGATAGCCCTATACGCAGACGATGTCCTGCTGTATATGGGGGAGGCGAATATAACTGGTCCTAGAACTCTGTGCCTTCTGAAGAAATACGAACAGATCTTGGGCCTCAGGATGAATCCTACTAAATCAATTCTAGTTCCACTTACGATCACAAGGGATTGCTTTGACTGGCAAAACACAATACCCCTACGCAGACTGAGTTTTAAATATCTAGGCATATGGATCTCCCTCCTACCTGAATTGTCGTGGGCGAAAAATATTTCCCCGCTACTAACACGAATCAAAACAGACCTGCAGAGATGGCAAACGTTGCCACTAAACGTGATGGGTCGGGTGGCCTTATACAAAATGATGACCATACCAAGGCTTCTGTATGTATTCCAAAACTTCCCAGCCCCCATACCCCACACTTGGTTCAAAAATCTCGAAATTATTATGGGAAAATTTCTGTGGCAAGGTAACAGACACTGTGTAGCGATACAACAATGTAGAAGAGGGACGTACAACGGGGGTTTGGGTGCATCTGACCCCTATTTATATTACTTGGCTACCCAATTGATAGTGATCCACGACTGGTTCAAAGGGGGGTGGGAGTACCCGGCATACAGGACGGAACTGACACTCCTAGACCTCCCACAGATCCTTAGCATCCTATATGGATCACCACTCCCTTGTGACATGGAGGAAGTAACCAAGGTGGTCTTCCAGGCGTGGCGTGCAGCACTACGCTATACTCACTGGAACACGGTTATCACTCGCCAAACTCCACTATGGAGAGGAAAGTGGCTAAATGCCTCGGCTACACTGGAGGGGTTCACTAACTGGGATGTGATCGGTATCTCCCTAGTGGGAGGCATATGGGAAGGGAGGGCCATGAAATTGTTTCAAGACCTACAAACAGAATTCCAGCTAAACCAGACACAATTCTTCAAATACCTCCAGCTGAGACACGCACTGAGGGTCCACTTACCTACCACAGGCCCCATACCGGACTTTAACCCATTGGAAAGTAAATTACGTGTGGGGCGTTTAGAAGGGAAAGGAGTCTCTCAAATTTACAAGACACTAATTAACAATACCCCTGACAACATAGCCATCCTTAGGAATAAATTGGAATCATGGGTTGGTCCCCTAGAAGAAGCAGAATGGGGGAGGCGCTAATGGCGCCCAAAGTACTGGCAATATCGGCAAGACTCCATACAATACAATTCCATTATCTACACGGAGCCTATCTGACACCATCCAAACTACATAAAATGGGCGCACGCCCATCTGCCAAATGCCCAAGATGCCCAACTGAACCAGCAGACTTTTTCCATATGGTATGGACCTGTAGCACAATACAGAAATATTGGGAGGGAGTGCTCCGGAAGACAGGAAAGGCCCTAGGACAAGAAATACAAAAATCAGCGAAACTTTTCCTACTGGGGATAATGGAAGAAATGGGAGGGACACGTGCTACACGATCATTTACAGCCACAGCACTATTGGTCGCCAAGAGGGACATTGCTGCAACCTGGACCCTCCCTGAGGGCCCATCGATCCAAAAGTGGACTAAAGGAGTAGACTGGTGTGCCAGCCAAGAAAAACTAGTATTTGAATCTATAGGTTGTCCGAATAAATTTAGAAAGGTATGGGGGAGATGGATGGATCTACTGACATAAACCAGGCAGATTTCACAACACGTGATATTATGGGGAGGATTGATAGATTGATGGTTTTACAGATGGGCCTAAAAATCACGATACTGTCGATTGTAAACTCTGATGCGTTGCTACTAATGGACCGATATATAATACATGTGGATTTTACCCTGTGCACTAACCCTGTTTGTAATGTATTGTTAATTCCATTCCCCTTTCCCTCGCAAAAAACAATAAAAAATTGTTTATAAAAAAAAAAAAAAACTAATACTGAAATAAAATAAAATAAACCTACACTGGTCGCAGAAGGACTGATGAAGATCCTTACAGCCTGTCTACACAATTATGCATCCCTTCCTGCTTTTAGAAATGAGACATCAAAGAAATTGACCCATTCATGTCTTTCAGAAATAAAACCATGAAATGGTTTTCTCAGCAGCATTTTCAGAATGACAATTATTTGCAAGTGCGGCCTCAATTTTTTTTTTAAAAAGCAAATATGATGTCCGGTACATTGTGCACCTTTCCAAACAGCTTGTTCATGTCGACTGGCAATTACTTTTTTGGTACGATTAAAAGCTGCCTTTTCCTGGAGACAGGGTCTGTAGTTCAGTTTTGTATGGGCTTTTACATAAAGACATGGCACAGCTCCAAAAGACACCTTAACACAGTGAAGGTACAGCCAAACTACAGACTAGCCGTGCTTCTAAGTCAAAGTAAAGTAAAACGACAAATTAAGCTAACATTTACAGCAGGTAGATTGGACAGCAGGCATAATGTTCATAGGGGAGGAACAAAGTCAAATCCAGAATCATTTGTGCTAGATTTAGTCAATTAACAGTCTTAATAACAAGGAAATGTGAACCCAAGTATAAGACAACAGTGGTAGATAATTGTATTACCAAGTATGAGTGTTTAAAGAAAGATTGTGGGAGTGGAAGATAAGGTTTGAGGCATTCCAGAGACTCTGTAGAATAGCACCTAAACGTTTAAACCATATTTGGGACAGGTTAGATTTTTCTTATCCAGGATCTTGGAGCATGTAAAGGTAGAACTCCATCTAACTTTGTTTCAAAAACCAACTGAGATGGAGCCCAACAAAATTATATGAATGTAACTATAATGACTTTAGAACAAAGGTACTTTGTATGATAGTAAAGGAACAAATAGAAAGTGGTCATGATTCTCCAGATCTGATTTCATACTCCCCACTGATTTTCCAAGCTTACAAAACAGTTTCAAAAAGCCTAGGAATGGGTGTAAAGAGCAATAAATAGTTAATCAGGTACTGAAGGCAGGTAGAGATCACAAGTTCCATTTTGTTAATCTGTTTCCCTATGTGGTGAATGCCAGCAGGAGCTATTGGAATCAGTTCAGATTCAAAATCAGGGTGTATTTAAAGTAACTTTGGCTTCTAAAGCAGTAAAGTTTGTGTCAGACTCACGGCCCCTCGTAGGGATGTCTGGACTTTGATGCTGCTCTGTCCCACCTACCTTGTACTTCTAGGATGGCTAAAAGCTACTCCTGAGAACACAGAAGGAAAAGAGAATTAGAAAAACATATGACTCCTTAGCACTCTCTCTTGTACCTAGTATGGATATGTCTCACGTATTCGAGTCCTGAAGAAAACAAAAAATCAACACTATTTATTCTCGAGGAATGAACCATCTACCTAGTGCGAATATTATACCTTTTTGTTGTGTTGTGCTGTGCAGCTACGAGCTTGTGAATACATATCATTTCTGTCAACATATATAGAGAAATACTAGTCTAAGGTCGAACTCCTTTGAGTAAAATGACGTATAAATACAAGCTCATCCTACAACTACCTTGAAGAATTTTTAACGCAGTTTACAATACGTTCAGAGAGCCAAATCAAATGTGTGGTTTAAAGTCTTTGAACGAATGAACGATTGTCACTCCAAATGCAGAACATCATTTTAGCTTATAAAGTCAACCACAAACAATACTGTGAACATTGTTTTATCTTTTCTAACCTTCTAATGTGTTTGAAATCAAGCTTGTGCTAACATAACCAAGTGTACTCTCTATCATTTTGAAATGATGCCGCACTACACCACGTGACCATTGTTTTTGTCAGTGCCTTTGGTCTAATAAAGAATTGTGAGCTATTTCAATCTTTGGGAATAAGATGAACCCAACCAAGGAAAATCTAGCTGACCCAGACTGCTCTGTATACAATGTTACAGTTCATATTACCTGAATCAACTCTGGGAGCCTCAATCCATTGTAATAGTATTATGAGAGAATTGTTGAATGTAGTTTGTAGTAAAATGTTTTTTGTTGTCTGTCCCTCATTGTTGCATATCCTAAGAACCATGTATTTGTGTAGTAATATGTGAAATCCTTTGTCTAAAGTCATATAAAAGGACCTGCATTTCACACCCTGACGGAACATTCATTTTCCCACTCTTAATGTATAAAGGATTTGCTAATGAATTGTACTGAGTTCTTGTACTTCTGATTTGTATTTTTTGGGGGGGGGATATCTTTTTAGAAAACAACTAAACAGCCATTGTACAATATAGCAGACAGCAATAAAAGTCCCATCATTTATCTACTACTCAGAGACCAATCACAGCAAACATCGAATTTCAAGGGTAGAACATGTCGATCGAGCAACTCCCTTATCGCAGTCAGGTATAGTCCAATTCCAGGCTCCCCCACCAGCACACAGCCCACCAAAGGTCATCCCGTACATCTGTATGCCCCCCACCCTCCCCAGATTTTCTCCCACTTCCTGGGGCAGCCCCTGCTCTCGTAAATTACTTTTTCTGCGCTACGGCACCAGTCCAGGTCTGTTTCCCACTCAAGTATTCTTGGTGGCGAGTCAATACCCCACGCTCGCACTATATTGCGTTTAGCTACTATTGCTGCTAAGCCTACCACAATGCTTGCTCTTTCGGCCAGTGTTCCTCCCACACCACATTAAGTAGAAGCAGCTTGGGGTCTAACTGGACCTCTCTCCCCAACACCCGGGCCGCCACCCTGGCAACCCTCCCCTATAGGTCTTTATCACAGGGCAGGTCCATAGAATATGATAGAAGGTGCCTTCCAACCCGCATCACCGCAAGCACTGTGGGGTCTGTGCCCTGCCCATCTTGTGGAATACCACCCTGGAATAGTATGCCCTGTGCAAAATCATCAACTGGGTCAGTCTGAGTGGTGCTTTAATCGCCACAACCCTAGGACCCTGTCTAGCCTCCCCCAGTCCTTATTGTTCAGTGCTCCCAGGTCCGCCTCCCATTTGGTGTGCAGGGCGGTCATCGGGTCCAGAGAATTATTCAATAATTTCTTCTATAGTAGAGATATGGCCCTTGCCACCAGAGGCAAGGTCAACAGGCGGTCCTCAAGGAGGGGCACCTCCGGCAATTGCTCATGCTCTGGAACACAGCGACCCAGTGCATGCCGCAGCTGCAGGTATCTAAACCACTCTGGCATATGTACAAATGAATGGGACCATATCCCATAGATTTGACATCCGCAGAGGTACGCGACAGGGATGCCACCTTTCCCCCCTCCTATTTACCCTGGCCATTGAACCTCTGGCCCAGATGGTCAGGACCGACTCAATATACCGAGGCTGGAAATGGAGCCCATCCCATGAAGACAAGATAGCCCTATACGCAGACGATGTCCTGCTGTATATGGGGGAGGCGAATATAACTGGTCCTAGAACTCTGTGCCTTCTGAAGAAATACGAACAGATCTTGGGCCTCAGGATGAATCCTACTAAATCAATTCTAGTTCCACTTACGATCACAAGGGATTGCTTTGACTGGCAAAACACAATACCCCTACGCAGACTGAGTTTTAAATATCTAGGCATATGGATCTCCCTCCTACCTGAATTGTCGTGGGCGAAAAATATTTCCCCGCTACTAACACGAATCAAAACAGACCTGCAGAGATGGCAAACGTTGCCACTAAACGTGATGGGTCGGGTGGCCTTATACAAAATGATGATCATACCAAGGCTTCTGTATGTATTCCAAAACTTCCCAGCCCCCATACCCCACACTTGGTTCAAAAATCTCGAAATTATTATGGGAAAATTTCTGTGGCAAGGTAACAGACACTGTGTAGTGATACAACAATGTAGAAGAGGGACGTACAACGGGGGTTTGGGTGCATCTGACCCCTATTTATATTACTTGGCTACCCAATTGATAGTGATCCACGACTGGTTCAAAGGGGGGTGGGAGGACCCGGCATACAGGACGGAACTGACACTCCTAGACCTCCCACAGATCCTTAGCATCCTATATGGATCACCACTCCCTTGTGACATGGAGGAAGTAACCAAGGTGGTCTTCCAGGCGTGGCGTGCAGCACTACGCTATACTCACTGGAACACGGTTATCACTCGCCAAACTCCACTATGGAGAGGAAAGTGGCTAAATGCCTCGGCTACACTGGAGGGGTTCACTAACTGGGATGTGATCGGTATCTCCCTAGTGGGAGGCATATGGGAAGGGAGGGCCATGAAATTGTTTCAAGACCTACAAACAGAATTCCAGCTAAACCAGACACAATTCTTCAAATACCTCCAGCTGAGACACGCACTGAGGGTCCACTTACCTACCACAGGCCCCATACCGGACTTTAACCCATTGGAAAGTAAATTACGTGTGGGGCGTTTAGAAGGGAAAGGAGTCTCTCAAATTTACAAGACACTAATTAACAATACCCCTGACAACATAGCCATCCTTAGGAATAAATTGGAATCATGGGTTGGTCCCCTAGAAGAAGCAGAATGGGGGGAGGCGCTAATGGCGCCCAAAGTACTGGCAATATCGGCAAGACTCCATACAATACAATTCCATTATCTACACGGAGCCTATCTGACACCATCCAAACTACATAAAATGGGCGCACGCCCATCTGCCAAATGCCCAAGATGCCCAACTGAACCAGCAGACTTTTTCCATATGGTATGGACCTGTAGCACAATACAGAAATATTGGGAGGGAGTGCTCCGGAAGACAGGAAAGGCCCTAGGACAAGAAATACAAAAATCAGCGAAACTTTTCCTACTGGGGATAATGGAAGAAATGGGAGGGACACGTGCTACACGATCATTTACAGCCACAGCACTATTGGTCGCCAAGAGGGACATTGCTGCAACCTGGACCCTCCCTGAGGGCCCATCGATCCAAAAGTGGACTAAAGGAGTAGACTGGTGTGCCAGCCAAGAAAAACTAGTATTTGAATCTATAGGTTGTCCGAATAAATTTAGAAAGGTATGGGGGAGATGGATGGATCTACTGACATAAACCAGGCAGATTTCACAACACGTGATATTATGGGGAGGATTGATAGATTGATGGTTTTACAGATGGGCCTAAAAATCACGATACTGTCGATTGTAAACTCTGATGCGTTGCTACTAATGGACCGATATATAATACATGTGGATTTTACCCTGTGCACTAACCCTGTTTGTAATGTATTGTTAATTCCATTCCCCTTTCCCTCGCAAAAAACAATAAAAAATTGTTTATAAAAAAAAAAAAAAACTAATACTGAAATAAAATAAAATAAACCTACACTGGTCGCAGAAGGACTGATGAAGATCCTTACAGCCTGTCTACACAATTATGCATCCCTTCCTGCTTTTAGAAATGAGACATCAAAGAAATTGACCCATTCATGTCTTTCAGAAATAAAACCATGAAATGGTTTTCTCAGCAGCATTTTCAGAATGACAATTATTTGCAAGTGCGGCCTCAATTTTTTTTTTAAAAAGCAAATATGATGTCCGGTACATTGTGCACCTTTCCAAACAGCTTGTTCATGTCGACTGGCAATTACTTTTTTGGTACGATTAAAAGCTGCCTTTTCCTGGAGACAGGGTCTGTAGTTCAGTTTTGTATGGGCTTTTACATAAAGACATGGCACAGCTCCAAAAGACACCTTAACACAGTGAAGGTACAGCCAAACTACAGACTAGCCGTGCTTCTAAGTCAAAGTAAAGTAAAACGACAAATTAAGCTAACATTTACAGCAGGTAGATTGGACAGCAGGCATAATGTTCATAGGGGAGGAACAAAGTCAAATCCAGAATCATTTGTGCTAGATTTAGTCAATTAACAGTCTTAATAACAAGGAAATGTGAACCCAAGTATAAGACAACAGTGGTAGATAATTGTATTACCAAGTATGAGTGTTTAAAGAAAGATTGTGGGAGTGGAAGATAAGGTTTGAGGCATTCCAGAGACTCTGTAGAATAGCACCTAAACGTTTAAACCATATTTGGGACAGGTTAGATTTTTCTTATCCAGGATCTTGGAGCATGTAAAGGTAGAACTCCATCTAACTTTGTTTCAAAAACCAACTGAGATGGAGCCCAACAAAATTATATGAATGTAACTATAATGACTTTAGAACAAAGGTACTTTGTATGATAGTAAAGGAACAAATAGAAAGTGGTCATGATTCTCCAGATCTGATTTCATACTCCCCACTGATTTTCCAAGCTTACAAAACAGTTTCAAAAAGCCTAGGAATGGGTGTAAAGAGCAATAAATAGTTAATCAGGTACTGAAGGCAGGCAGAGATCACAAGTTCCATTTTGTTAATCTGTTTCCCTATGTGGTGAATGCCAGCAGGAGCTATTGGAATCAGTTCAGATTCAAAATCAGGGTGTATTTAAAGTAACTTTGGCTTCTAAAGCAGTAAAGTTTGTGTCAGACTCACGGCCCCTCGTAGGGATGTCTGGACTTTGATGCTGCTCTGTCCCACCTACCTTGTACTTCTAGGATGGCTAAAAGCTACTCCTGAGAACACAGAAGGAAAAGAGAATTAGAAAAACATATGACTCCTTAGCACTCTCTCTTGTACCTAGTATGGATATGTCTCACGTATTCGAGTCCTGAAGAAAACAAAAAATCAACACTATTTATTCTCGAGGAATGAACCATCTACCTAGTGCGAATATTATACCTTTTTGTTGTGTTGTGCTGTGCAGCTACGAGCTTGTGAATACATATCATTTCTGTCAACATATATAGAGAAATACTAGTCTAAGGTCGAACTCCTTTGAGTAAAATGACGTATAAATACAAGCTCATCCTACAACTACCTTGAAGAATTTTTAACGCAGTTTACAATACGTTCAGAGAGCCAAATCAAATGTGTGGTTTAAAGTCTTTGAACGAATGAACGATTGTCACTCCAAATGCAGAACATCATTTTAGCTTATAAAGTCAACCACAAACAATACTGTGAACATTGTTTTATCTTTTCTAACCTTCTAATGTGTTTGAAATCAAGCTTGTGCTAACATAACCAAGTGTACTCTCTATCATTTTGAAATGATGCCGCACTACACCACGTGACCATTGTTTTTGTCAGTGCCTTTGGTCTAATAAAGAATTGTGAGCTATTTCAATCTTTGGGAATAAGATGAACCCAACCAAGGAAAATCTAGCTGACCCAGACTGCTCTGTATACAATGTTACAGTTCATATTACCTGAATCAACTCTGGGAGCCTCAATCCATTGTAATAGTATTATGAGAGAATTGTTGAATGTAGTTTGTAGTAAAATGTTTTTTGTTGTCTGTCCCTCATTGTTGCATATCCTAAGAACCATGTATTTGTGTAGTAATATGTGAAATCCTTTGTCTAAAGTCATATAAAAGGACCTGCATTTCACACCCTGACGGAACATTCATTTTCCCACTCTTAATGTATAAAGGATTTGCTAATGAATTGTACTGAGTTCTTGTACTTATGATTTGTATTTTTTTGGGGGGGGATATCTTTTTAGAAAACAACTAAACAGCCATTGTACAATATAGCAGACAGCAATAAAAGTCCCATCATTTATCTACTACTCAGAGACCAATCACAGCAAACATCGAATTTCAAGGGTAGAACATGTCGATCGAGCAACTCCCTTATCGCAGTCAGGTATAGTCCAATTCCAGGCTCCCCCACCAGCACACAGCCCACCAAAGGTCATCCCGTACATCTGTATGCCCCCCACCCTCCCCAGATTTTCTCCCACTTCCTGGGGCAGCCCCTGCTCTCGTAAATTACTTTTTCTGCGCTACGGCACCAGTCCAGGTCTGTTTCCCACTCAAGTATTCTTGGTGGCGAGTCAATACCCCACGCTCGCACTATATTGCGTTTAGCTACTATTGCTGCTAAGCCTACCACAATGCTTGCTCTTTCGGCCAGTGTTCCTCCCACACCACATTAAGTAGAAGCAGCTTGGGGTCTAACTGGACCTCTCTCCCCAACACCCGGGCCGCCACCCTGGCAACCCTCCCCTATAGGTCTTTATCACAGGGCAGGTCCATAGAATATGATAGAAGGTGCCTTCCAACCCGCATCGCCGCAAGCACTGTGGGGTCTGTGCCCTGCCCATCTTGTGGAATACCACCCTGGAATAGTATGCCCTGTGCAAAATCATCAACTGGGTCAGTCTGAGTGGTGCTTTAATCGCCACAACCCTAGGACCCTGTCTCGCCTCCCCCAGTCCTTATTGTTCAGTGCTCCCAGGTCCGCCTCCCATTTGGTGTGCAGGGCGGTCATCGGGTCCAGAGAATTATTCAATAATTTCTTCTATAGTAGAGATATGGCCCTTGCCACCAGAGGCAAGGTCAACAGGCGGTCCTCAAGGAGGGGCACCTCCGGCAATTGCTCATGCTCTGGAACACAGCGACCCAGTGCATGCCGCAGCTGCAGGTATCTAAACCACTCTGGCATATGTACAAATGAATGGGACCATATCCCATAGATTTGACATCCGCAGAGGTACGCGACAGGGATGCCACCTTTCCCCCCTCCTATTTACCCTGGCCATTGAACCTCTGGCCCAGATGGTCAGGACCGACTCAATATACCGAGGCTGGAAATGGAGCCCATCCCATGAAGACAAGATAGCCCTATACGCAGACGATGTCCTGCTGTATATGGGGGAGGCGAATATAACTGGTCCTAGAACTCTGTGCCTTCTGAAGAAATACGAACAGATCTTGGGCCTCAGGATGAATCCTACTAAATCAATTCTAGTTCCACTTACGATCACAAGGGATTGCTTTGACTGGCAAAACACAATACCCCTACGCAGACTGAGTTTTAAATATCTAGGCATATGGATCTCCCTCCTACCTGAATTGTCGTGGGCGAAAAATATTTCCCCGCTACTAACACGAATCAAAACAGACCTGCAGAGATGGCAAACGTTGCCACTAAACGTGATGGGTCGGGTGGCCTTATACAAAATGATGATCATACCAAGGCTTCTGTATGTATTCCAAAACTTCCCAGCCCCCATACCCCACACTTGGTTCAAAAATCTCGAAATTATTATGGGAAAATTTCTGTGGCAAGGTAACAGACACTGTGTAGTGATACAACAATGTAGAAGAGGGACGTACAACGGGGGTTTGGGTGCATCTGACCCCTATTTATATTACTTGGCTACCCAATTGATAGTGATCCACGACTGGTTCAAAGGGGGGTGGGAGGACCCGGCATACAGGACACTCCTAGACCTCCCACAGATCCTTAGCATCCTATATGGATCACCACTCCCTTGTGACATGGAGGAAGTAACCAAGGTGGTCTTCCAGGCGTGGCGTGCAGCACTACGCTATACTCACTGGAACACGGTTATCACTCGCCAAACTCCACTATGGAGAGGAAAGTGGCTAAATGCCTCGGCTACACTGGAGGGGTTCACTAACTGGGATGTGATCGGTATCTCCCTAGTGGGAGGCATATGGGAAGGGAGGGCCATGAAATTGTTTCAAGACCTACAAACAGAATTCCAGCTAAACCAGACACAATTCTTCAAATACCTCCAGCTGAGACACGCACTGAGGGTCCACTTACCTACCACAGGCCCCATACCGGACTTTAACCCATTGGAAAGTAAATTACGTGTGGGGCGTTTAGAAGGGAAAGGAGTCTCTCAAATTTACAAGACACTAATTAACAATACCCCTGACAACATAGCCATCCTTAGGAATAAATTGGAATCATGGGTTGGTCCCCTAGAAGAAGCAGAATGGGGGGAGGCGCTAATGGCGCCCAAAGTACTGGCAATATCGGCAAGACTCCATACAATACAATTCCATTATCTACACGGAGCCTATCTGACACCATCCAAACTACATAAAATGGGCGCACGCCCATCTGCCAAATGCCCAAGATGCCCAACTGAACCAGCAGACTTTTTCCATATGGTATGGACCTGTAGCACAATACAGAAATATTGGGAGGGAGTGCTCCGGAAGACAGGAAAGGCCCTAGGACAAGAAATACAAAAATCAGCGAAACTTTTCCTACTGGGGATAATGGAAGAAATGGGAGGGACACGTGCTACACGATCATTTACAGCCACAGCACTATTGGTCGCCAAGAGGGACATTGCTGCAATCTGGACCCTCCCTGAGGGCCCATCGATCCAAAAGTGGACTAAAGGAGTAGACTGGTGTGCCAGCCAAGAAAAACTAGTATTTGAATCTATAGGTTGTCCGAATAAATTTAGAAAGGTATGGGGGAGATGGATGGATCTACTGACATAAACCAGGCAGATTTCACAACACGTGATATTATGGGGAGGATTGATAGATTGATGGTTTTACAGATGGGCCTAAAAATCACGATACTGTCGATTGTAAACTCTGATGCGTTGCTACTAATGGACCGATATATAATACATGTGGATTTTACCCTGTGCACTAACCCTGTTTGTAATGTATTGTTAATTCCATTCCCCTTTCCCTCGCAAAAAACAATAAAAAATTGTTTATAAAAAATAAAAAAAACTAATACTGAAATAAAATACAATAAACCTACACTGGTCGCAGAAGGACTGATGAAGATCCTTACAGCCTGTCTACACAATTATGCATCCCTTCCTGCTTTTAGAAATGAGACATCAAAGAAATTGACCCATTCATGTCTTTCAGAAATAAAACCATGAAATGGTTTTCTCAGCAGCATTTTCAGAATGACAATTATTTGCAAGTGCGGCCTCAATTTTTTTTTTAAAAAGCAAATATGATGTCCGGTACATTGTGCACCTTTCCAAACAGCTTGTTCATGTCGACTGGCAATTACTTTTTTGGTACGATTAAAAGCTGCCTTTTCCTGGAGACAGGGTCTGTAGTTCAGTTTTGTATGGGCTTTTACATAAAGACATGGCACAGCTCCAAAAGACACCTTAACACAGTGAAGGTACAGCCAAACTACAGACTAGCCGTGCTTCTAAGTCAAAGTAAAGTAAAACGACAAATTAAGCTAACATTTACAGCAGGTAGATTGGACAGCAGGCATAATGTTCATAGGGGAGGAACAAAGTCAAATCCAGAATCATTTGTGCTAGATTTAGTCAATTAACAGTCTTAATAACAAGGAAATGTGAACCCAAGTATAAGACAACAGTGGTAGATAATTGTATTACCAAGTATGAGTGTTTAAAGAAAGATTGTGGGAGTGGAAGATAAGGTTTGAGGCATTCCAGAGACTCTGTAGAATAGCACCTAAACGTTTAAACCATATTTGGGACAGGTTAGATTTTTCTTATCCAGGATCTTGGAGCATGTAAAGGTAGAACTCCATCTAACTTTGTTTCAAAAACCAACTGAGATGGAGCCCAACAAAATTATATGAATGTAACTATAATGACTTTAGAACAAAGGTACTTTGTATGATAGTAAAGGAACAAATAGAAAGTGGTCATGATTCTCCAGATCTGATTTCATACTCCCCACTGATTTTCCAAGCTTACAAAACAGTTTCAAAAAGCCTAGGAATGGGTGTAAAGAGCAATAAATAGTTAATCAGGTACTGAAGGCAGGCAGAGATCACAAGTTCCATTTTGTTAATCTGTTTCCCTATGTGGTGAATGCCAGCAGGAGCTATTGGAATCAGTTCAGATTCAAAATCAGGGTGTATTTAAAGTAACTTTGGCTTCTAAAGCAGTAAAGTTTGTGTCAGACTCACGGCCCCTCGTAGGGATGTCTGGACTTTGATGCTGCTCTGTCCCACCTACCTTGTACTTCTAGGATGGCTAAAAGCTACTCCTGAGAACACAGAAGGAAAAGAGAATTAGAAAAACATATGACTCCTTAGCACTCTCTCTTGTACCTAGTATGGATATGTCTCACGTATTCGAGTCCTGAAGAAAACAAAAAATCAACACTATTTATTCTCGAGGAATGAACCATCTACCTAGTGCGAATATTATACCTTTTTGTTGTGTTGTGCTGTGCAGCTACGAGCTTGTGAATACATATCATTTCTGTCAACATATATAGAGAAATACTAGTCTAAGGTCCTTTGAGTAAAATGACGTATAAATACAAGCTCATCCTACAACTACCTTGAAGAATTTTTAACGCAGTTTACAATACGTTCAGAGAGCCAAATCAAATGTGTGGTTTAAAGTCTTTGAACGAATGAACGATTGTCACTCCAAATGCAGAACATCATTTTAGCTTATAAAGTCAACCACAAACAATACTGTGAACATTGTTTTATCTTTTCTAACCTTCTAATGTGTTTGAAATCAAGCTTGTGCTAACATAACCAAGTGTACTCTCTATCATTTTGAAATGATGCCGCACTACACCACGTGACCATTGTTTTTGTCAGTGCCTTTGGTCTAATAAAGAATTGTGAGCTATTTCAATCTTTGGGAATAAGATGAACCCAACCAAGGAAAATCTAGCTGACCCAGACTGCTCTGTATACAATGTTACAGTTCATATTACCTGAATCAACTCTGGGAGCCTCAATCCATTGTAATAGTATTATGAGAGAATTGTTGAATGTAGTTTGTAGTAAAATGTTTTTTGTTGTCTGACCCTCATTGTTGCATATCCTAAGAACCATGTATTTGTGTAGTAATATGTGAAATCCTTTGTCTAAAGTCATATAAAAGGACCTGCATTTCACACCCTGACGGAACATTCATTTTCCCACTCTTAATGTATAAAGGATTTGCTAATGAATTGTACTGAGTTCTTGTACTTATGATTTGTATTTTTTTGGGGGGGGATATCTTTTTAGAAAACAACTAAACAGCCATTGTACAATATAGCAGACAGCAATAAAAGTCCCATCATTTATCTACTACTCAGAGACCAATCACAGCAAACATCGAATTTCAAGGGTAGAACATGTCGATCGAGCAACTCCCTTATCGCAGTCAGGTATAGTCCAATTCCAGGCTCCCCCACCAGCACACAGCCCACCAAAGGTCATCCCGTACATCTGTATGCCCCCCACCCTCCCCAGATTTTCTCCCACTTCCTGGGGCAGCCCCTGCTCTCGTAAATTACTTTTTCTGCGCTACGGCACCAGTCCAGGTCTGTTTCCCACTCAAGTATTCTTGGTGGCGAGTCAATACCCCACGCTCGCACTATATTGCGTTTAGCTACTATTGCTGCTAAGCCTACCACAATGCTTGCTCTTTCGGCCAGTGTTCCTCCCACACCACATTAAGTAGAAGCAGCTTGGGGTCTAACTGGACCTCTCTCCCCAACACCCGGGCCGCCACCCTGGCAACCCTCCCCTATAGGTCTTTATCACAGGGCAGGTCCATAGAATATGATAGAAGGTGCCTTCCAACCCGCATCGCCGCAAGCACTGTGGGGTCTGTGCCCTGCCCATCTTGTGGAATACCACCCTGGAATAGTATGCCCTGTGCAAAATCATCAACTGGGTCAGTCTGAGTGGTGCTTTAATCGCCACAACCCTAGGACCCTGTCTCGCCTCCCCCAGTCCTTATTGTTCAGTGCTCCCAGGTCCGCCTCCCATTTGGTGTGCAGGGCGGTCATCGGGTCCAGAGAATTATTCAATAATTTCTTCTATAGTAGAGATATGGCCCTTGCCACCAGAGGCAAGGTCAACAGGCGGTCCTCAAGGAGGGGCACCTCCGGCAATTGCTCATGCTCTGGAACACAGCGACCCAGTGCATGCCGCAGCTGCAGGTATCTAAACCACTCTGGCATATGTACAAATGAATGGGACCATATCCCATAGATTTGACATCCGCAGAGGTACGCGACAGGGATGCCACCTTTCCCCCCTCCTATTTACCCTGGCCATTGAACCTCTGGCCCAGATGGTCAGGACCGACTCAATAGACCGAGGCTGGAAATGGAGCCCATCCCATGAAGACAAGATAGCCCTATACGCAGACGATGTCCTGCTGTATATGGGGGAGGCGAATATAACTGGTCCTAGAACTCTGTGCCTTCTGAAGAAATACGAACAGATCTTGGGCCTCAGGATGAATCCTACTAAATCAATTCTAGTTCCACTTACGATCACAAGGGATTGCTTTGACTGGCAAAACACAATACCCCTACGCAGACTGAGTTTTAAATATCTAGGCATATGGATCTCCCTCCTACCTGAATTGTCGTGGGCGAAAAATATTTCCCCGCTACTAACACGAATCAAAACAGACCTGCAGAGATGGCAAACGTTGCCACTAAACGTGATGGGTCGGGAGGCCTTATACAAAATGATGATCATACCAAGGCTTCTGTATGTATTCCAAAACTTCCCAGCCCCCATACCCCACACTTGGTTCAAAAATCTCGAAATTATTATGGGAAAATTTCTGTGGCAAGGTAACAGACACTGTGTAGTGATACAACAATGTAGAAGAGGGACGTACAACGGGGGTTTGGGTGCATCTGACCCCTATTTATATTACTTGGCTACCCAATTGATAGTGATCCACGACTGGTTCAAAGGGGGGTGGGAGGACCCGGCATACAGGACGGAACTGACACTCCTAGACCTCCCACAGATCCTTAGCATCCTATATGGATCACCACTCCCTTGTGACATGGAGGAAGTAACCAAGGTGGTCTTCCAGGCGTGGCGTGCAGCACTACGCTATACTCACTGGAACACGGTTATCACTCGCCAAACTCCACTATGGAGAGGAAAGTGGCTAAATGCCTCGGCTACACTGGAGGGGTTCACTAACTGGGATGTGATCGGTATCTCCCTAGTGGGAGGCATATGGGAAGGGAGGGCCATGAAATTGTTTCAAGACCTACAAACAGAATTCCAGCTAAACCAGACACAATTCTTCAAATACCTCCAGCTGAGACACGCACTGAGGGTCCACTTACCTACCACAGGCCCCATACCGGACTTTAACCCATTGGAAAGTAAATTACGTGTGGGGCGTTTAGAAGGGAAAGGAGTCTCTCAAATTTACAAGACACTAATTAACAATACCCCTGACAACATAGCCATCCTTAGGAATAAATTGGAATCATGGGTTGGTCCCCTAGAAGAAGTAGAATGGGGGGAGGCGCTAATGGCGCCCAAAGTACTGGCAATATCGGCAAGACTCCATACAATACAATTCCATTATCTACACGGAGCCTATCTGACACCATCGAAACTACATAAAATGGGCGCACGCCCATCTGCCAAATGCCCAAGATGCCCAACTGAACCAGCAGACTTTTTCCATATGGTATGGACCTGTAGCACAATACAGAAATATTGGGAGGGAGTGCTCCGGAAGACAGGAAAGGCCCTAGGACAAGAAATACAAAAATCAGCGAAACTTTTCCTACTGGGGATAATGGAAGAAATGGGAGGGACACGTGCTACACGATCATTTACAGCCACAGCACTATTGGTCGCCAAGAGGGACATTGCTGCAACCTGGACCCTCCCTGAGGGCCCATCGATCCAAAAGTGGACTAAAGGAGTAGACTGGTGTGCCAGCCAAGAAAAACTAGTATTTGAATCTATAGGTTGTCCGAATAAATTTAGAAAGGTATGGGGGAGATGGATGGATCTACTGACATAAACCAGGCAGATTTCACAACACGTGATATTATGGGGAGGATTGATAGATTGATGGTTTTACAGATGGGCCTAAAAATCACGATACTGTCGATTGTAAACTCTGATGCGTTGCTACTAATGGACCGATATATAATACATGTGGATTTTACCCTGTGCACTAACCCTGTTTGTAATGTATTGTTAATTCCATTCCCCTTTCCCTCGCAAAAAACAATAAAAAATTGTTTATAAAAAAAAAAAAAAACTAATACTGAAATAAAATAAAATAAACCTACACTGGTCGCAGAAGGACTGATGAAGATCCTTACAGCCTGTCTACACAATTATGCATCCCTTCCTGCTTTTAGAAATGAGACATCAAAGAAATTGACCCATTCATGTCTTTCAGAAATAAAACCATGAAATGGTTTTCTCAGCAGCATTTTCAGAATGACAATTATTTGCAAGTGCGGCCTCAATTTTTTTTTTAAAAAGCAAATATGATGTCCGGTACATTGTGCACCTTTCCAAACAGCTTGTTCATGTCGACTGGCAATTACTTTTTTGGTACGATTAAAAGCTGCCTTTTCCTGGAGACAGGGTCTGTAGTTCAGTTTTGTATGGGCTTTTACATAAAGACATGGCACAGCTCCAAAAGACACCTTAACACAGTGAAGGTACAGCCAAACTACAGACTAGCCGTGCTTCTAAGTCAAAGTAAAGTAAAACGACAAATTAAGCTAACATTTACAGCAGGTAGATTGGACAGCAGGCATAATGTTCATAGGGGAGGAACAAAGTCAAATCCAGAATCATTTGTGCTAGATTTAGTCAATTAACAGTCTTAATCACAAGGAAATGTGAACCCAAGTATAAGACAACAGTGGTAGATAATTGTATTACCAAGTATGAGTGTTTAAAGAAAGATTGTGGGAGTGGAAGATAAGGTTTGAGGCATTCCAGAGACTCTGTAGAATAGCACCTAAACGTTTAAACCATATTTGGGACAGGTTAGATTTTTCTTATCCAGGATCTTGGAGCATGTAAAGGTAGAACTCCATCTAACTTTGTTTAAAAAACCAACTGAGATGGAGCCCAACAAAATTATATGAATGTAACTATAATGACTTTAGAACAAAGGTACTTTGTATGATAGTAAAGGAACAAATAGAAAGTGGTCATGATTCTCCAGATCTGATTTCATACTCCCCACTGATTTTCCAAGCTTACAAAACAGTTTCAAAAAGCCTAGGAATGGGTGTAAAGAGCAATAAATAGTTAATCAGGTACTGAAGGCAGGCAGAGATCACAAGTTCCATTTTGTTAATCTGTTTCCCTATGTGGTGAATGCCAGCAGGAGCTATTGGAATCAGTTCAGATTCAAAATCAGGGTGTATTTAAAGTAACTTTGGCTTCTAAAGCAGTAAAGTTTGTGTCAGACTCACGGCCCCTCGTAGGGATGTCTGGACTTTGATGCTGCTCTGTCCCACCTACCTTGTACTTCTAGGATGGCTAAAAGCTACTCCTGAGAACACAGAAGGAAAAGAGAATTAGAAAAACATATGACTCCTTAGCACTCTCTCTTGTACCTAGTATGGATATGTCTCACGTATTCGAGTCCTGAAGAAAACAAAAAATCAACACTATTTATTCTCGAGGAATGAACCATCTACCTAGTGCGAATATTATACCTTTTTGTTGTGTTGTGCTGTGCAGCTACGAGCTTGTGAATACATATCATTTCTGTCAACATATATAGAGAAATACTAGTCTAAGGTCGAACTCCTTTGAGTAAAATGACGTATAAATACAAGCTCATCCTACAACTACCTTGAAGAATTTTTAACGCAGTTTACAATACGTTCAGAGAGCCAAATCAAATGTGTGGTTTAAAGTCTTTGAACGAATGAACGATTGTCACTCCAAATGCAGAACATCATTTTAGCTTATAAAGTCAACCACAAACAATACTGTGAACATTGTTTTATCTTTTCTAACCTTCTAATGTGTTTGAAATCAAGCTTGTGCAAACATAACCAAGTGTACTCTCTATCATTTTGAAATGATGCCGCACTACACCACGTGACCATTGTTTTTGTCAGTGCCTTTGGTCTAATAAAGAATTGTGAGCTATTTCAATCTTTGGGAATAAGATGAACCCAACCAAGGAAAATCTAGCTGACCCAGACTGCTCTGTATACAATGTTACAGTTCATATTACCTGAATCAACTCTGGGAGCCTCAATCCATTGTAATAGTATTATGAGAGAATTGTTGAATGTAGTTTGTAGTAAAATGTTTTTTGTTGTCTGTCCCTCATTGTTGCATATCCTAAGAACCATGTATTTGTGTAGTAATATGTGAAATCCTTTGTCTAAAGTCATATAAAAGGACCTGCATTTCACACCCTGACGGAACATTCATTTTCCCACTCTTAATGTATAAAGGATTTGCTAATGAATTGTACTGAGTTCTTGTACTTATGATTTGTATTTTTTTGGGGGGGGATATCTTTTTAGAAAACAACTAAACAGCCATTGTACAATATAGCAGACAGCAATAAAAGTCCCATCATTTATCTACTACTCAGAGACCAATCACAGCAAACATCGAATTTCAAGGGTAGAACATGTCGATCGAGCAACTCCCTTATCGCAGTCAGGTATAGTCCAATTCCAGGCTCCCCCACCAGCACACAGCCCACCAAAGGTCATCCCGTACATCTGTATGCCCCCCACCCTCCCCAGATTTTCTCCCACTTCCTGGGGCAGCCCCTGCTCTCGTAAATTACTTTTTCTGCGCTACGGCACCAGTCCAGGTCTGTTTCCCACTCAAGTATTCTTGGTGGCGAGTCAATACCCCACGCTCGCACTATATTGCGTTTAGCTACTATTGCTGCTAAGCCTACCACAATGCTTGCTCTTTCGGCCAGTGTTCCTCCCACACCACATTAAGTAGAAGCAGCTTGGGGTCTAACTGGACCTCTCTCCGCAACACCCGGGCCGCCACCCTGGCAACCCTCCCCTATAGGTCTTTATCACAGGGCAGGTCCATAGAATATGATAGAAGGTGCCTTCCAACCCGCATCGCCGCAAGCACTGTGGGGTCTGTGCCCTGCCCATCTTGTGGAATACCACCCTGGAATAGTATGCCCTGTGCAAAATCATCAACTGGGTCAGTCTGAGTGGTGCTTTAATCGCCACAACCCTAGGACCCTGTCTCGCCTCCCCCAGTCCTTATTGTTCAGTGCTCCCAGGTCCGCCTCCCATTTGGTGTGCAGGGCGGTCATCGGGTCCAGAGAATTATTCAATAATTTCTTCTATAGTAGAGATATGGCCCTTGCCACCAGAGGCAAGGTCAACAGGCGGTCCTCAAGGAGGGGCACCTCCGGCAATTGCTCATGCTCTGGAACACAGCGACCCAGTGCATGCCGCAGCTGCAGGTATCTAAACCACTCTGTTCCTGCCATAGCATATTCTTGCTGAAGGGCTTCAAACATTATAATTGCCTGACCCTCCCAGACGTCACCCAGATGCTCAATCACCTGAAGAGACCACCTGTGAAACCCACCCAGGGTCTACAGGTCCCCCAATAAATCACTACACCACAGGAGGGTCCGAGCGGATAAGGTAGTTCCCCAACCAAGGAAGCGGGTGGCGTCGCACCACACCCTCACCACCGTCGCACTGTGCACAGGCAGTGCTCGTACACTCGCAGGGGTGTAGAGGGCCCGCTCATATCCCCTCCTGCTCTCCATTCTGTGATCCGTCATGTGCAAGACCCCGTAAAGTCTCCTCAAATTCAAGCGGGTAGGTTTGGACAGCATAAAGCCCGATTGATACGGATGGATTAGCTTAGTAATAATCGCACGTAGTCTGGTAGCCAGGACCTTGCCAGGACCTTGACTATCCCGTTGAGAAGGGAGGTGGGCCTATAGGAGGCGCACATCTCAGGGGGTTTGTCCTTCGTTGGGATCAATACAATAGTCGTGATCCGCTGATCCGGCGGAAACGCTCCCACCTCCCTTGCCTCCAGAAACATGGCCAACATATGTTTTGCTACCTTGCTCCCCAGACACTTGAACAACTCCACTGGGAGTCCATTCGGTCCCGCCGCTTTACCCGACTGAAGCCCCTGCAATGCTGTGGTAACCTCCTCTTCCGACAGCTCAGCGTCTGACTTGTCTCTCTCCTCCCTCGAGAGCCCCCGAAGCCGGATTTCCCGCAAGAGGTCCACATAGTCCTCAGTCATCCGAGTCAGCGAGGCATAGAACTCCTCATAGTATGCGATGAAGGCCTCTGCTATGGACACCATCCTTAGACTCTACTTCCCTGACCCATGATCGTTCACAGTCCCTCTTGTCCAAGGAAGCCAGCAGTTTAATGAGATTGTCACCCACATCATATAGTCAACGCTGAGTCACCAGCGCATTTGCCTGAGCATGCTGTTCGGCAAAAGCGTGCAGCTCATAATGCTTAAAATGTAACTGCTGCTGAAGACTACCCTGCGCCCCTCCGTCCGCCTCACAGCGGGCCTCAAGACCTACGATTTTCCACTTGAGGTTTGCAGCTTGTATATTACGTTCCTTTTTCTGGCCACCAATCATGTCTTGCGCGTGACCCCTGAGTGCAGTTTTGAGGGCTTCCCACAGGGTACATGCCGAGTCCACGGATCATAGATTTTCCGCTAAATATTGGGTGGCCCTCTCCCTCATTTTGTCCTCAAAGGATTTGTCTCTCAAATGCCAAGGGTTAATTTGAGGCAGCAGAGAGTAGGACCTTGAAGGGCCCAGCAGGGTGACCCCCCACAGGGGAATGGTATGAGATCCCTTATGAGTAGTGCATTACCTCCCGGAACCTACCCACCTGAGTCCCTGTTGTTAATAGATAGTCCAGCCTAGACAAGCTGTTATGGGGAACTGAGGAGTAAGTGTACTGCCCTTTCCCGGATTCTGTTCCCTCCACAGGTCTGCCAGGCCAAAGGAGTCCATAAAGGACTACAACACCGTTGAGGTAACGGGCTCCCTAGCACGTGAGATTCTGTCTAGCCCCGAGTCAGACCCAAGATTCATGTCGCCACCCAGAATCAGGAGTCCTGGAGGGAGATCTAGAAGCAGGGCACCGAGGTCCATCAGTCTTGGAGGAACATACACCAAACACATATTAAGGACGTGCCCTTCCCACACTCCAGAGACAGCCACATACCTCCTCAATTTGTCCCACCAGGCGCATGACAGGATAAATGATAATGATTTTTTTAGAAGGCTACCCACCCCCCTAGAATCCATTGTGTAACCCGCGTGAGCTACCAACTGGTACCCAAACCTGTCTAATGCCTTGTAATGATTCCCTTTTAGACGCATTTCTTGTAAGAAGACAAGGTTGGGGCCATGTCTGCGTAGGTACTGAAGGACTATGGTACGTTTAATGCGGCTGCCCAGACCATTCACATTCCATATCATGCTCCTAAGGGTGCGACCAACAGTCCGGCCATGTGTGAGCCCTCCCCCCTCCAATCGAGTCGCTGCACCAATCACCAGTTCTGGTAGTCCCTCCCATGCCGCTTTGTCCTGAGCAGCATCACATAGCAGCCCATGGCTGCACAATGGCATAGAAACTATGTAAAACCATAAACAGTAGATCAACAGTTCCCAACCAGATACTCCCCCCACCCTGCTACCCCACTTAGCAGGCTTAGAACTGCCAACCCCCCCAATCAGCGGAGCGCCTGTCGCCCAAAACATCTTAAACTCTTGCTTGGGTGGGCTAGTGCCACCGTTCCGTGCCGTCATCATGAGCAATGCCAAGACTTAATTCAGAACAATCCCCCAATAAGCATTACAGGCTGGATGCCTCCCGCTAGTTCTATGGAAGCACTGAGCCTGCCGCGTCCACAGTCAGAGCCAGGGACCACCACTGTTGGGGCTCTGTAATCTCTGCAGCATGTCTAGACCGAAGCCACCAGTCATTATGTCTATGATCTTACTGCCTCCACTCCCAGTTCCTGTCGCTGTGAGGAGGGGGCCATCCTCCTCTTTTCACTGTGTCCTCCTCTGGGACCCCGGCGATCCACGTGACCCGTCGACCGGAACCCCTCCAGCCACTCTCATGCCTCCTCCGGAGTGTCGAAATGCCATGTTTTCCCTACTGCGATTACTCTCAGTCTTGCCGGGAAGAGCATCATGTATTTGATTTTCCAGTCCCTCAGTTCTTTTTTGACCTCCTGAATGCTTTGGTGCCGTCGTTGGACCTTCAGTGTGAAATCTGGAAAAAACGTACAGTAGCATTTTCATACTGAAGATCACCATGAGATCTGGCGGCCTGTAGGATGGCATCTCTGTTCCGAAAGTTACAAATTCGTGCGATGATGATCCTAGGAGGGGCCCCCAGCCCCGGGGGCGGGACCGGAGCCCGGTGCGCCCGCTCGACCGTGAAGAACTTAGAGAGCCTCTTAGGGCATAGGGAGTCTGTGATCAAGGTCTCCAGAAAAAGCTCAACACTCGGGCCCTCAATGCCCTCTGGCACCCCCACCACTCTAATATTGTTTCTCGAGGCCCTCCCCTCCTGATTCTCCAGGCGTGCCACTATTTTCTCGTGTTCTGCGAAAAGAAATTGTACCTGATCCTCAAGCCTCTTAAATGCAGACTGTAACCGGGCAATATCCATTTCTGCGTTGATACCCTTCTCAGCTACTTTCTTGAGATCAACTCGAAGAAGGGTAACATCCACCGTCACTGCGTCTAGTTTGGGTTCGAGCGATCCTCTCAGGTCTTGAATGGCCGGCATTATTGCGCCCATGGAGGGTTTGCCCGAAGGGCCCCGGTCCTTCTCCTGTCCCCCCTCAGTGCTGTCCGGCACCACCACCCCCCTGGTCGGTCTCAGCACTGTATATTTATCCATTTTATTCATCTGTTGTGGGGTGTCCTTTGTTTCTGACCAAGCTGGAGGGGCGTTCCCGCCGAGGAGGCTCGTCAGCAACCCCCCAGCCAAAGTTTCACTCCGTCACAGGCCTCAAATGTCCCCAGGCCGAAGTCCAGCAAGCCGGGCAGCCCCCTTCTCCAGCGTGTGGTGCCCTCACCCGCACCACGCCGTTCCACACCAAGACTCCAGCCTTGCTGTCTGCTCCTCACAAGTGGGGAGGGAGTTTCCGTGATCCCCAGACACATCAGCCGCACCGTCGCCAGCGGGGGGGAGCCAGGCTGCCGAGCCAGGGCCACTGCTCGCGTCATGCTGCACCCCCGCCCTGTACTTCAGTGGCACGGCTCAGTTGACCTGGCCGTGGGTGGGAACAGCCCTGGCACTCATCCGCTTGCCTCTTCAGGCTTCTCTGCCTTGCGCCACCAACTCCCCTTGCCGCCTGCCTCCAGGGCCCCCAATACCACTCCGATCACCTATGGAAGGGGGGTGGGGAGCAGAGGCACCAAGCATCTCCAGCCACGATCCCGCCGGCCTCGACGACCCCCGACCGGGCCCAGCACTCACGGGTCCCCGGATCGGGTGCCCAGCCCTGCTCGCCGCCCTCTCTTCACTGCCGGCATATTTAGCGCCGCCGGCCCAGCGCTCCTCGTCCCGGTGGCCGGCTCCACTCAGCCGCACTGCCACCTACAGGGCGCATGGCGCACACGCGCTCACCACAGGAGCGCACGGGGCCCGACAGCCCCCAAACAGTTGCCCCACTATTCCGGCTGCACCTGGACCACAGTTGCTGGCAGGAGGAAGGATGTGTGTGCGGATCTTATGGGGGATTTGAAAGTGGAGAGCAGAGCTATGCTAAACGGCGGACCTCCTGGCAGGCGCCAACCCACGCCCCTATGTTTTGTATTCTTGCTGCTAATCTGATTGATGCTATTTCATGTACTTTGCCTAATCTTTCTTTACATAAAACCTTGAAACTTTGTCCTGTCTCTGTCATTCTTATTGAGAATGTCACAGTAGTAGTTCATTACTAGGCCCTGAAGGTATACAGACAGATCCAATCAGGGAACTCCAAAGTCCGTATAGGGACAATACTGCTCCCGGTCCGAGCTGTTGGAGCACACAGAGTAAGCCAAGGAGATACAAATCTGCATGGCAACAATACCCCTTTAAAGTAGGTCTACAAGTCCATGCAAAATATGATGGCGGGACTCCAACAGCAAGAGGATTTGAAAGAGTAGTCATAACACAATTCAGTCTTCAAACTGAACGAGACATGAGCAGACAAACTGACAAATTGCAGCCACTGGGAAGTGAAGCTATTCCAAGTAAGCACCTTAATATACTAAAGATCAAAGATGACCACCACGCTCTAGCTCACATTTCTTCTTGTTTGACATGAGGTCTTCATTACATGAGCATAATTTGTTTCTGGGAAAGACACACCAGGAATTCACCATTTCAGCTTCCATCTCAAAAGTACAGAAGGCTTATGAATCTGCGTTCAATAAATAACAAAACTGTTTGAAACCATAAGTGTAGCTAATGTCTATCTCCAGCTACTGTAATTTGCACTTAGGAAAAATCTTTGTCTCCTTCAACCAAAAGAAATACACACCATGTTGATGTTCCTGACAGAGGGGAGGAGAAACCTTTCAATGACAGAACATGAAGACTTAAGTTGTGATTGGTGAAAAGGACATTTCTATAGATTCTGATGGTGTAAACCGTAGTTTATTGTTAACGAGAAAGTTTGACAGGCTACAACACACAAAGTCAGATAGCTCATGATGCTACAAACATTTCCTTTCACAAAAGAATGTGCAGAAGAAAAAATTGTGGTAGTGTATTACTTGCCAAGGAGGTGGACATATGAGAATATGGAAGTGCATCTGGAGAGGAAAGATGGCTATCATGTTTGAAGTGCTGGAAAAGGATCTGCAGAAGGAACACTGAATGACACCTTTATGAAATCAGAAATGGACAAGGAAATTTATGATATCTGGAAAGTAATGTTGGCCAGAGGGCTGGGGATTTCAGGAAGATGTATGAAAGAGTGAAAGAAGACGTAGGTTTTCTGGCTCTCACAATGACGAATCACTAAGAACAGCCACTGAAAATCAAACTGGTTAGGCACTGAGTTGTATTGTATAACAATAGGATTTAAAAGATAAATATTCCATCTGTATAGCTCATGCAAGCATCATGTTGCTTTAGTTATAGTTAATTACTGTTTGAAGTGGACTAAGGTAGAATTGAAGCGTAGATTCACACTAAAACAATTGTGGGGTTGTAGGAGATCTTGTTCCGGAACGCACTGATCTTCAAACCATCCTATGAGTGGTCTCAAGTGCAGGTGTTCATGGCAAACAATAAGAGTTCAGGATGCAATTGACGGCAGGAGGGATAAGATCCTTCCAGCTGTAGGTGAGAACTGGATTGAATCTTCACCCACTTCTGGTTGATAAAAGAAAGCTTTTCTTCCGAAGGAAACCCTTTTGTGTCCTTCAGCTCGGTCATGAGTTTGTTTTGGAAAGTCAAGACCCAGGGCATCATTAGACAAACATTTTCATTTTCCATAGTGGGACTGGTAGCACTGACATTCATTTGGAATAGGTGAAAAAGCAGATTTCAGTCTTAAAGAAAAGACTACGTGGTGCAAATTTATGATCGTTTATCACAAAATATGAACACTGCTCATGTTTATGCATCCTGAAGATCCATGGAGTGTCCATTTCTAGAAAGTCTGGGTGAAGAGCTAGCATTCTGAACTTTTCTTTCTTCACCCACTGTTTGCTGTTTTCATTTAAAAAACAGATCTGAATTCTTCTTTTGGCAAATTTTGCTAAAGATAATGACCCAGCATTAATTTATTTTCAGCCACTTGGTTCTAATGAAGTGGTATGCACTCCTCGCATGAGGACAGTTTGGGGATGTGGTTCTGAATATGAGTGTGTATCTGCTATACAATACTGAGCATCTACGTATTTTGTTTTCTTTTACAATGTGGCGAATGGTTTCTGATTCTTCTCATGCTCAGTAGGGGATGAGATGAGTGAGAATCATTTCTTTTGTGTGGACCGGGGTATCCAGCTGATGTCAATGGGTGGAATTTTTTCTGGTATGTTTGCTTTTTGAAGACATATTTATTCTCCTAATAATGTTGTTTTTGCTGAAAATAGGTGACTGTAACAAGCTGACTGATACCCCACCAGTGGAGCTCCTACATTAGGGATTGACAGATAAAGCCTTCTTTTGTTTCAGTCTTACCGACTGTAGTGCTTCTAGTTCTGTTCCCTCTTTAGTAGCCAGATCACTTGCATAGGATCCGAATAGAGAAATGCCTGAGAAAATAAATCCCAGGAGCCTATGTTGGGCATTAAGTCTCACACCTGTTACACAATCATAAAACCAATGTATAAAAATACCATAGAAGGATGTGCTTGCAATCAAGTCTGTTGCATCCTCGGCAAAATGTATTGCCTGGTTGTCTATATAAAAGACATCTATATATCATGATATTTCAAAATCATCTCCCTGGCCATTGCATAGGTAGGTGGCAATATGTTCAACAGATCCATAAAGGAAACTGTCATGCTTACTGTTGTTGCTAATCATTCTCATAATAGTGGAAGGATTACCGTACATTGTCATTCCAAAGGCATCAACACTCTGCCACAGTCAGGAAAATGAGGTTCACTCCATGAAAAATTTAGATCTTATTCTAGATCCCTTTTCACCTTTGCTTTCAATTCTTTGCAGAAGCAGATGCTACATAGTTGGTTCCAGAATACCTGGAACCAAAGAAACTAGTGATCGTTCTGCATAATCTCAGAGATTAAAGATATATGCTGTCAATGAATAGTTGTAGTGATTTTCAACTTAGTTGCTGCTCTGGCCATTATGCATGAAAGGGCTATTAGTCAATCAGTAGGAGTGGTATTTCAATTAAATGATCTGGAGGAATCTGCAGATGATTCAGGCTTGCACTATTTTCTCTGAAGTAATTCTCCACAAGGCATAAGAAACGAGTGTTTTGACCTTCAAAGTGACCAAAGTCTATGTAGTCACTTGTATCTTCTTTTCTCAGTGTGACCAACGTGAAATCGGGGAAGGTCTTGAAACTGGTGTTATATGCCTCGAATTACATCTTGGCTCAGCATCAGCATTCAGGGTCAGAAGATGGGACTGGCTGTATATCCTGCCTGAGTGCGCAACCAGTGTGACATATTCAGCCCTGGGTACTGCAGGAACATCAATTACCTATTTTGTTGCCACAATGTTGTGTATCTGGAGCCTCAACCTCAAATGTATCACTAATATCAATGCATATTAATCAAGAACCATTGTGTAGAACTGTACCTGGAATTATGCTTCTGACCATCTGGTAGTACACCTCTCTTAAGCGTTAGTTTGTTGTAGTGGTCACTGGCTGGCCTATATAAACCTGAGAAAGAAAGCTTTAGAGGCCTGACATGAATGAGGATGGAGTGGCATCTCAGGGTTGTCACTGATCAAGAGATGCTTTTTTCACTAAGGCAGTCACAGATGGCACCAAAAGCTAGGGAGTGACAAGTAACACCTGTTTTCTTGAAGTTGAATGAAATTGCTAAGGTCCGAGACATCATGATTCTATAATTGCATGTCCATTACCTTATGTCATTTATTTGTTTGTAAAGTGTGCTAATACCCTCAACAGGCATTCTGGCACCGAGATTCAATAAACAACAATATGGTACTGGAGCAAAGGTATTACAACAGTCAAGTTCTATGTTTTTCCTAAAAAGAGCTTCAACTGATGTGGCTTTCATGTCCACAGGTAGCTCTTTACCAAATATGGCAACTCTATATGCAAAGGACCTATTCTGGCTCTACAAAATGTAGGGATTTTCACAAGATTAGCGACTGAAAATCTCAAGGTCATGCATGGTCTGTAAGGAGCCATGAGCTGCTGCAAGTATATAGGGAGTTTCTTGTATAAAGCTTTAAAATAGCAGTTTTTCAACAGAGAGCCAATGCAGTTCTCTTTGATGCTGGGAAATCAAACCCTGTCTTTGAAGATTTAGCAGTAAGTGCACTGCTGCATTTTGTACTCGCAGTCCTGGAAGTAGGAATTATATCAGACCCTATAAACGGTTGCTATAGTCCATTGTGGATGTTATTAGCAAATCTACTATAGTTGGCAATAAATGAGAGTTGAATGTCAAACTTCATGCCCAGATTTCTAACAGTGGTCATGGGGTAGATGTGGTGCATATTTCAGTGGGCTGCCAAAGATGTGAACACGTGTGAGGATTGGGTGTACTATATGGTAAGGCTGTGGGGCCTTATCATGCAGTACACTCGCCAATACTGTCTCGGGTCCAGTCAGGTACGTTTACTTAATTTTAAGCTCAACCCTGGGTAGCTGTGGCTGCGAGCAGTAAGTCTTAGCAAAGGAACAATGAGTAGACCATTTAACAGAACCAAACAACAGAATAAGAAAGCAACAACACACGAATGAAAGAAGAATCCAATTTATA
The DNA here is from genome assembly GCF_031143425.1 of Pleurodeles waltl. Lineage (NCBI taxonomy): Eukaryota > Metazoa > Chordata > Amphibia > Caudata > Salamandridae > Pleurodeles > Pleurodeles waltl. The sequence continues at coordinate 225,522,242 of NC_090445.1, forward strand.
AAAATAGGTTATATTTATAGGAATTTTTATACACCTTGAGGAACAAAATCCATAAGAAGATTTCGGAAATTCAGATTTTTAAAGATATTATTACTTTTAAATGCAACCACAAACAAGCATTGGTGAACAAAAACTTTGGAAACTTTTGAAAAGTTTGAAACAGGTAGTTTGACTACTCTGGCATAGACTGAGCTACCAATTCTGGCAGGACAGTGGTATAGGGGGCCATATTGGACACTTTGGACAGTTACCTGGCCACCAGAGAGATTTTGAAGCAAAATCCAAACTTTACAGGACAATCTGCCATTGACAACAATGAAGTGGTTCTGATGCCGAGGGATACAGGCAAAAGATGCTCAAAGGATGCTCCAGTGGTGGTGGGGTTGATGGGGGAATTCCTTGGGTGAAGTGGGATAAACGTGACCACAGAGATTGGTGTCCCTTAAAGCCCTCTACATTGCAGTAGCAGGCCAGCCGATGCACCACGGTTGGGGTAACATCCTTACATGGGGCCTAGTGTCCATTGGATGTCACAAATCCGGACGTGCATAGCACTTCCAGGTCAGGCAGACTCAGGTGCTACTTTTGGCTATCTCTGATTTGTCCTCTTGTGTGCCCTGCAACTGGTAGCAACAAAACATCTGCGGTGGCTACCAACTTGGCGATTTGGGCAACTTCAGCTCTTGTGTCCCTGGAACTGGTTCCAGGATATCAGCCAGCTGGTCCTTGGAGTCACTACTGTTGTTGGATGTCAGGAATCAACTTTTCCCCTAGCCAGGTGCCGTAGGCATAGTCCAAACTTTGCTAGCTCAAAGTGCAGCCGATGCAGTCCTTTCAAGCATGCAACCTCTCTTTGTGCAGGTTTAAGGGCAAGTGGGCAGTTCTTCTTCGATCCTCTCTCCGATTCCAGCGTGATCTGAGGGTCAGAGTGCCAGGGATGCCATATTTATCCCAGGAAAGTGGCCTTAGGGGGCCATGCGGTCAATAGCCAATGGGCTACTGGGTCCCCTCCTACCGAGTGACGAAGTTTCTGTGATGTGCGGCACCTGGCTATCCCAGCGTGCCACATTCTTGCCCCTTTCAAGATGGTACGACCCTTTCTCCGTCGTTAGGAGCTTGTTCGTCCACCTTAGAGGTGTGGCTACCAGAAGGCTACACGCCCAGTGTAGAACCAGTTTGGGGCGAGTTTTCCCTCCTTGACATTTTCTCCACTTTGTCTGCAGTAACAAAAGGCATCCTGCTCAGGGGTGTTGGCAGTACTTCCCTCACAAAGGCAGCTTCACCTTTTGAAGCTAGCCTTTTTGGCTAACACCCTTGAGGGAGTTCATGGGGGAGGAGGTGACACCTCTCTCTCCGTGGCAATTGCCTTTGTTCCCCTGCTGAGGAGTTGTTCACAAGTCTCCCTAAGAGGTCAGAAAACTGCCTGTGTGCCAGGCCCTTTGTTAGGCTGCTGAGCTATCTGGAGCACAGAGTGGCAACTTTCTAAAAGTTTCTAACCTTTAATACTGGTATTAAAATCGACCTGGGATCAGGTTGTGTTTCGTGCCACAATTAATTTGATACCTTACATCAGTGGTTCCCAACCTGTGGTCCGCGGACCCCCAGGGGCCCGTGACACACTCCCAGGGGGTCCGCAGGCCTGGGCTTCTGGACAGAAATACGTGTGTGCTTTTATATTTAAGACTTCATTTGTGCAGCAGTTTTAAAAGCACTGCAAAGTTCCCTGTAAAACCGTCAGCTTTCGGGCAAAAATAAAAAATGTCAAGATAACTCTGGTGATTAATGTTCCTGCTGGAGAGAGATACAGTAGTTTTGTCTAGTAGCAGTTTTGACTCATCTAAGGTATCGCAGGTGGTTATTATGCCTGCTGCAAAGAACGTGTATCATGCAAAGAAAGTATTTTATGTGCAGAGCACAGTGGGTTACTACTTTTGTCACAGAGATTCTTGTGTTATTGTGTAGTTTATAAGTTACAACAGTAATCTTATGAACTGCCATCAGAGTTGCATCCAAACTGCAAGGCACAAATTAGAAAGTTTGTTTCTTCCCAGTCTTTCGTTAACCTTATGCTGCTAAAAATGGTTTGCTTGTGTAGAAATACATTCTTAATATTAAAAGCAATGCTAACCAATGCGTTATATTCTGAATCTAAAGTTTGTGCTTCTCCAGGCCAAGCAATCTTAGAAAATGCCTACCAGTGGTGATCACATATGAATCCTACACCTTTTAGTCCCCTGTAAAGTGCTCTGACACCCTACACTGGTATGCGAGGTGCAATAAAACAAATGAATTACATGTGACAGAGAGGCTGTGGAGATATGAGGCCCTTATGATTTTATTTCCTTTCCTCACCACATATTTATGTGAAAAAGCTTTCTCAGATCTTATGCTCCTAAAAAATAAAAACAGAAATTGCTGTGTGGAGGTCTAAACCCTGCCTGCGTACAGTCTAGTAATTCATCTTTTTCCAGATAACTGGGCAGCCGTTTATTCACAAAGCACTCCAAAACATGGAGGGTTGAGGAGGGAGCGATATTAGTCCGATGTTACTCAGACTGCTGGAATTGGCTCTTGTTTTTTTTTTTTTAAAGGGGCTTGACTGCTGCTCTTTTCCAGATCGATACACGGTGGCAGTAGTTAGGGATTGATTAAAAAGATTTGTAACAGGAGTACTGAGAATATCAGACAACACATTAAAAATTCACGGGGGACAAGAATCAAAAGAAGAACGTGATTTGCTTGTTTTTAAAGCTGATGCGATTTCTGCAACTTTGATGGGAAAAAAACGAAAGAGCAGGTCCTGAAGGAGCGGAGGAGGACTCTGTGACTTCAGTCTGGCAAGTCCGGTGGTGCCGCACACAGGATGTACTTTTTCTCTCTATTGTCCTGAAAGAAAGTCGTCCACCTGCCCAGCCAATAAGTGAAAAATAAAGCAGACTTACCATGTCTTTGAGAAAGGGGTTGCTTAGATCTGGCACCGAATATTTTAATAGTTCCACTTGACATCTGACATTATTCTTAGTATGAGTGATGACGTCAACCCTGGCCACAGCAAAAGGCTTTTTCCAAAGAGTTCCTCAAAGTAAGATACATGTGCTTGCAGAAACCTTGCAGTATAATACATAACTTACCACAGTGAGGGAAAAGATTCGTGTTAACTGCAGCTGCAAGGTCAAAATGTAGGTTATGTGCACAAAGAAAGAAATAATTAGAGCTTATGAATATTATGAAAAGAAGCCTACTTGGAATTATACCTGTGCCCTTTTGGTATCACAGGTGTTACATATTTCTGGCTGTAGTTACCAGTTGATCTCAACCAGTTCACAACAGTAACAAAGCCTTAAAGGTCTGACTTGGCTAAACATGAAATGGCATCTAGGGGTCTTGACTGGTTAAGTGAGGTGCCAATCATTAAAGCAGTCACACACAGCACCAAAACCTAGGGCGTGCCATGCAACAAACCTATTTTCTCAAAGTTCTATGAATCTGCAGATTTGATTTATTTCCAAGTCCCAGAAACCACAATGCTTTTACTATATGCAGGATGCCCCCCTGTCTGGCCAACTAGACAGGGGGAACAGGACGGGGGGTGCCTGTTCCTAGCAATGGGACTAATGTACTCACATATTCCACACTGCAGTCTGGTTACTGGCTTCTGGTGCATGACAACTTGCTTAGCACTGTTTCTCCCATTGCATTGCCCCGTGACCTATGTTGTTGGCCAGGTAGCATTCACTTCTTCAGGCCTGAAGAGAAAGGAGTAAAATGAAGTGCATGGGCATGTGGATAAAATGTGCATATGGGCCTCCACACAACTAGATGTTTCAAAGTTAGAAATATATTTGGTCCTGTGGAAAAGTTTGGACCCCTCAAATTCCCAGAAAACATTTAAGGAGTCCTGAGACAAATTATTATCATTAGAATTAAAAAGTGACTTGTGTCAGAAATTTATCAAGACCCATGCTCCTATTCTCTATGTCCTACACACTCAAATTGTTTTTCAATACCTTTGTAGGCAAATAACACGCTTACACCATCATAACAAACATATCATAAAATAAACAGGTAACTGACATGCTGGATGTACAATGCTCGTTTTTTACTAGACTTAGGGGGTCATTCCGACCCTGGCGGTAAAACCCGCCAGGGCCATGAACGACGGAAAGCACCGCCAACAGGCTGGCGGTGCTTTCCTGCCCATTCTGACCGCGGCGGTAAAGCCGCGGTCAGAAAAGGGGATCCAGCGGTTTCCCGCCGGATTTCCCCAGGCTGGGCTGAACCTCCATGGCGGCGCGATTCCGACCCCCTTCCCGCCAGCCTGTTTCTGGCGGTTTTTACCGCCAGGAACAGGATGGCGGGAACGGGTGTCGTGGGGCCCCTGGGGGCCCCTGCACTGCCCATGCCGCTGGCATGGGCAGTGCAGGGGCCCCCTAACAGGGCCCCAGCATGATTTTCACTGTCTGTATAGCAGACAGTGAAAATCGCAACGGGTGCAACTGCACCCGTCGCACCCCTGCAACACCGCCGGCTCCATTCGGAGCCGGCTTCTGTGTTGCAGGGCCTTTCCCGCTGGGCCGGCGGGGGCTCCCTTGGCGGGCACCCGCCGGCCCAGCGGGAAAGTCTGAATGGCCCCTGCGGTCTTTTGACCGCGGAGCGGCCAAGTGGCGGCGTAAGTTTGGCGGGCGGCAACCGCCGCCCGCCAAACTTGGAATGACCACCTTAGTTCCTTTATAGATTTTGTGGGATGACATACTTCGCCAAAACTTGACAGATATCCTGTAGTTGAGCTATAGGCTGTAATGCACTTACAATAGGGTGGACGGGCCATACGCCACATTTCGGATGGAGCAACCAGTCCACCAAACTATAAATAAGGCCCTTCACTGACTTAGACTATGCAACCACAGCACACTCCTGAGATGGTCTCATTCATGAGAAGTTGTTTGGTGTTAATGAAGATGGGAGGAATCTTTTAATCAATACTTATCAGTGCTGTGTCACTTTTGTTATGAAGCACATCTACCAAACTGTCCATGATGAAAATACAGAAATCTATTTCAATGGATAATGCAGGTTTTGCTGAAATGAAGTGATAAGTCATATTTAGTGCTCATTTCAGAATATTGACTGATCACTGGCTGAAAGTCTTAAATGATTAATGCCTGAGGTAGGAGAATGCTGTTTTGATCAGTAACCGCATGTAAAGTCCAAGCTGTTTTTGGTCAACAGTATGAAGCCCTGTGCCTCTGGAGACTATCTTGAAGTTGGGAACATCCTGCAGCCTAAAACTTTGCCCAAACCTTTCCAAGCATTGGAAAATCCTATCACACCTATTGGTCTTGCCTATCAGACCTACTGGCTTTGCTAATGAATTTTAGCACCACTGCTGCTGTGCAGCATGGCTAAAAAATAAATAAACCCTATGACAAGGTTGCAGAGTCATTTGTAGGCGTGTGGTAACGCACATGTGCACATACAAAATATATAAGGCAAATGCAAAAAGAATAGATGATGGACGACATGCTGAACACTGAGCATGCCATCCATCATATTTTTGCATCTTTTTCCATTGTCACCCTGAGATACCTGGAAACCAGTCCCAGGATGCTTATTTCCGGTCTAGGGAGGACCTGGCCTGGCAGTTCAGGCTGGACTTTTCCCATGGGGAACAGGGTCAAGACTGATTTGTATATGGCCTGGTCCAAACTGGGGTGACATGGTGGGCATAAAAACAGTGGGTTTAGGCCCAGATCTATGACTGGGGTTGAATGCTTGACATTGTTCAGCATTCCGTCCATCATCTGTTCTTTTTGCATTTGTCACCCTGAGTGTGCAGAGTATGCCCAGATATGGGTCCCGGGCTCACTGTGCCACTGGATTCAAGCTAGTCTGGCTGATGAGGGGTGATACCCCGAAACCGGCCCCAGGATGCTCGTTTCCAGTCCAGGGAGGACCTGGCCTGGCAGCTCGGGCTGCAATATACCCATGGTGAGCAGGGTCAAGACTTTATTTGCGTATGGTTGGGTCGACCCTGGGTGCCACGGTGGGCAAAAAAATGATGGATTTAGGCCCAGATCTCTGATTGAGGATGAATGTTTGACATTGTTCAGCATTCAGTCCATCATCTGGTTTTTTTGTACAAAATGAGGCTAACATTTCTTTCTCTTTACTTACCAATCATAAGGATTGGTAACCACAAAGTAGCACCAAAAACGTTTTTTTACAACAAATTGTGCAAAAGCACTTTAAAAATAACAAAAACAAACAGGAGCAGGTTGGGGTGGTAAGTGTGCATGGGGAGTGAACAGGGAACTAGGCAACATGGAGAGAAGGTAGGCAGGAGGGAAAGAGAGAAGACAAAATCAATATAGTGTCTGGCTCCTTTATTGGGCAAGATCACAGTCTAGAGAGAAGACAAAATCACTAGTTTTTGGCTTGTTCCTGATGCACAGACATGCTATATCCACTGGAATTGAGAGGTGGTGGTGGCACCAAGTTCCTCTGTTCAAGGTAGAGAGAATGACACTGGCATGAGATGGCCCAGGAACACAATTTTTTTTGTTTGCTGCTTAGGCAAAGCCAATAATTCTAACTTCCACTGGTGAACCTGAGAAAGACAAAGAGATAACTTTAGAAGGTTGCTAAAGTTGCCTTTCAACTCGAGGTGAAACTGTGTATCATCCACATACACCTAATATCTTATGTTGTAGGGGAATAAGAAGTCAGCCAGGGTGGTCATATAAGTGTTGGACAGTGACAGGGCAGAGTTAAGGTACCTCACACGTGATGATTATTCAGGCGATGGTTGCGCCTTATTTGACTTAAGTCCAGATGTGCAAGAAGAAAGTGAAACATGTTAACGGTCTTATACTAATACTGGCCACTCTAGACTCGATTAGCAACTAGTGACGGTTGATGTCAAAGGCAGTTGAATGGTTAAAAAGGATCAGCGCACAAGGGTGACCTCCTGGGTAATTTGAAGTTGTTTTTCACTGTTTTATAAAATGTTTTTTTCTGTGCCCTTAAGGGGTCCGAGGTCTAACTGAAGGACATCTATAGGGTTGTTGGACCAGCGGCATAACACAAAATGATGGGTTTCCTTGTAGAATGGATGAGGGCACCTGAATTTCCTAAATCTTACAGATATTCATTGCCTTGAGCTGAATAGGGCCCCCCAAAGGGTTGAGGGCCCCCCTGCATCACAGGGGCTACAGGGACCTGCCTTACACCTGTGTTGAACTCCAAGCAGGAGTTGTCAAGTTATGAAAGTATCAAGTCTCATAGAGAACCTCTATCATTTATTCTAGTTTCTGAATCTCATAAGCCACTGCTATGACATAGCAACAGTTGATAACAAAATTGGTTATCCACTGTTGTGATGTCATAAAGGCCTTCCAGGCCAGGCTGGCAGGTCGCTCTGACAGCCTGTCAGCACAGCTCTGCTTGTCTGCTTTGACTGAAAGAAGTTGTGGGGGGCAGGGAAGGTGGTGGGGGTTGGTCAAGGAAGGCATACAAGTTTTTTCCGAACCTTAGGGACAGGGATACAAAACAGAGGCCGTGTGATGTATGGCTACCCCATTACTCCTCTGCCTGTGCGTAGCTGTTGCAAGTAAGGGCAGATGATTTTGGGGCACCTACATAACATAACACTATAGATGGGTAAAAAGTGGATTCCGGGGATGTTTTGCACCTCGAGGCTCTGAGTGACATCATAGACCACTTGACCTTCTCTATCGCTGTCTATCTGATGTCACTCGCAGTGACGGCTGGTACAGGGAGGAACAGTAGTGCAAAGGAAGGTTCCATGGCCTGCGGGGTGAAAGCCGCAAAGACAGGCGATTGTTATAGAGATCTGACATGGGAACTGGCACGCTAGCCCCTCCCCACTTTTACCCTATTCTTAGCTCTGCTCGCTCCTTACTCCCTTGCTCCGTCCTTGCCGCTCCTTGTTTTGCTGGTGTTGAATACCTCATTGCACTATTGCTCTAACCAGTTCAGAGAGGAGTGCCCAGAAACACAAGTTAGTCAGTGGCTGGCATGGAGTGCATAATTTCCATCTGTCAAAAGATTCAGAGAGCATTTACTAAACTAATGAAACTGTTTTTCTCGCACCCAGGCTGTCAGAGGTCATCATAGAATTATTCTCTCATATTTCTTGGACCTCCTTCGTCCAGACACATCCACTAACTTCAGGGTTTATGCACACATAACAGGGTTTATGCACACAAAATCAGTGGTTCAAAATTAAGCACTGAGATAGAGAAGCATGAAGCCCCTTCACGGGTTCACTGCTTTCTCTCCATGAGCCCTCGCTCAGATCTCCCGCTCGTGCCCATCTTAGTCGGATTTATTCTTGCCACGTAGCTCCTTCTCAAATCAAGACGTGAAAGAGGAGATGCGCAGCTACAGGCCGCGCGGCCTCGCTGATACCCAACTGTTTGATCAAGAAAAATCAGATAAAAGGTGCTCCTAACCCGTCCGCGCCTCTCGCCTCCTCTTGAGACCCGGCTCTTCACAGAAACTTCAAGTTCTGCTCGCTGCTCTTCTCGCCCTTCCGAACTGCTCCTGCAGAGAAGGCGTCTGTCGGCCTTGTACTGCCATCTGCTGCCCACAGAAGAAATCGTTTTATCTTCCACGTTTGAAATGATGCCTGAGCGAGCGCATAAGTAACATTAAAGTGCACTGGTCACAGAAAAGAAATCTGCGTGGTTATAACTGCTACAAGGAGGCAGAGCGCATTACAGTTATGAACAACAGCCAGTTAAATGCTGGAAAATGTTTAAATCGAAGGCAGATGTGTAGTAGTACAATTCCTTCCGTGAAACATAGCCTATATTTTAAGTTATGGGTTATTTTCTGAACCCTGCGTAAACAGGAGTAGGCAGAGGGATCGGAATTACGAAATGCGTGGTAATGATCACACCCTCACTACTTATCCCTGATTTTGGCAGGTCACACCTATCAAAATGTATTGGGGCAAAGTCAAAACGTGGAATCTGGTGTACTAAACCCAGTTCTCCAAGTCCTCATATTCATTTTGCAAACTCAGGATAAAACATAGTAACCACGCCTGGCGCATACCTGGCCCAAGGGTAATACGCCCAACCTGTAATGAGGGGCTTGACATGTTACTAATTCTTTGAGTAGATGTATGTTGAAAGCTTTAAGGAAGAAACACAATATTGCAAGTATTTTTCATAGGTGGAGTGCAAGCTACTTACCGTATTGGCTTTTACAGAGGTAGTCCATAATACTATCGCAATGGCTATTAGCCCGAGGAACTAAGAGCCAGATGTAGGAAGCATTTTTCGAGTCGCAAAGGGGCCGATTCGCAGAATCGACCCGTTTGTGACTTGAAAAATGCTTTTTTGGATGTACAAAGCCCAAACTGCGATTCGGTAACCTGTTACCGAATAGCAGTTTGGGTTTTGCAATTCGGTATTAGGAAGGGACGTGTCAAGGGCGTCCCTTCCTAATACCGAATCCAAATGGTATATATGAGTGTTTTGTGACCGCAAATGTGGTCGCAAAACAATCGCAGTTAGCACCAGTTTCAAACTGGTGCTAACTCATTCGCAAACGGGAAGGGGTCCCCCTACCCCCTTTGTGAATGGCAGCGAAAAAATGAAAAGAAAACTTTTCATTTTTGATTTTGAAATGCATCTCCTTTTCCCTTAAGGAAAACGGGCTGCATTTAAAAAAAAAGAAAAAGCTTTATTTAAAAGCAGTCACAGACATGGTGGTCTGCTGTCTCCAGCAGGCCACCATCCCTGTGAGGGCGGCCATTCCCAATGGGGTTGTAAATTGCGACCTACCTCATGCGTACTCATGAGGTAGGTCATTTGCGACCCCATTGGGAATCGCAAACAGTGTAAAGTACACTGTTGTACATCCGGTATTGCGACTCGCAGTACCGGATCTTTGTACATGTGGCCCTAAGCCCCTATGTAGTGAATTTGTCTATTTTATGAAATGTATTCCCGACTCTAAAAATGGGATAACGTGGGGGCCATGGATTGGCAGCGGATGTCACATCGCCAGAGCACGCTCTCTGCCTGCCCTCTGAAGTGAGTTGGTAGTACTACTGGGTTGGAAGGTGATAGAATTTGGTGGGGAACACTGCGGCGACTGCCTTTAAATATTTTGCAGGAAGGTGAAGTGATTATTGGGCCATGGCCTCTGTCGGTGTGCTCGATCCCCTCAATGCAACATGAACTGGGCGTGCAGAACGTTAGAGAGCAAGATGGGGATGTCCAACATGGCTACTCTAGAGTCTTGCACTGCCCTTGTTAGATTTATGCAACGGGGGACGAGTGATAAAACTGTCTCAGCCAGACCAATGGGTGGGAGTGGTCCTTGTTCTCTCAGAGGGGCGGCACCGGGGAGTGCTGAGAAAAGGACACACAGTCAAGTTGCATCTCATGGAAGGAGACCTCGGAAGGGATCTCCCTCGTCGTAGAGGAAGCAGTACAGGGCATATGATGGTGGTGCGCATGGATGAAGAAGCCTCAGGTGGTTATGATTTGTGATGCAATGAGTAATGATTATAAGAGGAGGACCAAAACGAATGTTTTCTTTGGTCAAAGACTTATCAGTAGTAGTGAGGAATACCACGGAAAAGAGAAATGGTTGAATTTGTTATATTAGCATTAAAACTCAAACATGAATCCCTGGGTATGGCTTCTTCAAGGAGTTGCAAACTACCCCCTTAACACAGAGGCAAGGTAACTTCCATGAAGGGTAAGCTAAGCCCTCCCACCACACTTATGTCAAATGAAACAGAAGAACAGTATTGGAGAGTTTGCATTTAAATGTGTGATCTGAGTAGGTAAGTTAGACAATACCATCCAAATGGGGGTTTCTTCCTATTCCAAGGATAGATATGCTAAGAGAGCCTCACAATTTGACATTGAGAATAGTAAACAAACTGTCAAAAAGATGCTAGTTCGGAAGATCGAAAAGGAAAGGCACCTTTGTAGTAGGGAAGTGAAACAACATTGAAATACTTTTGGTATTGAAATTTGTAATTAGCAACACTCAATCAATTCACTGCCACAGAATGGACAGAGACTTACTGTTGCTGACTGTATTTGTCATAAGTGAAAAGCAATTATTACAACACAACTGTTAGGTTCTATGGTGATATACTGAGGTGAAGGAGCAAAAAGAGTGAAGAACCCATGACATGTTTAAACTGAGGTAGCAGTCAGAATAGGATTGCCAGGGCCACAGTCCAAAAAATGCCCACCAAGCAGTCCAGAACAGGTTTTAGATGTCTCAACCCACAATTGTATTAAATAAGAGGGTCTTCCTCGGAACAAGAAGGTCAGGTGAAACAAGGGTGTTCTTCAGGAAAGGGTGGTCAGGAGACACTTGTTGAAGCACCTTAAAAATCAAATTGGTGGGTCGGAAATTTCTTTCATGGTTCTGGGGCGCGTCCAGCCCTGCACAGTGTACCTCTTTAACAAGACTCTGCGAGCTCTTCATTTTTTTCTTCAGAAAACACCACACTCACACATGTTCATTGAGTGTCTCTCTTGTGACAATATGAGACTCCAGATTTTGACTCCAACTCTGGGTGCATTCCAAGCTTGACGGGGGCTGTCACAGGGTTACTACCTGCCCCAGAAGCCATAGCGGCAAGGCCACAGACGCCGCCACACCTCTTGCGCACCAGGAGGTGCTACTTGAGGCACTACAGCATCCTGCTGCCCGGGTGCATTCCAAGCTTGATGGGGGCTGTCACGAGATTACTACTGGCACCAAAAGCCGTTGCATCAGGGCTCCCAACACCGCCACACCTCTTTCGCGCCAGGAGGCGCTACTTAAGGCACTACAGCATCCCGCTGCATAGGATGCACGCGCACCACGCCCGGGGAAAGAGAGGGTCCAACTGTGGTCACTCAAGGCTGGATCGGGCCCCCTTTTTGGCCTCGTGGATTTGTGGTTTAGCCAGGTTGGGGTTTTTACCCTTGTAACTCGCCATTGCTGGTGTAACAAGGGGAAGAGGAACATCACAAGTCCGACCTCCTCCACTGGGGGGACACGATAGCCTGCATTGACCCTTTTTAGTCCGTGCAGCAGGTGTCATTAGTAAAGAGAATGACTTTACAGAAAGACGCCACTCCCTGGGGTAATGAAGAGATGACAAGCCTATTTCCAATTGGCCTAGTAAAGGCTGCAGGGCCCATGGAAGGCGCATCGGCTCCTAGTCTTCCATCCCCTTCTCATAGGCAACGCAGGGGTGGTGCTCATCAGGGAGATAACTCAACAGGCATAGAGCTTCCTGTGAAAAGGAGGAAGCTGGGAGCACAACCTAAAAAGGGGTCTTTAGCCGATGTTGAGACCCAGGCTCAACAGGATGATGGATTATTGTCATCTATTTTATGTAAACTGGACGACTTGAGTACTAATATTAATGGCCTGTTTAGGTAGCACTTCAACCCAGTTATTAGTAGATTAGATTTGTTAGAAGCAAATGTGACCCAACTGATGGGTATTATTTCCCCAAAGTCTGTTACAGAATCAACTCAGCCACTCCTGGCCGACCCTCCCCGCAGTGTGTGCAGCGCACCTCATGGTGGCAGCTCTAAAAGTTGTAAACCCTCATCCAGTAATGTACCATCGGTGGCTCGGTCAGGGGCGGGCTGTCACACTCCCGTAGAGCTTGTTCAGCCCCAGGAACTAGCACAGCAGATAGCGATCTCGCATCATCTAGCTCCAGGGCTGGTAACACCCTGATTGGATAGGGGAAAGGGAACCTGCTCCATAGATGAGCCCAGGGATTAGGGCAGTGCACCATGGTGGTGACGGAAAGGGCACTAACAGATTGACTATAGGAACAAATGTTCCTAAACATAAAGCAGGGCAATTAGAGACAGTGGGTAAGCTCATGTTAAAAGCTTATCATTGGCTAACTCAATGTGGGGGGTTACAATTATTTTTCGATTGAGAACATTTTGATGGCAAGGAGAATAGAGTGGGCGGGGCCCTCTAATAAGTCCTTTTCGGGTGATTGCATTGTGGTCAACTTTAGCAACCCAAGAATTCCATCTAATTTGTTAAGCCAATCCCCACCATCCTCTATAAGGACTTCTCAGATGTCTGTCCTATCTTTGTTTTGTTTTTTATAAACCTATTAATAGCCCAATCGGCTGTCAGGCAGCAGCTCTTAACCATGGCAGGGCCCATAGCTCAATGTTCAACCTGTCGGTAAGCAGCAGTTCCTAATCACGGCAGGCCCCTCATAAAGACCAGTGCTGGCTGTGACCATGATTATGGTATTACTGAGGTAATCTCAGAATAGAAATGCACCCTTGTGAGCTGCCTGAATGTAGGGGGCGTGTCCAGTTAGTGTTCTGCGGCTGTTCCCTAACGAATGCCCAGGGCTGTGAATCATTTAGGGGTTTGTCCTGGAATAGTGCAGGCCTGAAGAGGAAGTTAAACGACCTAGGGCCAGATGTAGGAAAAAAGCAATTTGCGACTTGCAAATTGCGAGTCCCTGCGACTCGCAATTTGCAAGTCGCAAATTGCTATGCAGTACGGTGTCTCAGACACCGACTGCAACTCGCAATGGGGTCGCAATGACCCACCTCATGAATATTCATGAGGTGGGTCGCAAATTGCGGCCCCATTGCGAGTATAGGCACTCGCTAACATTGAGGCCTGCTGACGTCAGCAGACCTCCATGTTAGCGACCTGCTTTTAAATAAAGCAGTTTTTTTTTTTTGAAGGGTAGCCCGTTTTCCCTAAGGGAAAATGAGCTGCACTTAAAAAAAAAACGAAACCTTTAGTTCCACTCCCTGCCCTGAAAAAATATTTTGGGCTCCAGTCACAAACTGGAAGGGGTCCCATGGGGACCCCTTCCAATTTGCGATTGGGTTACCATCCACTTGAAGTGGATGGTAACTGCGATGCCATTTGCGACCCCTTCCTATTTGCGAGTCTGAAATGCATTTTGCGAGTCGGTAACGACTCGCAAAATGCATTTCTGCATTGGGATACGCGTTTCGCGACTCGCAAACAGCAAATTTTGCCGTTTGCGAGTCGCAAAACGTTTGCTACATCTGGCCCCAAGTTTGGAATACCCCAATTGCCACCTTCCTTGTGGCCTGTCTCCAGGAAACCTGGGAGATTGAGCCCAATCATTTGGATGGGGTCTGCTCCTATCACACACCAGCCCTTCCGTCAAATGCAGGAAGAGCCAAAGTGGGGTTACTTACTTTGATCACGAATACCCTGGATAAGAGGGTCACAACATTTTGTAATAAATCCCCCTTTCCCCCCCCTTGTGTGTGAGTGGGGACGTGATTGGGATCTGTTATTTATTAACTATTACAACAACGGTTTTGATGGTAATGACTCTGGGGTGGCTGTGGACCTTGAGGAAGCTCTTTTTTTCCTTTACTAATACTCATACCAAGGCCCTGAGGGTACTTTGGGTGGGGGACTTTAATGTCCATCATTGCCCAAGAGTAGGGAAACCAGTTGGCGGTGTGGTGAATGAGGCCCTTTTGCATTTTGAGCATAACGATTATGGAAATGCACTTGATATATCATGGTCAAATTTGATCTGACCGTAAGAAATGAGGTGCCAGATCAGTTGGGGCATCTTGCCCGACTTTTATGTGCCCTGTATGTAAATCATATATTGATTTTATATTAGCATCGGGGTATATTGGCAGGATGTTGGATGACTTTGAGGTGGCTTTTTATGGAGTTAGTGACCATGCCAGCCTGTCATATAGTGTAAGGTTGTAGGGGTATGTAAACTGAGTCGCAGGGTAAGATTTAAACCAGTGTTAGCCAAGAAGAATAGCTAATCTCTCTAATGAGATCAAGTTGATACAGTTAATTTCTTTCCTGGGATTTTAAATAGTAGCCATGCTGAGCTCTTAATAGGTTTAAACCCTGAAGCAACCCCAGCGCTGGTTATCCGGCCTTTTGGGAATTACAACTAATATTATGAATGCTCTTTTCTGACAATGTGGCCTAAGCGGTTCCAGGGCTCAGGGATGGTTTAACTCTAGGTGCACGAAAACACATGCATGTTTATTCCAGGCCCTATGCGCTGAGCAGAAAGATCGGGAGCTCATAAAGAGTGCGCGTAGAGCTTATTAAGAGGTTTGAGTGGCTAGAATCAAGGAGTTGCAAGATAGGGCCTGGAAGGAATTGTGTGAGGCAAGCATGTCCAGGCACTGTGCATGCTTTTGGAAATTTCTCAGAGCTCCCTGTTTCAAGGAGCCCCAGGATCCAGCTTTAGAAGTGCACGTTCAGGAATGAGCATGGATAGACTTCATTTCAGAGATCAGCGGGTTGGTGGAGACTGAGAGGGAGGACTTAAGCAGGATGAAGGGCGATGACAAGTGCCTTAGCTTTGATCTTCCAGAAGTACAGAGGGCCTTAGGTGAATGCTGTAGTGGTAGGGCCCCAGGGCCCGATGGAGTTCCAGCACATGTTTTTATAGAAAGTCAGGCCTTATGGGCTCCTATCCTTGTGAACGCCCTTAATGCGGTTGCAAAGGAAGGGACTCGGATTCATGGCAACAGTCTATTATAATCCCTATTTAAAAGAAGGTGGATAAGGTTCAGCCTAAGAATTATAGGCCGAGCTCACTCCTCGATTCAGCTGCTAAAGTCATTGGCAGGTTTCTGCTACACAGGCTGAAGGAATGGGCTGATGCTAAGAATCTCTTAATTAACAGGAGTTTGGCACTGTAGACCACAGAGTGAATTTGAGTCTTATAATTGGCTAGTGTGTCCTAACTAAGAAGTGCCCAATTTACATGGCATTCATGGACTTGCCTGACGTATTTGATTGCATAATTCACTCTAAACCCTGGGATATAATGAAGGACATGGGTATTGAGGCCCCTATTATAAACTTCATTAGGAAATTATATTTAGGAGCGAGTGCCAGTGTGCACTTTGGTGCACGCAGTCCTTTTAAATCAATCGTGGGGTCAGGCAGGGATGTGTGCTGGCCCCTTTTTTGTTTGCTTTGTGTACCAACAGAATTGAAGCAGCCCTACTTAGGGAAGCTAGAGACATCCCATGTGTTGGTCTTCGTCCCCTTCCTATCCTTCTCTATGCGGATGACGCAGTGCTTGTGGCAAGAACTGGACGCACACGGCAGGGCCTTATAGAGGACCAAACCATCTTCACAGCTGAGTTGGGCTTCAGGGTGACTAACGGTAAAACATTCACCATGATTTGCAGCAGAATGTCAAAAAAACCTCCCTTTATTCACTATTAATAACTGCAGAATTAGTGAAGTTTTTCTTATTTGGGCTTTCTGTTTGTTGCTAAGCTTGCGTGGAAACCTATGATAATGAATACAGTATCCCTGTAAGAGGAGAAATCGGCTCTGGGCTTGTCCAATTTTACCAAAAAGCTTGGTATAAAATCTGTCCATAAGCTGCTGACCATTTATGCAGTCAAAGCCGTTGCTATTGCAAGGTATGGGGTGGGGATCTGGGGAATGAGGGATACCCACCAGAAACAGAGCACCAAGCATGCCTTTTTGAAAAATCTGTTGGCTGTCCCGTGGAGCTGCTCTAGTAGGGTTTGTCACAATGAGTTTGGATGTCCTTTTATTATTGACAGAATAAAACTCGCTCCTCTCTGACTTTGGCATTCAATATGGAGAAGAGAGTCTGCCAAGTTGACACAATGGGTGCTAGAGGACTGCTTAAGTCTTGATCCAGAAGATACCCTGGGTCACGTATGTAAAATCGATCCTAGAAACTATTGGGTTAGCAAGGTTATTTGGTTCACCACAATTGAGCCTTTCTTTTAGCAAATTTGAGCTGAAACAGGCGTTTTGGGCACGTGCGAGAGGGATTAGTCCTGAGTTACATAAAAATAAAACTGCTTTATGCTTATATAGTCAGCCTCCCTCATTTCGTGGGCCTTCAGCCTTATTTGTTGCACATTCAAAATGTGCAGGACCGTTTTGTGCTTACAAATTTCCGCTTAAATTACTTGGCGCTCATGTTGGGTTTCTCGCTTGGGTGCCATACTTTGAAGGAGCTAGGCCCCTGTCCCTGTGATGGCACATCCCCTCAATCTGATTTACATTTCACTTTTTTTACGGTTTTATGTGATTCCAAGGCAAAACTCCATTGTTCCCCCTTAAAAGGTTATAATTTTAGGAAATGTAGACTAGCCCTCTCCTTTTTAAAGAAATTGGAAGGTCCTATGATCTGGCATGCGATGGCTACATTTATCTGGCAATGTATTAAACTGGGGAACATCCTGTAAATTAATTATATAGTGCTTTTCGATTTTTATGGTTTTATGGTATGTACTCTTTTATCCTTGTATATATTTTAGCTTTTTGTATGCTTAATCATACTAGACTATAATTTGGTGTATGGAGCTTTTTTGGGGGGGCTTCTAAAATGTTTGAGGGGAACAATTGGGGAGGATATTTGTGATTTGTGATTTTTGGGATGGATTTGCATGTTAATAATAGTTGATTTGCTTTTTATAATTATTTATTTTTTATATTATAATTTTATGCTCTGCAAAGATAGCAAAACACGTTTTTTTCGAATTCTACTCCAACTCTGGACACTTAAAGTGTATCTCTCCCTGTGAAAGCCCTTTACCGAGCTGCAATATACTAGTGGTGGTATATCACCCTACAACAATGCTGTGGAACTCAGGAGGAAAATATGTTTTACAATGACTGTGGTCTTACCCAACAAACTATGTCTCAAACTGTTTAGTGGGTGCAAAGATATCCACATTTTAAGCTAGGGGGCAAAGAACATAATAAAAAATAAGGGAAGAAAGCATTCCTTTAGCATTACCTCTTAACATATGATTTTGGGTTGGAATCTGAGATAACATCCTATGGACAGATCATCATCTTGGGAATGACAGGTTATAAATCTTGTTCATAACCCTGTCCTGAAAGTCATGGTGTTTGCTTGGTAAACAAAGAAGGCCGTGTTTGATATCCTTAGTTCTGTGCTGAATTCTGCTGTACCACCCTTCGACATGAGCACAAGCACTGAGACCCAATAGGAGTCCGGTAGTCATGGACACTAAGTCATGCGCCAAGTGCAGCATCCAAGACCGCACTTCCCGGCATTATGTGGATACCTTCTACTGAAAAAGTATAATCCCCGGTGAATCATCAAGACTGCTCTTGGCACAGATGTAACAGTTGATGGCCTTCAGGGGAACCAGTGGTGAGCACGCATTTTCTTTCTGTCACCCGCAAGACTCCCTGCTATCTAGCATGATCGTATACCCTCTGTCTCACCGTCGTCTAAGTACTGGTGTGTGCATGTGCAGGTAAGAGTTGACGGTGAGGCCTGAACAATTTGAGTTAGTTGTTGAAAGGCTTCTGCTGGCCACGGGCACCACCTTAGTTGTGAGATCAGGTAGTTGCTAATGGACCTATA
The DNA here is from genome assembly GCF_031143425.1 of Pleurodeles waltl. Classification (NCBI taxonomy): domain Eukaryota; kingdom Metazoa; phylum Chordata; class Amphibia; order Caudata; family Salamandridae; genus Pleurodeles; species Pleurodeles waltl. Next base: position 225,540,657 of record NC_090445.1, read on the forward strand.
ATTATTGAGAACCCCGTTTACCTGAGTTCTGCTTCTGTTGTGTATTTCATGGGAGTAGTATTCAGTTGTTTGGTAGTATTAATGTACTTTTGCTTTACAAGACAAAACTCTGGTTGGACACTGACACTGATTCCCTAACCCACCCAACTGCTTCAGTCGCTTTGGGCTACTTTGTCCAGCTACTCTGTGGGTCTTGGTTTTGGGTCCAACAGTAATGTGCAGGAAGTAAAAGGCTCCAGGTATTATAACTGGATCCAGTAAGTCCTACGTACCATGTGATACGCAAATTAATCCTCAGAGTAATCAATAAAGAAAAGTACATTTGAGTACAACTTTCAGTATAGTTCAAAATAGAAATGGGGGAGACAGCGTACCTAATAATCGCAAAGAAACTGCATCTAGTTCAGTTAGGATCAGAACATACTTATCTTTCTGGGAAACTGCATTTCGGTGGGCACTGCCTTTACGTCTAAAAGCCCTGTGTTCCTGGTACCTCATATTGACATGCAACCTATAAATATTGAGCCCCTCAAATACAAATATCCTCCCATGAATTCATGTCCCTTGCAAGCGAGTTGTGGGTGTTCATACAAATACATCACCAGACACTGAGAAGCAGTCTATCTTCCTTTTACTTAAAATAATAGAAGACGTCTTAGTGGCAAATCAATTTTGGATCGGGCTGTCTCTGAAAACGGCAAATCCATTTCTCATTTCCCTAATTTTCATTTACTCTTCTTGGGTAGAGAATCTGCCTTAATTCAGTTATGTCAATGGTAGACTGCTCCTTGTTAACAGATAGAACACACGTTGTCAGCCTAGCATCTTACTCTTCAGAAGCCTGCAAACTCATCTGTAGAGTGCCTCAAGGTTCACCACTCAGCTGGACCCTCTTCCACACATACATGATCTCTCTGGCCAAAGTCATTCATGCACACAACATTAACATTCTCTCTTCTGCTGACGACATGCATCTCATACTCTCCCTCTCAAATACCACCCAAAAAGCAAGAAAAAAGTTCACCGCCTGCATGACCGAATTCACTAACTGGATGAAAGCCAGCTGTCTCACGCACAGCACCGACAAGACAGAAATAGTGTTCTTCCGCAAGAAAACCTAACCATGAGACTCCAACCAGCCCAACTCAGACCCACACCCAGCACCCAAGCCAGGAACCTTGCAATAATCATCAACAGCAAACTGGACATGACCGCACAGGTCAGCACCATCACTGCATCCTGCTTCCACACACTGAAGATGCTGAGGAAGATCATCAGATAGCTCCCAAGCAACACTAAAACTGTCACTCATGCCCTAGTCACCAGTAAGTTGGACTACAGAAATACCAAGCAACTCATTAGAAGACTAGAAACCATCCACGTCTCTGCAGCCAGACTATCTTCAGTCTCTCACACAGAAGTCACATCATACCACACCTCAAGGAGCTCCACTGGCTTCCTATACACAAACGTCGTAATTTCAAACTCCTCACACATATTCAAGGCGCTACACAACTTAGGTCCCACCTACCTGAACCGTCACATCTCCTTCCACCAACTACCCTGACACCTGCACTCTGCAGGACTCCTATTCACACACATCCCACACACACACAGACCCAGATATGGAGAACAAGTTTTCTCTTACATTGCTCCTAAATCATGAATATGGCCTCCCACTCCACAATAGAGCCTCCTCCTGTCTTCTTGAATTCTGCGAGAAGATGAATACCTGTCTTTTTAATTAACCAACCTACCAGAGGTATGGCTAGTCACCCACACCTGCTCAGCGCTAGGATACCCTCGCGGGTGACAGTGCGCTTCACGAATACACATACCAATATATAATATTTGCAATATTTCTTAAAAGAGCATTAAAACCGGCTAGTTCTCAAACACCATACATCCTACTTTCTTCAAAATTGCACTCTTGCAGGACCCAAAGGCAATTTTTATACTCCTCCAATCCACAGAGTACAAAGAATACAATGTAAATATTCTTATGGGTGCATTTAAAGTGGAATCTTGTATACGTGCTCAACAAACACCGACACTGTAACACACTTTACTCCAGGGGATGTATAGTCAAAATGTAAAATGTTTACTAATGTAAATCAGCAGAATCTTTTTAAAATATAATGACATTTTCGATTGTAATGCAGTCTGTAGAATGAAAGTCTTATTCTTTTATAGCATAATAATTAAATACATTATTAAATTCTTCAACAAATTACATCCCCCTCAAAATTGCTAGTAATGTACTTTACAACTTTGTATCAATGCTTACTGCACATTATAACCTGGTATGCAATGTAATTTCTTGTGGTAATACTGCCCTCTTGATATTGCTACTAATATCATTAATGGCTAAACTCTCAATGTAACTATGTACCCTATATAATCTAATGTTCTGTAAGGACTAGAGAAGAGAACTGTGCAGATAATCCACAAGCCTCCCAATTTTCCAAGGCTCTCAACCTTGTTAGCACTGCAACATTTGGGGATGTAGAATAAGGGGAAGCAGGAGAGACGGATTTAGGGTACGTATAGAAGACATCGTCAATCCAGCAGCTTGGGTAAGTAAGCCAGGAGGACATCAGTTTCTGTAAAGTAAGGAATTCATGAGCACCACCAACACTTCACAATAATCAATACAACCCAAGCTCAGTTACCACTAGAGAGTTTGATAGCAAGAAGTTACACATGAACATGAGGAGGAACCTGAATACACTAAAAAGGAGTACAGGGAAGAAAGGGACCGGGTGAGTAAATTATTGGGAAGCAGAAGAACCCACCATTTACTGGCATTGACTAGAAGACAACCCTGCCTAATATAATATCAGAACTATTTTTAACTTGAAAGTGAACAACCATCATCAATGAAGTCAATTATGCCATCTTTGATTAGGAAATCAGCCAATAAGGAAATAGAGGTCATAAAAGAGCAGTGGTCACTTTGAATCAGCAGAGCCCTCATGATACATTAAGCATTGAGTTCAATAGAAACAAGCAGTCATTTTGTGATAGATAATTTTGATGATTTCACATTGTGTTGGGGGCCCTTCTCTGTCGGGGGCACTTGCCCCACCCACACAAGTGAGGTAGCATTTTTATCAGGAGACTTAGGAGAATGCTGGGTAGAGGGAAGTTTGTGAATCCCCTCATATTGTAGAGCTTTGCATCAGCGAAATGTGAGAAAAATGTGCGTTTTAGACAATTTGAGGTTTGGAAAGGATTCTGCTTGATAGAACCTGGTGAGAGCCCTACAAGTCACCAAATCCTGGATTCCCTTAGGTGTCTAGTTTAAAAAAATGTAAGGTTTGCTAGGTGTCCCTAGGTCGCGGCTGAGCTAGATCCCAAAATCCACAACCAGGCACTTTGCCATAAACACGTCCGTTTTCAGTGGAAAAATGTGATGTGTCCGAATTTTGTTTTGGGGTGTTTTCTGACGCCGGCACGAGGCCTACCCACACAAGGGAGGAACCATTCTTATTGAGAGACTAGGGGGAATGCTGGGTGGAAGAAAGTTTGTGGCTCCCCTCAGATTGCAGAGCTTTGCATTACTGAAATGTGAGGAAAATGAAATGTGTTTTTTTAGACAAAATTTGAGGTTTGCAAATGATTCTGCATGACAGAACCTGGGGGGAGCACCACAAGTCACCACATCCTGTATTCCCCTAGGTGTCTAGTTTTAAAAAATGTACAGGTTTGCTAGGTTTCCCTAGGTCCCGGGTGAGCTAGAGCCCGAAATCCACAGCTAGGCACTTTTCAAAAAATACATCAGTTTTCAGTGGAAAAATGGGATTTGTCCACGTTTCATTTTGGGGTGTTTCCTGTCCACACAAGTGAGGTACCATTTTTATTGGGAGACGTGGGGGAACACAGAATAGCAGAACAAGTGTTATTACTAATTGTCTTTCTCTGCATTTGTGCCTTCCAAATGTAAGACAGTGTGTAAGAAAGAAGTCATTTTGAAAAATGCCCTGTAATCCACATGCTAGTATGGGTACCCCCAAATTCAGAGATGTACAAATAGCCACTGCTTTTAAACTCCATATCTTGTGCTCATTTGAAAAATACATAGGTTTCCTTGATACCTATTTTTCACTCTTTATATTTTACCAAACAAATTGCTTGTATACCCAATACATATAAAAACCCATTACAAGGTGCAGCTCATTTATTGGCTCTGGGTACCTTGGGTTCTATGTAAACCTACAAGCCTTATATATCCCAGCAACAAGAAGGGTCCAGCGTACATAAAGGTATATTGCCTTCAAAAATCTGCCATAGATGGAAAAGTTACAGATGAAAACATAGACAGAAATGACTGTTTTTTTTTAACTCAATTTCAACATTTTTGTATTTGACCTGTTACTTTCTATAGGAAAACCTTGAAGAATCTACACAAATGACCCCTTCCTGAATTCAGAAATTTGTCTACCTCTCAGAAATGTATAGCTTTCAGGGATCCACCAAACTGGATAGCGTGAAAGGGCAAAAAATAGGAACAATCGGGTATGTCCCAATAAAATGCCAAAACTGTGTTGTAAAATGTGGTTTTCTGATTCTTGTCTGCCTGTTCCTAAAAACTGGGAAGATGGTGATTTTGGTATTGCAAACCCTTCATTGATGTTATTTGCAGGGCAAAACCAGTTTCTTCTGCAGCACTTTCTCATTTTTCCCTTAAAAACCCAAATTTTAGCTGTATTTTGGCTAACTTCTCGGTCCCCACTAGTGGAACCCACAAACCCTGGGTAACTTTAGAATCCACAGGATGTTGGAAAATAAGATGGACATTTGGCGTGGATAGCTTATGTGGACAAAAGTTATGGGGGCCTAAGCGTGAACTACCCCAAATAGCCAAAAAAAGAATTAGCACAGGAGGGGGAAAAGGCTTAGCAGCAAAGGGATTAAGATAAATATTTGAAACTAATTTACATTATTATTTAACATTAAACTATTCTTACTAATTTATTTTTTTGTTCAATAAAAATTTCAAAACCTTTCTCTATACTTTACCAGAGGGAGATCTCCACACTGGTAGGGGACACCTTAGTCTACATGTGAAAAGGTGGAATCAAAAACCTTACCCTCATAAATTAAGCTGCGTCCAATGATTTGCGATGGTGGGAACATCAAAGTCTACATATCTGAGCAACTTATTACTCGTAAATGCAGAGGCGGCTGGCTTGTATTAACAATGCGGGGACAGGAGGGTACAATAATTTTAAAAAACGCACTTACCTTACGGCGTCCTTCTCTCCTCTTGTCGTCTCTTCTTCTCTTCTGGAAGCTCCAATGCGGGACCCAGGAAACCACACCAATCAATCCTGGCACTGCTTTCATGCTGGTAACCAGCATGAAAGAAGTGTCAGGATTGGAGGGCTCGGCCTTTTTCAGCACTCTTAAGAGCACTGGAGGCCTGTAAGACAGATGGGTTAGAGAAGTTTAAAATGCTCATGTCAGGCTCGCCATCTCAAGATGGCCACCAAAAGGAAATTGTAGGAAGCTGGCCTGGTGTGTGGTAGGTACCTAAAGTACTTACACCTTACACCAGGTCCAGGTATCCTCTCTTAGTGAAGTGTAGGCAGTGTCTAGAAGCCAGGCTTTCTAGAGGTAGCTGTGGATGAGCAGCCAAGCTGTGGATGAGCAGCCAAGGAGACATGCAAAGCTCATGCAAAACCACTGTAGTCACACAGCACTTACACACATGAAAGAAAACACTCAGTTGTACAAAAATAAAGGTACTTTACTTTTGGTACACAATACCACAAAATACTAGACGGGCAACCCTCCCATAGGAGGTAATTAATACACTAAGTATATACACTAGTAATCAGAAATAGGCATAGAAAAGGTTAGAAGAAAGTGAAAATAGTAATAACCAATAGTGACCATAGGGGGAGCACAAACCATATAGTAAAACAAACGGAATGCGAACACAAACCACCCACTTAGGTAAGTGGACTGTGTAAAAGTGAGCTGGGAGTACTAGAAAACCACAGAGGTAAGTAACATAGTACCCCCCAGCGACCAGGAAAGCAGGAGTAAATCTCTGGATTTTCCCCAAACCACCTAAAAAGAGGAAAAAGAAGAAACCCAGACAAGACTATAAGAAACCAGCAGTGGATTCCTGAACACAGAAGACCTGTGGAGAGAGGGAACCAAGTCCAAGAATCAAAGTGGAGTTCAGGAGGAGTGGAAGCTACTACCCACCCAGATGTATTTGCAGGAGTTGGTCGACGGTGATGAAGAACAGGTCAGCAGTGCAGGCCTGGAGCCACCCACAGGAGTCACAGAAGGAGCCCGTGCAGCACTACAGGAAGGGATCCCACGCCACAAGAGAACCACGCAGAGGGCTGTGCTTCACAGGAAGGAGTGCTGGAGACTGTAGCCACATGTCACATGAAGATTCCTTAGAGGAGATGCAAACAAGCCTTGGCAGCTGCAAGAGACGTGATGCAAGAGGGTACTGTCCTGTGTGGGAAGGCAAAGGCTTACCTCCACAAAAGATGGACAGCTGGCAGAGAAGACCAAGAGGACTACTCCAGACCACCATCGTGATGCAGGATCCACACAGCTCAAGATAAGGGGAGATCCACGCAGCTGGTCGTCGTTTGCAACAGGTGCCTGTGGATGCAGGGGAGTGACTCCTTCACTCCAAGGGAGATTCCTTCTTCTTCTTCTTGTGAAAGGTGAAGAGTTGCTGTCTTCTGAGGATGCACGGCTAAGGGAATGTTGCAGAGCTGGCAGGAGTCATGGAAACAATGTTGTAGAAAAGTCTTCTTCGTTGATTGCAGCGTTGTCGGTTCCTGGAGGGTCCAGTTGCAGTTCCTGTGGCCAGAAGTCGAAGTCAAGGTTACAGAGGAATCCTGCTGGAGTCTTGCAAGCTGACTCTGATGACTCACCCAAGAGAGAGACCCTAAATAGCCCTGAAAGGTCAATTGGTCACCTAGCCCAGTAAGCACCTATCAGGAGGTGGCTCTGATGTCACCTGCCTGGACCGGCCACTCAGATGCTCCCAGAGTTCCCTGCTAACCTTGGAAACAAGAAGGCAGAACCTAGAGATCTTCTTGAGGAGCTCTGAGTACCACCCATGGGGTGTAATGGACAGGGGAGTGGTTCCCACAATCTCCAATGAGTGCATCTGTGGTCACTCATTTTCTTTGCTGCAAAATATTGAAAATCACTTCCTCCAAACTGTCCAAGTGATACCAATCAATCAACCTTTTGGATAAAACTAAAACTATGCTCTTTACTTAATCATGCTAGTTTGTTGCCATCTTCCAACTAATCTGTTTAACGCCACTGTGCGCTTTTTTGCATATCAGTGACATTTATAAGTGTTTTCATAGGGTGTTCAAAAACCATTCAGACCCTACCTTAAGTAATCATATAGTCAGCCAAATAGTTTAGTGGCACATTGCTGCTTGAGAAAAATTTACAACGTAGCAGAATCCTGTACAACATCCATGCGGCATACATTTTTACAACAGTCAAAAAACACTTCCCCATCCCATAACACTGAGGTGAAGGTTTTGCACCATCAGTTTTATTAGCGCTAGTCTTGCAAGCTTAAATTCCCAGGAAGCACAACAATGGGGCGATCAGACTCTCCATTTGCATGGCTGATGAGGTTTAAAAATACTATAGTTGTTGTGGTGACTCCATTTTTTCAGTAATAACTTGTCAACATAATATCCTGTGAGAATATCAAGGAAGCTATAGGTTCTTTCATTTTACATTCCTATTTTGTTCTTTTTTTCCCCTCAGGAATCTGTAAAGTTTATATTCAGGTAACAAAACATGTCTTGTACGACTATCCGTCCAAGGTGATGGGAAGCAGAGCACTCAGAGCTGAGGTATCTGACTCATCTGTATGTCACAGGCTCAAAGGGTCAACTCAGTTTTTGATTTTTCCACGGGAAACAAAACGAATAACAACATTGATTGAGTAATAATAAATCAATGTATAACTGATGAAAATGACTTCAGAAAAAGATACAATCTAAACAGTAGACTATTCGAGATCTATTAAGCTATCACCCATGTCAAATTAAAAAATATGATCACTCCATTACACAGGCTGGTGATCGGCTGTTCTTTACCTACAAAACGGAGTTCTTCAGGCAAAAAATTGCTGTCCCCCCACAACTCAATACTGATGCTTGATTATGACAAATCTTCTTTACTGTAAGCTCTAGCAGAATTTATAACACCCAATAAAAGATGGAACATCATGGATAAACATAGGCGTTTATAAAGCCAATAAACTTCAATAAGGCTAGACTTCAATAGGCATTCAGGAGCACATTCTATAAATAGCCCTGACTGAGAGCAATTCTTTGCTAATCCAGCATAAGATAATTGTCTCTCAGTCGTTTGCATTTTTTTTTTCCATTCGTGTTTGGGAGATTGCTGTATTTGATTTGATTTGTGCCTTCAAGTCCACTTAATTTGCAGCCTCAGTCTTTATGCTGAGGGCGGGACGCCTGTGTACTCGGACAACTCTGGTGCTTCGGCGGTGCCTAAAGACAGAAAGGGTTTTTCTTTTTCACCGCAGACAGCAGTGACGCGTCTGTTTAATTTTCTTTCATCGTTCAATTCTGCTGACTCTGAAGGTGCTTTTTTGGCCTTAAACGTACGGGTCTCACACGCATTTTCAGTTGTTCTCACATAGAGGACTTGTCACAGGGAGCCTGTCATCGCGGTTTCGACCTTTCACGAACCAAAAGCATTGGGTCACGGACCAAAAGCAATGGCGAAGCGTATCAGTGGAGGTTAGTTTTTTTGAGGCATTATTTAGATTGGTATATTTATTTTCTTTCTTAGACTAGTTATTCCTATGGGATTTCAGACATTAAAAAAGAAGGGAAGCACATTGTATCAACTTGCATCTATGAATATAAAAAAATAGATCTATTGAAGCAACACAAAGATAATTCTTGAAGCTTTGTTAGTAGTTAAGCGGGCCCCTTTTGGCTGCTCAATATGTAATGAGCTTCTTTTTTTAGGGCTATACTTAGTTTATCATTTTTTTATTCCATATATTTTTGATCAGTAAGAGTAGCTGCGCCAGTTAAAATATCTTGGGGATTTAATTCAAGAGTAGGGGAGGTCTGGTTCTTTCTCTGATGCGGGAGATTTCTTTCAAGACAACAGGCATGAGTCCAGAAAGGAGGCTGCCCAATTATGTCTATGGTGTAGCCCATTCTGTGGTGATTGTCGCAAATGTGTGAATGCAAAAGGCGGTAAGTTGTTCTATTTCTGTCTCCTTTGACTGTCTGATCGCCCATGTGCCCCCAAGTTGTAAAGCCAGTCAGGGTAAATCAAGTAGTGCTGAGGATTCCCCTTGTACTAGGCAAAAAAGGGATGCAATTCCGAGACGTCTCAGAAGGATGAGGTTTGGTGCCTTTGGATTCAGCATGTGGGTTTTCAGGCAGATATTCTAAAAAGAACAGAAGAGTAGTGAGCGTCCTTGGCGATCCTTTTTTGCAAAGGCAAACTGTAGTAGCCCCTCTCATGGCATCTCATCTTTTTCGGATGCTGACTTTGGGGTGATTGCCTTTACCCTTAGATGACTCAGCCACTGTGAGTGGTTGTGAAGGGGAGATCACAAGATTGCTTGGGCCAACCCAACTTCGACCTAAGTTTAATTATTCATCCCAGGTCAGGCAAACGGATTCTCTCTCCCAGTATCACAAAGTTCATTGCAAAGTGGATCTGGTGTCACATGGAAAAGGAAACGAGGAACAAACAAAGATTGTCATGCCCAAGATTCATCCTATCTAATAAACAGTCTACCACACCTGATGTCAACCCCACAATGTTAGCCTCTGTATATAAAAAAGGAAAGTGCTCTAAAATGAGTTTTTCACATGAAAGAGCACCACACCAAGAATTTAAGTTGTTTGTGGGAAGGGTTATGTGGTGTGTGTGTGTTATAAGCACTGAAGTACCACCTATCATACATTAGATGGATATTTCAAGTCACCTCTGTGATAAATTAGGTTGTTGGCTGACTGGGGTGTGAACACTTGTCAAGCAGCAACCACAGTTCTTGTCAGGGTAAGTCACAAGCAAACCACAAATTAACCTGTGCTCACCCTCTAGTAGCTTGACACAGAGCAGTCAGGTTTAACTTGAAGGCATTGAGTAAAGTACTTATGCAACACTTTGTTAGACCTGACAGCCTTAGGGTGGTCACCCCTAACTTTTTGCCTGCCTCCCTCCACTTTTTGGACACTGTTTTTGCTGGCTTTTAGACTCTGCGCACTTTATCACTGCTAACCAGTGCTAAAGTGCATATGCTCTCTCCCTTTAAACATGGTAACCTTGGATCATACCTGATTGGACTATTTAATTTACTTATAAGTCCCTAGTAAGGTGCACTATATGTGCCTATGGCCTGTAGATAAAATGCTACTAGTGGGCCTGCAGCACTAGTTGTGCCACCCACTCAAGTAGCCCCTTTACCTTGTCTCAGGCCTGCCATTGCAGGGCCTGTGTGTGCAGTTTCACTGTCACCTCAACTTGGCATTTAAAAGTACTTGCCAAGCCTAAACCTCCCCTTTTTTCACATATAAGTCACCCCTAATGTGTGCCCTAAGTCACCCCTAATGTGTGCCCTAGGTAACCCCTAGAGCAGGGTGCTGTGTGGGTGAAAGGCAGGACATGTACCTGTGTAGTTCACATGTCCTGGTAGTGTAAAACTCCTAAATTAGTTTTGCACTATTGTGAGGCCTGCTCCCTTCATAGGCTAACATTGGGGCTGCCCTCATACAGTATTGAAGTGGTAGCTGCTGATCTGAAAGGAGTAGGAAGGTCATATTTAGTATGGCCAGAATGGTAATACCAAATCCTGCTGCCTGGTGAAGTTGGATTTAATATTACTATTCTAGAAATGCCACTTTTAGAAAGTGAGCATTTCTTTGCACTTAAATTTTTCTGTGCCTTACAATCCACGTCTGGCTGGGCTTAGTTGACAGCTCCTTGTGCATTTAATCAGACACACCCCAAACACAGGGTACTCAGCCTCACTTGCATACATCTGCATTTTGAATGGGTCTTCCTGGGCTGGGAGGGTGAAGGGCCTGCTTTCACACAAAGGACTGCCACACCCCCTACTGGGACCCTGGCAGACAGGATTGAACTGAAAGGGGACCTGGTGCACTTCTTAGCCACTCTTTGAAGTCTCCCCCACTTCAAAGGCACATTTGGGTATAAAACAGGGCCCCTGCCCTACCTCATCAGACACTTGCTGGAGAAGAAACCTGAACCAGAACCTGCATCCTGCCAAGAAGAACTGCCTGGCTGCCTAAAGGACTCACCTGACTGCTTTCTACAAAGGACTGCTGCCTTGCTGTTGCCCTGCTGCCTTGCTGAACTCTTGTCTGGCTGTAAAAGTGCTCTCCAAGGGCTTGGATAGAGCTTGCCTCCTGTTCCCTGAAGTCTCAGGACCAACAAGACTTCTCTTTTTCATTTGGACTCTTCGTGCGCCGAAAATTTCGACGCACAGCATGTTCCGCGGCGAGAAAAACGCCGCACACCGACGCTGATCGACGGGACACCTTCGGGACGACCGGAACTTCGACGCACGGCCTCGCAAGGACAACGCCACCCGACTTCCAGAGGAGAAATCGACGCAACGCCTGCCATTAGAGCGAAACGTCGACGCACAGCCCCGCGGAACGACGTGCAGCCTGAAAACAAGCAGGAGAATCCACGCACAGACCCGGGACATCTGGTAATCCCCGCAACTCACAGAAAGAGACTGTCCGCGCGCCGGAAAACGACGCACGACTTCCCCGCGTGAAAAATAACGACGCAAGTCCGTGTGTGCTGGGGAGAAATCGACGCACACACCCTTTTTCCACGTATCTCTTCCTCTGCGGCCCTTTGCGGAGATTTTTCACTCCAAACCAGGTACTTTGTGCTTGAAAGAGACTTTGTTTGCTTTTTAAAGACTTAAGACACTTTATATCACTTTCCAGTGATATCTCTACAATTTCACATTGCATCTTTATTCGTTTTTGACCTACAATTATCCTGATAAATATTATATATTTTTCTAAACACTGTGTGGTGTATTTTTGTGGTGCTATATGGTGTTATTGTATGATTTATTGCACAAATACTTTACACATTGCCTTCTAAGTTAAGCCTGACTGCTCGTGCCAAGCTACCAGAGGGTGGGCACAGGATAATCTTGGATTGTGTGAGACTTACCCTGACTAGAGTGAGGGTTCTTGCTTGGACAAAGGGTAACCTGACTGCCAACCAAAAACCCCATTTCTAACATTGGTGATCAGCGGGGAGGATAGGACTTGTATTTGTGCAGTGACATACAGTAGCTAAGTATTTCACTACCTACCCACAGTTGAAGGTCAACTTGATTTTTATCTCTTTTTGCAAATTTGTTTTTCCTGACAATTTTCAAAAACTAAATCCTCACTCAACATGTCTCTGACGGGGTCTCAAATAGGAGACTTTGACCTAGTCCTGTTGGATACATATAAGGTCAAACAGCTAAGAGGGTTCTGCAGGGCAATGAGGGTACCCACTCAAGGGGCCTCCAAAGAGGAGGACTTTCAAGTGGCGCTGAGGGCCTGGGCAGAAGCCCATTTAATGGAGGATGATGAGGAAGAGGAGCCAGAAAATGGCCCCTCAGAGGATTTGTTGCTATCAGTGGATGATGTTACCACTGCAATTGTGCCCCCTTCCAGACCAGGGAGCAGTGTCTCCATGCAAAGCCTGACCGCAGAGGAAAGGAGAGAAGAAAGGGAGCTCCAATTGCAAATGGCAAAACTGAAAATTGAAGCCAAACAAGCTGAGGCTGAGAGACAAGCAAAACAAGCTGAAGCTGAAGGAGCAGCCAAACAAGCTGAAGCTGAAAGAGCAGCCAAACAGGTGGAAGCTGAAAGAGCTTTGGCTGAAAAGAAACTATTGTTGGCTCATGAACTGAGTCTCAAGGAGCTGAAGATCAAGGCGAGACAGTCTGAATCCAGCAATAATGGTGGCAGCATACTGACAGGATCTGCTGGAGAAAAGAAGGTTCGTATACCCAAAAATGTGGTGCCCAGTTTTGTGGTGGGAGATGACATAGATAAATGGTTAGCTGCTTATGAAGTTGCACTAAGGGCTCATGAGGTTCCTGAAGGGCAATGGTGGGTAGCTATGTGGGGTTATGTGCCGCGATTGGGGAGGGACACACTTCTCACATTGGATCAACCTGATCAAAACACATACTCACTTCAGAAAGCCACTTTACTTGCCAAATTTGGGCTGACCCCTGATGGATACCGTCAGAGGTTCAGGGACAGCACCAAACAAACCACACAAACATGGGTAGATTTCTTTGACTTTTCCGGTAAGGCACTGAATGGATGGGTGCGGGGCAACAAAGTAGATAATTATAAAGGGTTATATGACTTGATTCTGAGAGAGCATATACTCAATAGTACTTTTACAGAGTTGCGCCAGCACTTAGTGGATAGTAAGCTGACTGATCCCAGGAAGCTTGCTGAGGAGGCGGACCTCTGGGTTAGCACCAGAGTGTCCAAGAAGGTACCTGGGGGGGGACACCCACAAAGGTGGTCAGGGTTCCCAACAGAAGAAAGAGGGGAGGGATAAACTTACAGATAAGGAACTCTCCAAAGGCCCCCAAAAGAATTTCCAGGGAGGGGGTGGCAACCATTCCTTTTCCAGATTTGGGAAAAAGCCAGGGACTTATGACAAATCAGGGAGATCCAACCCCAAATGTTTAGAGTGCTACCAATATGGTCACTATAAAGGCGACCCCCAGTGCTCCAAGAGGGCACCGTCCACTACTGGACAGACACCTGGGTTGACTAGTGTAGCGCTCGGGAGGGAGATGGACCCAGATAGCTTTGGGGAACAGGTAGAGATTTCCCTAGTGTCCCTGGGAGAAGCAGAAATGGTGCCCAAAGCCCACATGCCCCAAAATACTTCCAAGTACAGGCAGTGGGTCACCATCAATGGGCAGAAGGTGGAGGCTCTGCGTGACACAGGAGCCAGTATGACTACTATCAAGAGTCAGCTGGTGTCAATAGAGCAGATAGTCCCTAATACATTCCACCAGGTCATAGTCGCTGACAATCGTGAGAGTCACCTACCGGTGGCTCTGGTTCCCTTTGAGTGGGGGGGGGTCTCTGGTACTTTGAAAGTAGCTGTGAGTCCTGCCATGCCTGTAGATTGTCTGTTAGGCAATGATCTTGAGCATACTGCTTGGAAAGAAGTAGAGCTCAGATCTCACCTGGAGATGTTAGGGTTACCTGAGTGGGTCTGCATGACCACACGGTCCATGGCTGACAAAGAGGGAAGTCAAGGGCGTCTGGAGCCTGGAACAATGGCCCAGAGAACTGCCAAGAGGAGGGGCACAGGGCCTCCGCAACCAGATGACCCGCTTCTGGAAAGAGGCCCAAAGTAACCTTGAGGCCAGTCAAGAGGTAATGAAATGCTGGTATGACCAGAAGGCCACCCTGGTAGAGTTTCAACCTGGAGACAAAGTGTGGGTAATGGAGCCAGTAGAGCCTAGAGCTCTCCAGGACCGCTGGTCTGGCCCATTTGAAGTAGGGGAGCGGAAAGGGGAGGCCACTTACCTAGTGGACCTCCAAACCCCTAGGAACCCCCTAAGGGTGCTCCATGTCAACCGACTAAAGGCTCATTTTGAGAGGTCTGAGGTCAACATGCTTCTGGTCACAGATGAAGGAATGGAAGAGGAGAGTGAACCTCTCCCCGACCTCCTCTCTGCCCAAGAAGGTGATGGGTCAGTGAAAGGGGTCATTCTCTCTGACTCCCTGACTCTAAACCAGAAGGGAGACTGCTATGAGCTGTTGGAGCAGTTCTCCCCCCTGTTCTCCCTTACTCCTGGACTGACCCACCTCTGTGTTCATGACATTGACACAGGTGACAGCCTCCCTGTGAAGAACAAGATTTACAGGTTATCGGATAAGGTGAAGGCCAGCATCAAGGAGGAGGTCTCCAAGATGTTAGCTTTAAGGGTTATCGAGAAATCCAGTAGGCCCTGGGCCAGCCCAGTGGTGTTGGTCCCTAAGGCTACTGCCCCAGGTGCGAAGCCAGAACTACGGTTCTGTGTGGACTACCGGGGTCTCAACTCAGTCACACGGACTGATGCTCACGCCATCCCCGAGCTGATGAGCTCGTTGACAGACTGGGCGCTGCCAAGTTCCTGAGTACGTTTGATCTTACTTCAGGGTACTAGCAGATCGCCCTGACTGAGGGGGCCAAAGAGAGATCCGCATTTTCAACCCCTGATGGCCATTACCAGTTCCGGGTGATGCCATTTGGATTGAAAAATGCCCGCTTCCTTCCAACGGTTGGTTAACCGGGTCCTAGCTGGCAAGGATGCCTTCTGTGCAGCCTACCTGGATGACATCGTTGTCTACAGTTCCAGCTGGGAGGAACACCTGCTCCACCTCAAGGAGGTGCTTCAGGCCCTGCAACAGGCAGGCCTGACCATCAAGGCTAGTAAGTGCCAGATTGGGCAGGGTTCCGTGGTGTACTTGGGACACCTAGTGGGTGGTGACAAGGTGCAGCCACTCCAGGCCAAGATTGAAACTATCAAGGCCTGGCAACCACCTAGAATACAGACTGAGGTGACAGCCTTTTTAGGCCTCACCGGATACTACCGCAGATTTGTCAAGGGCTATGGTACCATTGTGTCACCCTTGTCACAGCTCACTTCCAAGAAACAACCTAGATTGGTGAATTGGACAGAGGCTTGTCAGAAAGCCTTTGACTCTCTAAAGGAAGCCATGTGCACGGCCCCGTGCTCAAGGCCCCTGACTACTCCAAGGAATTTATTGTGCAGACAGACGCTTCAGAGCATGGCATAGGGGCGGTCTTAGCACAGCTAAATGAGGATGGCCTAGACCAACCAGTAGTCTTCATTAGCAGAAGGCTATTACCACGGGAACAGAGGTGGAGTGCTATTGAGAGAGAAGCTTTTGCTGTGGTCTGGGCACTGACGAAGCTGAGCCATACCTGTTTGGGACTCACTTCCGGGTTCAGACAGACCACAGGCCCCTCAGATGGCTCATGCAGATGAGGGGTGGAAATCCTAAACTCTTGAGGTGGTCCATTTCCCTACAGGGGATGGACTTTACGGTGGAGCATCGCTCAGGGGTTGACCACGGAAACAGGGTACAGGACTGGGGTGGCACTACTAGGCAAGGCAGACTCAGAGACGGCAGAGTGCAGGAACAGGGTGGTTGGAAGTCTTTTATGTCCCTGAGATTTCAGATCAGGAGGAAAGCCAACTAACCCTTGGAGCCACTCTGGGTTCTGGTTTGGAGAGATTTAGGACCAGTCCTTCTCACTCCCAGGCAAGAGGGCAGCAACCAACAGGTCAACACAGTAAAGCAGAAGTCCAGCAGAGTAGCAGTCCAGAAGAGTGTTAGTCCTTCAGCAGCACAATAGTCCTTCTTCATGGCAGAGTTTTTACAGGTCCAGAAGTGTACTGAAGTGGTGGTGTTAGAGGTCCAGTACTTATACCCAGTTGGGCCTTTGAAGTGGGTGAAACTTCAAAAACATGCCAGAGTCCCTAGCCTTCCTGTCCTGGCTCCAGACTCACTACAAGAGATAATGCAGTCCTTTGGTTTTTAATTGAATGACTTAGGCCCTCATTATGAGTCTGGCGGTCAGCATAGTAGTGGGGTTGGCGGCAGCACCCCAGCGGGCCAGGTGGTGAAGACCGCCATATTACATGTCCCGGAATGGTACCTGCAGAACACAGGCAAGTTACCGTCCAGGCTGCAACAGCGGAAGTGCTAGCGTGCCAGGCAGCAGCCATCTTTAGCCTGGCGGTAAGGCAGCGTCCTACGGCCATATTACGAGGTTGCACACCGCCAGGACTTCCGGGGCGGAACCACTGCCACCAAAACCCTGGCGGAAATTAACAAGATAAAGGGAACACCCATTTTCAGGAACACAGGCACGTCCATAGGCGCCACGGCACACGAAATGCAACTCCTTCCAATACTCTACCTGGCCCTGCAACTCCTGGATCAGCGACGGCGACCACAACACCAACCGTAAGTACACCAGTCTAGCACACACTGGAGGGAACAACGTTAGTACACACACACACGACATGGGAAGCCATGCCCACACACACATGCAAACACCCATACCAACACACACATACACACACCAATACCCACAACCACCACACATACATGGAGAATGAAAGCCAGGACTAGGTAGGTAACAATGACACCAACCGTGTAGTGCTGCATGATAACCATATATTACAAATTTGATAAAATGTATGTACAGACAGGCCCAAAGGCCAGTCCAAAAACCATAGTGCCCCGAGCACACTGGGCACAAGATGATGCCCCAATTTAACTCCGACTGCAATGTGCACACCTCCACAGGGCAGGGGCATCAATGGGGAATGCATGCACCTCAGGGGTGGAGGGGGGTTGGGACGGCGGGGTCCTTGGGCTTGGAGGGGGGTCCCTCTGTCTGGGCCTGGAGGGGGCCCCTTAGGTGTGCCCTTAGATGGGGGGTCTCTGGGCTTGCCCCTGGATGGTGGTGGCTTAGCATGGGGCTGCGGTTTGGGCCTGCTGTTGGATGGTGAGGGCTTAGCAAGGGGGGTGAGCGTGGGCTTGGCCTTGGAGGTGGAAGAAGTGGGCTTGGCCTAGAAGGTGGAGTGAGTGGACTTGGGTTTGGCAGCAGGAGCAGTGGACGTCACAGGGGAGGAAGTGGCAGGTGGTGGAGGGGCTTGGGCAGGGGCATGGGCAGTGGCAGACTGGGATACGGAAGGCTGAGCCAGAGGAAGTGTAGCAGGGTGCTTGGGGGGGCAGGGACTGGGTTAGTGGTGGAGAACAGGGAAAACTAACACAGGAAACGTTTTTTGGGAACACATGGGAGGTCACTGAAAAGACGTTTGGGAGTGGAGGCAGTGGGTATGGTTGTGAGGTGTGTACATGGGTGCGCGATAAGTGCAGGTGCGTGTGTGTATGAAATGTGTGTGCTGGGGGACTGTTGGGTGGGTGAGGGTGTGCGTTTAGATGTACTAGGAGGAGATGGGGAGGAGATGCAGGAAGATGGCATGGGGAAGTGTGAGTGTATGTTGGGGTGGTGTCTGCAGGTAGGGTGGATGTGCTGCATGTGGGTGTGTTGATAGTTGTGGTGTCTGCGTCAGTTGTGTATGGGGTGCATGAATGGGGGTCAGAAGATGTGGTGACTGTGGCAGTGAGGGAACATGTAGCAGGGACAGTGAGTGATGTGATGCTGACTGCGGGTGTGAGTGTAGTGTCGACTGTGAGGGAGGGAGGTGGTTGGGGAGCCGGTGCAGGGTGTGGATGTTGACATGTCTGCATGGGTGTGTTGAGTGTGTGCATGGCAGTGGTGGCGTCTGTGGTGCCTATGTTTGTCCTTGCTGACCATGTCTGTTGATGTGGATGCATGTGGGTCAGTAGGTGTGCCTTGGATGGGTGAGGGGAGAGGGATGTGCGATTGAGAACAGGTAGCTGGAGGGGGGGCAGAAGAAGAAGGGACACTGGCTGCTATAAACGAGGAGGCCAGAGCCTGAAACGATCTCTGTAGGCCAGAAAAGGCACAGTGAATGCCTTCCAGGAACGCATCAGTCTGTTGCATCTGGGATGCCAGTCCCTGGATGGAATTCACAAAAGTTGTCTGCCCCACAGAGATGGACTTCAGGAGGTCAATAGCCTCCTCATTGAGGGCAGCAGGGATGACTGGGGCAGGGGCAGAGGTGCATGTGGAGAAGGAGATGCCCACCCTCTTGGGTGAGCGGGCACGGGCATCTGGGGTGGGAAGCTACAGGGAGGGCAGTGCTGGTATGAGGGGTGGCAGACAAGGATGGTGCCGGGATGGTCCCAGATGGGTCCGCCACCGCCAGGGGGCCGCCATCGGAGGAGAAATCATAAGCTGTATTGGTCGATCCGGTCTCCACCGTGGCACTCCCCTCACCCTCCATCCCACTGGTCCCCTCAGCTCCACTGGTGTCAGCCTCCTGGGTCCCGTGGGCTGCATCTTCCCCACTCGCCAGTGCCCCTTCTCCTTCACCAGATGAAGCTGATGCACACAAAGACAGAGGACGACAGGGAGGGAGTGAGAGAGACAGGGTGCAGTCGGTCAACGGCAGCACAACAGTCACATAGGGTAGTACTTCTGCATTTGATGCCATGCCATGATACATTTTGCCAACCCTGTACATCCTACTACTTGGTGACACCATGGGGGACGGCGCAACAATGCACATGTCAACCGCTGATGGTCTAACTGAGGCATATCTCGACATAAGGAGTGTCATACCCGCCACACCTGTCCATTACATGGCCAGCCACACATGGCCATTGTGAAACGCATGCAAAGGACTGGAAACCCAAGAGGATCCTGCATGACTAGTTGGATGGCCCCCTTGGCTAATGTCAAGAAGTACTCTCACCACTTGGTGCACCCACCCCACCATACATGCAGTGCCTGCCAGGTGACTGAGGTCATGGATACACCCCTGGCACAGTGGTTATCCAGCTCTGAAGAGATTCCATGTGCCGGCAGGCAGATCTAGCAAGTAGGTGGCCAAACAGTACTTCATGGAGGAGTCTGCCCCGCTACCACTGACTGCGTGGCATTACTCACACCTGTGATGTCAATCCTGCCCAGATGGACACAACCCATAGTCGAGCTCAGTGTACCAAGCATCCATGCTACAGCTACCCAATGGTGCCCACTCAGAGCCACCATCTCAACACATTTCACAAGTAAGAGTGAGTACTCACCCCCATGTGGCTGCTGTGCTGCCTTCAAGTGGCCATCCATCTCAGGGTAGGTCACTGCCAATATGCAGGCCATTAGAGGGGTCAGAGTCAGACAGGCACCTCTCCCTCGTTGGGAAGACGTCCCCAGCTGGGCCTTCGCAGTCTTCTGGGCCCAATGTCTCAGGTCCTCCCAACACTTTCTGCAGTGGGTGGTCCCTCAAGCATGGACCCCAGCGTCTGCCCTTGCTTGGCGATGGCACGCCAAATCCCCTTCTTCTGATGGGCGCTGACCTGCATGGGTGACAGACAGAAGAACACAGTCATGTACGATGGCATACTCGGGACAGTAGTGGACAGCACACATCACACATCCACACCCACACCCACACCCACATGTCGTTCGTCAACCTAGCCCTCGGCTCGTCACCAATGTCCATGCTCCATGCTCCATTCACAGTGCCACCTACCAAGGACCCCATCCACATGTGCGCAACCCACAGACAGGACAATGACAATGGGCTCAGCTGCTGCTCTGGTGCCCCATACAACTGTCCATACAGGGGCAGGACCCTGTACACAACCCGCACCAACTCTTCCTAAGTGAAGGTGGGGGCCCTGTCTCCTGTAGAACGCAGTATCTTGGCTACCATAGTCAGTACACAGCAGCACATGTAGTGGAGGTCTACAGTGCACGAGGTTCAGGAGTCAAGTGAGCATAAGCACATGAAATGGTGGTCACGGCTGCCGCAGACATCACAGTCAACGCCGGTGGTGATCACCATTGGCTCCTGCCTCCCATTGGCAACAGTGTGAGCCAATGGTGAGTTGCACAACGGTCGTGACCGCCTACTACCATGACTTGTTATGCCAGCGGGTGATCTCACTTCCACCTGTCCCATGCATGCAGACAGGCGGCAACCATTTTACAATTACAATGTGTGATGTGTGTGAAATTTAGTGCGTCATATGTCTATGCTGTACGACATGTTATCACCTTTCTCCTGTTCCCAGGTACTATGCACTGTTGAGGATGAGGAATGCACCAGTGTACAGGCCCCTAGTCAACCTTGCTACCCTGGAGGAGCGTCACATTATCCAAACCTATCGCGTGAACCGTGTGACCATAATGGAACTAGTGGCCCAGTTGGAGCCAGATCTGTTGCCTGTCAGATGCAATCTCAATGCCATCCCTCCCACAGTGCAGGTGTTGGCAGTCTTCCATGACCTTGCCTCTGGCTCCTACCAGGTCACAGTGAGCCTCACAAGTGGGATGTCGCAGCCCATGTTCAGCAACATCCTGAGGGGTGTACTGTGTGCCCTGATAAAACATATGGCCATCTACATCCGGTTCCCCCGACGTGCAGATCTGCCCACTGTCAAGGCTGCATTCTACGTTGTGGCACATGTCCCACGTCATTGGTGCCATTGACCGCACACGCATTGCCCTGGCGCCACCCAGGAGGAATGAACAGGTGTACAAAAAAACCGAAAAACTTTAATTCGGTCAATGTGCAGGTGGTTTGTCCCGCGTACCAGTACATCTCCCAGGTGACGGCCAAGTACCCAGGCTCTGTGCATTATTCCTACATCCTGTGGAACAGCAGCATCCCACACATGATGGCACCACTCCAGAGGGACAAGGCCTGGCATCGGTATGCACTCCTGGAAATGTGTGACCCTCAGCTCACTGCAACCTTATGTCCCTGCCCGATTGCCCTCCCAGTCTTGACATATCGCTTCCCTCTATGCACACAGGTGACTCTGGCTATCCCAACCTGCCCTGGCTCCTGACACCAGTGAGGCGTCCATCCTCAGCTGCAGAGGACCGTTACAATGTGGCCCATGGTCGTACCACACAGGTCATTGAGAGATGCTTTGGTCTGCTGAAGGCCAGGTTCTGGTGTTTGCATGTCTCCAGGGGTTCCCTGCTCTACAAGCCACAGAAGGTGTGCCAGGTCATTGTGGCCTGAGCATGCTGCACAATCTGGCCCTGAGGCATTACATTCCATTGCTGGATGCAGAGGAGGGGGTAGCTGTGCCAGTGGCTGATGAAGGGGACATGGGGAGTGATAAAGAGGACAATGATGAGGATGCGGCTGACTCCAGAGCGGAGCTGATTCAACATTACTTTGGCTGAGACGCAGGTATGTGCAAACTGTGTGGTATGTGTCCTCTACAACTGTCTGCCATGTCCCTGCTGCCACCTGTTGTGTATGACCACTGACGGTATTGGCTGCAGCTCTGACTCAGGGTGGGTTTGTGGGGGGAGGGGGTCACATGTGGCCATGACTGAAGTAGTCACAGTGTACAGGTCAGGCCTATAGTCAGGCAGGTGTTGTGCTGGTGCACTGGTGCCATCTATGTGTATGTGGAATCTTTCCTAATTTGTCAGTTTGAGTGCTATGCATTTGCCACACAGGGTTGTTGCATGTTCATGTGTGCAGCATCCATCCTGGGAGTCGACATTGGGTGGCAGTGCAACTTTGTTGTTGGTTGCAGTGGGTGTGGGGCCAGGTCTGACACTGGGAGATGTGAGGGTGGGACCATTGTGTTGGTATGAGTTGTTTATTTGTGTTGGTACTGGCCATATGGTTTTGGTCCTGCCTGGCATGCCTGCCCTGGATTCCTGTTCTTACAGTGCATTTGTCTGGAGTTGGCATCTGTGACTCCTACAGTGATTGTTGTCCCTGTCTTGGCCTCCTTTCATGACAATGTAGTGGTGTTCTGTGCTCTCTGCCTGGGCTGTTGCCTCCATTGACGCATATGTCCTGCCACTGCCTGCTCCACGATTGACTTCCCGGAATTTTGCACACCATGTTGTCACCTTCCCATGAAAGTCCTGGGTATGGGTTGCCACTTGTACACGTATTGGCTGTTCCATACATACTCATGGGAAATAAACACGTAGACATAGACTGTGCTCAGTTGTTGTTTATTTGTGATGTACAGGTGCAAGGGGTGATGAGTGGGGTCATGGCGGCGGAAATCATCAGAATGTAAGGCCAGCTGTAGGTAGTCCAGGTCTTGTCTGCTGGCCATGGATAGACTGTGATATGGGAGTGGACAATCAACAGGGTGTCACACACAAGGGAGAATGTTCAGGAGAGGGTCACTTTCTGGCCTTGGTCTGGGCATCATGTCTGGCTGGATGTCTACTTTGACGTCCTCGCTTGCGTGGGGGTTCCTCAGATACAGGGGTAGTGGTGTCCTGGGAGACCTGTGGCAGGGCCTCCATACCACTGGCTGTGGCTGACGTGGAGGGCTGTGATGGGATGTGGCTGGTGGTAGGGGCCTGCTGGTGGGTGGTGGACTCATGCATGACAGTGGTGAGGTCCTTGTGCACCCCTACAATGGAGGCCATGGTGGTATTGTGGGCCTGCCACTCTTGCATGGCCTCCTGATGGTATTGCCCCTGCAGCCGCTGGGTCTCCTGCATGGTGGCGAGGATCTGGGCCACTGTGTCCTGGGTCTGCTGGTATACATCCAGGACTTGGTTGAGGCCGTCCTGGGCAGTCAGTTGGTGTCCTACTAGCCCTGGCCTCCTGTGCCCCTGGCACAGTGTGCCCATTCCAGGTATCAGCAGGGCCATCAACGTCTGGGGTGGGCGCCCTTGACCCTGGCCGCTGTACTACAGGGCACACCTATGATTGTTGGGGCCCTGGGACACAGGTTTGGTGTTCAGGTTCTGGCTGTGGTGTTGTTGCCACATGGGTAGGGTCTTCCGGTCTTCCCAGGGTGGGTGTCCCGTTGGTGGACAGCCCAGTGGCCCCAGATGGCCCAGGTAGGTTGTCCCCATCCAGACATCCAGTTAGGCCTTCATCCTGGGGGGGGGGCCTGCCTGGCATCCTCTGCAGGGTGCCAGTGGCAGGGGTACCTGTGGATGGATACAATAGATGTTAGTTGTGTGACTGTTATTGTTGTGTCCCTGTTGTGATGCATGCAATGGCTCGATTTTGTTACCCAGTGATCACAATGACAGCTGCTGTACTGCAGACATTGGTTTGGGTTGGATTGTGGGAGCTATGGTTCTTCCACATTGTGCTTGACATCCATGCATTCAGGGTGTGTGAGTAAGGATGGTGGGAGTGGGGTGGTGTGGCATGCAGAAGAGTGGCGTGGGGTGTTTGGCAGCGGGTCAGTCGGGTGGGTTACAGTGGTTTGGTGAGTGGTGGGAGGCATGCTGGGCATGGGGGGTTGGTGCTTGGTGGGGTATTGCTGAATTGCCGGTGTCGAGCCCTGCGCTGATACCAGTCAGGCCCTCAGGATACATGATGTCCAGGAACTTCTCCTCCCAGATGGTCAGCTGGAGGGGTGGAGGTGGGGGCCCACCGCCGGTCTTATTACTGGCTTTCCTCTGCCTAGAGGCCATGGACCAGACCTTGCCCCTGAGGTCTTTCCACTTCTTTCTGATGTCTTCCCTTGTGCGTGGGTATGTGCCGACTGTGTTGACCCGGTCGACGATCCTCTGCCATAACTCTGTCTTTTTGGCTACTGATGTCTGTTTAACCTGGACTCCCATGAGCTGCGTCTCTACTCTGGTGGGGTATGCTTCTCGTCTTTGGCTGCTCAGATCTGATGCAAGGGATTGTAGGTGGGTGGGTAGAGGAGTCATATGGTGGCACGGTCAGGTGTCCATGGTGTGTGTATGGTTATCAGGTATGGGTTATTTGAACTGGCCAATGTGGTGTTGGGTACTCTCCCCGGTGCCTTTTTGTTCTGCTGCGGTGCGTATCGACAACATTTTCTGACGTGCATGTTCCGCTGTGCTGGAGGTTGATTCATAATATGACGGTCGGAATGGTGTCAGCGTGGCGGGACCAGCAGTTGTTCAGTCACTTCTTCGCCGTGGGTTGACCTGGCGGTGTTGGTTTTGTGTCTGTATTTGGACAGTTTGTGTCTTGCCCGGAGCCCACCAGACTCATAATGAGGGCCTTTATTTGTGTGTGGACAGGACACAGCCTATTTCATTGTAAGTGAGGTTCTGCCCACTCCTCCCTCTCATCCTTCCCAGGTCCATCAAAGACCATTAGGTGACACCTAAGTTCTTACTGTGTGTGGCTGTGTAGGAGGATAAAGCCCAGCTTTTCATGTGGGCAGAGACAGGTAGCAGGCACCAAAGGTTAAAGTAAGAAAAAATCCACCTTTCTAAAAGTGGCACTTACAGAACTGCAATTTTAAATCCAACTTCACCATAAGTTGTGATTTTTTTTGTGAATCCAAAGACACCAAACTTGGGAAATCTATCTATTTCCAATTGGAAGGTATACTTATAAAAGGTTATAAGCAGTGCTTAATTTGTGCTTGTTGTTTCCGGTGCTGAGCACCAACACTTATTTTGAGGGCCAGGGCTTATTCTTCAGCCTCAAGCATTTGCTGCAAGCAAAAGACACATATGGGACAGACAGAGGAAGGGAAAAACGAAAAAGCGTCACAATGGGAGAAAGTAGAAAGCTGCTAGAGTGACCTGAAGGGACAGGGAGTGGCATTATATGGCTTGAAGAGGCCCAAGATGGCTTCAGGATTGTGTCGCCTCCATGTTCACACATTTAATTGCAGCAGCCGTGTGTTTAAGAGGAGGGCTTTGGGCACCAGCACCTTTTTATTTACAAATTAAGTACTGGTTATAAGACAACTCCAATGTTGTTATATGGAAAACTTTAGGAGTTTTTTACTACCAGGACATGTGAAACTTAAAAGTACATGTCCAACTTTTTAAATGCATTGCACATTGGGGCTACTTAGGGCCTACCGTAGGGGCGACTTATATGTATTAAAAAGGAAGGTTTGGGCCTGGCAAGAGGTTTACCTTTCCAGTTCAACATGGCAGTCATAACTGCACACACAGGCTCTACAGTGGCAGGTCTGAGACATTTTTAAAAGGCTACTTAAGTGGACGGCACAATCAGCGCTGCAGGCCCACTAGTAGCATTTAATTTACAGGTCCCGGGCACATGTAGTGCACTTTACTAGGGATTTATAAGTAAATGAAATATGGCAATTGGGAACACGCCAATGTTATCAGGTTTTAGGGTAGGAGCACAAGCACTTAAGCACTGGTCAGCAGATGTAAAGTGTGCAGAATCCTAAGACCAGCAAAAACAGGAGGTCTGAAGGCAAAAAGTCAGGGGAAAGCCACACCAAGGATGACAGGTCTAACAACCTCTGAATTAGATTACCTCATAAAGGAACTCGACCTTCAGCCTCATTCCTCTTTATGGTCAAGGAACTCCTCAGTTACTTGCAATCTCATTATAAAGTACGGTAGGGGGTGCTAGCTTCACAAGACCATTGGGAAATATGGAATAACATCTTTAAAGAAATGTAAATCCTACGTGGCTGTGGGCCCAGTCTCTGATGGCCTATTTGGTCGTGAATGAACCAGAGTGTGAAACCGCAAAATAAACAGACTTTTACATTGCTGCAAAACATTATTTCAGAATGTGTAATCTGGAGCAAAAATGCCTTTTGAAACCTAGTTAATTTTCTGGAAATACAAACTAAATGCATCCAAATACTTCAATCATTAAATTTAGAAGAATATGCCATGTTATAATATTCACACTATAATTTTGTATAAATGTGTCATTATATTGTGTCCTCCTCTTGGCACACTTTTTGGCAATATTAAAAAGGGACTTCTTGGACATAGCTAGGCATGGCCAGGTCAGAGACCCGGTTTGCACTGTTTCCAGCGAGGTTCAGGTGGCTGCTCCTTCCCATGGCTTTCTGCTACTTGAAATCAGCTATTTTCAGACAAAATAATGGGACCAGATGCAATAAGAGAAGTGGAAACTCTTGCCCCCCTTTTTTGGTAGAGGACAGCCAAGCCTCACAAAGTATTTTACCAAGCTCAGTGGCACTCTCTTATCTCTCCTTGAGCCCTATGGTGCCACAAGATGACTGGTGTACTACTGATGTATAGGACTCAGGAAGACCCATGCCTGAAAACTGAGCATCTAGCAAGCAGGCGGATTCTGTAGCTGGGACGCCCTGGCACAGATGGAGCCGGTGGGCTCTGAGTGCGGCCTGCTGGCAAGATCCGACACAAACCAAACAACAGGTACAGAAGAACTGAGAAGACACAACTGCGTCCTGAGCATCCTTGTCATGCCTCTGATTAAAGAGAGGACAGAGTTCAGCTGGGGGCAACAGTCTAGGGGCCTCCTTCTGACCCACAGTGGCAGACAATCAAAACCATTAGTGCACAGGGACACATAAAGCCCAAACTTATTAGATGCGATGAACACCCACACTTTTACAAAAAACTTTGAATTGGGCTCACTACACACATCCAGGCGGCAGGCAGATGGGTTTTGATTTATGGGTTTGTGCTTTGATGGACCTGGTTTTAGTGATAGATGTTTTCCCTGAGGGCTGTCTGGTGGCACTGAACACTGGTGGGCCCCAGTAAGTCATGCTAATAACTTTTCAGCAAGTCAGGCTAATAACTTTCTTGAGCCTGGTCAATGAGATAACAATCAAACAGATTACAAAAGCACCCTGTGATTCACATCCAGGTTCTGAGAACAGCAGGATGAGAAGTGGGAGGGAAAAAGATAGAAAAACCTCTGACTCCCTTCCTAAAGAGAGAAAACTAAGGCATCACTCACAAGCTAAAGATATGCTTTGCCCTTCTTATCAGGTCACCACTGAAAACATAGAGCCTTATTCCATTATTCAGTCAACTGCATTACCACGGACCATGAAAAAGGGAGATGTTCAGCGTCTGAGCTGAGTTTCACAAGGACTCCAATACTGTGAAACAAGAGTTTTCCAGATCTTTAACTGACCTTGACCACATTTTGCAGAAGACCAAAACTGGGCTCAACTAAAATGAGACAAACGTTGTGTAGGAGTTTGTTGTGTTGACTCTTCCTTTTAATGAATTACAGCGGACACCTTTACTGGTTTCTCCTCTTTATTAGCATACCGCATACAAAAGGAACAGGTCCTCTCCTATCCTTCACGGTCAACCGCCTCTGTTCCTCCTCCCAGCACAAAGAACCCTTCTCCCTTATCATTCTAGCATCAAGGCGAATGCCCCAACGCAGTACATTCCAACACAACACATCCCCCCTCCTTAATAATAATTTAAAAAAAAATAATAATAATAATAATAATAATTCCTAAAAAGAATAACAAATAGTGAGAGAAACAACATGGGATAATTCCTAAAAAGAATTACAAATAGTGAGAGAAACAACATAGAATAAAAACAGAACATTTATACATTTAATCTAATACAAAATCCTTTAACCACACTGGTAACTCTCTTCTTCTCTTATTAGTGTCCAAAATCTGGTTATGTTCCAACACTTGCGAGTCTCGTTGTGACTCATGTTTCCCCTGAACTTGTTCCCCTTCACCACCAAGACCTTCCATTTCGTCACCCCCACCTGCCCCTCAAATTAATTCGTTACAAGAACCTTCAGACATGCCACTACCACCATCCCTTAGTGGCATGCCTGACACATTTGTCATATCATCATCCACACCAAAGGGATCACTCACCTCATCATCCAGATTCTTCTGATTCTCACCCCCATGCTCTTCTGAACACAAGGCAATTTGTTTCAAGTTCCACACTTTCCCACTTTGCAACTTTACAGCATTGTGTAACACGTCTTTTAGTTGTTCCGGCTCGAAATATTGGCTCTCACCTTTCACCACCATGAAGGGTTTTTTAACCCTTACCCAGTACCCAGCCTTAATCTGAGTTTCTTTCACACTATGGCCCTCATTACAACCCTGGCGGTCGGTGTTAAAGCGGCGGTAATACTGCCAACAGGCCGGCGGACAAAAAAATGGGATTACGACCGTGGCGGAAACCGCCAACATAGACAGCCACTTTAACACTCCGACTGCCACGGCGGTACAAACAAACAGCGCAGCGGAGACCGCCAACAGACAGGCGGGAGACAATGTACCGCCCACCCTATCACAACAGGCCTATCCGCCACCTTTTCCATGGCGGAACCAACGTGAATAAAAACACAGCGGAAACAGTACACAGAAGGGAAAACACTCACCTCTCCACAGCCCACGAGGAACCAGGACGCCATGGAGCCCAAATTGCAGATACTGCCGGCGATGGTCTTCCTGCTCCTCTATCAGGAGCTCCAACGACGGCGGCGACGACCACGGTGAGTACTGCACCTACAACACAGGGGAGGGGGGAGGAAAAAGAGAGTGGCACGCACACGCAACACCCCCACCCCCACCCTCACCCCAAACACCATACACACAAACACATGCTGCAACATTACATCTACACCCCCCACCCCCCCTGGAAGAATGCAAGTACAAAAGGAAATGATTTGAATGAATGTAATCATGTGAAATATCATTATCAAAATGCAAAATCCAGTATATACGATTATGTACACCAACTACACAAGTCCGGATAGTGCACCAATCATTCTCCGTGGACCACTGGGCCCAAAATGCATAGGCGAGGCCCACACTAGATACCTGACTCCAAACAGAGAGAACACTGGAGGGGCATCACATAGAAAATATACAGGCACCTTAGGGGGAGGGGGAGGGGGGCACCTCAGCCTGATGAACGCACAGCGCCACTGCCCACCAGGGGGCTCCATGCCCACAGTTTGGTCCTGGGGAGTGCAAAGCCACAGTCTCTCAAGTCTTTCCAGTGGGTGGTTTGCCCACTGCTTTATCCTGGGGAGTGCAAAGCCACAGTCTCCAAGTCTTTCCAGTGGGTGGTTTGCCCACTGCTGCATCCTGGGGAGTGCAAAGCCACAGTCTCTCAAGTCTCTCCAGTGGGTGGGTTGCCCACTGCTGCATCCTGGGGAGTGGAAAGCAACAGTCTCTCTAGTGGACAACAGTCTCCACTGGTTCTGGAGGGGGCATGGTGCCCAGAGTGCTTCATTCTGCCAAGGACTGAGGTAGTGGATGTGATACTCCACTGGTTCTGGAGGGGGCATGGTGCCCAGAGTGCTTCATCCTGCCAAGGACTGAGGTAGTGGATGTGGTACTCCACTGGTTCTGGAGGGGGCTTGGTGCCCAGAGTGCTCCACGTGCTGTGTGTCCGGAACAATACACTCACCTGGGTGTGTGTGCCACGAGATTGCCGAGGTACAGGTAGCATGATATGCCATGGAGGCAGAGACATACCCCACACTGCTGCGGCTTCGCATTCCATATGCAGGTGACAACTGTGATGACAGTGATGCTTCATGGAAGCTGCCCAGGGTCCTGGAACTCACCACCAGCCTCGGACGACTGACCACTGGGGATGGTAGCCATGTCTGCGGTGGTGCCACTGTCTGAAGACGCTGGCGGTGCTTGCAGCGGTGTCAGTCGCGGCGGTGCTTGCAGCGGTGTCAGTCGCGGCGGTGCTTGCTGCGGGGTCTGTGGCGGCGGTGCTGGCTGCGGGGGTCTGTGGCGGCGGTGCTGGCTGCGGGGTCTGTGGTGGCGGTGCTGGCGGCGGGGTCTGTGGCGGTGCAGGTCGCAGTGTACTCCGCCATACAGGTTGGCGTCGACGTGGACAGAAGGTGTGACACTGGTCCCTCAGTCGGTGCCACCATGCCCTCTCCTAACCTGCCCTTCAGTTTTTGGCCCTTCCCCGCCTTCGATCGTGGCGAAGCTGTCTTGCCACTATCCCCTTTCGTTTTCCCTGACCCCTTGGTGGCAGGTGTTTTCGGCTTCTCCCTCTGGGATGTGGGCACTTTTTTCACCTTGGCAGGTGGCGGAATGTCCTTGCCCTCGCTCCGTGGCACACTGGCAGCCCTGATGGTTGGTGCACTCCATGACCCCGCAGTTGCTGGCACCACTGTGCCTGGGGATGTGGTGGCTGAGGTGCTGGGCTGGGACCTGGAAAGCCTGGCCCTAGGGGAAGGACGGGGGGAGGTGTAGGGAAGAGGTCAATGTTAGCCAGAAAAAGTTTTTTAGACACACTGGGATGGGTAGATGGAGGGGGTTTGGGAGTGGAGGTAGAGGTAGTGGTTGTAGGAAGTGTACATCTGCTGAATGTGGGTAAAGGTGCATGGGCTGGCGGCTGTTGTGAGGTGGATGGCTGTTGGGTGGGTGTGTGCCTGCGTTTGTGTACTTTGGGAGGAGGGCTCACAGACACACTGGGAGAGGACACTGGGGTGTGTGAATGGTAGTGGGGGTGGTGAGTGCACGTGAGCGGTGTGTGGTGATGGGCATGCTGGTGATGGAGGTAGTGGCTGAAGATGTAGTGCATGCAGGTGTCAGTGGAGACGAGACTGGGAGGGAGTAGGGAGACGTGGAGGAGGGGGACACAGTGGAGGCAGTGGATGTTGGTATGTGTGCATGGGTATGATGCTTGTGTGAGTGCCTGTGTGATGTGTGGTGCTTATGTTTGCCTGAACCACTCTTGTGTGTTGATGTGTGTGCATGCTGGTCTGATGGTGTGCTTGGGATAGGCTGAGGTACAGGGGATTGGGTCTGGGTGGAGGAAGTTGGAGGGGGAGGCTGGACACAGGGACAATGGCTGCCATCAGTGCTGAGGCCAGAGCCTGAAATGCTCTCTGTTGGGCTGCCTGGCCAGAATGAATGCCCTCCAGGTATGCATTTGTTTGTTGCAAATGCCTCTCAACACCCTGGATGGCATTCAGAATGGTAGACTGCCCAACAGTGAGGGATCTCAGGAGGTCAATGGCCTCCTCACTGAGGGCAGCAGGGCTGACTGGGGAAGGGCCTGAGGTGCCTGGGGCGAAGGAGATGCCCACCCTCCTGGGTGAGCGGACACAGGACACACGCTGAGGGGCTGCTGGGAGGGCGGTGCTGGTAGGGGGGGTGGCGGCTGTACCTGTTGATGCGGTGGGCACAGAGGTGCCCGCCAACGCAAGGGAGCTCCCATCAGAGGAGGAGTCACTGTCGCTGGTCTCTGCTCCTGTCCCCGCCGTGGAGCTCCCCTCGCCCTCCGTCCCACTGGTGGTTTCAGACTCTGTTGTTTCGCCCTCCAGGGCTAAGTGGGATGCAGCTCCCTCCTGCTCCGGTGCCAATGCTCCTCTGCTTGATGATGCTATTGTACACAAGAACAGGGAGACCACGAAAAGGGGGGGGGAGACAGGAGAAAGACATGTTCAGTGCATGCAACACCACTACCGTTGGCGGACACAAAAGACACAGCAGCCCTCTGCACTACGCCATGCACTTATAGTTCCTAGATTAATCACATGCCCATGGGGTACAAGGCCTAAGCCCGATTGCTGCACACCTGGAAGTCACAGGAGCCTGACTAGGTGTAGATGGCACTAACCACTAGTGGGGTTGGGGTGCCACAGAGCCTGCCTCACAAGGGACCTTGCCTACCAAGATCGCCCTGGCCTAGGGGAACCCACTGCCCACCTCCCCACCCAGACACCTCGTAATGTGCGCAGAGTCAACTGAATGAGAGTGTTCCCTCAGGTGAAGGATTTGCCCACAGTGAAAGGTGACTTCTATGCCGTGGGATATATCCCCAACATCATTGGTGCCATTGATGGGACACATGTGGCCTTGGTACCCCCCGCAGGAGTGAACAGGTGTACAGAAACCGGAAGAGCTACCATTCTATGAATGTGCAGATGGTGTGTTTGGCAGACCAGTACATCTCCCATGTGAATGCCAAATTTCCTGGCTCAGTGCATGACACTTTCATTTTGAGGAATAGCAGCATCCCTTATGTGATGGGGCAACTCCAGAGGCACCGTGTGTGGCTAATAGGTGAGGACAAGGACCCTATACAGTGTGGATAGATGTCTGGGTATGGGGTTGTCCCTACGGGTTAGTGTGTGTCTAACAGTTGTCCCTCCATATTTGCAGGTGTCTCTAGTTACCCCAACCTGTCATGGCTACTGACCCCAGTGAGAAATCCCAGGACAAGGCCAGAGGAACGCTACAATGAGGCACATGGGCGAACTAGGAGGGTGATTGAACGCACCTTCGGCCTCCTGAAGGCCAGATTCCGGTGCCTCCATATGACAGGTGGTTCTCTCTACTACTCACCAAAGAAGGTGTGCCAGATCATCGTGGCCTGCTGTATGCTGCACAACCTGGCTTTGCGACGCCAGGTGCCTTTTCTGCAGGAGGATGGGCCAGCTGGTGGTCTTGTGGCAGCTGTGGAGCCTGTGGACAGTGAAGAAGAGGAGGCAGAAGAGGATATCGACAACAGAAACAACTTTCAGTGAGACACAGGTAAGAAGATGTCACTGCCTCCCATATCTCATACTATTATTGGAGCTAGCATAAGTCTGTCATTTTCACTCCGTGTATGGACCCTGACTTGTCACTTTGCCTTTCCATTTCACAGATGTGGGTCCCACTTTGAGCCCTCTGCTATATTTCCTCCAGCCCTACAGCTGTGTTACATCGGTATGTGCACAAGTAAATTGACATTGCTATATTCCATGGTTATTGCAATTACACGTTTGTGAAAGCACAGACTGATTCCAGATTGTTTTGTAATTGAAGTGTGTTTATTTCTGTGCAAATAAGTGGAGGGGGTTGGAAAATGGGCAAGGGTGATGGTGGAGGAATGTCCATGGCAGAGTCCAGTCTATTTGTTTCACAGGTGATTGTCCAAAGGGGCATAGGAAGTGGAGCAATGGCAGTTGAAGGATGGACAGGGTGACAAAGTGGGACAGAAGGGTGACATTCAGGGGGGTCTCATTTCCTGGCGGGGGTCTTAGCAATGTTCTCTGTCTTGTTCCTGGATCTCAGGGACCGTTTGCGGGGTGGTTCTCCATCTGCAGGGGGTGGGGTGCTGGTGTCGTGTTCCTGTGGCGGTGCCTCCTGTCCACTAGCACCAGCGGAGGTGGAGGGCTGTTCATTATCCAGGCTAGTGTCAGGGGCCCCTTGTTGTACCACAGAGTCCCTCCTGGTGTTGACAAGGTCTTGCAGCACCCCTGCAATGGTGACCAGGGTGTTGTTTATGGACTTCAGGTCCTCCCTGATCCCCAGATAGGGTTCCTCCTGCAGCCGCTGGGTCTCCTGAAACTTGGCCAGTACCGTTGCCATTGTCTCCTGGGAATGATGGTAAACTCCCATGATATTGGAGAGGGCCTCATGGAGAGTGGGTTCCCTGGGCCTGTCCTCCCCCTGTCGCACAGCAGTCCTCCCAGCTTCCCTGTTTTCCTGAGCCTCTGTCCCCTGAACCGTGTGCCCACTGCCACTGCCCCCAGGTCCCTGATTTTCTTGGGTTGGTGGGTTTGCCTGGGTTCCCTGTAGTGCTGGACACACTGCTGATTGACGTGTCCTGGGGACAGAGGGATGGGCCCGCTGGGTGGGTACTGTGCTGGTGTTTCCTGAGGGGGGAGGGTCTGTGGTGGCTTGTGCCAGTGTCAAGGGAACAGACTGTCCTGAGGTCCCTGATGGGCCGGGCTGGTCATCTTGATGCAGTGGTCAGAGCTGCTGTCATCACTATGGGTCTCTTCTGTGGGGGGACTGGATATGTCTGGTACCTCCTGTCCGGTGACATTGGGTTAGGGCCCTGCAGGGGTGTAAAGGCATGATTATCACATCTGTGTGTGCCATCGTGTGCAATGGGTGAGTGACCCTGTACTCCAGTGCTTGCATTCTTGTCTTGGTACTTGTGTGATATTTGGTTTGGGTTCTGTGTGGGTATCTGTAGTGGACATGCTTTGGTGATGGGTGTCCATGCTTTGGTGTTGCATGCAGGGCTTGGCATAGGGATGGGTGGGTTGTGATTATGGGGCATATCTGAGGTGTTGGAGTGATGGGGTGAGGGTGGGAGTATGTGATGGCATGCAGGTAGGGTGGGGGGGAGAAGAGGTAGTAAAGATTTGACTTACCAGAGTCCAGTTCTCCTGCTACTCCTGCGAGGCCCTCGAGATGCAGTATTGCCAAGACCTGCTCCTCCCATGTTGTTAGTTGTGGGGGGGAGGTGGGGGTCCACCACCAGTCCTCTGTACAGCAATCTGGTGTCTGGAGACCACGGAACGCACCTTCCCCCGTAGGTCGTTCCACCTTTTTCTGATGTCATCCCTAGTTCTTGGATGCTGTCCCACTGCGTTGACCCTGTCGACAATTCTTCGCCATAGCTCCATCTTCATTGCAATGGAGGTGTGCTGCACTTGTGATCCGAATAGCTGTTGCTCTACCTGGACGATTTCCTCCACCATGACCCTGAGCTCCTCCTCAGAGAACCTGGGGTGTCATTGAGGTGCCATGATGTGGTGTGGGTGATGTGTGAGGTGGTGTCTATTGTGATGTGTGAGGGGATGTGTTGGCGTGTGTTGTTTGAGGTGCGTGGATGTTGTGTAAGTGATGGTGTTGTGTGTCTCCGGATGCTGGTGTTGTTCATGGTGGTGTCTCTCTCTGGCGTGGTTTCAGAATTTTGGTAGTAAGGGTTTGTGGGTGATGTGGGTGTGTGCTTTATATTGGATTGGGTGTGTGGGTGTGGTGTGTGCATGTGTGTCAGGTGTGTGTATTTTGAATTGTCCAATGTGGTTGTGTTTTGTAAATGTGTGTGTATTTTGAGCGCGGTGGTGTGTACCGCCAATGGAATACCGCGGTTCAAAGACTGCCGCGTGGATTCGTGGGTCGTGATAGTGTGGGCGTATTCCTGTTGGCGTGACGGTGGAGGTTTTGTTATCGCCAGTTTATCACTGACCTTTGGTGTGGCGGACTTGTGTGGGTGTCTGGATTATGGCGGATTCCGAGCTGTGGGTCATAATAGCTATAGGGGAATTCCGCAGCCGCAGCGGTATGTTGGCGGTCTTCTGCACGGCGGTAAGCGGCATTTACCACCAGGGTTGTAATGAGGGCCTATGTGCCTTATCAAAATATGACTTGCTTCTATTCTGCGTTCTTTCCATCCTCTTACGTACACCACTCAAAGACCAAAAATCCATCCCACATTCATATAACCATGCAGGATTAAATTTGCATCTAGGTTTCCTACCTCTCATGGCAACAAATGGACTAATACCAGTAGACTCATTCTCTGTTACCCTATACGCCCAAACAGCCTTCCACACTGCAGTATGCCAATCACAGTGCTTTCTCATAGCCACTTGAATAATAACTCCCTTTAACACTCTGTTAAATCTCTCAACACAACCGTTCCCACTGTACAATGAAGTAATCTTGTGCAATAAACCAACTCTTTCAAAATAGACTTTAGCACTGTTCCATACGAATTGTACTCCATTGTCACTTAAGAGCAAAGCCAGAATTCCTTCTGAACAAAATGTCTGATACAAACATTCTAAAACAGATGCAGTATCAACCTTCTTGACTACGCTAAACACCGGCCATTTGGAAAAAAGATCCATGATGACAACCAAGTACTCCTGCTGTTCTCCGATAGGTCCCATTAGGTCTATGGCCACACATTCCCATGGTACTACTGGAACCAACTTCTGATCCATAGGCGGCCTCAAAGTGTGCAAGGTCTTATCAGCAGACGAACACATATGACAATTACGCACAAACCTCTCCACCACTTTATTAATTCCTGGCCACCAAAAATACTCCTTGACAATAGTTTTAGTTCACATTATCCCAAAATGACCCTCATGGCACAATTCCAGGATGCTTTCATGTAGATTCTTGGGAGGAACAAACCTATTGCCCCTCAAAATCAAAGCATTCTCTACGGATAACTCTGTTCTAACCTCCCAAAATGCCTACACCCTTCTGACAATAAATCCTTCTTAGGCCACCCTTCCCTCATATATTTTTGTACACACTGCAATTCCACATCCTCCTTTTGTTCCACTTCCCACCTGTTCTTACTTAAAGCTGGTTCGCCTGAATTAAAAACGAATGCTACCTTAAATTCATCCGATGGATCCTCCAGACACCCTTCTAGAGGACACAGCATTCTAGAGAAAAAATCAGCTAACACATTCTTTTTTCCTGGTACATACACCATCTTGTAAATATACTCCTTCATCCTCAGAGACATTCTCGCAATTCTAACTGACGTCACAACACTGCCCTCAGAAGATAAGAGCTTCATCAATGGTTTATGATCACATTGGATGATAACACTCCTTACCCACACAAATGAGCGAAAATGTTCCAACCCCCATGCACATGTGAGCGCCTCCCTTTCAATAATAGGGTATTTTTCCTCTGCTAATGTCAAGGATCTGGACGCAAACAGAATAATGTTCTCCTTGCCACCGCCATACCTTTGTGATAACACAGCACCCAGGCCTTTATCACTTGCATCTGTAGTTAAGTAGCACTGAAGTTGCAGATCAAAACTACTCAAATTAGGGACCCTACACAAACTTTCTTTGATACTTCTAAATTCCATATCACTCTCTGAGCTCCATTCAAATTTTGAATTTTTTTTAAAGAAGTTATCTTATGTTGAATACTTTTTCTGAAAAATTCGGAATGAAGTTTGCACAAAACTCTGCCATGCCTAAGAATGACCTCACATCATCTTTACAAGATGGTGGTGACGTTTCTCTGATTATTCTCACTAAAGATGGTTTAGGCTTAACCCCCTCACCACTAATAAAATGTCCCAAATATATCACACTCCATTCTGCAAACTTGCATTTGCTC
This sequence comes from Pleurodeles waltl, assembly GCF_031143425.1. NCBI lineage: Eukaryota > Metazoa > Chordata > Amphibia > Caudata > Salamandridae > Pleurodeles > Pleurodeles waltl. The sequence goes on from NC_090445.1 coordinate 225,577,949, forward strand.
ATTTCAACAGTCAAACCTTTGTCTTCCAAAACACTCAACCCACGTTGCACCCTTCTATCATGACATTCCCTATCATTTTCAAATACAAGAATGTCATCCTGGAAAAACACCACACCCTTTTCCTTCCCAAACAGTTTATGTATCAACCGCTGGAAAACAGCCGCCGCCGATGCCAAACCAAAAGGCATTCTCTTAAACTGAAAACAACCCACATGGGTAATAAAAGCTGTTAATTTCCGCGATTGTGGTGACAAAGGAATTTGGTTGTACACCGCAGATAAGTCACCACTAGAAAACCAAGTGGCACCATTCAAAGTAGACACAATTTCCATTATTTTTGGCAAGGGAAATTGGTCTATGTTGTTGTTGAGATGGCGTAAGTCCACACAAAGACGGATTTTTCCATTACTGCATTGTGCTACAACTACTGGTGAAATCCATTCCACGCTCTCAATGGGCTCAATCACATCCATGTGCACCAGTTTCTCCAGTTCATTCGACACTTTTTCCCTCACCATTATAGGTACAGGTCTCAATTTATGCGCTTTAGGCTGTGCATTCTGTTTCAGTACAATTTCATGCTCAAACCCACTTAGTTTCCCAAGTAGTTTGCCAAAAACCTTCGGAAACGTATTTTTTTGTTCCATTTCCACTGAACTTCCAAGATCCACCAAGAGCACTTTATTCTTGCTGTTAGGATCTAATATCATATGCAACTTCCCTTGGTATTGCCAACCAAAAACCAAAGGTCCTTTGTCTGCCACGTACAGTTTGCTTCTAGTACTCCTGCCTTTGAAATGGAAAACCAGCCACCTGTAACCAAAGATGTTGATTCTTTCGCCTGTATAACTCTCTGGTTCAATATCAGGAGGTAACAAATATTTTCCTATCTTAGATACAAACTTATCTTGCCAAACATCCTCGTTAATTATTGTAAATGGCGACCCTGAATCCGCATGAATCTTGATGTCTACACCACCAATCTTCATTTCACACCCTGTTTTTTTTAGCATGGCACCCTCATTAATATTTAATACAAATATGTCTTGAAAGTTCTTAATAATGTTTGCATCTTCACTATCCTCTTCTGAATCACCATTCCTGCCATCCTTATTCTTGTACACACATTTAACACTGCTCCTCTTCTTTTGGCACACCTTGCCAAAATGACCAAACATGCTGCAGTTATTGCACCTTTGTTTCACAGCAGGACAGGATTTTGAAAACGCCAAATGATCTTTACTGCCACAGCGATAACACCTTTTATCTTTCAATTCTACTTTCTCTTTGTGATTGAATGCTGGAGTTTTCTCCGACTTCCAGTTGTTAACTTTGTAAACACCACCCTCCTCTTTATTTGGTGGTTTCAGCTCTGTCACACATCTTCCCGAAATCTGAGCTTTACGTATAATAGCTATAACATCCTCTAGCGGGTTGTCACCATTTATCCATAAACGTTCCTGTATAGACTGAGCATGCATGACCAATTGATCTCTGATGAGATCATCGTATAGCATGCCAAATTTACAATCAATAGCTAATTTATTCAACTCTGCCACATAATCATTCACCTCTTACCCTCTATGCTGTTTACGTTGAAAAAAATTGAATCTTGTAATGCCAATACATACTTTAGGTGCAAAATACTTGTCAAGATCCAGTAAAGCTGCCGCAAAAATGTTTTCATCTCCACTTGGTAAAGTTTTCTGCATCCTACTATAGGTCTTCAACCCAACTGGACCCAAAGAATGCAATAGGATTCTTTTTTTCTGTTCCGCAGACATCTTTCCTTCTTCATCAATAGCCTCAATGTAATTAATAAAATAATTCTTCCACTCAGTCCACTTCATTGAGGGTTCTGTTCCTGAGGCCCAAAATGCATGTGGAGGGCTTATACTAAAGTACTGTTGTGCCATTATATACATTATATAGACAACAATACAGTCCGAAAGTACTATAGGAGTCCAGCCTGTTCCAACAACAATTCAACATGTTTTTTGTTTCCTTTTTTTTTGTTTTTTTACTCCTCTTGTTTCAAATGACACTGTATCATTAAGGATGTAAAAAATAAATCTAGTCTCTGTGTTTTAACAAAAAAAACACTTTGTCGTGGCAATTTCTTGGGAACAAAGTGTTGCCTTGACAACAGCCGACACAAATCAATAAATACGTCCATTCACAGCAACACAAACAGCAGGCGCTTGTGAGGCTAAGCGCTGTGTGAACGCTGACTCACGTGCCTAACTGAACAACCAGTGTGCAGTACTCACGATTCTGGCACATGATTCTGTCCGCTCGTGTCAGAATCATGTGCCAGAATTGTGAGTACTGCATACCGTCCAAATATTTTATTCCAAAACGAAGTGCCAGCTCCACTTACTGTCCGCCCTGTTTGAAGTAAGCAGGTTAGCAATACATATTCCTGAGACTTGTTGAGAAGAAACACCGGGTTCTTTCGTCCCTCATCGCCAAATATTGTTGTGTTGATTCTTCCTTTTAATGAATTACAGCGGACACCTTCACTGGTTTCCCCTCTTTATTAGCGTGCTGCATACAAACTGAACAGGTCCTCTCCTATCCTTCACGGTCTCCGTTCCTCCTCCCAGCACAAAGAACCCTTCTCCCTCATCATTCTAGCGTCAAGGCAAATGCCCGACGCAGTACATTCCAACACAACAGAGTTGCATGATCACAATGAACTGGCAAACAGAGTGACTATATTATGACAACCCTATGCAGACACATCAGACAGCAAGACAGGGGGGGGCACTCACAACACATTTGTACTTGGAGTTGCCATTTAGCATGTATTTTGTGGTGCTTATTGATGACTGGAAGTAATTTGGCCAGAAAGTTAGTAACCCTATGTGGTCTTCTATGGTTGTTCTTTTGATCAACACTTGACAATCTGAAGTATCAGGAAACTTGGCTATGAAGTAAATCTGACTTGATAATATAGTATGTTGCACACTTACATGATCATTCCATATTTTTCTATTGTGACCAAACTGCCATCACTAGATTTAGGGACATCGTTTTCAATATGGTGCTTCAAAAATTTGAATTGTAAAGAAAATGTCCTGATGAAGGTGATTTTAAATTGTTAAAAGTGCAGAAAGGTTGACAGATGAATGTCCCGGAGCTGGTGTTGGAGTTTGTATTCATTCAAGTGCAATTATGATTTCCTGTTCTGTGAATTTGTGATAATCTAGAGTTCAGATTGAGCAGGTATATTTACTCATGTTCCTCAGTGAAGTGCCTCCCAGGCTTGGTGTTTGGACATAGGATTTTGCCTTATATGGACCAACAGGGAAGTATGACTCCTACATGCCTAAGCTTAATGTGCCTGGTTTTTAAATATTAATAACTCTTGAAGGAGATAAATGAATATCTTTAAAATAATTTTCCTATTTTTTGTGTATGTAACTATTGTCTTTGTATTGGTTACAGCTCTATGTTCAGTGTAACCTCAGCCAGGAGTACAAAAATAGTTATCTTTAAAATTGTATATATTGTGGTTGGCTCTTCACAGATTTTGTGCTAAATTGTTTAAACATGAAATCAAACTTTGCAGAAACATTGAATATACTTAGCACTACTAATCAATAAAAACGTTTCTCTTCACTGTCCCACCCAGTGCACTTCTTTCAAATCAAACAGGCATTGTAGCAGCTGCCCATAAGTCATAGAAAATCTATTTTAAGAAGATAAAATCACCATTTTCCAAGAGGCTTTCAGCAACCTGAAGAGAGAAATGGAGGGGAGAAATGAAACCAGCCACTTCCTACTGCATAATGAAAATATACAAAACAGGTGAGACTTTCCAATGCTCTTTCTCTTCCAAGACACAAGTTGTCTGTCTTTCCTGTTCCCTTAAGCCTAACAAGTAATGGCCAAAAAGGCTGATTCCCTCAAAGTATGCTTTGTTGAAGTTTGTTACTTTTTAGTACAACATGTTGAAGGTCCATGTAACAGGGTTACCGGCACCCTTGATCTTCACACGCAATTGGGGCAGAGAGGGAAGTACCCAAGGGGGACTGTGAAGAATATCGCGTGCATACGTCAGCACGCAAATAACGACAAGAAGAGCGAGGAAGGCAGAAGAGATGCGGGCGGTCTAGCAGAGGAGAGCGAGGAAGGTGGAAGAGATGCAGACGGACGAGAGGAGGAGAGCGAGGAAGAGGGGGAAGACACGGACAGACGAGCAAAGAAGAGTGCACACCCGAGTCAGGAGGAGGACAACCCAATAGGAAGGAGTCAGCGGAAAGAAAAGAAGCAGCTTGCCACGTCCTAGGAGTGATGTGGCTAGAGCAGGTATGTGCTGGGCTCGACCACATTATTGTTTCAGAAAGCACAAAAAGGAGGGAGGTGGAGAGGAAACCGGGAAGAGGGTGGCGTGGAGAAAGTATACACATTAAAATCCTTGTGAGAAGAAAAGGGATATATATATATATATATATATCTATACCCAGCTACTCCTACCCCACTCAACGTCTACTGATTATACCTACTATTATTCTGTTAGTTTTTTAAAATTTTTGTTTTGTTTTGATATCACTTTCACAAACTCACCAGAAGGAGCACAAAGGATATAACAATTAGCACAGAGTGGTCACAATTAGTCACTCACCCTCACTTACCGTGCCCTAATAAGTTAAAACGGGGAACCATACCTCAACACTTACCTCTTCTCCCTGTATCCTTTGTTCCTTCATCCTGTTCCGGAGCGACAACCAGGGGTCCCTGAGCCGCACCTAAAACAGAGAACGTTCAAAGAGAGAGAGACCACCAAGGAAATAGCAAGGAAAGAGAAAAGACCGGAGGAAGAATACCAGAGACCAATGAGAGCACAATTAAGATACGACCAACAAGAATAGCTGAAGGAGAGTAACCATGAATCAAAATAAAGAAAAGTGTCAATTTGAAAAGAAAGTTTAGAGTCATTTAAATTTCAACAATCTAGAAAAAAAGGGAAAGCAAGGAGGGGCGGAAGTAATAAGGGTTTTTCTTGAACAGCTCACCACAGTCCATATCATTCAACAATAATGTTCTAAAACCTAGAGGTCCTAGCATAATGGTTCCCTCATATTAGCCTACAATCAGACCAGTTTTATATTCATTATTCAAGAGTTAGGGCCTGATTATGAGTTCAGCGGACGGAATGACCCATCCGCCAAACCTCTGACGGGGATGTTGCCGCCATATTGGCTACCTCCCCGCCGGGCCCATTATGACTTTCCCGTTTCCACTCGTCAGCCCAGCGGGAAAGTGGCAGCAGCATTGTTGCCAGCTCGTAATCGAGCTGGCGGCATTGCTGCCACCCACAGGGTGCACCAGCACCCTGGCAATGCTCACTGTCTGCACTTGTTCTCCGCCAGCCTTTACATGACGGTGAAACTGCCATGAAAAGGCTGGCAGAGAATCAGGTTGTTATCAGCAGGGCAACGCTGACTTCAGCGCTTCCCTGGCCGATTCTGACCTCTGCCACCATCAGCCCGTGGGGACAATAGATCCCGGCGGAGACGGTGGTAGGTTGGCTGGGCTGCCCGCCATCCCCGTAATGTGGTGGTCAGACTGCCACAACCGTGGCTGTCCGACAGCCACCGCAAGTGTGGTGGTCCGAAGACCACCACACTCATAATCAGGCCCTTAGAGACATGGAGGAGGGGATAGCTTACGTCAGGGTTGCTGTTGTCAAGCTCACCGATTTCCCCTGATGCTAAATAGGACTTCAAAAAGAAGGAAACATCACTCAGAAAACTCCCTGACTCTACTCCTTTGACTAATGTCTTTCCATACCCTTACCTCCCCCCTGAGGCTTTAATGTACACATTGAAACATTGCATGATTGGTGTGTTTTAAATATGCTTTAAGTTGAATATTCTACTACAAACTATGTAAGGGTTACATAACTGATATAAAATTCTAGAGACAAGAACATTCTAGAGAAAAGATACACACCTAGGTGTCAAGATCACTAAACAAGAGTCTCATGTCTCATTAAACAAGTTTCCGCAAATGTGCAAGGTCTTCTCATGATCCGTTGACAGTGCTCATTTGTAAAAGTCTAGCAGGCAAGGAGCCACACTCCTTCAAACTTCAAGGGTGCGTGAGTCTTTTGCTGAAAAGTAGGTCAGCTATGGGCACTGCTTGGTGTGAAACTTCACAGCTACACAAAGTAGACAATTGGATTCAAGACATACTACAAATTCCCAGAGCACTGCAGGACTCTCTCGAGAATTGCAGTACTGGCGAACAGCTTAGATCCATTGAGTATAAGTTCCTTGTGTTTCAGAGCATTCCTTTCTCTGCAATTGTGAGAATTAGTTGCACCAGCCTAAGCTTTGTTGCCAGGAGTTTGGAATTCATCATGTTTACATCACACATTATTGGGGACCTTAAAGAAGTATTCTGGATAAATTGTGGTGACTAAGGATTCAGGCTCTCATTATGAACAAGGCGGTAAACACCGCTCCGGCGGTCTGGATCGCCAAATTATGAACCACCTTAAAAACGGGCAGCCTGAAAACCACTCACTGCCAGCAGAGGAGTGGCGACGACGGCAGACGCCCGCCCACCGGCCGACGGAAAGGCCCTACCCGCTCATCAAATAATGAAGCACTAGACCACCGTCAGTTCCGGGGCGGGAAACACCGGCACGCAAAGCCAGGCGGAAACTAACCAAATAAAAGGAAACACTCACCACACAACACGCCGAAGCAGAAATGGATAGAGAGATGCAAATCATGCCAGCCCTGCTCCTTGCCATATACCTCCACGACCGAGACCGCCGACGAACACGACAACGGTAAGTACCGCAACCTACTAAACAAGGGAAGAAGGTGCACAATTACATACCCATCCACTCCACCTATCCCGCAACGCACCCACAACCCTTCACAACAGCACAAGCCATACACCCCACAGTAAGAGATACTTACCCGACACAAGGTAAATCAAACGTGCCCAAACTACACACATGTGCCCAACACCCCCAACCAAAGAAATGACGAACCATGGATCCAGAGTGTGCCAAAAACAACACTGGCCACACAAATTTGAATTCAGCTTAATGAGCAACAGAAGTGCAACATAAGGCCAATGGCCAGTCCATAGTTTGTAGTTCGATGGGCCAAAATGGCCCCAACTTGACTCCCACAAGTGCAAAGGTACTCCACCTCATAGGGGCAACAATGGGGCATCCAGGCACCTCAGGGAACAGGGGCAGGGGGCGGTGGGGACGGGGACTTATGACTGGGGGTGGGGGAGGGCTCGTCTTTACATTTTGGAGGTGGAGGGGGCTTGGGTCCGGACCTTAAAGCTGGTGGAGCATACTTGGCCTGGGGTGCGGCAGATGTTCCAGGGCCAGCACGGGGTCTCTTGCTTACAGGGGAGGTAGCACGGGAATGGGAAGGGCAGACGGGGGGCTGTGACGTGGGAGAAGTGGACAGGGCAAGGAGGTGGGCACGTTTAGGGACGAGATGGGTGAGACAGTTGGTTCCAATAGGTCAATACGGGATAGGAAATGTTTTTTAGGGGCAATCGGGGTGGACCTGGAGGAAGGCGTGGGAGTTTACAACAGCATAACAGCACACACACACACGCAGCATGTCAGGAACCCAGGACTGTACAGCGTCAAACGTGCACACATGTTTACAGCCATCTACCACTATTACACACATCCATGCCCCCCAATCCACTACTCACCTGTACCTCTGGTCGACCGTAGAGCTTGGCGTACAGGGGCAGGACCCCGTCCACAAGCTTCTCCAATTCCTCGCCGGTGAAGGACAGGGCCCTTTCCCCTGCCACACGTGCCATTCCATGACCAGAGGCAGGACACAGCAGCACACTCAGTGGAGTACCTGCATGCACGAAATCCGGGATTCAAGTGAAGTTGGGGTGACGAGTTAGCGTGCGCACCGTGGCGGTGTGCACCGTCACCGCCGGCGCAGATTATGATACGCTAAGAATTCCCATTGACACCATGTTAACCAATGAATGGTCGCACAGCGGTGAACACGCCTTACGCTATTACGTCAACCGCTAGCGGTATGAGGTCACTTCCACTACAACATTTCTGGATTACAGGGGGCAGACATTTTGGCCTTTACAACGCAGTTTTTAAATCCTCATATGCCCCATGCAGGCCCTATTGTCCCCAACCCCCATAGGCATTAAGAAATATACATTTACTCACCACAACAATCCTGATGTATCACTGAGGATGTTACTCCAGTTTCACACCTACTATGCATATTTGTTGTCGACTTGTACGCCAGCAGTGCTGAATAGGAAACATTGTGGGCAGATGTACGTGTGTTCCTCACATGTGTTCTCAACTCCTCCTAGGTACAGACCCTTGTGGCGAGGGAGGGCCCCATCGGTGTACAGACCACTTGTTGATTTGAGGACCATGGTGGAGCGTCACATCATTATCAATTACAGCGTATATTTTATGTTTACCTCTCTATCCAGCCTGGGAACGAGCGAGCTTGGAGACTTGGCCACTCTCCAGCTTGTTCGTTACCGGCTGTGATTGAAGGAAAGGGCCTGTTAGCAGGCTTTTTAGGGTGTCCCTGGGCAGCAGCAAGAGGGAATTTTCCAGGACTTCAGTCAGGAGTGGACGTCAGCTGCCTGACCTCCCGTTTGGGTGGAAAATCTCTTTCTCGCAGTTGAACAGGAGTCATCAACTTGCAGGCATAAGAAAGATGAAGCGGAGTGATAGGCCCTACGGTGATGAAAGTTTGACTTTTATTCTCTGCATTGAAGTTATGCTATAATATAATCACATGTATTTGCTGTGTACATTGCAATTGAGAAGTACTTTGATATATTTTGCTTTCATTGCTGTGACTACTTTTAAACGTGTGCTTCCAACCAACTAATCTCGTCTCTCAGGAACCTCGTGGTGAAGTAGTAATAATAAATGTCTTCTTAAAACTAAGAAGTGCATTCCAGAGAAGTTTTGTCAGCTCGGTCATAAGATAAGGAAAGTAAAACATTTTGGCGTTAGTCGGCAGTCTGGGAGTCGAATTGGAGATTGGAGGTGCATGATTTAAAAGTGTAATTGTTTTTGTTGTTTAGAGAATTAAAAAGCACGGCAGACCATGTTTGAAAATGCATCTGAAGTTACACTGCCTTACGTTGCTGTGAGAAACATGTTTTCTTGTTTATCAGGACTTTGTGTATCTTGGGATGAGTGTTTGGATAAAGCAAAAGTGTTTTCATACTTAGAAAATGTGCTTTTTGAACGAAATGATGTCCCTTTTGTTCTTGACAGAAGGGTTTGGATACTTTTGTCTGCTTACAGAAAAATGCATGAGAGATGTAGGCAGTGAGAACATGAAAATAAGAATTTACGTGAGCAAATTAGCCAGAACAAATTGTTGCAAGATAAAACTGAAATCTATAAAGCTGTTGCAGGAGAATCTGGCTTTTCCCATTCCAGTAATGAGGAGGTTAAAAAAGGTGGGGGCCAGTGTGAGCCTCTTGAGCAGAGCGTAGATCTCCGTGTGCAGAGCAGACCACATTTTTTGGCAGTTGAAGTGCATTCCTTAAAAGATTACACTGAGCACGAAGTTGAGAATGTTATATTCAGACCGCTTTTGCAAAGTACGATGTGTAAAATTAATTCAGACAAGGCAGAGGGACTGTTGCAAAATGTGCAGTTTCTGGGAATTCAGTGGAATCCAGAAAATAGACAGATGTTGTCACAGGTAAAACAAAAGGTTTTAGAGTTTCTTACTATTTGCACTGAGCAAGAGACACCGAGTTTCATGAGCTTGTTTGATTTTTGGAAACAGTATAGCCCTCATCTGAGTAAAATCTTAACACTTTGGTACAAAGTAACTAGGAAAAAACATAAGTTTGAAGGGAGTGAGAAGCAGCTGCGTGCTTTTGATTTGGCAAATGAAATAATTCAACAGACTTTAGATTTGTGTGCAGTGCAAGTGGGAAACACTGATTTACGTGTAAATCAGGAACAGGGGAGGACAAGGGTGCCCCTGGAACTTTGGATTAGAAAACTATCTGACTTTGTGGAGCGCTGTACTCCTTTTGAAAAACAGCTTTTGACTTGTTATTGGGCTCTAGTAAATACTGAGCAAATTACATTAAATGATAATGTAATTCTGAAATCTGAAATATCAATCATGCAGTGGGTGATGAGTTCACCTAAATCTCACAGCATAGGACAGGCACAAGAGGCTAGTATTATACACTGGACCTGGTACATACAAAACAGGGCTCGAGTTACTGCAGCCCTACATGAACAGGTGTCACAAGCCCCTTTACAGGATGAGGAGAGGGTGCAGGGAGTACCACAGGTAAAAGAGTCACCAGTGAAATTCAGTGCACCATTTGAATTCTTGTCCCCTGAGGATAGAAAGCATGTTTGTTCGACTACTGATTCATTGAAATGCATGAGTACTAAAAGACAATGGAAAGCAGTGTTATACAATCCAGTTACTGAAAAGTTGTTGTCTACCACAGGAGAAGGCAAAAGTAACTAATATGCAGAGTTGTACAATGTGTGTCAGACTTTAAAGCAAGAGCTGCTTGAGACGTGTCATTTTTACACTGATTCTTGGTTCACTGCCAATGGATTAGCCGTTTGGTTTTCTACATGGCTTGTACATAACTGGTTCAATTCCCTTGCAGATGTTAAAGCCAAAATTTCAGAGACAGAAGTGTCCACCCAGAATTCTGACTTGGTGGAGATGGCTAAGTGGGTGCATCAGAAATGTGGACATCTGGGAGAAAAAGCCACTTACAGGTGGGCAGAGATTAGAGAGATGCACATCCCCTTAGATTTGATAAAAACTGTGATTGTGCAATATCCTATTTGTCAGCACACACAACAGAGATCTGTCCCACAAACAGTCAAAGATCAGTTGGGGAGAGGAAAGTTACCAGGACAGATATGGCAAATTGATCAGGTTTTAGGGGGAGTGATTGCTGCAGATTACCAAGGAGAAATCAAAATTATTCTGATAACTAGAAGAGAATCTGATTCATTCATACAGATTGGAGACAGAATTGCCCAACTTGTCATAAGTGCAGTGAATGGAGGTTTGATAAGGAAGGAGTCTGCCCCAGCCCTTCTGACATTGCAAGGAAAGGAAAGCTGTTGTGCAACAGATAAAAACCTCAGTGCTAAAGTGTGGGTTGAATCCCCAGGTGACCCTCCAGAACCTGCAGAAATTATAGCAAAGGGTCCCAACAATGTTCTGTTGATCATGAAACCAGGCCAGGAAAAATGGGAACATATTCCATATGACAAATGTTATTTGCAAGAAAAGTCATACTTTTTTCTTTTGCAGATCCTACCACGACTCACCACTGACCATGAGTGTGCTGTGTGGTCTCCCTTCGGGTATTTGCGTGTGGGGTCGGGGGAGGGACCACACCCCCAACCTGAACCTGATTGATTAAAGTACAAACCCCATGGATCCATTTTGCGCAACTGGTGCCTTCAGTTCAAGTTCTACATGGGATCAATATAAAGTTTGTCAACTTGTTTGATTACATTCTTCCACTGGAACTAAGCAACATTGCCGGTTAACTGTCTGTGTTTTTTCATGGGGAACCCTGACATTCACTTACAATCCAGCAAACCTTTCAGGTGGACTGTGTATCTTTACATGAGTAGAACACATGCTACACCAACTTGCTGTTTTAGAGACACTATTCAATCAGTTATTATCCCAATCAGAGTATATAAGTTTCAGTCTTTTCATTGTAGATGTATCTGATTTGAAAGGTTATGAGATCAATATGTTAATCCACTTCCATTGCTTTACAGTGATTGTTTTTATCATTCAAATCTGATTTGCTTATAACGTGTTTTTTTTTGTCTGTTTGTTTGAAATAAGAGGAATGTAAACAAAAGTCGTTTGTCATAGGGTGGAGATTTTATGCCATTAATTGTGTTTGACCAATGACTTTGTGTTTCACCACTGCGCATATTAGTTGTTCAATGTTCATCAGTAGCACATTACATTCTGTATTCAGTTTAGCTGCCTATTGGCTTTAACGTGGCATTAGACATTACATTTGGTATTTAGGTTAGCTGCCTATTGGCTTTAACGTGGAGTTCGACATTGCAGTTGAGACATTGCAGATGAGTTGTGTTTTTCCACATGGTAGACCAAGCTGTGTTTTTTGTATTGTGTTCCTAGCGTGATGAGAGAACGTATATTTTGTGTTTACCTCTCTATCCAACCTGGGAACGCGCAAGTTTAGAGACTTGGCCTCTCTCCAGCTTGTTCTTTTCCAGCTGTGATTGGAGGAAAGGGCCTGTTAGCAGGCTTTCTACGGTGTCCCTGGGCAGCAGTAAGGGGGAATTTTCCAGGACTTCAGTCAGGAGCGGACGTCAGCTGCCTGACCTCCCGTTTGGGTGGAAAATCTCTTTCTCGCAGTTGAACAAGAGTCATCAACTTGCAGGCATAAGAAAGATGAAGCGGAGTGATAGGCCCTACGGTGATGAAATGTTGACTTTTATTCTTTGCTTTGAAGTTATGCTATAATATAATCACATGTATTTGCTGTGTACATTGCAATTGAGAAGTACTTTGATATATTTTGCTTTCATTGCTGTGACTACTTTTAAAAGTGTGCTTCCAACCTACTAATCTCATCTCTCAGGAACCTCGTGGTGAAGTAATAATAATAATAGTCTTCTTTAAACTAAGAAGTGCATTCTAGATAAGTTTTGTAAGCTCAGTCATAAGATAAAGAAAGCAAAACAGGCTCCCTCAGGGCACATATAAACACGGGGAGCACAAGGACTTGAAATTAGTTGGGAGAACAATTTGGTGTCTCATATGGAAATCGAAAGCAGATAGACTCCCTAACGCCTACCTAATCATTCCTACAAGACACATCCTATTGGTTTTGGAAATAGTTACTAAGTAAAACCCGTAACACTACCCCCCACACAGACACACACCTCTATTCACCTTAATCCAGCCTTAACCCCAGCTTTATGACCAGGCCTCCGGATACTTGGAAACAGTTAGGAGAACAATTTGGTGTTTCATATTGAAGTCGAAAGCAGATAGATTCCCTAACGCCTACCTAATCACTCCTACAAGAAACATCCTATTGGTTTTGGAAATAATTACTAAGTAAAACCCGTAACACCCCCTTACACAGACACACACATTCATTCACCTTAATCCAGCCTTAACCCCCAGCTTTATGACCAGGGCCTCTGGATACTTAGATGATGTGAGACTGCTTGAGATTTTCTCAGGGGCCAAGAGATTTTACCCTTTGAAACTGTGAGCAAATAGTCCATGTTGGAGAAAGTAAAAGCTTTTGTTATACACAAAGGGTGGTATTGCACCTGCTTAAGAAATAAGAAAGTACTAGGATTTATCCCCTTTAAAGAAATTTGTGCCTTAAATTAAATAAAATAGTTGTGTCTATCTCTATAACTCTTATTATAGGCCTTTCGGTGAAAACAGGGAATCTCCACTCTTGCACTCCTAAATGACCAGCTGCGTGTTTACCCATCTCAAGCCCTTACAGTAGTTGCAGGTGATTTTAATATGCCATTTGAACTGCTGGATAACAGCTATTCAACTTTAACCGACTAGGAAGATGCATTATGGCACATTGGCAAAATTGGCATTTCCCATGCGAAGAGAAGCTCGACCATAGCACTTCAATTATTGGGTATCACATTACGGTCTAGGCTAAGAGCTTGTAATGGTAGATCCCTGTCCGACCAAGATGGTGCCCTCACCTTTAAACCTCCTAACTGTACAAGGAGAATTGATTACATATGTTTATCTTTGCATACTTGGTGATCTATAAAAGATATGATTGTAATAGAAAGGGGGGACAGTGATCACAATGCACTGAAACTAGAGCTGACCGGGCTGATTGCCCCCAGCTCGGAGGTAATAAAACCCAGCCTTTTGGGCAAAGCAGTCCTCTCAAATAACAAAAAGGCTTCAAAGTGGGAGTATGTGGAGGTACACCAGGACCTTCTAAATAAAGTATACTTAAACATGGGTGATGCCTTGGATAAAATGAGCCATCTATTGGAGGAAGGTGTAGCCCTAATTTAATAATAAAGGTACATGAGGACCTGTTCGCAAGCTTGAGGGACATGCTCTCTAGAGAACGAAGGACAACAGCAAAAAGCAGATATAACCCACATCGATGGTGTAATGCACAATGTTGGGAAAAAAAATCTTCACTTTTAGATCTCATGAAAGCTAGAAATCAGAGCGGGGAAACATCCTGAACAACTAGGTCTAAACCACTACTTGCCTGAACCACTACTGCTAAACAACTAAAAAGTCTCTACAACTAAGTACTGAACAACTACTGTCTAAACAACAATTGTGCCTGAATAACAATTGCCTGAACAACTAATTTTAGGGTAAGGTTTTCTTTTTGGTTTTTATGGTTTATTAGTTGTTTAGAATATATATATATATATATTAGTTGTTCAGACAATTGTAATTCAGGCACAGTTGTTGTTTAGACAGTAGTTGTTCAGTACTTAGTTGTAGAGACTTTTTAGTTGTTTAGCAGTAGTGGTTTAGGCTATAGTTGTTTAGGACCTAGTTGTTCTGTCACATATTCATCAGAGCGGTATCCCTGAGGCTTGTAGAATCGTAGAAAATACAGAGAAGCTTTAACTCAAGCTAAAGTTTGCTGGCAGAAGGAGGTTTGTGCAGACCTGAAATATGCAGCCTAATCAGGAGCCTCTAAGACATTCTAGAGTATTATAGCACATGGTAGCCACTCTTCAGTCTCAGTAGTCTTTCACATACAACCACAGAGGTAGGTAGATCATTTTCGGAAACTGTACTCTGCAGCCAATGTCGGGGAAGGAGACAATAGGTAGGCTGTACTAACACTTTAAATGAATCACAATTACTTGAGATAACTAGCTCTGACTCCCTTTAGCGCACTAAAATCAATTGTTGTCAAAAAGGCCCAAGGCCAAGACTGTATTCCAGCTGATCTCTATACTTCAGAGGCCTATACCTGGGCATCCTATCTAAACATTCTATTGAGGGCAATCTTAAAGGGGGGTCCCATATCTGAGTCATGGCGTAGAGGCGAGATCGTCCCAATTTATTGGAAAGAGCAGTGGGACAAACCAGGAAACTGCAGACCTATAAGCTTAATTGAAGGGCTCCAGAAGGTCTTTTGCCAGCAGGTTCTATGCAAGTTGACTGACTAGGCACAAACAAATAATATTTTCTTGGATCTGCAAGCGGGATTTAGGACAAAAACTAGTACCCTGGATCAAGTCTTGAGGTTTAGCATAATATATTGGAAGACAATAGTACTCCAAAAGCCACCTCCACATTGCCTTCATAGATTTAAAATCAGCATTTGATACAATCCCTTGAAGTAAACTGTGGCAAGTTTTGGGACGCATGGGAGTACCAGCAAATATTTAGACATTCTTTTAAGAATCCATATAAACAACCATGCAAGTGTCAAATATGCGAAACATGGGTAGCAGGCTGACTCATTCGGGATAGAGAGGGGAGTGCAGCAGAGCTGTGTTTTAGGCCCGACCCTCTTTTACCTATTTATCAATGACTTAGCAGATGTTTTACATTTCCAAAACAACAGCATTCCAAAAATTGGTCCTGTGAAAATACTCACATTATTTGCAGATGACACTCTCCTTATTTCAAAAACAGCTGGTGTCCTTCAAGCAATTTTAAATCGCTTTTTGCTGTTTTGTGCAGACCGTGGATTAGAGCTGAATATTAGTAAAACAAAATATATAGTGCTCAACCCTTACAGGTCTATTCAAACCAGAATACTGGTCTACAGAAAACCCTTAGTATTAGTAAATGATTTGGCTTACCTGGGGGTGACACTGTCCCAGAACTTCAGCTGGAAGGCAGAGGTAAACAAGAGTGCGCTCAAGCTGCAACAGGAGATCGGGGTAATTCTCAAGATGACCAAAAAAATTAAATCTAGTAACCTAATACCAGCCCTACAGCTTTATAAAATAAAGACAAAAAGTGCAGCTCTCTATGGTGCAGAACTCTGGGGCCATTTGAGCACGAATAAGTTGACTGTGGTAGAGAACAGCTTTCTTAGGCACTTAACCAACCTCCAGCAAAATACTCCCGCTCTTTCCCTGTTACACGATATGGGCCTATATCCAATATCCTTTACTATACAGCTGAGACCTTAATTGTTTGGCACAGGCTCTGGCCAACCCCAGAACTAGAATTTTATAGGCAGTTTCAGGGCGCTTTTAAAAACAACTGACTATTTAGGAATTCCTTGACTTTCCTATCTAAAGAATATGTTTAATGCACTATCTCTTGAAATCATCTGTGACAATCTGGACTAAGCCACTCAGCTACTGCAGCAACTGATCGAGGATTGGTGTAGGGATTATCTCTGGGGCAAAAAGATTAAGAATTGCAACCCAGGCAGCCTGCCAGACTTATTTCTTAATCACAAGATTATGCCTAGCTTCACTAGACACCATTCAAGGTTCCTTCCAAAAGCAGCTCTACTTAGGTATGGGACTTTCCCAATATCTGAGTTTGGATGGGAAGGCATTAACAGGCCCAGCATGTAACAGAGCTCCTGAATCTATACCCCACCTTGTATTTTTCTGTGCTGCCTATCATTCGCCACATAAGAAGTGGATTATTCCATTGAGTCAACTTTTAGGCTTAGGGACTCTTAGGACAGCCCTAAGGATCCTGAAGTCTGATACAAGGGACGTGATTGTGGTTGGCATGGCCAAATTTCTTTGCTCTAGTTCTAGGAAGCAGGATATGTAAGGTTAACTAGACTATGGGCCTCATTAAGAGTGTGACGGTCGGACTGCCGCACTCTAGGGGGTCCAACCGCCACATTACAATCCTGGCAGCCGGTCCCACCAAGGGACATCGTTCCCAATGGGCTTATGGCTGTCTGAGTTGTACTCAGCCACGGCAGCAACTCAGCACGCCATATTGATTACAACTCAGCTTTCCGACAGCCTTTCCATGGCGGTCACCCTGCCATGGAAAGGCTCATAGAAAGATAGTGCCCGGGGCCGCAGGGGCCCCCGCGCAGGACTCTTGGAATGCGCACTGTCTACTTTGCACACTGTGCGTATTCCGATGGTGCTGGTGTGCTAAGGTATTGGACTCGGCTCCCTTATCGGTCAGCCCGGCAGGAAAGTGTAATACAATGGTCCTGCCTGTCAGCCCAACAGGAACATTGTAATACACTTAGGGGGACTACACTGGTAGGACAGTGGCGTTTTCCCCGCAAGTTTGATAATCGGCTTGTCTGACCGCCAAACTCATAATGAGGCCCTATGTAAATTTGGTTTGTTTTTTCCTTTGCCAGTGGATTGCATAATCTTTTTGATTCCACTTTCATGGTGTTGGCTAGGAACTTTTAAGAACATAACCCGCTTTAATATAGCCCTGTTGAAAGGTTGGTAACTTTTTACATTTTTAAAATTTTATTGAAGGGTTCAAAAAAGGGAAAAAAAATTGGCCTTGCACAGAACGGAACGCACTCTAGTGAAGTTTTAACAAAGAAATTTGTTGCATTGCCAATCATGCCAAGTATGGTTGCAATATCAACTGATCCCAATTTTAAGTGTTTTAAAACATTGGAGTAATGCACTTTGTTATTACTGCTGTAAGATATTTGTTGTATTGTATGCTTTATGGATTTGTAATCCGAAATAAAGTTTTTGACTTGACATTTGTACAAAAAGCAGGGAATTCCAGAGGCTGAACTACCGCACTGTACTACCTTCTAGTGTAGGCCATATCACCGCAGCCTCATCCATTTAAAGCATGATAGCTACTGCCCATTGAGAAAGACATAACTGGTTCACAAAAGGACACTCGTTGTTCAGATTTATGCATATTCACATAGCTGATGGGGAGGCACACTGTAAGGTTGTGTTTGACTAGTACATAACCCAACCAAACTACTTAACTATTACCTGCGAACAAGTGAGTTAGCTAGAGGGGTTGTGGGCTAAGGGGAGAACTTAAATATATTTGGTAGCAGAGCCCGATAGTTAAGATATATATTTGGCCGAAGTGTTAGCCACAAATAAATTGATACTGGGCTGCCCTCTGTTGCCAGACTTTTCCTCCATTATTCTGGGTATGAGTTCCCCTGTTTTGAACAATCATACAAAGGTTGATCAGACTTGCCTGGGAGTCGACACACTGGCTATTACAACTTTATTGAACAAAACCGATTCCACACCTATAGCATTATGGTACATGTGTCAGTGGAACATTTTGGCAATGGTGTGACTGTCAGTATAACTTTCAGAACCATTGGGTTCATGGTAAGCAATTAGGGAACCACTACTTTCCTATCAGCCACACAGGGCCCACCCCAATTAGTGTGCCTGACTCACTTGAAATACTCTAAACCTGTTTCATTATTATACTGCACAATGTATTTCTGATGCCATAAAAGGTTATAATGGGGCAACTAGTTGTTCTATAGCAGGAACAATTCTGTTATTTTGTAGCAACATAGATTATTATGGCACAACATTTCTGTCTTTTTTGGGTTGGGAGGGGGAATATTGTTGGATTTATTCTTATATTTCTTCATTTTCCCATTGCTGTGATACCTTGTTCACATTATATCCAAATTTTATGGGAAATTAATGAACATGACTTGATTAAAAAAACAAAAGAACAGGCTTTTATGGTTCTGACCCTGAATGCAAGCCAATTAAGATTTTACATCTTGTCTGTTATTTATTTGATCTTAATTTTTACTAAAAAACCTCGGTCAACACCATATTTTATTCTTTCAATCTGTTTGCATGATGGCTAATGAAATGCAGATGTAAAATGCAACACTAACTGGACTCAAATGCTCCAAAAATATTTTCTTCAATATATACGTTTTTCTATGTGGAACTTCTCCAGTTGTTTCATTGTCCATTGCCGTATTCCATGAAATCATGGACTACCATTTGCCTCATCATACTAATCTACAACGTCTGAAGTTTCTACCAAACAAGCCAAAAGCATTATAAGCAAGGGTTAAATCTTTGGCATTGTTGTATTGCTTGGTAGTGAGGAGAAAATAAGTTACTGCAGTTCTCCAGTATTGGTATCTTTCATAGATTCACATGCTTGAATCAGTCCCCGTCGTCGAGATAGGAGTCCCCAGTAACTTAATAAAGCAGTATATATATCACTATCGTATGCGATAATGCCAATGAAAAGGTCAGTTTAATAGCCTATCCATGTCCTTTATCCATATATACACATCCTACATTCAAATCTGCATGTATACATAAACACAAGGAACCAAAAGAGGCTCCCCTTAATGAAATGAGTGGTATAATAAAACCAATCCAACCGCTGTATGATTGCGCTGCGCCAATTCCAGGTAATAATGCTGCATGAATAATATGCACACTTTTCCAAGTCGCATCACGACACATCTTCTCCAGAGGTACTGACGCAAACAAAGTAGTTGAAGTGGAACTGCCCCAGTTGAATGCACACTACTTTTCCGTGTGAGGGGATTGCTAGTCTGAGTGGCAGAACTGGATTGCATCTGAAATTCATTCAGCGATGGTTGCCATTGTGACTGGAGCACCCTTACGAGTGTGACTATCTGAGTCCAACAGTTGGTCAGTTCACATGGGTTGTTTAGTGCAATGTAAGTAGAAATTTTAGATATCACTTGATATCTAGAGTATGAATAGACCTCTTAGCTGGTGATGTTGAATTCAGGAGAAAAGTCTGAAATATTATAGGCTCATTGAGGCAAAATCTGAAGGAACCATGGGAATAAATCTGTGGATTGGTTCAGAGAAGAACTAAATTGTGTTGAGAAAGCCTGTATCTTCTCTATCCTACTTTTTGAGGTGAGTGCCAGTAACAAGACGCCCTTCCATGCGAAAAATATGAGGTGTGCTCTGAGAATGAGTTTGAGTTAACTCTTCATGAGTTGAAACAGAAGTATGTTCAGGTGCCAGTCCGAGGAAGCAGCCCTTTCTGTAGGAAAACACTGAATAAATATTTTATGAATTGTTTGATGAGTCTGCAAGAGTGGAAAGGAAAAATGTGATGAACAGCTATATCTTGATAATGCTGTAAGCTGTACCTTAACGGACGCATTTACCAATTGTGATTGAGCTAGAGATAGGAGATAAGATAGTTATTTGCCCGATTATGCTAGTAGAGGATGTAGGTTTGATTTTCTGGTGCCACAGGCAGAAACTTTCCCATTAACATTTGCTTGTCCTTATCGTGATACACCTTCAGTCCTGAAGAATATTGAGATCTTTGAATTGATGGAATTTAGGAGCTGTGCACCTAAGAGGAGAGAAGTGAGGTCAGGATGAAGGGCCTGGCCTTAGTTTATCAACAAAGGTTTACAGAATGTTGATAGGTGAATGTGGTTGTATTCTAATAGCATGAGAAGCTCAGTGAACCAATGCTGAACTAGCCACCTGGGAGCTATCAGGACAAGAGAACACTGCTTTGCTTTCCTCTTGGTGAGAATCTTTGGTATGAAAGGTATTGGGGAAAAAAGTAGATATAGATCCTGGAGCATCTGTCGAAAGGCATTCAAGATCCTGGATGGATGTCAACTTGCGTAGAATTGGCACTTTGCCAGTTTAGTTTGTAGCAAAGGGATGTCGAGCCAGTTTGCTCTGAACAAGAAGATCATGCTTAGAGCCGAATGATCAAATTCTCCTTCTTGGAGGCTGCTTCCAGTTTTATTTAGCATGTCTGCTATGAGATTTCTAGTCCAGGGACTATGTTCAGCCTGAAGAGTTATCCTGTGTGTCATTATCTGACACCAAATTTCCTGGTCTTTCTTGGGCAGTGCCAAGGATCTTGTGCTGCTTTGTTTATTCACGTATTGCATGCTGGTAGTACTGTCCTTGCGAACTAACACCAATGACTCTGCTACATTGGCAGGAAACTTTGGAGACCAAACAGCTGGCTTTGAGATCTAGGTGAGTGATATTTATGCTCTTCTGGAGCAGAGACCACTTTCCTCGAATTAGAGGTTCTGTAGATGACTGCCCCAGCTTTCCAGAGAAGTATTTGTAGTCTGAGACTACCAGACTAGAGCTTCCATCCCCTCTGTGAAAATTCATCAGGCCCTGAAATTATTTGTTTGATTGAATCTATTGTTTTTGTAGCTGCTCCTGTAAGGCATTCATTTTCAGGTGTACAAGAGGGATTCTATTGATCGTTGAGGACCTGACGCCCAAAAGCTAATTGAACAGAAAGTATCTTCTTTGATGGAGGAGTTGGTTATCTCTGATAATTCACATATTTGACCCTCACATTTTTAAATGCTGTGGCCTTGATCCATAATATCCAAGGACCACTGACCCTGCCGGTTGTGGGAATACTATTGAAGCTTTATCTATAGCACAGTCTATGCTGACATCTCATTCCACTACAGCAGCATTTTGCTTCCATCTTCCTGCACACATTTTATTTATGTGGCCATGTCTGACCACATCTGGTGGCTATGCCTGCCCTGTATTACCAGTGAATTGGCAGCCCATACAGTAGTCTGGACCTAGATGAGAATGTGTCCTTGCTGGTTAGGCAGATTTATGAATGATAGGTTTTTCCATGATTGTAATTCCTCCTGGATATATGAGCAATTGGAATAGGCAACATTAACTGGACTCAAATGCTCCAAAAATATTTTCACAAGCTAAAAGCATGATAAGCAAGGGTTAAATCTTTGGCATTGTTGTATTGCTTGGTATTGAGGAGAAAATAAGTTACTTACCTGTAACTGCAGTTCTCCAGTATTGGTATCTTTCATAGATTCACATGCTTGAATCATTCCCCGTCATCGAGATGGGAGCAGCTTTTTTATTCTTAAATCCATGTCCAATTGGTTTTATGAAAATGCACTGAGAGAAAAATCACCATGCCTTCCACTGATTCACATACGTAACTGTAGCAAAATACACTAAATTACAATAGTTTGTGTCAATACAAAAAAGTACTTCTGAAATGTTCATATTCATGCTCCAATGACAACATACCTTTTTACTACATGTTTTGCAAAAATATAGTTTTATTAATTTTGCTCAAACAATTAAAGTATCTATATCAATAATATATATATATATTCATATTCATAGTGTGTTTTAAATTAGCTCATATTTTTAAAAAAAGTGATAATAAAATCCAAAGATGCGCCTTCATTCCATTACACCCTTGCCGCCCCAAACTACCAACAGTTACAAAAAAAATGTATTAACTGAATTAATTTTAGAAATGGCCTTCAAATCCATCACAAACAATTCCTTCCTATGTTGCTTTACAGAAAACCAAAGAGAGAAGCCGGAATAGACATTTCTATTAACCAAAGATTCAACAGATTTCATTTGGACTTCCAATGATCTATGATCACTTCAGAGCACTAAGGTTACAAAGTTTAAAGGAAATTAATTTTCATCAGACTCTCATCCTGCATGCTTTTTACAATGTTGAGTAAACATACCTTTAGCAAATGTAAACCACTTGTCATTTCAAATTACAGGCAAACATTCAAATAGAAGGAGTTTTCAAAGATGATATGAATGAATACATTTTCTTCAGAGTCTTTCAGAAGGCCGTTATGTACTTTAATATACGTACTTTCCCATATTGGAATTTCTCGCATAATTTGTCTCTGGATGCATCTTTAGCTCTTCACACATCTGTTACAAAACACCTTCATGTGCAATTTTAAGTATATCAGTTTCTAAAAACTTTGATGCTTCATTCATGTGCTGCTATATTTGTATGTAACAAAGGGCATTCTTTATCTGCTGAAAATTATTCTTCCTCATGATAGTCCTTTAACAACACCACAATTGTACATTTTGAAGAAAGACACCAACTGGAAATAACCTGTAAAAATCATCTACAAAAAGACAAATCCTTACTCACTTTTGTTCCAAAATTAAAGACACTCTTGAATAACTTGTACCTTTTACTGATCCAGAGCTACAACATTCTCAGGCACGCTGGTTGTGGCACATAAAATTCACACATTTTCAGTTGTGCATATATTAAAGACAGTGACTGCAAAAGACAGTGCACCTCATTTGGACTGTGAGAATACATTCCAGCCACCGAAAGGGAATATTATAATCCAAAAATCCTGTCTACAGTGGACCTACTAGTAATTTAAATTATGATTTGGCCTTATACTAGCAAAAAAAACTTTGGATAGCTGTTTGAAACAGAGTAACACAACATTCATAAATATATACTCTGACAGAAAAAGAGTTACCTTAAAGGGCTCAAAGAATAGCACTGTGTGAGAAAGCAAAAAAAAGAGGTACAGAAAAAAATGGATTAAGGGTCGGACGTGAATCCAGTTTTTGGGATCTTTGCTCAGAACACTGTTAACACAAATGAACTTACTCCAACTTTACTTCATTTGCGGATACCTTAAAGTGACAGTGAGAATTCCTTGTTAATTGGGGATTTACAAAGGTTACCCTCATTTTCTAAATTTTTCCTTTTATAGGTGTAACATAGGTCACTTGCAGTTGTATTACTGGTCTCTTAAAGCTACTTGGCAGAAGTGAACCCATAAGCCATTGCCAGTATCAAGCGTTTACCTTTAATCAGAGTGTACTGTCACATTGGATTACCCAATAATTATCCTTTGATGCTTACATTTAGGGCGCTATTTAGCAAAAAAACAAAACAGCAAAATATGGGTGGAAATTTTAATGTCCTGTGACATGTCACAAGGGTTCCTATTCTTCCTCTGCCAAGTTCTACAGAGCACAGAACTTCGAACAAAAGAATAGAGCCTCCTGTTCAAAAATGAGTTTGTATTGTTTAAATTGCAGAGAAAATATATTACCCTGTGAAGAAAGCACTTCCCCTACACCTCCACCAATTCCAATTTTCATCCTGTAAATATATGTTACTCCAGTCTTTGGCTGAAGTAAATCTCATGGCCATTTCCAGGGTACATTATCAAACTACCAAGTCAAACTAAGCCTTGTAAGGCCCCTTTGTACTCCTTGAATGGGATTTAATATTGTTGATTTTGCTAAATATTAGGAATCCCTTTGGGAATTTATGGCAGGCATAAAAAACAGTACTTTTAGCTGCAAACATATGTTTATGACCAAAGATATCTTTGTGAATAGGCCCCTTAGGCTTGGGGGTGTCTGTCTGAATGCTATATGTGCTCTCACCCAGGGAATATTGCAGTATTAGCTAACAGCCAGTGCTATCAAGGAAAGTTGGGGCTTGAGTGGACTGCAAGTCATGTGCAAAGAACAAATTACTTACCTTCTGTAATGCTCGTTCTGGTTAGTATTCTATCTAACCACAAAATCCTCACCTTTAGAATATTTCCAGGTGCCAAACTGGACCTGGAGATGTTTTCAGCAATTCTGTCTGCACACCAGCGGGTTGCATTGTAAGGCTCCACAATGACTTTGTACCATCACAGATGTGATGAAGCGGAATCGCATACTTGCCATACCTGCTTGCTGATGTTGGTTTCCTAATCTTTTTCCTCACACGCTCTTAGATGTGGAGCATATTGCAGGAGATAATTTGCCAAAAATCTAACCTGGAACATTATGATGTTGATGAGTTTACTCCAGAAAACTGGGATAGTGGTAGGGAAGTTAGGAATCCACCAGAAAGAGGGTTCCCAAAGATGAGTAACATATTCTTCTGAAGAAAACGTCTGACCACAGATTCCTCACATTTAGAATAGATAACACAGCAGTACACCCCAAAATATGGAAGGTGTGAGGAAGGGATTCAGAGTAGGAAGTCTTGACAAACTGAGAGGGCAAAATGGCCCTCAAATCAGACATGACAGTCAAGACAGTGGTGTTTCGTGAACGATTGCAGCAATGCCGACATCACAAGATGGCAGATGACAGAACCAGGTCAAAAGAGACAAAAATAAACTCTTCACTGTACCCAATAGTTGGCCGTACATGTCCTCTGACAAAATAAACAATACTTCAGTTTGGCCTGCAGAGGGTTGAGTTGATGAGCCACACACCAGGCCACAAACGTTTTCTGGTGTAGATGGATTTCATGTATGAATGTCTGGCTGTAACAGTGACTTCTACCACTTTATATGGCAAGTCAAAAGAATTCAAGTGCTGCTTCTTTATCTCCATGCAAAGAGGTATTGGTACTCAGTACTCGAGAAAGGAGAGATAGAGGTAGAAACAAGTATAAGATACCAGTTCCCATCGCTGATGGAATGTTTGACCTTTTTGGAGGAAACTCCACTGCACATTCTCAACTGGGAAACCAATCTAGCCAGGGCATTCCCCACTGAACGAAGATGTCCTGTGCCACCTTAAGCTAAAGACACCAATCGTGGTCCACCAGTTGACACCTGATAACCTTGTTTGTTCTGACTTTCAGGGACCGCAGTGGGTAGTTAGCTATCAAAAATGTGTCTGCTGGTCCAGCCACCTGCTAAGATGTACAGCATCCTGTCAGTAGGAAGGCATTCAGGGCCAAGCACATCGCCCAAAGCTCAACAGGGTGATGAGCTGGTGTGTGAAACTGTTTCTACACTAGAGACCAGAGGCACATGATCTTTACCAACCCCAGATGGTCTCTCCAACCCAGTTATGACATCTGTCACATCTGTGACATCTGCGTGAGGAGGGAACAGTGGCCTGCCAGGCTGGCGCTCCTCTGTCTCCATAGGAGGTCCTGCACCGTCTGTTATGATATCTGAATACAAAGAGATTTACGGTGCTTGGCCCATGAAAACGTTAGGTCCCGTCACAGGGTTTGCACACGCCACTGGCATACCAGATTCAGAGGATTCACAAAGCCAGAGCCCAAGGAGCTTCAGGACCATCCTCAGCAAGCAAGATCTGGGAAAGAGACATAAATGCTGAGATCATATCCTGAATGTCTCAGACTTGCTGCAGCAGTGGAAATGCCTTAAGTGCTACAGTGTACACAATAGCCCCTATATAGGGAATCTTTGGAGTAGGGCTCAGGTGGGAATTTGGCTTCTTGACAGGAGATCAGGTGCCCAACCATTGTCCGGAAGTAGCATGTGATTGACTGTGGTAAATCCACCTTGAGCAGTCAGTTGTTGAGGTATGAGAACACATGTATCCTGACCTCCAAAGATAAGCTGTGGCCACTGACATTACTTTTATGAACACCTTAAAGACCAAAGTAAGGCCAAAGGAAATAACAAAACAATACCAGCTCAATCAGCTTATTACTCTGCTAGAATTGAACAGTCCACTAAGAGATTTTTCAGATACTCAAAACTATTACAGACCCCATGTCTGTGGACTCTGCTGCAGAAATTTCAACTCAGCATGGTAATGATTTAGCCAGATTCTTTCAAAAGAGAATTGTGGATATGTATTCTTCCTTCCCTGCCACTCAAATAAGCAATGAATCATCAGATATTGTTTCCCCTCTGCATAACTAGTGAGCACTCTTGAGGTTTTTCCAGCACGTTCAGTAAATGGTGTGACAAATTTGTTGAAGGAAGTGAAGTCAGGTTCTCCCCTAGACCCCGCTCCCCTTCATATTATCCGTCAAGGGTCTGACACCATTGCCCCAGTTGTGACGGATCTGCTAAATCTTTCCTTGATTAGTGGGCAGGTTCCCTCATAATGGAAGCATGCTGTGATCAAGCCCCTCTTAAAAAATATGGGTCTGGTCCTCTCTAATTACAGGCCAATTTCCCTATTACCAGGACCCTTAAAGCTCATGGAGAAACATGTTAATGCACACATTTCTGCTTTTCCCAAAGCAAATGATATCCTTCAGCCCACACAACTGTGGGTTAGACCCCAACATAGTATAGAAACAGCCTTGTTAGTGGTAGTTGAGGAACTCAGATATTTGATGGATCAAAGAGGCTCAGCTGCTGTTATCCTCCTGGATCTCAACATGCCCTTCCACACTCACTGTAGAACACGCCAAGTTTATTCATAGAATTTCAAAAGCAGGCATCGTAGGTCCTACCCAGAAATGGATTTCTTCCTTTCTGGTAAATAGAACAGTTCAGCTCCTAGACCGTTCATGTTACTCTGATAGTCTTTCAGTGGGCTGTGGGGTTCCGTAATCTATAATCTTTTAATCTATATATGTGTCCTCTGGCCTAAATTGTAAGCTCCTTCGGGTTGTTTTTGGTCTCTTATGCTGAAGACACCCAAATAGGGATGTCCATTTCACCGGATCTCAACTCTAGTCATTTTAATTTGCCCCCCTGTCTTCAGGAAGTAGCCATATGGATGGCCAATGGCAAACTTCAGCTTAATGAGAACAAGATGGAGGGAATGCTACTGAGCAATAATTTTACTCAGAAATTTCCTTTGCCTGTGCCTGACTGCCTCGAGAAGCTTCCTAGTTCCAAACAAGTGACAAAGAACCTTGGAATGTGGATTGACTAAGTCTCACGATGGAGTACCAAGCAAAAACACTTGCTGCCTCCTGTTTCAGTGTCTTGCAACTACTAAGAAAGGTTCTTAAGGTTCTTCCCTTCTTAGTCAGGAGACTCATAGTCGAGGCTCTTGTCACCTCTCAACCTGATTATGGCAATGCCCTCTATTTTGGTTCACCTCAATATGTGGTCAAACAGCTTCAGGTCACACAAAATGCTTCAGCCCGTCTTCTTATGGACCTACCGAGACATCAGTCGGCAAAAAATCCCTGAAAGATCGTCAATGGCGCCCAGTAGGCAGTGGATTCAATTCAAGGCAATATATATGCTGCTCAGATTCCTTTGTAAGAGAGGCACTATTCTGTTGAGGTCACTAGCAACCCCATATATTGCCAGCATGCCTCTTAGATCCTCTTCTGCACATTTAATACAGCTCCCCAAAATCCGCAGACTGTTCTAGGGTTGCCGCTCCTTCTCGTATCGATCTGCCAAACTCTGGACTATCCTCCCAAAGAAGCTCTAATTTTGCAAAGCTTTAAAAACCTGGCTTTTCAGTAATCTGTCTTTCGGTTAGTGGATGACTATGATGATTGTTTCAGCACTGGGAAGCCCCCGGGTAGCTATGCTCTCTACAAGGCTCATCGAATAGAACACAAAAGAAAGACAGCACAGCAAATTGGAAGTTCTCTGACCCCATGGTGTACCACAGGTTGCATCTGTGGGATTACAGGACAGGATATATTGGCCCTGCAAGTTGAGAACACCATCCAGTCCTCTGGGTCTGGACCAGAGAGCAACTGAGTGAATGCTTTTAATCTGTCCTTTTCCAGGCAGGTGTACACTGGCCAGGGTTCCAGTATATGCTTGAGGCCTCTATCCCTCTTCTGCATGAGAAAGTAGGGAAAATTGCACTAATCGCCCTTTAGTTATTTATTTATTTACAGTATAGTGCAACACTGATCCCCAGAGGGATATCACAGGGCTAGACTGCAGCTTTCCCTAAAAGAGGGTACACTGGGCTTAATCTGTGAAGAGCAATGCATTTAGGCTCTTCCGGAACCTGATATGGTCGGAAGTGAGGCACAGATCCAAGGCCAAGAAATTCAAATGAGCAGCTCTCAATTAGGTAAAGGAGTGCCCCCCACGTTCTGGCTCGTTTGACATGTTCAACTTTAGTAGATCTCAGGCTTTCTGAAGGATTGACATTTTTTGCCTTAGACTGTAGAATTTCAGGTTCAGTTTTGTAAAGTGCTTTGTGTGCATGGCTCTACGTCTGAATTTGTCTCTTTTGAGCATTGAAAGCCAGTGTAAAGTCTTGACACATACTGAAGCTGAGTTAAACGTATCTATTTTGCAGATGAACTTAGCAGCTGCATTTTGTATCACCAGAAGTCTGGTAAACAGGTAGTCTGCCATGCCCACATAAAGGGCTTTTCTGTAGTCAAGTTGACTTGTAATTAGAATCTGGACTACGTTTCTGTGGCAGTTAATGGGAATCCATCAGAATAGCTTCCATAAGAGCTTAACTAGTCCAAAGCACTGCTACATGTGGTGTTGACCTGCTCCTGCACTGAGAAGGAATCATCGATTAGGAAGGTTTTTTGCCATTTTCTGAGGCTCCACGGCTTGCTACGTGTGGTGTTGACCTGCTCCTGCATTGAGAAGGAATCATCGATTAGGAAGGTTTTTTGCCATTTTCTGAGGCTCCACGGCCCAGCCTAAAGAAGGTAGTCACCAGGAGGAATCCAAACCTGACGAGCACTGCCAAAGAGTAACATCTCAGTTTTGTCTGCATTTAACTTTAGCCAGTGATCTGTCATTCAATTTGGTACACTAGATAGACAGTTAATAAGTCTAGTCCTACTCTTGTAGTGCTTCTCACCAATGAAAATAACAAGTTGGATGTCGTCCGCATGGGAGCAAATCTCGAAACCCCAGTTTCTGATTATGTGTGCCAAAGAGGATACATAAATGTTAAAAAGTGTTGGGCTCAATTAAGACACTGCATTTAGATTCACGTGGGGATGATCTGAAAGTATGTAGCATAATGGACTTTATTCTCTTGCTTAGAAACGGCCCTAACCATTTCAGGGATTTTCAGTGTAGCCCAGCCTAGTGGAGTTTGTTTATCAGAAAGCTATGAGAGACAGTATCAAATGCGGCAGAGAGATCAAGTAGAATCAGGAGAACAGCCTTGTCCTGAGCTACTTCTAAACTGATATTATCCAAGACAGCAAGGAGGGTGGATTCAGTGCTGTTCTTGGCTCTGAAGCCTGTTTGTGATACGTCCAAAAGGTTATTATTCTCCAGAAAAGAAATTGGTTATTAACTAGTTTTTCCAGGACTTTAGCCATATAGGGGAGCAGGGAAACAGGTTGGTAATTGAATAGAACGTATAAGTCTATCCCTGTTATTTTTGCCAGGGGGAGTGTCATGGCTTGTTTTCAAATCTCAGGGTAATCAGCATTGGATAAGTGGAGATTAAAAATATGTGTAAAGTAGGGACAGAGTATGTGGGCCAGGTGGGAAAAAATGAAGTGAGGACAAGGATCACGTGGGGAGCCTGACTTCTAGCATTACCTTCTCTACCTCATTTACCAGAGGACTCACAAAGTTGCCTAAATTTGCACTTGCTTTGTTATGTGGGCCTAGCTCCTCCCAGGAGATCTCCTCTAAAGATGGTTGTGAATCAAAAGTAGATTAAAATTTATCTATTTTGTCTGTGAAGACATTCAATAAATCTTCACAATGGCTGGCAGATAGATTGATGGCTTGTAATAAACTGGTGGGGTGGGACAATAATTATACTATTTTAAAGAGTTCTTTTGAGGAACCCTGGTTTCCTTCTAATCTTTTGATAAAAAATTATTTTTTTAACCTTTTCAGATGGCTACGATATCTGGTCACTTTGAGTTTGTATATCCTTCGGTCCTCTGAGCTCTTGGAATTTTTCCATGTTCATACTAGCAGTTTGCATTTTCCTTTCTCTAGTCTTAGCTCCGCAGAGTATCATTTTTCCAATGGTGATCGTCTGGATAGGTTAATAGCTTTCCAGGGGGAGCAAATATCCAGAGAGTTGCTAATGGCTGTATAAAAGTTGGCTAAGAGATCTTCAAGAGGCAAGTCTGTACCAATTTCTGGTGGAGACAAATGCTTTGAGAAGCTTTACTCCAGAGTCTATTCTGGATGGTGGGTGAGTTGGCTGGTAATTTCCTGATGAGAGGTAGAATATGAGAGAACTTAATTAAGAAGTGATCAGACCACACTAGTGGGAATATGTCATGAATTGTGGTGTTTTCTATGTTTGAAATGAACAAATCTAGCATGTGACCTGCCACATGTGTCGGTCTTGTGACCCATGGGTTTAGGTTGAGATTTGGCATTTCACTTTCTAGCCTTTTGCAGAGGGTCCTCCCTGTTGTCAGAAGGAACTGCTCATGTTTTAGACAAAGCAGGGAGAACCATGTGATAAGGTTAGAGGTCAATTGGGAGTTGTAGTAAAGGGGCCTGTATAGTACTGAGACTCTGAGCAATGTTCACACCTTGTAGAACAGCTGTAACACTAGATCTACTGTTGAAGGGCTATTTTCAGAGCAATAGGTATTTTTTTATTTAAAGATAATAGCAGTCCTCCCCTCCTTGTAGTCCTACTTTGTCACAATTCAGAATCGTGTATCATTTAGGGATCGCAACGGTGATCTTGGCAGTGTGTGGCTATTAATCCAGGTTTCTGTGATAACGGGCAGGTCAGGATTGGAAAGGTTAATAATGTCCCAAATCTCTATGCAGTGTTTAGACAGGGATCTGGCATTAAAGTAGGTACAATTTAAGGTAAAACCATCAAGATTGATGGCCTGATTCAAGGGCGGATCCTTGTTTGTCCAGCTTACCCATTTGCAATTAAAGCATGAGAAAGGGCCTTGTAGGTGGCCTGGAGTTCCTAATATGCATGATTTGGGCTCAAGTGTGGTGGGCCTGTTTAAGGAAAAGAGAGTGCTACGAGAGTAGATTAATCTTGCCTGCTTTTCTGGGATGATACTGGCAGGGGTCCTTGTGTCTGGCGACGGTCGGGGATGGGCAGGGGCGGATGGGCGGGGGCAGATGGGCTTGCCTTTGGTGTGTGGCGCCCCTATTTAAATGTGTCTCTCATGGAGACTAGACCACTGACTTCAAGTTGGCAGCGGCCTTGAAGCCCTCCACTTAGTCGGTGTGGTTTGAACACACCACTATCAACTGATTCACAGTTGCAAAGCCCTGCAATACAGTTTTAAAAATGCCCCCTTTCAAATTGAGTGTAAAATTATGCCAATATAACACATAAAATTCAGCCAAAAATGTGGAAGGTAAAGTGCTCTAGTACTAGTAGCAGGCTTTAAATATGCGTAAGTAGAGTGCTCCTCTCCAAGTCCAGCAAGTGACTGATGGTGCTTTTGGCCAGCAGGAGGTTTACTTCTTGCATCAAGATAGAGGCACAGTCCGCTGAAAACCACTTTGGTCAGAAGGGAATACAAGATGGGCATGAAATGAAATACAGGGCAAAGCCTCTTTGAACAATTTGCAAAAGCCATTGGTCTGATGGGATGGATTTACAGCCAGGGAGGTAATACTGTATCCTGTCCCCTAAGTGTTGGTTGTGGGCCTGAGATGGCAAATCAAAGTGGCATGAGAACCACAGCAGAGGGGGATGAAGAGTTGGATACTTTTCCATGCTGATGTGAATGAATTCTCCCTCCACCACTCCTGTCCCAGAAGGGCAGAGTTTGCTTCTGTACCAGCTGGGAAGGTTAATGAAAAATTGATATGTGGTGCAACTATCTTTGAATTGTTCGGCCTTTTCTCCAAACAATCTACATCTTTCGAAGGTAAGTCTATAAGGAATGCTTGGAATCCCCTGAAAACCCGGTAGCATCCAGCCATGCCTTCTAAGCATGACACTAGCACTTATGCAGTCAGTGGTGTCCAGGCTCAATGTAACACATACTTAGTTGCGTCTTGTCCCTCTTGGATCATTTGTGGAAGTGAAGCCCTGAGGTTAACCGGAAATACCGGCAAGATCTCACTAGCCATGTCCCATAAGGAATGGGTATACCTGCTCACAAGGCACATTTAAAGATTTAAAGTTTGCCTTTAAAATGCACTGATATATTTTAAGTGATTATTTCAGAGGTTGGGGATGCAGGGGGGGGGGGGTTTAATGGAACTCAGTGAGATCAATTTTACTTGTGGATGCCTGCACCACAAGGGATTCAGACATTGGCAGTTTTTTTTAAATCTCAGGGTCTGTGCCTCCTGCCCACAGATTGGCTTAGCCTGGCTTAAACCAAGTGACCTTAGCAATGACCAGAAGAACCTTGTTAAATGGTAATATCTGCAAAATGTGGAACTTGTTGAAGAACTTAAGTCAATAAAGTGGCTTTCGTTTCCAGACAAGGCAACTGCACATTTAGCACTTCTGCTGCTCTTCACACTACTACAGTAAAAGAGGACCAGCTCTGCCTCTGGTGAGGTATCTAGACCACTACCATTTTACAAATCTAAGTACAGCCCTTCATCAGTGTAATGAGGTGGGAGCAGATTGTTTGCCTCCATGACAACATCAGTCGTGTGAGGGGCATTAGGTATGTCCTTGACTGCATCGGAGTTGAAGCCGAATAGAGGTTCCAGCCTCTGAGAATACTCGTGTTGAGAGAGAGTCCAAACTGAAGGGCTGGCTGTACAACCAATCATTGTGCCTGAGTAATTACATAACGCAAAATAGACCTGGTGCAGGTCAGCATTGATTTGGGGTTTGAGACTAGCATTGTGATTAAATCTGGGCATCAGCAGCATCACGGAAGGAACTGTTAAGGAATCTGGAGACAGAGTAGAAGTGGAAGGTTTCAATACTGGATCAGAAAGAGGAACTGAGGGGACAGTCAGGGAGGGCCTGATGGCTACAGTCCGGCTGGAAGCCCTTACAGTTCTGCTGGGCACAACTGTGCACCAGTGGGAATAGGTACCATCTGTAAAATGTGAAAGCCACTACTTGTTATTAGGCTGAGGGCCCATGAAATTTAGTGCATGACAGACCCAAATGTAGGACCGGCTCAGAGTCAGAAAATGCGGGAACTTTCAAGTTTCGGCTTTGCTACTTCTCGACAGAGTTCAAGTGGCAGGGTGGGATCACGCACCAGTTGACTTTCTTGGGCTATGGCACATTTTTAACTTTGAGTCATTGGAAGAATAAGAGCAAGAACAGAAAATCGTGCTGGGCTGACCTGGGACAAAGACCAGCTACATGACCTGGAGAGAGGGCGGACCTCTATTTCATATGCAACCTCTTCTTATGCTGAGCAATGTAGTACTTTGACTCCTGCTTTCTGACCACCTTTGGGGTGCAGGAGAGAGCACATGGTCCACAACTCTGAGTCGTGACAGGAGTCAAAGCACCACAGCCACATGTTGTGTGGGTCCGTGACTGGCATGTTTCCTGCTGTCACGTCACAGTTTGAATCCTGTCATTATCAGTGTGAGACATCTTCCCTGGTACACTATCTGGATAATTCTGGATTTGGTCGAAAAACTGGAAAAGTTTGGAGTAATGCACTGGATCCCCATTGAAGGGTGAGGAAAGAAACTTAATTAATTTAGCATGCAGGGCTGGAGCTAGCATAAAACTCCACTTAATCACTTCAAGGGCTGTATGATGTCATCACTGTGCTATATGGCGCTGCCTTCTGTTGCACAGTGAACACTGCTGAAAAAGCTACACATTCAGTTTGGCACCTGGGAATATTCTAAAGGTTAGGAATCCGGGGTTAAAAGTATCAATCAGACGAAACTGCTCACTGAGTTAGGATTTAGGTGAAGACAAGGAGGGAGTTGCACAGGTTTTTTTCTAAACAAATTGTTGCAGGGTAGGTTTTCATTTCTAAACTAACCTGGGACATCTCATGCTAATTAAGGAGAGGGTTGAAGGCTCCTCAACTGCTGACCCAAATCAGTTGGAGCAAAAAACCATATATTTATGTATCACTGCAAGATGAGAGGTGGATTCTGATATCATAGGTGAAGCATCAGGACCCCAAATTAAGGAACCTTAACAGAAAATATTATTTCTGTGACATTAACTGATCTGATGAGTCAGCAGGGAGGACTGAACGTATGACAGAATGAATGAATGAATGAATGAATCGCTTCATGAGGGTAGTAGAAAATATACCACGTTTTTACTCCTATGGGCTGTTTTCAATACAAAAGAATGTATTTTGGGCTAGCATCAACTGCAGCGGTATTTCAGAGGCTGATGTAGACATTGTTTGGTAAAATCAAGAATATAAAATGTTTCCAAGATGATATTTTGATTTAAGGCAAAGACAGGCGAGAACATGGCACTATTTTGGATGAGGTTTTGGAAACATTAAATAAAAAAAATTAATTGTGGAGTATCCTAAGTGCAAATTTGCAGTAAGTTCCGTAACATACCTAGGATACGTATTGAGTGAAGAAGGTCTTTCTACAAAACCTGATTTGATAGAAGCCATAAGAAGTGCTGTACCCGTAATGACAAGGAGGAGATGAAATCTTTCCTTGGGTTGGTGAAGTTTTATTCTAAATTTGTAAAAGGGTTTTCTGGGAAAATATATAAAAGTAGGCAATTGTTGAAAAATCAAAATTAGTTCTTATGGTCTTTGGATTGCAAGAAGAATTTGAAGATATCAGGAAGGCTATCATCCAAGCTCCGGCTCTTAAGAATTGTAACCCCGATTGAGAGAACTATATCACTGCAGATGCCAGTAACAAGGGTTTGGGCAGAGTATTGTCATAGAAAGACTCCAGAGTTGGAGAAAGAATTGTGGCTTATGCATCTAAATCCTTATCACCAGCGGAGGAAAAATTATCTGTAATAGAAAAAGAAACGCTGGCATGTGTATGGGCGTTAGAACATTTCCGGTCTTTTATTTGGGGTAAACCTTGTGTGGTCAGAACTGATCACAAGCCGTTGGTTAAAGTGTTAACTACAGAGGGATTATTTAAAGCTTCGGCGAGGATAGCAAGAATGTCAATGAAATTGCAAGATTTTATTTACAAAATAGAATATGTACCTGGTAAAAGCAATGTTGTGACAGATTTTCTATCTAGAATGCCCTTGGATATAAGAGAATGTAATAGTGATGAATGGGAAGGGGGTACCAAATTGCCTATGTCCATGATCAAAGCGAAACACAAATGATGGACGGAATGTGGAACCAATGAAACATTCACCCCCAGTCACAGATCTGGGTTTAATCCATCGTTCTTTTGCTCACAATGCCACCCCAGTTTAGACCCAGCCATATGCAAATCAGTCTTGACCCTGTTCCTCGTGGGAACAGTCCAGCCCAAACTGCCAGGCCAGGTCCTCCCTGGACTGGCAACAAGCATCCTGGGACCGGTTTCAGGGTTTCACCCTTCATCAGCCAGGCTAGCTTGAATCCAGTGGCATAGTGAGCCCGGGACCCACGTCTGGGCATACCCAGCGCACTTATGGCGCTGAAACAAAGCGAAACACAAATGATGGACGGAATGTGGAACCAATCAAACATTCACCCCCAGTCTGTGACTGGGGGTGAATGTTTGA
The DNA here is from genome assembly GCF_031143425.1 of Pleurodeles waltl. Classification (NCBI taxonomy): domain Eukaryota; kingdom Metazoa; phylum Chordata; class Amphibia; order Caudata; family Salamandridae; genus Pleurodeles; species Pleurodeles waltl. The sequence goes on from NC_090445.1 coordinate 225,613,947, forward strand.
TTTGTTCTGCATTCCGTCCATCTTCTGTTGTTTTTGCATTTGTCACCCCAAGTGGGAAGGGTATGCCCAGACGTGGGTCCCGTGCTTGCTATGCCACCAGATTCAAGCTAGCCTGGCTGATGAAGGGTGATACCCTGAAACCGGTCCCAGGATGCTTGTTTCTGGTCCAGGGAGGAACTGGCCTGGCAGTTCGCGCTGGACTGTTCCCATGGGGAACAGGGTCAAGACTGATTTGCATATGGCTGGGTCTGAGCTGGAATGGCATGGCAATCAAATAAACTGATGGATTAAACCCAGATCTGTGACTGGGGATGAATATTTCATTTGTTCTGCATTCCGTCCATCTTCTGTTGTTTTTGCATTTGTCGCCCCAAGTGGGAAGGGTATGCCCAGACATGGGTCCCGTGCTTGCTATGCCACCAGATTCAAGTTAGCCTGGCTGATGAAGGGTGATACCCTGAAACCGGTCCCAGGATGCTTGTTTCTGGTCCAGGGAGGGCCTGGCCTGGCAGTTCGGGCTGGACTGTTCCCATGGGGAACAGGGTCAAGACTGATTTGCATAGGCTGGGTCTGAGCTGGAATGGCATGGCAAGCACAAATACTGATGGATTAAACCCAGATCTGTGACCGGGGTGAATGTTTGATTTGTTCTGCATTCCGTCCACCTTCTGTTGTTTTTGAATTTGTCGCCCCAAGTGGGAAAGTATGCCCAGACGTGGGTCCCGTGCTTGCTATGCCACCAGATTCAAGCTAGCCTAGCTGATGAAGGGTGATACCCTGAAACTGGTCCCAGGATGATTGTTTCTGGTCCAGGGAGGACCTGGCCTGGCAGTTCGGGCTGGACTGTTCCCATGAGGAACAGGGTCAAGACTGATTTGCATATGGCTGGGTCTGAGCTGGAATGGCATGGAAAGCAAAAAAACTGATGGATTAAACCCAGATCTATGACTGGGGGTGAATGTTTGATTTGTTCTGCATTCCGTCCATCTTCTGTTGTTTTTGCATATGTCCATGATCAAGGCATAGCTAGTATCAAAAAAGAAGAATGACAGAAAGAATGCAATAAAGATATTACGTTACAGAAGTTAAAACAATATATTGAACAAGGTTGGCAACAGAGATCTGATTTAACTGAAGACTTTAGACATTTTTGGGAAGTAAAAAATGACTTAACAGTAGAGAATGAAAATATACAAAGAAGTGACAAGGTTGTACCTCCAGTTAACTTAAGAAAGAACATATTACCGGTGTGTCAGGTAGGTATTGTCAAAACTAAGCAAATTGTAAAGAGATGGTATTGATGGCCATGTTCAGACATGTTTGTGAAGAGAATGGTTAGGGAATGGATGGTTTGTTCCAATTCAGATAAATCTTTGAGGACTCTCCGACCAAGTATGTGTGAGCCCATAGTTCCAAAACAACCTTAGGACACCCTTGCAATAGACTTCTTAGGCCCGGTAGGGGAAAATCAGAAATATGTAATTGTTTTAATCAATATTTTCCCAAGGTGGCCTGTTATAAAAGTTGTAGAAAAAGTCAACACTGATGCAGTGCTAGTGTTTTTAGACAAAGGGGGTCATTATGACCCCGGCGGATAGCGGTAAAATGGAGAAAAGTACTGCCAACAGGCTGGTGGTACTTTTCCCCATATTAAGACATTGGTGGTTTGGCCAAAACGCCAATGTACCACACCGTCCGCCACGTCACTAGCCTGCCAGCTGGATTATGACCACACCTACCGCCATGGTTTTCGTGGCTTCCTTACCGCTACGAAAACCATGGCACTATTAGTGACAAGGAATTCCTTCCCTGTCACTGATAGGGGTCTTCCCCCCAACCCCTTCTTTGATTCCCAGACCCCCTTCCCTCTCCAGCCCCCCCATACGACATACATGCAACTTCACTCACCGACAAACACACGCATACACACACTCATACCCACATTCATCAACGCATGCATAATCCATTCACACACACATCCACATACACTGGCATACATACATGCACACACGCATGCACACAACACAACATACATGCACTCACACACATCCATACACGTACACACAAACAACACGCATCACACACCCGCATACATGCACAGACATACACCCCCCCACACACACACACAACACACCCCTCCCCTTTCGGAGCACCCAATTTACCTGATGTCAGGGGGTCCTCTGGCAGGAAACGGGACGGGACGCTGCTGCTGGCCAGCAGAACACTGTCAGGCCGTATCATGGGTCATGATACGGTCGGCATCAGTCTACTGGCCTTACCGCCATCCGCCGGCATGACCACAGCCGGATTTCCCCCATTCTTTTGGCGGAAATCCGGCTGTGGTCATAATCCAGCTGACAGCTGGTAGCTGCGGCCCCGGTCTTTTGGCAGCCACGGCGGTAGGCAGTATATACCGCTAATGTTATAATGAGGGGCAAAGATTTTTAAGTGAAGGATTACTGGTACAAATAATTAGGAACAATGGTGTCCAATTTACATCTCATAAGACAAACCAATATTTTGACAAAGTGAGTATAAAACATAGAACCACTTCCCTCTATAATCATAGTGGCAATGGAATGATAGAACGATTAAAAATCTTTGCAGTTGGCTATCAAAAATAAAAGTGATTGGGAAACTCAAGTGTTTAAAACAGTTTGAATGTACAGAACTACTGTTCAAGAGGCTCTCTGGTTATCACAGTTTAAGTTCATGAGAGGCAGGAAGCCTTGAACTAAGATTAATCCAGAATGGTTAATAAATTCTTCCACTGTGGATTTTCCTTTGGAAGAAATTAGGAAAAGAATTGTTGATATCCATTTGAGGTCTAAGGATGATTTGAGAAAAAACACAGAAGAAACAAAGGTTGAAGTTGGAATGATGGTAAAGGCTAAAAAAAAACCTGGAGAGTTAGGAAAGGCAAAAGTCAGTTTACTGATCCATTGAAAGTAATCAAAGTTTTAGGTAATGCTGTCATCCTAAGTGATGGTAAGGGTTGGAATTTGAAGAGGACTGCATTTCTTAAGGACGGATTTGGTAATGAAGTAATGAGTCCTAGTAAGAACATCAAAGTGAACTCGGAGGACGATGAACAAGGTGTTGTTTCAAGAAGGGAGGAGGATGGTCATGGTCAGGAGAGAGGAGTGGAAGAAATGGTAGATGGAAATGAAGTAGTGGAAAGTGGGGAAAGAGTTTAACAAACAACCAACAAACAAACCTTTATTCGGCTGTGAGCCATAAAAGGATAATACAATCGAAACATCATAAAATAATCTTACAAATGCTAAAAATAATTACATAACTATCAGATGGTGCTTCTAAAATCAGTAAACAGTTCTAATAGTTCCTTATACTTGAAGGAATTTCTAAAATTAAATCCAAGCCTAATTGAATACCACTATTCTGTTAGCTTGCAAGATAGAAAGCCATTGGCCATTTGCTAAGATCAGTTACATAAATATTGGATAGTGCTCCTAAAATCAGTAAACGACTATAATAATTCCTTATACTTAAAAGAATTTCTAAAATTAAGTCCAAACCAAATTGTATGCCACTGTTCTATTAGCTTACAGGATGGGAAGCCCGTTGGTCGTTTGTTACACTATCAGGTTTATCTATGGATATTTGATATATCTACACTGCTGTAAAACCTCAGGCCCTCCCTATCCCTAACATATGAAGTTGCTAACAGGAAGCAGCTTATTCCAAAGACAACAAAGGGAATGTTACTAGACCTTAACAATCTTGCCGCTTCATTATGGTTTCTAAATCCTAGATTTATACAGATAGGTCGAATCCCTTTCCTCCTTGGCTTATCATAGGCTTTACAAAATAGTAGAACGTGTTCCACTGTTTCAATAGTCTCCATATTGCATAGCCCGCAGTTGGAATCGTGAGTATTCATATTCTGGGGGCACCATTTGATGGTGAACGCCTTGATCTGAAGGATTCCATATCGGAATTTCATGTATAATAGTTTTGCTCGCCTAGGCTGGATTGTATCTAGCCATTCCTCAGATCTTGGTTTTGGCTTGATATCCAGAAATTGTGAGGTCAGTCTACCTAGACACTTACTTTGCAAAAGGTTGTTCGAAAGATAATCCCAATAGACTTGCTTTACTCGAATCTTTGATTGTGTCGTGAGGGTATGGGGTTCATCCCAAAAGGATTTAAGCCCTAGGTTAAAAAACCAGGTCCATATGTGACTAAGCCAAGGGAGGGAAACTGATTTATCGAGATCCATTATCTCGATTAGTGCTTGCCTGTAGTGAATCAGATTTGGGGTTGACCAAAGTCTACACCAATAAAGCAATGGCCTCAAAGCTGCTATATTACCTATTTGCTTAATATTTGGGTCATAAAAAAAGGGACCAATGGAGTAGATGGTGACAATTCAATCATTCCCTTTGCAAAGCTGTTTTCTTGGGATACTAATGATGTTAGCTTTGCTATTCCCAAAAGTTCAGCACCATATAATGCAGCGGCCTGCGCTTTATATCTGTAGACCTCGAGCCCAGGGGAGACTATTTCAATTCTTGAGTTTTTGTAGTTGTTACTTATTGCCGTGGAACTATGGACCAGAGATGTTGCAGCTTTGTTAACGTGCGGTGTCCAAGATTACTTGGCATCCAACAATAACCCTCACTAATTAAAATTTATGACTCACTCCAGTTCTTGCCCATTGATCAGGATGTTTCTTTTAAGTGACCTATGGGGTTTTACAATCAAATCTTTTGTCTTGTTTGTATTGATCTCTAGCCCCTTCAAAGTGCAATATTTGCTGAACTTTCCCAAAAGAGTCTGCAGTCCCATGGGAGTTTGGGATAACAAAATGGTATCATCTGCAAAAAGGAGAGCAGGAACAGGGTCTCCATTTAATCTTGGAGAATCAAGATTACTCTGTTTGAGGTGGTCCACCAGGTCATTGATGTAGAGGGAGAGGAGGATTGGGGCAAGCACAAAACCCTGCCTTACTCCCCTCTTGATGGGTATTGGATCTGTCAGCTCTCCATTTGGACTCCACCGTACCTTTGCATAAGTATTTTCATGCAGCCTTATTATCTGGTGCAAGAGATTCCCCGGCATGCCCTGTTTCCCTAACGAGGCCCATAGAGTATCTCTTGGGACCAGATCAAAGGCCGCACGCCAATCCACGAATGCAATATAAAGATGACCCCTCTTCAGTTTTGAATATTTCCACATTATAGAGAGTAATCTGAAGGCCTGATCAATTGAGCTAGTCTTTGGCCTAAAGCCTGCCTGATATGTTGTTATGATATTATTTTCCTCTATCCAGTTAGCTACTCTATTTAACAGCTGTCTGGCATATATTTTTTGCATAACGTCAATTAAGCTGATTGGCCTATAATTCCCAGGGTCCTGCCTAGATCCTTTTTTATAGACTGGGATTATTTCCGCTCCTTTCCACGTCTCAAGAACTGGTTCTCCCCTTGCTATGGCATTACTAACTAGATTTATGTAGGGTGCCCATACGTCTATACTATGTTTAAACAAATCCTAGGGGATTTTATCCAAACCCGGGGCTTTACCTATTCTAATCGCTTTTATGGCTATCACCATTTCTTCCAGGCTAAATTGTATATCTGGTGATTTACCCCAGGGAGATGATTCTCTATGCAAGGAGAGATGTAAGTCATACTCAGACGAATCTGAGTAGAGATTCGAGAAATAGATAACCCATGCACTGGGATCTATATGATGTTCGGTGTTAAATGTCCCTTCTTTACTACCATGTGTGACTATCTTCCAGAAGGCTACTAGGTCTTTGCATTTGGCTGCATCTAGGAGGTCATGCCATTTTTGGTCGTCCCAAAATTTCTGCGCTATGGACAAGATTTTCCTATAACCGGCCCTTGCCTGCTGCACTGCTATTGGATTTTTCTGCTTTAGGGCCTCTACCAGAAGTATTTTTCCCTCTCTATATTCAGCAGTGTACCAAAGATTAGACGAGGTAGTCTGTTCCCTACCTTGTACGACCTTTTGTTGTATCTGTTTGGTAAGATAGGGCCTCACAGCAGTGCTCAATGTTTGGTGAATATCTATGATAGGAATATTATTTAGATTTTTGTGCATATGGGGTTCCAACGATTCTGAAAATGTGTTGTATATGTTCATCATAGCACCCAAGTTGGCCAGTATTGCTGGCCATTTTACTGTCCTTCGGTTATTACTGAGAATAGGTTGAAGCTCCACCTTATCCTTGTTCATGGGGCCTAGATCTAGGAGGTGTTCCCTCAATTCTATGACTAGCGGAAAATGATCACTTTCTCTCCTATTATCTATTTTATTATCCTCTCCCATGTGATCGTACTATGCATGATGTAATCCAGTTTTGAGCCTGCCCTACCTCTTTGAAAAGTTTTCGAATTAGCACCGATTTGCCCCACTCTACCATTGCAAGCCCTCAATCCGTACTTTAGTGTAAAATTCATGAGTTGTAGGGCAGCAACCGTACCGGGGACTGCCTCTTCGGTAGATAAGAGGGGAACTGCTCTTGCTATATCTTCATCTTCTGTTAGATGTTCAAGGCCAATTATAGGTTCATAATTACAATTGAAATCACCCCTTATCAATATTGTTTCTCCTATCGGGATTTTATTTAGTATGTCGTCTAAAGTTTCTATTTCATCTGACTCCCGATTTGATCTCCTAGGCCTTATATAAACGTTGTATAGGTGGAATAGTATCTTGGTTTTATCACTTAGTTCTATCCACAAGATGTCAGCTGACCCTGTATCATGCTTATTTATCTCGATATTAAGGGAGATTTTCACCCATACAACCAACCCCCCGGACGGCCTCCCTATTGTTACCGAGGTGGCACTAATAAAAAAGGTTTTATAGTCCAATATATAAGGGGGGTCCATTAACCAAGTCTCTTGAAAGAGACAGACATGAAATTGATCAATATAATCTTGCCAATCAGGGTCTTTGAGCTTACTTTTTAGGCCTGCTACATTCCAAGAGACCATAGTGACTGGACCTCTTCCCATTGAGGTCATGGCATTAGTCATAGGACTCTGGGATGTTATCGGCTCATTATTTCCCGGCAATTGCCCCTCAATACTCCCTACCCTTATAACTTGTTGATTATTTCCTTCCTGGGTTTCATCTGCTGTTGTGTCTCTAGTCGGTCCCAGGTCTGATGAGTCTGGTTGAGTGAGTCAATCTACTGCTTCATGGTCAAAGTCTCCCTTTGTTGTCTTTGGCGCTCCCCCTTCTCTATATTGGCTCCTCTGGACTGTAAGCTTACAGGTAAACGGGTCCAAACTGAATCTCATAGCATTTTTGGGGGGGTCACTAGCTCTCAGCTCTATAGTGATCAAGCCTTCTATTAGTCTTTCATCCCTTAGTGCCACAGCGACAACGTCTTACTTCCCCGTGTCTCCCGGCATCCTTTCTGCCCTCATAATGTCCGATCGAATTAAGTATAGGCAATGTCGTTTATATCTGATCCAGTATATAAGTTTATTTTTTAGGGAGTCCTCATCCTCCCTACTGTTTTGGAACAGTTTTGGGACATTTGTCAGATAAATTACATTACCCCTAGGAGACCTTAGATCTTCCTCAATATGTTTACCCCATATTGGGGTAGGAACCTTGTCGTTATATAATAGGGTATGCAAATTTGATGTATGTCCCGCCTTCCCTGCTTGTGACCAAGGATTTGGGCGGCGCTCCCGTGCGGGATTACCAGATTCTTGTTGTGGCCCTCCTTGCTTAAATGCTAGGGGGTTAAGTGGCCCTGCATTGCAATCAGTATCCCCTTTTGTGCACCCTCGCAGTGCGTAGGTATCGCTAGCTTTAATTAAAATAGGATTGGGCTGATCATTCAGCCTATTGGGGGATATACACCTTCGTTGCGAGTGCAATGATCCAATTGGAACCCCTCCTGCATGTTAATCTCTAAGGGTTCCCATTCCGCCCCCTTTTTCCACAAGCGCTAATAGGGTTCCTACCTCAGACTTTAGGTCCCTGACTTCCTGCATTAGTCTACCCATTAGATCGTAGAGATCTGTTAAATTCCTAGTTTTGCATTTTGGGCAATTATCTTGATCTTGATCTACTGGTACTATCCTCTCTATGACTGTCTGTGCTCGAGGGGTAATTTGGTCATGCTTATCCATGTTTTTTCCATCCCGGGCCTTCTGCATCCTATTTACCTTAGGTTCCACTAGAGGTGCATATCTATTGGAACACGCAATATCACTCCCCTGTACGAAGCCCTTATTTTTAATGCTTCCAATTAAAATTGGGGAATAGCGTGGGGCCTGTAGAGCATCATCTTTGTGCCCGACTAAGCTAGTCTCTGACCATGGGTGTAGCACTTGCTGGCCTTCGACCTCCTTCCTATCAGTTAATTCCTCCTTCCCTAGTCCTGATTTGTTTTCATAATAGGAAGTAATCTTTTTGTCAGAGCCTTCCCGAGGGTTGAGTCTACTACTTAGTAAGGATTCTACCTCCTCTATTAAATCATCAATTTCAGAGATCGTACAGTTTTCATCTGCATTCCTTAATTTCTTGGTAATTTTCCCCTTTCCCTGGGGGGGGGGGGGGGGGGCAGTGGATTGGGGGGCTGGGTTCCGATGCCTCACGTTTGCCCATGCAAGTTTATCTAGCTACTTGGTCCACCTCCTCCACTGGGTCTAATACTGAAAATTAAAGAAACGTGGCCCAGCCCATCCTGTTCCGGGCGCACACCGGGGCGCGTCCCACGCCGCATGAGTCCAGCAGCGCTTAAGAGCGCGAGATGAAGAAGAGCCTGGGGGATGTAGTCCCACCCCAGGCAAGGCAAGGCAAGGTGACTGTGTGGCCCCCAGCAACAGCAATTGACAGCACATCCCGCACCGCGTGAGTCCAGCAGCGCTAAAGAGCGCAAGATGAAGGAGAGGGGACTGGGGGATGTAGTCCCACTCCAGGCAAGGCAAGGTGACTGTGTGGCCCCCAGCAACAGCAACTGACAGCGCGTCCCCCGCTGCGTGAGTCCAGCAGCTCTTAAGAGCGCGAGATGAAGAAGAGGAGCCTTGGCGATGTAGTCCCACCCCAGGCAAGGTGGCTGTGTGGCCCCCAGCAACAGCAACTGACGGCACGTCCCCTGGAAAAGAGTTGAATCTGAAGTTGTGGAGAGTGAGGAAAGAACTGGACCAAACCAAATAGGAGATCAGGATGGGAAAATTACTAGTGATGGTCATAGTAAGGAATGTTTGGAGGTTAGAAAGGAAAACCGAGTGAGGACAAAACCTAAATGGCTATCTGACTATGAAGCAAAGTAATGAGATTTCACCTATTGTTTTTTCTTTGTTTGTTCTGTTTTAGATGTATACCTTTGTATTGAAATGTTTTGTTAGCTAGTGATATTACATATTGTGATATAAATTGTTGTAAGAGGAGGAGAAAATTAGTTACTTACCTGTAACTGTAGTTCTCCAGTATTGGTATCTTTAATAGTTTCACATGCTTGAATATTCCCTGTTGTCGAAGTAAGAGTCCAACTGTAACCTTATAAAGCAGTGCATGTTAGTATCATAAGCTATAATGGCAATCTACTTCATTTTTTAAAACAAGACTAAACTTGACCTATCACCAATGAGACACCAGCACCCTCTAGAACACTCCCAACATAGGCTGTTTCCCACAGATTTTCGGGCACTAGTGTGCCCTTAACCCTTCGCATGAGTGAGGGGAGCCTCTAAAATTAAAGAGACAATAGCTCTTTAAAACCACAATTAGCGGATGGTGAAAAAAGAAGAAAGAAGCTCACCTTAGTGAAAGAGATGTTGTAGCACTGCCTGTCCTACAGCCGTATCCGTCATATGGCTCTTATCCAGGTAATCATGCCTTGTACATATGTACCTGCTGCACCAAGTCACTGCCCTACAGATGTGTTGAACTGGCACTCCTGCAAAGAGAGCCGTGGACCTGGCCATGGCTCTAGTAGAATGGGGTGTTACTCTGTCCTGTAAATGTTTACCAGCCTGTGCATGACAATATTGAATAGTGGTAGCCATCCATCTCGCAATAGTTTGCTTTGTTACTGAGAGACCTTTCCTGAAACCTCCGTAAGCTAGGAATAGTTGGTCTGATCTACTTATGTGATGAGTCCTGTACAAATAGAACTCCAGACATCTTTTGACATCTATTGAGTGAACTGACTTTTCTGGTAGTGTCTGTGGATTTGGGGAAAAAAGTTTTGAGAACAACTGGTTCATTTAGATGGAACTTTTGTAATGAACTTAGGGTTTATCCTTAGGATAACGCTGTTTGCTGTGAACTGTAGGAAAGGTTGCTTGATGGTGAAAGCCTGCATATCACTCACCTTGTTTGTGGAAGTAAGAGCCAAAAGTATTGTTGTTTTCCAGGTAAGATACTTTAGTTTCATTCTGTGTATCAGTTCAAATGGTAGCTTTATTAGCTGCACTAGAACTACGTTCAGAAAGCACACTGGTGTGGGTTTCCTAACCGGTGAAAAGGCCCTGAAGAGTTCCTTGAATTGTTTAATTATTCGAGAAGATCTCAAGGATGGCGCATTATTGGTGCGACTAAACTGCAAAATTGCAGCCGGGTGTACTTTTATCAAAAAAAGGGATAGTTTAGATTTTGCTAGGTGGAGTAAGTACGGAAGCATCTGCTCTGATGGTACTTTGAGTGGGTGGAAGTTCGAGGACTTGCACCAAAGACCGAAGCACTTCCACTTGAGCTTATAGGTTTTGTTTGTTGCCTCAGTTCTTGCTTTTGTCAGTATTTCTCTGCACTCTGCTGGAAAGACTAGAGATGCAAACTCGTATTCAGAATCCAGGCATAGCGAAGTTGGGTCCGGATGCTGTATCTAGCCCTTGTTCATTGTCAACATAACCACTTTTACCTTGAGTTTACCACTGAGGCTGCTCTGAGAGGAGGTGTTTAGTGAACCAGTACCGCCTGGGCCATCTAGGGGCTATCAGAAGGAGTCTGCAGGGTTGTCCCTTCATTTTGTTTATTACCCTTGGGATCAATAGAATCGGTGGAAAGTTAGGCACATACTCCTGACTATTGAATCGAAAATGCATTCCCCCATGATCCCTTTTGAGGATGCCAGCTTGCAAAGTAAAGGCATTTCTTGGTCTCCCTCCTTGCAAACAGGTCGACCTTCTGCCTTCCCCAGTGCTGAAACAGCTCTTTTATCCTGTGCTGATTTAGTTCCCATTTGTGATATGGAATGGTGGTCCTGCTTAACGAATTGGCAAGGAGATTGTCATAAAAGCGGAACCCGTTCCAGGAGTGCACAATGCGATGTTGAAGCACCCATTTCCAGATGTCTTGAGCTTGAGAAGAGAGCGTCTGAGAACGCGTCTGAGAAGCGACCCTTGACCCCCGGGTAGGTCGCTCCCCGCGCCGCGACAGCGAGCGCCACCTCTGCCCCCTGCCCCCTGCCCCCCTGGTTACTGCTGCCCCTGAGCGTGAGTGTGCCCTTGTTGTCTGAGCGAGTGTTTTTCCTTTTTGCCTTCTGTACCCCTGGTTGTCTGTGCAAGTGTTTTTCCTTTTTGCCTTCTGTACCCCTGGTTGTTTGAGCGAGTGTTCTCCTTTTTTGCCTTTTGTACCCCTGTTTGCCTGTGTGTGCCCCCCTCGCCGTGCCCGTCGCCTTTTTTCTGCCTCGTTTTCTCGATCGCTTTCTTCCTCGTTTTTTTCCCGCCTTTTGCGGCCCTCGCCGCTTCATTCCCTCTCCCGCTTTTCCCGCCGTTTTTTGCCCGCATCCCATTGGCCCCTACCCTCCCGCCACCCGCCTCCCAGCTGACCCCTCCTCCCAGCTAGCCTTAAATGGCGGCCGCTGCGCGACGCAGGTAAGCGACCCTTGACCCCCGGGTAGGTCGCTCCCCGCGCTGCGACAGCGAGCGCCACCTCTGCCCCCTCGTTACTGCTGCCCCTGAGCGTGAGTGTGCCCTTGTTGTCTGAGCGAGTGTTTTTCCTTTTTGCCTTCTGTACCCCTGGTTGTCTGTGCAAGTGTTTTTCCTTTTTGCCTTCTGTACCCCTGGTTGTTTGAGCGAGTATTCTCCTTTTTTGCCTTTTGTACCCCTGTTTGCCTGTGTGTGCCCCCCTCGCCGTGCCCGTCGCCTTTTTTCTGCCTCGTTTTCTCGATCGCTTTCTTCCTCGTTTTTTTCCCGCCTTTTGCGGCCCTCGCCGCTTCATTCCCTCTCCCGCTTTTCCCGCCGTTTTTTGCCCGCATCCCATTGGCCCCTACCCTCCCGCCACCCACCTCCCAGCTGACCCCTCCTCCCAGCTAGCCTTAGATGGCGGCCGCTGCGCGACGCAGGTAAGCGACCCTTGACCCCCGGGTAGGTCGCTCCCCGCGCCGCGACAGCGAGCGCCACCTCTGCCCCCTGCCCCCCTGGTTACTGCTGCCCGTGAGTGTGCCCTTGTTGTCTGAGCGAGTGTTTTTCCTTTTTGCCTTCTGTACCACTGGTTGTCTGTGCGAGTGTTTTTCCTTTTTGCCTTCTGTACCCCTGGTTGTTTGAGCGAGTGTTCTCCTTTTTTGCCTTTTGTACCCCTGTTTGCCTGTGTGTGCCCCCCTCGCCGTGCCCGTCGCCTTTTTTCTGCCTCGTTTTCTCGATCGCTTTCTTCCTCGTTTTTTTCCCGCCTTTTGCGGCCCTCGCCGCTTCATTCCCTCTCCCGCTTTTCCCGCCAATTTTTGCCCGCATCCCATTGGCCCCTACCCTCCCGCCACCCGCCTCCCAGGTGACCCCTCCTCCCAGCTAGCCTTAAATGGCGGCCGCTGCGCGACGCAGGTAAGCGACCCTTGACCCCCGGGTAGGTCGCTCCCCGCGCCGCGACAGCGAGCGCCACCTCTGCCCCCTGCCCCCCTGGTTACTGCTGCCCCTGAGCGTGAGTGTGCCCTTGTTGTCTGAGTGAGTGTTTTTCCTTTTTGCCTTCTGTACCCCTGGTTGTCTGTGCGAGTGTTTTTCCTTTTTGCCTTCTGTACCCCTGGTTGTTTGAGCGAGTGTTCTCCTTTTTTGCCTTTTGTACCCCTGTTTGCCTGTGTGTGCCCCCCTCGCCGTGCCCGTCGCCTTTTTTCTGCCTAGTTTTCTCGATCGCTTTCTTCCTAGTTTTTTTCCCACCTTTTGCGGCCCTCGCCGCTTCATTCCCTCTCCCGCTTTTCCCGCCGTTTTTTGCCCGCATCCCATTGGCCCCTACCCTCCCGCCACCCGCCTCCCAGCTGACCCCTCCTCCCAACTAGCCTTAAATGGCGGCCGCTGCGCGACGCAGGTAAGCGACCCTTGACCCCCGGGTAGGTCGCTCCCCGCGCCGCGACAGCGAGCGCCACCTCTGCCCCCTGCCCCCCTGGTTACTGCTGCCCCTGAGCGTGAGTGTGCCCTTGTTGTCTGAGCGAGTGTTTTTCCTTTTTGCCTTCTGTACCCCTGGTTGTCTGTGCGAGTGTTTTTCCTTTTTGCCTTCTGTACCCCTGGTTGTTTGAGCGAGTGTTCTCCTTTTTCGCCTTTTGTACCCCTGTTTGCCTGTGTGTGCCCCCCTCGCCGTGCCCGTCGCCTTTTTTCTGCCTCGTTTTCTCAATTGCTTTCTTCCTCGTTTTTTTCCCGCCTTTTGCGGCCCTCGCCGCTTCATTCCCTCTCCCGCTTTTCCCGCCGTTTTTTGCCCGCATCCCATTGGCCCCTACCCTCCCGCCACCCGCCTCCTAGCTGACCCCTCCTCCCAGCTAGCCTTAAATGGCGGCCGCGCAGCGGGCGCGCCTAAGGCAAGCCCGTCCGCGCCTGGACCGCGCCCAGCGCCCGAACCCCTGGCCCACCTGACCCACGCCTGACCTACGACTCCACCACCCTCAACCCCGGCCGCACGCCGGGCTGCTACCGCGCCACCCCGAAACGAACCCACAGACCCTTCACCTGCAGCAGCTGCCGCTTCACCTGCCTACGGACTCACACCGCTCCCGTCAAGAACGACTCCCCCGGAAGCAATCTCCACTGCATCCTGGTCAACACCCGTTCCGTCCACAGACACGCCATCGAACTGTGGAACCTCATCAACTCAACGAACCCGGACGTCGCCTTCCTCACCGAGACCTGGATGAACCCCTCCTCAGCACCCGACATCGCCATAGCCATCCCCGACGGCTACAAAATCATCCGGAAAGACCGCACCAACCGCATCGGAGGAGGCGTCGCCATCGCACACAAAAGCTCCATCCGTATCTCGACCCACATCGACAACTCACTCCCCAACGCCGAACACCTCCACTTCGCGATCCACAGCGACCCCAAGACCACCCTCAGAGGCACCCTCATGTACAGACCACCAGGACCACGCACCAAGTTCAGCGAAGACATCGCAGACTTCATCAACCCTCACGCACTCTCGTCCACCGACTACATCCTCCTAGGGGACCTCAACTTTCACCTGGAGAACCACACCGACAACAACACCACAGCCTTACTGGACAACCTCGCCAACGTAGGACTGAAACAGCTAGTCAACACCCCCACCCACTACACCGGACACACGCTCGACCCCATCTTCTCCTCCAGCAAACACATCTCCTTCAGCCACACCACCGAACTCACCTGGTCGGACCACAGCTGTGTCCACTTCAGTTTCAAGAAGACCACCATGCACCACCACACCCAGCAACCACCAAGAAGACACTGGAATCGAATCACCACAGAACAGCTCGCATCGACCCTCTCCCAGAACCAACCCACCAGCACCACTAACCCCAACAAAGCCGCCAACAACCTCACAAGCTGGATCTCAGACTGCGCCAACCTCCTGGCCCCCCTGAAGACCCAAGCTAACACCAACAACCACAAGAAAAACTTCTGGTTCACCCCGACCTCAAGGACTCCAAAAAAGAATGCCGCACCCTCGAGAAGTCTTGGCGCCTCAACCAGACCGAGGAGAACATGTCAGCCCTCAAGAACGCCACCCGCCAACACCACCAACGCCTCCGCGCCGCACGAAAATCAGCCTACCAGAACAGACTAGACAACAACGCCCACAACAGCAAGGAACTTTTTGGCATCGTCAAAGAGCTCTCCAACCCCGACGCAGAAAACAACTCCATCCCTCCCTCACAGGACCTCTGCGACTCCCTCGCAGCCTTCTTCCACCACAAAATCGCCGACATATAAAACAGCTTCACCACTACCAACACGAACCCACCCCCAGAACCCGCCACCGACATCACCACCATCCTCACCTAGAACCCAACCACCACCGAGGAAACCACCCGTGTCATGAACTCGATCCACTCGGGATCTCCATCCGACCCCTGCCCGCACCACATCTACAACAAAGCCGACAACATCATCGCACCCCACCTCCGAGACGTCATCAACGCATCTCTCACCTCCGCCACCTTCCCAGAGAGCTGGAAACACGCAGAGCTCAACGCCCTCTTAAAGAAACCAACAGCAGACCCCACCGAACTCAAAAACTTCCGGCCCATCTCTCTCCTACCGTTCCCCGCCAAAGTGATTGAGAAAATCGTCAACGCTCAACTCACCACCGCCTTGGAAACCAACGACTCACTCGACCCCACACAGTTCGGCTTCAGAGCTAACCACAGCACCGAAACCGCCCTCATCGCAGCCACGGACGACATCAGATCCCTGACCGACAAGGGAGAAACCGTGGCCCTCATACTCCTGGACCTCTCTGCAGCCTTCGACACGGTCTGCCACCGTACCCTGATACACCGCATCAGCAACGCCGGCATCAGAGGCAAGGCCCTGGAATGGATCATCTCCTTCCTCTCCGGAAGAACTCAGAGAGTCCGCCTCCCCCCCTTCAGATCTACAGCCACAGAGATCATCTGCGGCGTCCCCCAGGGATCCTCCCTCAGCCCCACACTCTTCAACATTTACATGACCCCCCTGGCGAACATCGCACGAAAACACGGACTAAACCTCATATCCTATGCCGACGACACCCAGCTCATCTTATCCCTCACCAACAACCCCACCTCAGCAAGGACCAGACTACACGAAGGCATGAAGGAAGTAGCGAACTGGATGACAGACAGCAGGCTGAAACTGAACACAGAGAAGACGGAGGTTCTCATCCTTGGCCCTACACCCACCGCCTGGGACGACTCCTGGTGGCCTCCCGCCCTAGGCAGCACTCCCCAACCCACCGACCACGCACGCAACCTCGGCTTCATCCTGGACTCATCCCTCTCCATGTCCAGACAGGTCAACTCTGTGACTTCGGCATGCTTCAACACCCGTCGCATGCTCCGCAAGATCTTCCGTTGGATCCCCACCGATACCAGAAAGACCGTCACCCACGCCCTCGTCACCAGTCGCTTGGACTATGGGAACACTCTGTACGCCGGCATCACCATCAAGCTGCAGAGGAAACTTCAACGGATCCAGAACGCTGCTGCACGACTCATCCTGAACATACCCCGCCACCACCACATCTCCGGACACTTGAAGAAACTTCACTGGCTCCCAGTCAACAAGACGATCACCTTCAGACTCCTCACCCATGCACACAAAGCCCTTCACAACCTCGGACCAAAACTCATCAACCACCGCATCTCCTTCTACACTCCTCCGCGCACCCTACGCTGGACCGGACAAGCCCTGGCAGCCGTACCCCGCATCCGCAAAGCCACCGCCGGAGGAAGATCCTTCTCTTTCCTGGCAGCGAAGACCTGGAACTCTCTGCCCAGCCACCTTCGCACCATACCTGACCACCTCTCCTTCAGGAGGCAGCTCAAGACTTGGCTCTTTGAGCACTGACCCCCACCCCCCCCAGCGCCTTGAGATCCTTACGGGTGAGTAGCGCGCTTTATAAATGCGAATGAATGAATGAATGAATGAGTGTTCTTCCTGGTTTGTTCAGATAGAACATACTGGTTGTATTGTCTGTTCGAATGAGGACTGACAAGCCTGTGATGTTGGGAAGAAAGGACTTCAATGTGAGGGCAATAGCCTTGATTTCTAGGTGGCTGATATGGAGTTTTCTGTCCTCTGCTGACCATTTTCCACTTATCCTCAAGTCCTGAAGGTGTGCTTCCCAAACTTCTAGTGATGCATCTGTTGTTATGCTGAAATATGGTAAAGTTTGTTAGTATCCAAGCCTTGTCCTTAGGTTGAGGGGTTGTGTCCACCATAATATCTCTGATTTCATTGTTGGGGTTATGTGAATAGGATCGTCGAACGAGCCCGGTGTCTGGATCCACTGCTCGTCAAGTTGTTGCTGAAGGGGCCTCATGCGTAAGCGACTGTTTGGGACTAGGGAAATGCACGAGGAAATTATTCCCATGAACGATTTGTATATCCAGACAGAAACTGACTTTCTTTTGGAAAGTTTGATTGCAAGTTGGTGAATCTTTGCCTGTCTGTTCTCGGAGGGAAAGGCCTTGTTCTTCACTGTGTCGAGAATGGCTCCCAAGAAAGTCAACCTTGTTGTTGGTTTCAGCTGTGACTTTTGATAATTTGTTGTGAGGCCTAGTCTGCTGAATAAAGAAAGGCAGGTGGCTGTTGCTTCCGCTGTTTGTCTTGAAGTAGGGTCTTTTATCAGCCAATCGTCCAAGTACGGGGATACTTGGATCCCCTGTTGGCTGAGATGAGCAGCCACTGGGGTCAAAATCTGTGTGAAAATTCTGGGGGCAGATTTTAGCCTGAATGGCAACACTCTGAACTGAAAGTGGATCCCTGCTATCTGGAAACGTAGGAATGTGCAATGAGCCGGGTGTACTGGAATATGGAAATACTTGTCTGGAAGATCTAATGAAGTCATGTAATCGTTGTTGTTCAGGAGCTGTTAGATGTCCTGTAGCGTAACCATATGAAAAGTTTGCTTCTTTAGAAAACCGTTTAATTTCTGAAGGTCGAGTATTGGATGCCTTTCTCCCGAGGGTTTCTTAACAAGAAAGAAGTGCAAGAAGAATCCTTTTCCTCTCTGATGTTTTGGAACGGTTTATATCACTCCTTTCTTTATTATGCTGGATAATTCTTTTAAAAGTTGCTTCAATCGAGGCAGTAGTGGGCCTAAAGGGGGACTGTTTGGGGGCTTTTGGAGAAATTCCTCTCAAAATTACATCAAGAATCCACTTGTCAGAAGGTATACTGGACCTTTGTCGGAAATGATGTACTATGTGTCCTCCGATCCGAAATTGTGAGGATGCAGTTGGTATACATTGGAGGTCATAATTTTCTAGGGTCTCTGCCCCTTGCAGGCAACTTTCCTCTCAGAAGCTGTTTATGTGCCGCAGCTGGAGGTTGTCTATATTGCTACTGTTGTCCATATTGTTTACAGTACTGTGGAGACTAGAACTGCCTATATTGTTGGTAGACTGCTCGAAATGAGTAATTTCCCCTTCCTCTAGCTCCTCAAAAAGGCTGCTTACGAAACTGAAGGGTGCCTACAGATCTGGCCGTGTCAGTGTCTGTTTTTATTGATTGTAGGGCATCATCTATATGTTTGCCAAACAATGACTCTCTGTCAAATGGCATATCCAGGATTCTTGTTTGGACTTCCGGGTGGAAGGATGTGGATTTTAACCATCCCTGCCCATGCAACACTGCAGATCCTGCTAACTGTCTGAAACCTGTAGTGGAGATGTCTATGGCGCAGTCGATCAGCCGTGCTGACAGTTGCTCACCCTCCTGTAAGCTCTTACGTGCTTCCGCCTTAGCATCTTCAGGCAGTAAGTTGATGTACGGTGCTATATACGACCACATTTGGCGGTCATAGCGGGCTAGAATGGCCAGCAATATTTGCTGCTTTAACTGTGGTGGCTGCCGGTGTGGAAAATCTCTCTCTGATGCTATCCAGCCTACACCCATTTTTGTCTGGAGGAGATGAAATCGGCACAGAGGTTTTTTTTTGAGCGCCACTATGCAGCTTGCGACACTACTGAATCTGGTTTTGGCTGACCTATGAGGCAAGATGGTGAGTTGTCTGGGGCTTTATATTTTTTCTACAGGCATGGAATGAGCGGAAACACAGTGGATGGGTCCTTTATGGCATTTAGACCCTCCTGTCAAGTAAAGTCCACTATAGGTATGGCCCTTACAGATTTCCTTGCCTGTTCTTTAAAGTCATAAAGAAAACAATCTGTTTCTTTCGTTAACAATTGCAACACACGTCAGTGTATTTATATGATTACTTGTCCCTGCAATCTACAGTACGTAGGTATGACTACCAGACCTGTGAACCAGAGGATTAATGAACACCAAAGTAACATCAGGTGTCCCCGTATCACCACGAAATTGAGCTCCCATTTTTTGGAAGCAAATCATGGTCCGGACGATCTATGGTGGATAGTTCTACAGGTGCCAAGACATAATGATAGTGATTCTAAATACCTATATACTGGCTTGTAACTGATCAGGCATTTGTTGACAGGGAATCTACTTCCATCCTGACTTCTGCCTGAACCCCTGTTTACTTTATCTTATTTTTTTCATTAGACAATGCCTCAGTCATCTTGCTCTATGCCCGATAGATTTTTGATGTATTGAGTATTCGGGCAGTACATTGGTATTTGTTGTTTTATCTCTTTAACCACCTGAGTTATGTGTGGTTATTTTTATTTTCCTTTCTTGACCCTTTTTTGAGGTGACAATGTAGATATATTGAATTACATGGGTCTCGTGAATGTTCATAATGGCCCGTATTCATGCACTTTCGCACTTCCGAGGGTTATTTCTAGTAAGATGGCCGCCACTTCTTCATTCTGGCTTTATTTGAAGTCCGTCTTCTCTTTTTATTAGGGATCAGGCTTCCCGCAAATGGGTGAGCGCTTCCGGCATCGACGCGACTGTTCGCGCGTTGAAATAGGCTATTTAAAAACCTCCCGAGACACCGTGCGCTTGTCTCCAGGCGCGCGTCTCCGGGTAGGTTCAACGCGAGACGGAAAGAAGTTCAAAGTAAGTGCCCCCCCCGTCTCT
Source organism: Pleurodeles waltl (assembly GCF_031143425.1). NCBI lineage: Eukaryota > Metazoa > Chordata > Amphibia > Caudata > Salamandridae > Pleurodeles > Pleurodeles waltl. The sequence continues at coordinate 225,633,854 of NC_090445.1, forward strand.
GGCTTTTTGCTCGCACTTGATTGATAGCGGCAGTTCACCTTTTTACGCTTCACCTAACCAGGACGTTTTTTGATGATATTGTATTGTGTATGAGGACCGTGGGCACAGGTATTTTTAACTGTTAACAAGCGACTGGCTGTTTGCTCCACATTAATATATGTTGTGTATTGACTACTTGTTGGTTGTGTATGACATGGTGGCAATACGCTCCACACAGCCCCCAACAGAGCATTCTGAGTGACTCAATTGATTTTAACCTTTTTTGACATGACATACAAATGTTTGATAAATACTAGGATGATCTTAACATTACTAAGAGTTACATTTAGTGACTGTGTACACATATTATTTGCAGAAAACATTAGTTCCTAATTGACTTATTGTTATGCTTGTTATCTATGCATCATAACATATTCTTTTGTACCTAGTAATTCTTCTTTGATTTGAAACTGACATGTGCCTATGATGCTTTTTCTCTACCATGGGAGAGTAAGCTTTTTCTTACTCTGTTCACTGTGCCACATTTGATGTCTGGGTTTCTGTGTGTCCATCACTCTTTACACTTGGTAGACACTAATGATTTTCTATGTTTCTACTTTTACACAGGACGACCATTCGACTAATTGACGGTGACAAGTAGTCCTCGGTCAGTAAGTGACTTTTTAGCACTTATTTTTCTTTTTATTAGGAGAAGTAGTTGTCTAGGTCCTGATGAAGCACCAAGGGATCAATTTGTTGACCATAGAGGCACAAAACATGTTGACCACTTTTTGTTAGGATTGGGTACTCTACCTTTTCTCCTTTCATGGAGTATAATGGGACATTGTTCCCTGTGTTTACTCCTCTAGTCTTCTTTTTCAATCTTGGCCTGTTCCTTCTTTTCTGAGTTATTAAAATATAATGTCTAAGGTTCAGAGCCAATTTTAAATCACTCGTCTCTCTGATATTTTTGTATTTTCTGCCAGTATTTTCCGCAGACTCATTTACATCTGCTGAAGGATCTTCGGTTGAGTACCTCCACCTTGATTGGGGTGGTCCGCCAGACATTGCAGTGCCGGTCTGACGAGGAGAGTGCCCAATAATGATACTCAGGATCCTACCAGATGCTTGGGGGCTCTCCTGAAAACTCTGGTATGCCTCTATTTCACATACCTTTTGTCTTGGAACAGTGTACTCTTTTTTCTATATCTTTAGTTAACAATGACAGTTCAAATCTTTTAGCTGCATGGTCCATTAAATTGTGGAAGCCTCCAATATCTCCGGTTGGAGAATCCACTGGTGCAGCCTGTGGTGGAGAGGGAGTGGGAACAAGGTAGTCATCCCACTTGTCTTGATTAGATATTTTGTCTCCGATGTTGCCGTCTTCTCCGTCGTCATCTGACGAGGGCACATATTCTACTATGGGTTTCGTCAAGTTAGAAGCGACCTCTTGTGCCGAGGTAATTGGTGTGGAAATTAATGGACTGGACCATGGCAATGGAACAGGTGTTTGAAAAAGTTGCGTCAAAGGTGGAACTTGCGTTATCGGTGTAGCAGGAAGTGAAGATGGAAACCTACGGTAATAGTCTTGAGGTATACTCTGAAGATTTGTTACTAGAGATGCTGGCATAGGAAGAGATTGTTCCTGGTGAAATTCTATACGCTCCCGTTGTCTGTTTGGTCAGCTGAACCGTAATACTCATGGTACTGTTCATTGTCGTTGGCATCAAAGTCTTGGCATTTCACTCTTAGTTGCAATGGGCTACTTGCTGCGCCAATAGGTCCGTCATTATCGGAGTCGCCATCATCATTGAGGAGGTGAATAGGCGGGTAAGGCAGAACTTTACTTGGTGACGTATGTGTTATGATCATATGTTATAATCATATGTGGGTAGAGGTTTCTTTAAGTGTTATGTTGGAAGTGGAATGCTACATTGTGAGGATTCCACAGGGAGACGGTTGGTGGGAGTGAAGAAGGAAGCAGGCAAGAACTGGTTGTGCTGGCTCATCTGTTGGTGGATGCTAATAAAGGGTTTCAATGAAGAAGAAAATGACTTTGTGTCAAGTGGCAACAAGTTACTACTGAGGCATCCCCCCTTCAAAGAACCCATAGGTCCCCAAGACGAACAATGAAGCGTCGTATCATGAAGGGTATTGTATTACATGTTCTCTGTGTTTTCTTGGACTAAATACTTATATAGAAAAGGAAAAAAAACATTACGCTCACTGTCGTCTTGCCCAGGAGCGATCGCGAATGACTAAGCGAGCTGCAGCAGCCTCCGTTGAGGCCGTGCATACTTGAGGAGTCATGCGCTACATTGAAAACATTGCTATTTTAATATATTAATCTATGTTGTTGGCACGTTTCTGCCAGGAACTGTGGCAACGTTCTCCATTTAAGCCACACATTTAGAAGAGTCGCACTGCAGCGGGAGCATTTTCAGCTTTAATATGTTAATGCGCATTACTACCATGTTTCCTGGCACAATCAGCAGCAACACTCGTCTTTAAAGCCACGCATATCTATAGGATTGCGCGTTTCAACATGAGCATTTTAGTTTTGGTATATAAATGCCTCAATTGATCCTTCACTTGCTCGACGCTGTGATATAGTGATTTCTTTGTTAAACTTGAACACCGCCTACAGGAAATGGGAAAAGACTAGAATGCTAACATGATCATAGTGTAATTTCCCATTCAAACTCTGGAACATTCAGGAAGTGGAATAAGGGATTGGAAACAGTACCAAAAAAAAAAAATTGGAAGAAGTACAATTATGAAGAAATAGTGACATTTACAAAGTTTATTTATACCTTTTGGTTCTTGTTACCATTTAAATATTACTGAATTCATAAGATGTCTCGTCAATCTCCTCTCAGTATGTCTCAACCACCACAATTTCTATCTGAACTGGGTGAGCCGATATTACCTTGCAAAAAATTGATAAGCTTGTTTGATTCCTACTTAATTGGTATGGGTGGTGAAAAATTCTCCCCTCCACGGAAACACGGCATTCTCTTGCACAATTTAGGGATTGAGGGGCGGAACATGTATAATAGCCTTGATTTAATAAACATTGGTACTGCTGAAGGCGAACATAGAGATGTTTATGAGATGTCACTCATGATGCTTAAAAAACATTTTGGTGGTTGCATAAATGTTGTTATGGAAATACATACGTTCTTTATGGGAATACAAGCCAGAGATGAAATAGTTGGTAACTATATCGCATCACTCAAGACATTGGCTCAAACATGTGATTTTGCTGAACTAACTGATTCTTTCATACGTGACCAACTTGTACATTGCACCAACAATCCAAGAGTCCAAGAGAAATTATTAGCGAAGAATCCATCTTTACAGGAAGCAATAATTATTGCTGAAAGCATGGAACATGCCATTTTGTGGGCGAAAGAAACAAATCCCAATCCTGCTACCCATATGGATTCTGGTTCCACGTCAATGCTAGCAAGGATTTCAACTTGTGATTGTGTTCAGGATTGTGATCTTGTGCAGAAAGTAACTGGTAAAATGATAATTGGTAGTGATACACAGAAAGAATCCAAGATCAGATGCTATAAGTGTGGGAATAGTGGTCATCTGGCAAACAACCCCATTTGTTTTGCCAGGAATGTTAATTGTAGGAACTGTGTAAAGAAGGGGCATTTAGCGAACGTTTGCAAAAGTTTTAAAGTGAATATGGTTGATGAGTCAGCAAGTAATCAACGGATGATATTACATGTTGATTGTGCAAGCACTGAAAAGCGACAACTCAATGAGAACAAATTAGTTATGCCAAAATGTGATATTGGGATCGGGGGAAAAACTGTTCCAGTCCTTGATGTTCCATCCCCAGGGATTTGGGTTAAATCATATCTCTGTTCTTGGTTAAACCTTCATATTTGTAAGTAAACATAATGTGCTGTGTTACACATTTTGTTTTATCAATGCTTGTTTTACCAATGCTTGTTTGCTAATGGGAGCAGGTGTAGACATGTGCTTCTAATTGGGTGTGGTGACTCATCCACATCTGGAAACTCAACTGCTTTCCTGATTGGATATAAATAGCAAAGCGAAGCATGCCTCCCTGCTTGGCTTTGTTTTGCTTCCTGATCTCAGCATCTGACTTGGCAGTCCAGCCCCTGCTGTCATCCTCGTATTCAGGACTTTTGAGGCAATTCTCTTCTTCGTTCCTGTACCATCTGACACCAGGCATTCCTCCAGCACTCCGGAAAAGATTGCAGCTAAGTGACTAGTATTCTCCAGGGAGTTTGTTCTTTGAGCACCGCGCTTTTCTAGAACAGCTGGTGTATTTCAGACCTCGTATTTTGGCAGGGTGCTTATCTTGAAGAGACAAATGTATTTCTGAACATTCTACATTATTACTGTAGTTACTTGCCTAAATGTGCTTCAGGAAATCTGCTTGAGCTCAAGTACTACAAAAAGTGACAGTGCAATTTTAAAAGAGCATTTACGTGACTTTTCTTTCTCTAATAGCATAACTCTTGGATTTTAAATTGTGTCATTCATGCCTGTGTTTCAGGTTTGAGGAATTTGCTTTTGAAGGGTTTTTCACACACACAGTGAAACCAAACCAAATTATGCCACCCTAACTGTTTGAACCCAGAGTGGACATTTGTATTTCTTGGATTGTTTTTGTTCCTTTTAGTTTAACCCTATGCATGCAGGAAAGTTATATCGGGTATAATTAATGCCCTTGTTTGTCTTTCTTGTGCATGATAAGTGCAACCACAGTTCTAATTGTAGTGTGCAACAGTGAATCTCTGTGAAGCCAGCCCTAGTGTTGCAGTACTTATTGTTATGGTACTCAGTTTGGCTTTTTGGTAATGCAGTGTTAGTAATTGTGCCAACAGTTATTATTATCTAAGAAAAGTGCTGGAGCATGCCGGTGTTCTTCTACCGCTCCCGTTCCCATATCAGAAAGAGAGATTCAGTTTCAAGGAAGTTGAGTGCACTAACTCTACTATCACTCAGTCAACAACGACCTGCCCCCCCGAAGATACAGGGTACCTGGTTGGACCGGAAAGACGTGGCAGTGTTTTGTCTCTTTCTCTTCCACTCCCCCTTTCCTTTTGGGACACCTGCCGGGGTTTCTGTGTCCACCAGGAAGTGCCGAGAGATGTTCCAGGAGGTCGGGGGCATACCATCGCCCCTGCAGACATCCTGGTTTTCAGGTGAGTGGCCCCGTCACAACAGTGAGACAGTGGGGAAAGTTTAAGAAGCCAAATGTGGTGACAATCTCATGGGTTGGCGACATCAGAAGGATTTGGGAATTATTTTGAACCTATATACTCCTGATCAAGTTCTTTCTATTTCGAATTTGGGTGATGATGCAGATTGTACATGGTTCCACGGACGTTTTTAGTGATAAGCTGGGACTGCTGAAAATTTTCAAACACAAAATCATTTTAAAGTCCAATGCTAAAACCAGTTGTATACAAAGTGAGAAAGGTACCACATTTGATGTTGCAGCCATTACAAACAGAACTCAACAGGTTACTGAGTTTAGGTGTCATAGAGGAGATTGAAGCCTCAGAGTGGTTGGCGCCTATGGTTTTGGCTCCTAAGGATAACGGGTCAAAAATTAGGTTGTGTGTTGATCTTAGGGGTCGCAACCAATGTATATGGGTGGACCAACAACCGATGCCTAATATTAATGAGTCTCTGACTATGCTGACTGGAGCTAATGTTTTCAGTGTTATGGACTTATCAGCAGCATACCATCAGATTCTGCGTCATGAGGATTCAAGACATCTTACTTCTTTTGTTACTCCTTTGGGGGCATTCAGGTTTGTTAGGATGCCTTCTGGGTTAGCTTCTGTTGCTGCCTGTTTCCAAGGGTCTTGATTCTGTTTTATTTTTTCAGGATGATATTCTTGTTTATGGTGAGGACACTGAGAAGCATTATGTTATCTTAAAAGCAGTGCTTGAGAGATTGAGTGAAAATGGATTAACCTTGAAGAGAGAAAAATGTAAGTTCAGAGTTGGTACTGTTTCATTTCTAGGTCACACAATCTCTGGTGATGGCATTACCAAAAGTGGAGTTGGCTAAGTCAATCATGTCAGTACCAACACCTGTTGACAAGGATAAAGTATGGTCATTCCTTGGACCTGCTGAGTATTACTCTAAGTTTGTTAAGAATTTTGCGAGTGTAGTTCAGCCTTTGAGAATGATTCTGAAGAAAGGTGTGAAGTTTGAATGGTCTCCAGAATGTGAAGGAGCGTTTAATGCAGTGAAGGATAACATTGGAAAAATGCCCACTTTGGGACATTTTGACGTAAAACATAAAACATTCTTGACCACTGATGCCAGTCTAAAGGGCCTTCGTGCAGGTCTCTCTCGACTAGTGGATGTACAGGAAAGGTTGGTAGCTTTTGCTTCGCGTTCTCTTAAGGGGCCGGAAGAACGCTATTCAGTGATAGAACGTGAGGCATTAGCCTGCACCTGGGCCATAAATAATTTTAAATATTTTCTGTGGGGTTTACCATTTATACCCAGGAGTGACCACAAGCCCCTGGTGCAGATGTTTACCTGCCGGAATATTGAGAGTACTACACCACAAACCAAACGTTGGGTAGAAAGTTTATTGGATTTTAATTTCCTTGTGGGATATTATTCCGGAAAAAAGAATATCCCTGCTGATTTCCTTTCTAGGTCGTCATTATTTGATTGCAGTCTGGATGAGCGAGTTCCTGTATTATGGGTTAAATAATCCGCTTTTCACAAGGTACAATGGAATGAGGAATGTGGTAAGGACACTGTTCGCAGACTAGTTATGGACTATGTAGTACAAGGGTGGCCTTGTTTAAATAACTGTCAGGAAGGTACTAAAGCATTTTGGAGCGTTAAGGGCGAATTAAGCATCATAGATGTCAATTTGTATAGGGACAGCAGATTAGTTCCACCTACAGGCTTATACTAGAAATCGATTAATTTGGCCCATGAGGGGCATTTGGGTAGGAACGTTACCAAAGCTAGTATCAGAGAATGTTCTTGGTGGCCAGGTTTAGACAAACAGGTAGAGGTGATTGTGAAGGACTGTATACAATGTGCCAGAAATGACAAGTCCAAGGTTATACGGACTGCCCCTGTTTCCCAGGTTTCTGTTCCTGATAAACCATGGGTCAAATTGGGTTTGGATTTGGTTGGGCCATTTGAAACCTTACCACTCAGAGAAAGATTTGTGATTGTTCTGGTTGATTACACTTCTAAGTGGGTCACTGCTAGTTGCGTCATTCTATTACCACTAAAACTGTAATAGAGTTTTTGACTGATGTACATGCTTGTGAGGGAATTACAAAGGTAACAGTGACTGATAATGTGGTCCAATTCACCTCATTAGAAATAAAGAGTTTCCTTAAAGACCTAGCAATCTCCCATTACGGTACTGCACTTTATGCTTCTCAGGCTAATGGTTTGGTTGAGAAAATTAATCAGTTGGTGAAAGCGAGAATTCAGATAGCTCTCGAGAACATGGTACCTTTGAATGTTTGTGCTGAGAGAGAAATTAAGGGCCTATAGGAATGCACCCAATGTTGTTACTGGGATGTCTCCTTTCCGTATTTTGAAAGGCAGGTTAGCGGGTTCTAAATTGAATCCTTTGTGGTTACATTTTAAAACTCGAGATGGTGCAGTGTCTAAAAGCTCTTAATTTGTTCATGCCAGAGTGATTGCAAATCAGGCTAAATATAAGAAGAGGTTTGATGAAAGACATTGTGTGCATCAGAAGAATTGGCGTGAGGGAGATTTGGTGTTTGTCAAGAAACCACAGTGGTGTCCAAAGGAGAATCCAAATACACAGGACCGAGGAAGATTACGAAAGTGGTGAAATTTGGAGTATGTCTTGCCTAGCCAAATGTACCAAGAGTGTGGGTGAACAAAGAAACGATTTGCCTAATTTGGGTGAGAGTGAAGGGTTGAGCAGAAGTGTGAGGAACATAACTTATCCTAAACATCTTATGGACTTTGTGAATTAGACAATGAAATGTCGTATAATTATACATTTGATTAATGTTAGTATACATTTTGTAGAAGTATTTTCAAGTGATTCTTTTTTGTCATTTGTTTACATATTTGCCATGATCTTTCTGTTATATGTATATATCTATGTTATTTTATTATTATTATTTCTTTAATATTGTTTATAAAGGGGGAAGATGTGTTATGATCATATGTTATAATCATATGTGGGTAGAGGTTTCTTTAAGTGTTATGTTGGAAGTGGATTCTACATTGTGAGGATTCCACAGGGAGACGGTTGGTGGGAGTGAAGAAGGCAGCAGGCAAGAACTGGTTATGCTGGTTCAACTGTTAGTGGATGCTAAAAAAGGGTTTCATTAAAGAAGAAAACAACTTTGTGTCAGTATGCATAGGCAGAATTACGGGATCAGATAATCTGTTTTTTAGTGGTATGAGGGATAGTGGTGGAAATGATCTTTCATATTGTGAAATGGTAGAATGGTGTAGTCTTGTCATTCCAGGATCTGGAATAGTCGTCGACTGAGTCATCGTCGACGAGACAGCCACCGTAGACAGTGTGGTCGTCAACGGAATCTAGATGACGAGGTCTTCTTTGTTGATGTCATCCTCGTCAACAAGCTCTTCGTCGATGAGGTCGTCAACGAGGTTAAAGCATACTGTTCTTGTGCCGTCGACGGTGTGTGTGCCGACGAGGAACTGGAATAGGTCGTTGTCTATAGGACATCTGATGAACAGTGTTTGATAGCCTTCACTAGTACGATCGTCGTCGAGGACAGCGGAGACAATGCCAGAATCATAGGAGAACTTGGTGAAGTGAAAGTAGGAGTTACCGTTGTCGTTCTTACCATTGACGATGGCGTCAACGGTGGTTTATTCGTCGCAGTTTTCGTCGACGCTGAATCCGATTTTCTTACTCTCAATGTCGACGGAGACGATTGTGAGGCATCTTTAAGGACGGTTCCCTTCAGTGAAGGAGTAGTGGGCAGAGACTTAGGTAAGAGTTGTTTGGAGGTTGAAAGTTGATCTTTGTACCTCTTCTCCTGGTCACTGTCAGTATGTTTGGATTTTTTACTGACTTTTGTCTTTGGCTACGAAGAATGTTTTTCTTCAATTCTCTGCCTCTTACTAGAAGGTGTGGCAGTGAGGAATTATCTCTGTCCTTCTCAGATAAAGGATATTCTCTGGTCTTAATTCTCTGAAGCCACAATAAAAGTTTACATTCTCTGTCCTTTAAAGTTTTTTGAGAGAAGGTTCAGCAGATTTTACAGTCTTTTACCTTATGATCCAGATATAAACAATAAACACATTGCTTGTGAGGATCCTCTGAATGAAGTATCTTCTTTCCACAGGTGTCACAAGGCCTGAAAAGGCTTTTTTTCGAAATATGGGTCATATCCAGTCTAGTTGTCGTAATAATTCTTAAAGAAAGTAGTTCTTTTTATAATGTTGTAAGGAAAAAACGGTATTTGAGCAGAGCTCAAGGACACTCCCTTCACACGAAGTGCAGGAGAAAATCTGAAGGAAACAGCCTCTGTTGGGAGTGTTGTCGAAGGTGCTGGTGTCTGATTGGTCATATGTCAAGTTTAGTCCTTTTTAAAAAAAAAAGGAAGTAGATAGGCTATTAAACAAAATGTGCAGACGGGGAATATTCAATCATGTGAATCTATGAAAGATCCAATACTGGAGAAGATGTGCTATGTTCATTTAAGTTACTGCTCGTGCTCTTAGGCATTGTTGTTCCCTTAACAACAGGGAGAGTCTAGATTGTTAAGGCAAGCTGAGTTTGCCGGAGGAGGAAGCAGCAACAAGCCGAGTGGAGGTTTTGTATGCTGTTTGGTGTTCCAGTCTTCATTAAATCTCTTGAACTACATAAGGAGTCACTTCACTGTATACTACACATACTGATTTTGTGTCTGATAATTTTATTTAGCTGTGGACTGAGCTTACCATTTTAACTTGGCAACTTAGCACTCTTAGGAGTGAACCCCTGTGTGCTGTTTGTGTGTGAGGCAGTATACTGTGGGAGTGTTGCACGTTATGCCAATGACACTTATTGTGGGGGTCATATTTTTTGCCCAAAATGTTCTCACTTTTACTTGATCTTACAGTTTCTGGTGATGGGGCAGAGATCCGGCAACCCAAACCGTACTTACTTTTATGTTGCTGGTGATGGGCATCTGCGTTGCACACAAACCATTCTTGCTTTTACTTGTGCTGGGTTATATCAGACATTAATTACTGTTACTGGTGATGGGGCACCTGTGTTGCAACCAACCCATACTAATTATTACATGTCTTGGGGTATAGTAAATACACCAAGACATTTCTTACTGTTGCCGATGATGGGGCATGTTCGTGGGGCCCCTACCATATTTTCTGTTGTGTGTGTTGGGGCATAGTATTTGCACCCAGACACTGATTTGTGATGGGCTTGCTAGGTGCAACCCAAACAACCCTTACATTTTTACTTCTTACTATTGCTGGTGGTGGGGCCATTTTCTTTACGCTCAAATCTTTTCTTTGGGGCATATGTGTTGCACCCGCAGGGGCATATGTTTTCGCACTTCATTGTATCTACCTATGTGGTTGGTTGATGGGGCTGGTGTATTGCACCCGTCGGGCACATGTAATGCACCCTTGTGCTATATTATAAAGTCTATGTCTCTAGTTTGGGGTGTTACTAATTTTGCACCTCAATATTTTATTTTCTGCTGAGGGGGGAGAGTATGTGTGGTACTCCCATGTGATTTGTTCCCCTCTCCTTAGTATTTCTGTTTAGGACTGTTAGTCCACGTGATTGTTATTTCTGATCCTGCATTATCATTATTTCCTTCTCTGGTCCATTTACTTTATGTAATGTGTGACTGAATTTGCACGTCCATCATCTGTCTTCTTTTTATGACCTTTAGTATTACTCCCTATCTGCATTGATATTTTACATTGTTCCTGTAAAGAAGGGAGTGTGTGGTACCCTCATTTCTATGCCATGCATTATCTCTCTAGATATATGTCCCCTGCTGCTCAGTCAGTGTGACTGTGAAGTAATAGAGTGCTGCTGTGTGCATGGTTTAAGTGAGTGCCAGTTGGAATGTATGGGTGTGAGCAGCAAGGATACTACTCCTAGTGGGGCCTTTCTGATACCTTCATAACATCTCCTACTCTAACCTGAGATTCTTATCTTGTGACTAACTCTTATGCTGTTTCCCCTATACTACTGTTTACCCAGCATCTTCATTTACACAATCGTGTTGCCATTAGTACTAAAAGGTAGGGTCTATATGAGGCTTAGGATGTGGAGTTGGAGAGCGTTGGTGTCCACACAGATAAGTGATCACATTCAAAAGAACATTCCAAGATGTCCTCAGGAATAGTGACTTCAAAATGTTAACCATCATACTGTATTGCTGGTGTCTATGGGGCCTATAACTATAACCATAGCACAATAACTTATACTTTCCACTATTATGGGTTATTTATAGAAAGACGTTTGTTCTTTATTATAGCAAGACACACCACAATTACAGTTAAGAGGTACTTGGCTTAGTACAAGCAGAAAAGCAGGCTGAATGGATTTTCAAAGGGAAATGACTGCTCTAACAAAGACATGACATTTATGATGTGTGTTGGTTTTCAGACAGCTACAATAATCAACAGGGGTAAGTGGTCTAGAGTTTAACAATGTCAATGTTGCTAGTATCTCCTCTCAAAGTATAATGTAATTATTCCCCGATCTTAACAGTACTTCTACTGTTAGTAACCTCAGAGATATTTACTATTTACAGACAAATATATTTATGAGAAAGATAGGGATTATGCTTAGTATTTAGTACAGGTGACATTCTAATATAAAACACAACCATTCACCTGTAACTTGTTTCAGTTACGAAATAAACACAATGCTTTATGCCTAAATCATTTGGGTCAGTGTTTTTATAACTGACACACGGTGTGTACAATGTAGCTTGTGTATTAAGAGCTCTACATAAAACTGGTGCCAGAATGCAGCGGGCGGAATATTGTCTGACATACATTTTGTTTCCTAAATATGTCCATAAAAATGTCACTCCACTTACGTTAATACTAGAAAATCTACAACCAATTAGATGATATTTTAGTAAATATTTAGGACAAACATTTAAGTCGAATTGGGTTTCTCTACAATATTCTCAGAAACAGTCCTCTGTATATTGCCTGCCTTAAAAGTCTACTATCCTTGAATTTTTTTCTTGAAATATATTTCCACTGTAACACATCCCACTGTTATTTAAAAGTGCTCAGATCGACTTACCCTCATGAAACTGACACACTGACACCACGCCTCCCAGTGTACTCCAACAGCAGCAGCTCTTCTAATGTATGTATGTAATAGGTGCTATAGTACTTAGAACAACTGTAGGGAAGTAAGGCACTCCACGAAGAAGAGAACTGATTTTGCTTTAGGTCATAATTTTGTGTAATTCTGATCACTGTCAAAAAAAAGACACAGCTTGTTGTTTTTATGCAAGTAATGTATGATTACTTTTAAGAAACCTTCTCTTTGACATTTTTCCCTAGCTTGGTGAAGATGGGCCTATTAGTGTTCAAAATATTGATGAAGATCCCTTGACGGAGAATGAAAAGAGTTGCCTGGGCACATAGCATCTTGGGTTGTCGCAAGATTAACTGTCTTTTAAAACAATAAAGAGGCTGACACACATTATGGCTGTCTTTTTCTCTTTGGAAAATACAAATGGAAAAAATACTGTTTAATTTAAAAGGGTTTCCAATATCTGATGTCCAGGAAAGTATATGTGAAAGCTCTCTTGGTTAAAAAAAGTTAATTCAGTCGAAATAGTTTTAATCATATTGTCTTTGATAGCCCTATTTGGTTGCTTCACCAGCAGAGAGGGATTGGGGGAGCAGTGGTTAGGAGTTCGTAAACAAAGTAGTCTGCAATTTCACGGCATTAGTGAAATATGCTACTTTATTATTTATAGATAGTTTCCAACTGATGACTCAGTGAGTAATCAATTGAAGTCTTCTCGGAAAAGAAAAGATGATCTGAACACGAAAATCAGTTAAATCCAGTTTAGGATTTAAAAACCTCATTTTGGTTGAAAGACTGCACAAACTGTTTAGATTTTAATCACAATCACAATCTATTAGGTACTAAAAAGGAATGAGGCAAAACCTGCTTAAAATAGCCTTTAAGATGCATTCATATTGTTCACCCCATAGTGGCAATTTCATCTGTACTACATGTCAACGGTTTTCCTTGGTGTCTAATTACCAAACTGTTAAAATGTGTCTTTTGCTAAAAGTCTTAAAAAATCATCAGAATGCTACTTACAACAAGTATCTGGAACAGATGTCTGTGCACGGAACTTTCATATCCAGGCATACACCAAGAAACTTTAACTTATGTTTTTGGCCTCCTACATTCAAACCTTCACTGAAATGATAAAGGTGATGTACTAAAATATAAAATGTTTCAGTAAAAGGCAGAACAATCCACAAATTCCAGCTGCTGTTGCGATAGCAGCCAACCGGATGGGGATATAATCCAGTGAGCTGTCAAGACTAGCATGAAGTTCCAACACCTGTCGGCGTGTGGTTTCCCTGTCTCCAGAGTTGTCAATCACATGATCGGCAAGCCTGCGCTTCTCATCAAGGGATAGCTGCGATAAGATTCGTGCCACTGCATCGGGCTGTGATAGGTTGTTTCGCTTCATCAGGCGGGACAGCTGACTCTGAGGATCACTGGGAGAGAATGGGAGAACAAGTAAAAAAACGTAGATATGAGCATCAAAGTTGATGCGTTCACCTAACCATGGAACGCACCAATGCACACTCCGGATAGCACATCCTCATAAGCCAAATCAGACTCTGGTCTTTGATGGACACCTTTGAATTATTTAGAATGTCACCTCTGAACTATTAAATCATTGCACTTCCACACCAATGGCACTCTGTGTGCTATACAAATACCAACAATGATACATACATAACATATATTGTTTACCAATGGTGCCAAAAAGAGACAGCACTCAGAAATGTCAGCTCGGCCACTAAACATTGCAGTCGAATGTCTTATCATGGGTATTACTTCATGACTCAAGTACAAACAAAGGAGACTCTGTAGTCCACTTCATTGTAAATTCAAATTTAGTTCCGGCAAGCAAGAAACTGAAGTTCTCCATTTTATCGAGGAGCAAGAATAGACTTTAACAGTACAAGCTTCCATCACTTATTGTCCTGACAACTTGCCCTAAATATGATCAGCATGAGCCTAATCTACATATCATGAGAGGATTATTTTATTTACATTTTCATCATTTCCACTGACATTATGTATTTTACATTGGAAGCAGATCTCAATCTCAAATTATATTCAACTCACAGCTTTCCGATGAAAATTATTAACAGAGACTAGGATACTGAGTACCCGATTTAGAGCTTGGCAGAGGGGGTTACTCTGTAATAAAAGAGATGGATATCGTGTCCAACGTATTACGATCCCATAATGACCTATGAAGATCGTAATATGGCGGACAAGATATCTGTCACGTTTGTGACAGAGTAACCTGTCCGCCATACTCTAAATCAGGCCCTAAGTCTGTATGTCTATGCACTGTGATGGTGTTCAGTTTGTTTATAAGCAATACCTTACTGTGTCAACTAAGGTATAGCAAGTGAAAACAATTCGACTAGCATCACGAAACGTCAGCCAAGTGGGTAAACTAAGATTAGAACTCACGTCTCCCTCTTCCAAATCCTGTAACTTTCCCAGTAGACACATCAACATAAATTATATGGCAAGAAATTGTTGACTTCTCTGGAAATATCACCTTTTAGGCAAAAAACATAGTGAGGCTCTAAGAGAATGCAATTCTTCATTTCTACAGCATAATGTGCCAACTCTATTTTGTTGTGACGTCTGTATTCACACAGATTGATCACCTGATGTCCTATGTTGCAAAGAACACAACTAGAAAGAACAGCACACGTTAGTCATTATACTTACTGCATTATGTGCACCTCTTTGAAAATATCCCATATGGAAGATTTATTTCTAAGGATGACACATTTGGTACCAATTGATATGAGTAATAGCTTGATAGTCCCGACGTCTATCCGCCCAACTAGCACATCTCGAGGATCCCCCACTATGTGTCCTCAAGATAAACAATGGTTTTTGTCATTACGGACCAGGGATATATGCAACCTACATACCAGAGCTCGAATTATTCTCTACTGAATCACCGAGTAATGCGAGTCCTTTACTACTTTCAAGTGCTTTCATGAGAAAAAATAAAGCAAAACGAGTCAGATTGTGTCTAACGATATTTTACATGTCCTTCCCTTGCCTAAGCAATGCAATGAAAAGGAGAATCGCCGAATGGGTGGGATTTTTAAAGGGCTTTTGAAGAGTCTGTTTCCATATCCGAATCCTAAACTGGTTTACAATCACTTCACCACACATTGTTTTATTTTCCTACTTGAAGGTTAAGCAGAGTTTTCAATTAGCACAGAGCATTATTGAGCGGAGACCTCTTTCAATGTACTCGATTCCTTTCACGTACCAGTAAACCAGGATCGTGTGTTTCATAAAGCAGGTGAGCCTGCTGCTCTCAAACAGCAGCGGGATGTCCAGAATGACAAACCGGTAGCCTGAAAAGTGTAGGAAAAAAACGCTAATTAAGAATGCTTTTGGGTACGTTCCAACACAGAAAGAACATCATCTACATTCCTTGATGGAAAACGTGCTAAATCAAGTTAGGTAAATGATAGGAATTCAGGGGAACTGGGTGAATTAGTGCCCGCTGTGGTGGTTAATTTCTCAGATTGCTGTCTTCCAACTGCGAGAAAACCATTGCTCAATCCACATAAGACATAAAATTAACTATTGGCACTCATAGGTGTTTTACATTCAGTAACCATATTCAACATTTGCAAGGGCACAGACCATCACATTATCTGTACTTGTGCAACAGTGAGATAAGCTCCAAGGGAAACGCTGCTGGTTCTCTGCAAGTTAATCACCAATATAAATATTGACTGGGGTACGAAAAGCAATACTGTATGAACTTGCATATCACTGGTGTCACGCCTAAATGGCAATAGACCAACACAAGGCTTCTCATAAATTCTCCCCAAGGAATAGGGAGGGTCACATTTCGAAGAACTGTCAACGATTGGTTGTTTATCCAGGATAGATAGACAGACACAGTGAAGCTCGTTGTACAAGGTAACAACCATGGTTATTAGGTTTGAAGCTTACACACCAACAGGAGGCTGTAGTGTATTTCCACAAACTACAGGAGGCACTGTGAATTTCATTTGATTTATTCAGGAGAGCAAGCAGTTAAATGTCCAGCCCTACGCTCAGCTCTCTCCCAACTGAAATCCCCCCACATTCTAGAATGCCCACTACTATGGCAACTGTCTATCTGGCTACCACAGATACCACATATCTTCCCCTATTCACAAAACTAAAAGTAAACACTACTATAGAACTGCATTATCATACAAAAATGACTACACCTGCTATAAAATCGCACACTATAAAATAGTTATGATACTACTAAAGAATAGCATTACTAATAATAACTACCCACACAAAATCCTTCACCTTTGCAGGAAGGAATACTATTCTTCCTCCATGTGTAGTGGTTGACTTCCCACTCTGAGTAGTGGTCAACTTGTTCATTTCAAGACCATCAGCATTTAATACGCAGCTATCATATATACATTTCTCAACCACACTTCCCTCTTCTCCTTCACCAGTTCCATTCCCTCCCTGCTGGCAATTGGTAGCACCTGGATTTGCAGAATTAAACACCTTCTCTTCCAGCTCGTGACTGCTTCCACTAGGATTACCATCTTCATCATCCTGCCACCACCACAACCCTCGAGTTCCATCTCCGTTTCCTTCTCTCATACATTTCCCATGACAACACTTTATTACACCTGGCCAAAAATGCTAGATCTTCCCATCAGATAACTTAGCTGAACAAGAGTAAGCCTCTTTTACCTGGATAGGTTGTGAGAATTTACTACTTCCTTTTTTGATCTTGCGATTCAGCTTCAGGCATACACACTCACCCTTTTGGAAATCAAAATCCTTCACTCTATTCCTCCTACCATAATACTCTGTATACCGCTTCTGAGCCAACTCCAGATTTTCCTTAATTACTTTAGGTGACCGTTTTTTTCTAGTTTAGAAGACATCCGTACATTTTTGTCCTTAGTGAAAGGCTCACATTCCTTCAGATCTTTGAAAGGGCTATATCCTGACACAGAAGTTATGATTCTTTAAGCCAAATCAATCTACTCACTTCCCCTTTCGCAATCCTTCCCTGCTTTAACTGCAGCTTGAACACTCCTCATAATTACCCTGTTAAATATTTCCACACTACCATTCCCCTAAGAATGATAGACTGCTTTGTTCGCTGGCTCAAACCCATTTCTGGAAAGAAAATCATGCAGCAAATTGCTAACCATTGTCCCTATAGCATGTGGTTACTTATTATCTGAATTATAGATGTGCATGTCACTGAAGTATATAACATAATGATGACCAACAATACAATGTTATAAGAAATAGTTGCAATGGTAATATTAATTGTGGCTTATTAGCTGTACAGTCACCAGAGTATGGCTGGCAGGCTAACTGCGGTAGTGTGCGCTTCTGGGTGTGCACATCTCCATGACTGCTGGCATAGTTGTCCAACGCAAAACAGAAGTGAGATTCACAACTTCCAAGTCACGCCGACTTAACATAGTATGGCTGCAACATTACATATGATGTCTTAATGCAAGCTAAAACAATGTCAGAGTAGAATGACTTGCAGCCTGAACCAAGATGGCCGCGACTTTGCTTAGCGACATAATGAACACGAGCCACTTATATAGGTCTGCCTGAACATGATGACTCGCACTGAGAGCTCGCTCTACTGCTTGTGCTGGGAGCTTGTGCAATTGCTTGCTCCAGGAGCTTGTGCTACAATACTGCATCTGCTGCTTGCCATCAAGAACAGCACCGCAGTCCTGCTTCCTGCCAGCTGTGCCGCAACCTGCTGGCTGCACCACCAACAAAGACCTCCCTTACCACCACCAGGCAGTCTCTCACTGGAAGCCTGCAGTCCGCCATCCAAAGTCTCCTGCAGTGGAGCCTCAAATTGGAGATCAATCCTGCGATCTTCTGGAAAACTTCTGCTCTGTGAGTAACTTGTCGCCCAATCTGTAATGTATTTCTACAAACTACAGGTGGCAATATGAATTTCAGTTGATTTATTCAGGACAGCAGTCAGTTAATATCTGCTCCTAAGCTCATCTCTCTCCCAACGGTCCTCTCCTCACATTCTAGGAACCCGTATACATGGCAACTGTTGTCAATGGTATCTGGCTACCCCAGAGGTCCACCAAGTAAAAGCACATTACACCAACTTTATGTGAGTGGTATATGCGGGGATTGTGGGGTGGAGGGTGTAGTTGGGACCTGGGAATCTACCTGAGGTCTCTACCCAACCTGAGATGATGGTCACAGGGTCATTCTGCTCGTGTGGTGGCAATACATTTGAATCTTCTACAGGGCATTCATATGCCATCCTATGGAGCACTAGGCAGAAATGAGTGAACATATGGCTCAAGAACAGTTTACTTACTTTAGATAAAGGTATTTATTATGAATATATAGCCTTATGTGAAACATTTACAGGTCCAGATTGGATGGACATTTTATTTTCATAGCCACAGCTGCATTTGCGAGGCTCCACAGGAAGAGACACAGTGAGTCCAAATAAGGTGCCACATGCACTGGTGATCTCTGTTCTGTCAAATGTCTTTTGCCCCACAAAGGTTAGAGACAAAACATGGTGGAACCAAGAAAGAGGCAAATAAAAGACAATTCACTTCCTCAGAGAGTGGAGATGGGAGGAATATGGCAGACTCTAAACACTCATCAGGAAGAACCTTACCAAAGGTGACTAACTTGGTCAGCTAATGGTTACTTGTTTCTACTGTGTTCTCATAGGAATAAATCCCTTACCAGTCTGTGAAAGCTGGAGGGCTCAAGTAAATATATACTTAGTATATAGGAATCTTTGTGATACAGCTCTGATAAATCGTCATTCTCCTTCACATAAGCATTTAAAAATAACAGTGCTTCGAGAAGGAATGCATAGAAACACGAGTAGCCAGCCACTTGACAATTCAGTTGATTTGCCAGGTGGCTCTAAAAAATGTCTGAATCTGAAGTGTTGCCACCAGTCCACCTGGCTTGATGCCTTCTGGGGCATCCTTTCCCACCTGCTCATAACACCCGTCACCTAGGTAAAGCTACTTGAAAAATGTGTATTTCTCCTTACCAAGTTTTGGTGTTTCCGACCAGCTAGGATAGTTATCATCTATTCTCAGATCCTTTTGTCCTGAGGGGGCTATTGGTCGTATAACGACTGAAGGCGCTTCCGCAGTGTAATGTGTGCAACCTCAAAGACGTTGAGAGAAGTGAAGGGAAAGTAAAACAAGCATTTGCAATGCAACGGGTCTCGCATTTCTCTGAGTTAGAGCTATTAGCAGTTGTAACCTCCCAACCGGACTTTTTTTGCCACATTAAACCTATCGGCAAAAGTGCAATTATCTACGCAATAGGCAAAAGTGCAATTAACTATGTAACAGGACGATGTCATGCAAAGCGCTCGACTTCTGCCAAGCGAGATCGCGCTGCGAAAAAAGATAAAAAGTAGTCCACAAACCAGACGGAAAACAGCGAGCCTCGCATGTTTTCAGTACTTGGTCGCTGTGCTCGAGGAGGGCTAACCACTGGAAAAGGCATGATGCATGCATGCCTTCTACTAATGAAAGCAACCATATTTTGAAAGGCAAGCCCACGAACCAATGAAAGACACTGACGTGACATAGGCGGGGCTCCGAGCCCTTTTCTAACTACTAATGCGTCTCGCAAGCAAAACGCATGCGCAAGCGCATGCGACGCAGGCTCGACCCTAAAAATAGTGTTCCATGTGGGTTGGGGCATTGGGCCTCCGGCAGTGAGCGCATGTCCGACTTCCCAAGGGGAGCCTGTGCAGGTGCGATTAAGAGCAGCAGGCTCCAGGCTGTGGGCTTGGTGAGCAGAAGAGCACTGAAAATGCAGCTTTTCCTGCCTATGGTCATACCACCCTGAATGCGCCCGATCTCGAAAACTAAGCAGGGTCGGGCCTGGTTAGTGCTTGGATGGGAGACCGCCTGGGAATACCAGGTGCTGTAGGAATTTTGCCTCTCGCAGACACTAGGTGCTGCACATCTTAGCTCAATTACACAGCTTCCTCGCTAATTTCATTTTCAACTTTTTATTTCCTGCACTCTTTTTTTCCTGTCTTAAAAAAAAGAAATAAAAAAGAACAACAATAACACTAAAATACACACTTTCCAAAGGAAAACTTACAATTATTCTGCACTTTACACTCAGCCCAAGGTGAAGAAAACATTTGCTCCACGACGGGCAAAGGGATCCCTAGCTAAGGCTTTGCTTTCTTGCGGTAAGCATATGCGTGAGTTCTTAAGACAAGATCTCACTTCTTGTGATGTCATTTCCTGTCAGGTCATGAGTTGTGATGCCACTACCTGTGATTCCAGGTGTGATTACACACGTCATGGTGTCATGTACCGTGATGTCACTTGCATAGTGTCTAAATTGGTCAGTCCCCCCACTTATTTTCTTTAAGACTTGTACCATGAATAAGCCTTAGCCCCCAAGAAATAGTGCTTGAGCCCACTATTGGCAACCAAATAGAAAAAAATCAGCACAGCGTGTCCGAAATGTGATAAAAGGACGATGACGTATTCAGTGTGGAAGAATGAAATGAGTTGCAGACACTAGTGTAACAGAGTCCAAAAGCTGAGCATTCCAGAAACAGGGAATTAAAAAGAGGAAAGGTGTGTACAATTTGAGTTGTTGTAAAAGCATTCCAAAGCATTTTCTGGCATTTCATGGCACTGTCATTAACTCAACGATTCATTTATCGACCACAGAAAGAATGGGTGAGCAGGGCGTGTGCAGAATAAAACCTCCAACATAGGAAAACATCCCAGCAGAGAGCACATGACCCACTGTTGCATCCTAAGCATTAAACTACAGACCTCTGTCTCTTTCAGTTTGGCCTGTATTGTAAGAAGGGGCATTATTAAGCATGTTGTTTGAGAAAGGATTCCATGATGAAAGATCTGATTTTTTCAACAACTCCTAAATACTTTCTGTGGGACCCTGGTTTGACAAAAGTAAAGAAAAGACTGGCCACCCTCTGCCTGTAGGGCATGGCGATTTTGTTGCAGAAGGCACTTACAGAGTGACAGAGCCTCTCCATTGAGTGAAAAAAGAGCAAGAAGAGGGCTTGCCTTCCCGTTTATTTCTGGATTTGTTAAGGTAGTGTAGAAGAGATATTTCGGCCGGCCAGAGTGAATGGAGGTGTCACCACTCAGTGGGATAACGAAGAGAGAACTCCTGCATAGCAGCAACTAATCGTCCTTAGGAGGGGAGAATGAACGCTGCTGCTTGTCATGCCCTAAGGAGGGGCCCAAGGAGGCGCAGCGTGTGAAGATGAGAGAATCGGACGTAACGCAGAGCATTTTAAACAGCACATGCTGTGTGAGGTCAGGGATGTCCATTGTAATTGAGTGTGTGAGAGGGGCCATCTGATAGTCGTGCTAGGTTGGGGAGGGGATTCTGCAGCGTGTGAAGATGAGAGAATTGGACGTAACCCAGGGCATTTTAAATAGAGGAGTTAAGGAGCATTTTCAATGCAACGGGTCACGCTTTTGCTAGAGTTAGAGCTATTACCGTTGTAAACTCCTAACTGGACTTTTCTGGCCACACAAATGAAAAGAAAAAAAACGCAGCGTGATCGCCCTGGGGTTTACATAGCGCAATCACACTGTGTTTTTTATCATTTGTGTGGCAAGAAAAGTCCGGTTAGGAGTTTACAAAGCTCGGGGTGGGGTGAAGGAATGTAATGCTCTTGTGTTTGCTCGAGTTGGAGCTCCTAGCGTTGTAAATTACTGAGTGGACATTTCTTGCCACACAGACTAAAAATAAAGAGAGCGAGGGCGACCTGGCCCTGGAAAAGCTCCAGTCTGCTGTTGTTTTATGTTTACAGAGGGAACTGGTGGGGAGGAGGGACTGAACAAGCACCCACACTGTTGAGGTTCAACAGGCAAATGCCCCCAAAAAGTCCCTTACAGAAGAGATACACAGGACATAGCGCAATTACACAGTACTTTGTGCTGCTCCCAAAGTGAAAAAAGCGGCAGAACTGACCACTAGCAAACAAGGATTTTTGAATGACACTGCAACTAACAAATCAAAATGCTGGAACTCACTCTATTGTATACTTTAGTATACAGCAGGCCGAACGCTAACGCTCGACCTAAAAACAATATCACTCGAGACAATTGAAATTAGGAATGATATTTGGGGAAAAGAGGTTTAAAGTGCCAATGTCACTCTACCTTTATGAAGCAAAGTAAATCAGGGTGGGGAGTGGAAATAGCACAAGCAGCTCCACTCGATTAAATTATTGCTACTAAAGGAATAATTATCTAGGTCGGGACTATTTGAGGACAAGATTGCAATAGTAGAAATGGGGTGCCCAAGAGCAAAGTCTGTGCAAGGTGAAGATCCCAATGGGTGCAACTCTGTTTTAAAGGGTCTTTAAAAATCTAGCCACTGCTGGAAGTTTGAATAGATAACCTTTAACTAGTATATATGTACAGGCTAAAATTGCAACCAAATAACCTTTTGCTGTCTATGTTCCACCCTTCCCCTGCTAGTGAAAGAGGAACCTTTTTTTAATTATTTTTATCGATGTTTCGAGACAAAACAACATTACAGTAAGCAGACTGAAGCACAAAAATCAAAGGCCAATCAGCTTTATTCTGAGAAGGTCAAGGGCATCTATGGCAGTCAGTTCCACATACCAGTAAGGCACAAGAAACAGCGTGCCCCCTTACCATTCCATCCCACCGAGCCAGGCCATGATAGTTCCATATCTGCCTTCTGCAATTCTACCCCAGGTGTGTATCAAACACCTCAAAGACAAGTGACATTGTGCTTTGCAGGCATCATGCCCAAGTTACAGAGCAATTTCATGTTCCTCGGAGCAGTCTCTTCCCTCCAAATTGCCAGCAAAACAAATTCTTGCACCCATTTGAAGTGAATACTCATCAACTGTGACAGACAACTTCCAAATTCCTGTCAGAAGGGTTGCAGACACGGGCAAGACAAGAGAAAGTGAACGAAGGTTCCCACTTGAACGCAGCCCCTAAGAAACAACAGAGATGGCCCAAATGAATGTGGACATCGACAGTACAGTAGACTCTATGAAAGAGTCTAGCCAGCAAACTTACAGCTCACTCCGCTATGGGTCGAGTGATTTACATGACACTCTGTAGAAAAAACAGTCCTGCTATCAGAGTATATAGCCCTGTGGAATGTCTTCTTGCTTTTAAGGAAAACCTCCTACACTTCCAATCACAAACCATAACTGTCTGACGAGAATCTTTCAAGTTCCAAACATACAGACTGAGACTGTGAAGACAGTTGTTAATAATCACTCAGCTGTGATGAGAGAGAAGATTCTCTACTTCCATAATGGGCGATGACAACCCACAACTTAAAAAATACCAAAGGCATCTGTTCCAATCTAGGTCAGTCATTAACACATTCATTTTCTTCTGTTCTAACTTCTGCAAAACTTTCTGAATTACCAAAACTGAAGGGAACACCTAAGGCTCAAATCCTCTTTCACAGGAACTGTGTCACCCATCCACTGCTTCACAGGAACATCTATTGAATGGATCCTGAACCATTTCCGACTGGTGAGAGTAGCAAAATAATCTGTGTCTGGCTTGCAGTGCCTCTAAAAGATCTAGTCTACAATTTCATGCAAAATTGGACTTGTAGTTTGCTTCTTCCAGTCTGCTAACCTAATCAATACTTGCATTCAGAGTCCCCAACAAATAAGCCCTTATTAGACCAAATTCTCTGCCTTCAACCCCAAACCAGATACTTATTGCTTCTTCACAGAAGGTTCTCATCACTACTCCTCCCTTCCTGAAACATTGTTGCTGTGTTGTCCATCACCTGTTTTCCTTGTAACTGTGGGAGAAAGGCCTTTATAGGGAAGCTGACTGCTATTAGTTTTATATAAAGGTTGCATTTCTGATTCATTGTTTACCATTGATAGCAGAATTTGCCACCCACGGACAGACACACTGGCCACTGGGACAGTAGGGTCTGTCAGGCTCCCCCGTTAACCTCTTCACTGCTAGGCCTACATCCCCCCGTACTGAGCTCTTATTTGGCTAATTGGGGTAGTTTGCGCTTACAGCTCCATAACTTTTTGCCCCTCATAAGCTATCCGTGCCAAATGTGCGCCCTTTTTTCAAACATCCTTGGGATTCTAAAGGTACCCAGGGTTTGTAGATTCCCCTAGAGGGGACCGAGAAAATAGGCAAAATATAGCAAAAACCAGAGTTTTTTAAAAAAAAAAGCAATAGGGAAAATGTGCTCCAGATAAAAGTGTCTATTTTCTTTCCCCTAAAAATGACATCCACAAACGGTTTACTGTACTAAAGTCACCATCTTCCCAACTTTACGGAACATGCAGAACTGAATCAAAAACCCTACACCTACCACAGATTTTTTGTGCTTTCAACCTACTTCCAGTTTGCGGTGAAAACCAGTGTGAAACCCAGGGATGACTCAAAAAAGCGAAACATTTCTGAAAACGAGACACAATTCCGAATTGAGCAAGGGGTCCCTCAAGGTTTTCCCAAGGAAAATAACTGTTGCACTATAGGAATATTGAAAATTAGTGGGAAAAATGGGCATTTGTGACAACATTTTCAACTGTAACTGAAGTAGGCTCTCCAAGAAACCAAGGTAACCAGAGCAAACAACTGAGCTGCACCATACAATGGGTTTTCGTTGAGTACCGAGTTTAGACCAATTTGTATAGTGAAATAGGCAGAGTGAAAAACGGGTATCCTTAAAACTTATCTATTTCTGGAATGGGCACAAGATGTAGAGTTTAGAAGCAGTGGTTATTTATACATTGCTGAAATTGTAGGTATCCTTATTAGTGTATGATTTGGAGGGTATTTTTCAAAATATCATCTTTCTTATACACTTGTTTACATTTGAAAGGCACGAGTGAAGCAAAATCCAATTGGTAATAGCAAATGTTCTACTAGTTTATGCTCCCCAAACTCTCCCAATAAAAATGGTACCTCACTTGGGTAGGTAGACTTTGGGGGTAATTTCAAACATGGCGGTAATGACCGCACCGCCGGCAGAACGGCAGTGCAGACCGCCATATAAAGATAACAATAGTAAACTGGCTGCAAAGCAGCCAGTTCACTACTACCTACCACCAGGCGTGAATCGACCGCTGGGCCGACGGTAGACACTTTTGACCCGGCAGTGGAACCTAGACCGCTGGTGGGATAATGATCCCATTTCCACCAGGGATTTTCTGTCGGGATACCCTGCCAGGTAATCTCTGGCGGAAAGCATACTGGTGACAGGAATACTCATTCCTGTCAACAGTATGTGATATGCTAGGCCCCCCTGCTCAACTCCTAAATACCCCTCCAAGCCCCTAGACACCACCCACCACCTGAACCCCAAAATCCTCCACCCTACCCCTCCTCCCCCGATCACCCTGTAGGCCGTCCCCAACCCTCCCTCACCATCCCCCATCTCCGCTTAGGCCCCTCCAACCCCCAAATACATATGCACGCATACAAAGACATACACATACACATTCATACACGCAGACACACATCCTCCCTTCACAAACACACATGCATGCACTCACTCACTCACACCTCCCTCCCCCCCCTTCCCTCTCAGGCAGCACCTACCTGTTCCGCCGCGATGCTCTGGGAGGGACCGCGCTCTTAGGATGCTGCTCCGCTAGCATCGCCGCATCTCCATACACTGCCACACCTATGACTGCATCATTATAGGCGTGGCGGTGTCTGGACTGACGTGGCGCTGAGGGTGGAGCCGCATCCACCCCCGCCACCGACTGCCATCAATGACGGTGAGGCTCCAGGCGTCATTATATGGCGGGGTGTCTGCCGCTGCCACTGACGGTCTTCCGTTGACCGTCAGCACGGTGGTCGGTGGGGCATTCCGCCATTATCATAATGACCACCTTATTGTCTACTACAGGAAACGCCCCAAAATGCAACATGGACGCAGCCCATTTTTCCACCCGAAATAGACCCTCTTGTCCCAATGTGGCTAGCTCTATACTTAAAACCCTAGCTCAGCTGGCACCTAAGGAAACCTAACCAACCGGTACATTTTCGAAAACTAAACACCTAGAGATATCCAGGGTGAGCTGACTTGTGTGGCTCTCACCAAGTTTAGTTACCCAGACTACCTTTGCAAACCTCAAACTTTGATTAAAAAACACTTTCACTTGTGTGGTTGAGCCTAGTGCCCGCGACAGGAAAAGGCCCAGAACGCAACATGGAGGCAGCGCATTTTTCTACCCAAAACTGACCCTCTTTTCCCAAAGTGGGTAGTTCTAGATTTTGGACCCTAGCTCAGCTGGTTAAGGAAACCTAACTAACCTGTAAAAAAATTTAAACTACACATCTAGGGATGTCCATGGTGGGCTGACTTGCGTGGCTATCACCAAGTTTAGTTACCCAGAATCCCTTGCAAACGTCAAACGTTGACTAAAAAACACATTTACCTCATATTTCTGTGAGGGAAAGTACTAGAATCCGCGAGAAGCCATCCACTTCCATCCACCTGGCATTCACCCAAGTCTCCCGATAAAAATGGTACCTGACCTTTGTGGCTGGACCTAGTGCCTGCACCAGAACAAATCACACTAATGTCAACAATGGTCCCTTTGCAAGGACTCCCATTGCAGTTAGTTCGATCAGTTCCAGTCGCGGGCACTAGACTCAGCCACACAAGTGGGCCAGCATTTTCATTGGGACTAGTGGGGAAATACTGGGTGGTAGGAATATTGTGGTTTTCTACTGATTAAGGAAGAATATGGCATAGAAATGCAAGGAACATGTGTAATTTTAGACACATTTTGAGGTTTGAAGGGCACTGTGGGTAAGAAAACTTGTTGGGATCCACAAGAGGCACATCACCCTGTACTCCCCTGGATGTCTAGTTTACGGAAATATCTAAAGTTGGTAGATTTTCCTTAGAGTCAATGTACACCCTGGCAGAGAAAGACAGAAAAGACAAATATTACTTCACAACCATCTATTCCTGAAGTACACATAGATACTGGTTGGATTTTGCATGAAGGTAGGTGATGGTTCAATATTTATCATTTTATTAACAAGAGATTTCACAAAAATGAAATGCACTGTTAATAACTGAAAGTTCAAAAAACTGACCCAATGACTCACAGCTCGTGAGCTGTGAAGCTGCAACAAGACACCCCTGCATTACAGGCCATTCAATACAGCTTTCATACATAACACACACAAGACCATTCACACCACCAGTCATGGGCCTAGCACATTACAACACTCACTTCAGCAGCCAAGGTAGAGCCAATGTACAACCTGACAGAGAAAGAGAGAAAAAGCTAATATTACTTCACAACCATCTATTCCTCAAGCACACACACATACTGGTTGAATTTGGCACAAGGGTGAGTGAAGGTTCAGAAGATAAAATGTTATTAACAAGAGATTTTATAAAAACAGAAGTGCACTGTTAATAAATGAAAGGTCAAAAAGCTGAACCAATGACTCACAGCTCTTGAGCTGTAAAGCCGGGACAAAGCACCAACACCTTATAGGCCATGCACACACCTTTCATATGTGACAAGCACACAAGATCATTCACACCACCAGCCCCAGGCCCAGCACATTACAACACTCACATCAACAGACAGCGCCATTCAAGGGCCCATCACTTTCATATGCCCACATGTCTCACACAGCAATCATACCGGCTGGCGGAGTATGCAGACTAGTGTTTGGTTAGCTGCGTGTGTAGTGACCAGCAGCAATTCACAAATCACCCACTGTCAACCAAATGCAGCTCTCACACACTGACAGCATTGCGCTAGTTCATGCACACCACCGGCCAAGCACCAATCCATGCACACCGCCAGCCAAGTGCCAATTCATGCACACCGCCAGCCAAGCACCAGTCAATGCACACCTTCAGCCAAACACAAGTCCATGAACACCGACAGCCAAGACGCTGTTTATGTCCACTCCAGCAAAGCATCAATCCACACACACTGACATCACATTTTTTTGACTAAAAAAGGAAGCACAAACCAATTGGAAGTAGATGCAAAACTAGACAAACATAACAGCTCTAACTAAATACTCTAAATATAAACAAAAATTATAAAACAATACAGACCAGTCCGTTTACTTTTATGCTCCTGGTTGCTCCCAATAACTCTGTTGCGTATGGTACAATTTAAAAAATGTGGGCACACATCCCAAGTTTAGAAGGACACTCGGGGCAGTACATACAACTCTCTTTCTGCACAACTCTTCAGATACAAACTCTACATCTCCTACTGGGAAAGTCTTTTTTGGGTGTGGGAGGAATGTAATCAGCAAAGTGGTTATCTTTTAATCTAGCAACATCTTCCACCACTCCAACTATATGAACACTTGCATGTTCTACTACAACAAAGCTGCCTATAACAGACGGCTGAAACAGAACAAATGTCATGTTTGACTATGGAGAACAATCCTTGAATACAACAAAAGCATTGAAGGTTGCTAGATTAAACAAATGGATAGCCAAATTATTATGCCAAATGTAAACCTTACGAACAGCAGTGTAAGCTTCCAACGTCTGATCTGCCTTTATGTTCGTTTTTTCACATTTCTTTAAGGTTAAAAAGATGTCTATGGGTGATATCTGTATGAGAGTTATCCCACACATTATACAGGGGACTTGTTAATTTGACACAATATATTTGCTATGATTGTCAGTATATAAAACTGACAGTTTTGTGTTTGTGTCATTGTCGATATTTTGAGCTTGGAACATCAGGTCAATATACAATGTATGTGTTTGAAATGATTAATTTCACATTCTTATCATCTTATAAAATTGCCTCGACATCACCTTTCAGCATGCTGTATAGTCCT
Organism: Pleurodeles waltl; assembly: GCF_031143425.1. Lineage (NCBI taxonomy): Eukaryota > Metazoa > Chordata > Amphibia > Caudata > Salamandridae > Pleurodeles > Pleurodeles waltl. Next base: position 225,662,985 of record NC_090445.1, read on the forward strand.
GCACTGCAGGGATCCGTGGAAGAACTAGCAGTACACAAAGAAATAAAAGGCCCACTATTTGTCATGAACATGCCAGAAGGCAACATCCATTCAGTATAGACATTCAGCAACAACCTCATCCTAGGACAAACAACCTAACGCTGCATGAAACACAGACCACCTGACCTGCATGGAATGTACACAGGCAACCATGAAACTAAGGAGAACACAGTTTGGGAGTCATTTAGACCAAGGTGGGAGGCCCAAAGCTCCACCAGGTCGGCGGAGGCTATGGCTGACATGCTGCTGGCAGAGGACAATCCACCATATTTAGATAGCTCCGTTAGGTAGACAGGTATCTCTGTGCCTTAAGATCTGAAGGAAACACTGAACTCACTGAACACTGCTGAGCATGTGCCATGCTTGCTGCCCATACACAGTTAAGTTTTTTTGTTTTCGAAAACCAACTCCCAAACCTTGTTTGTTTCTTGAAAACAAAAGAGAAAATGGCCCCTGAGGTGCAGAGAACTTTCTCCCTGCAAATGGGGGCCACTGAAAATCCCATTAAGGGAAAAGAAGTGTCAGTATCATGACCGTCAATTTGACCTGATGGCAATATGGTCGATAGGTCACTGATAGTTCACACCAGAGGAACCAGCAAGGCTCATCCTGTGTAAACCCAGCTCTCCTCAGGATCGATAACTCAATATACAACAAAAAAAGCCAAAGCACAAAACCAGAAAAAAGAAAGAAATACAAACCCAGTCCTAGTACTCACAAGGAATACAATTTAGGCATATTCATTGTGCTATACTGGCACTCTTCAAACACTCATCAGTCTGCACTACCTAGTGGCACCGTAAGACCTCCCCAGTTCTTTATGATCTTGCAACCTGATCTCAGGTGTGTAACATTTCCTTTTGAATCATGAAATTCTCTCTAAAAGTCAAACATCTGAATAGAGACACACCCTTAACCCACACATAGCCAAAGAAAATGGAACACAGAGAAAACATTTATGCATACAAGGTCTGGGTCAGGAAGCAGATGTTCTGCTTACAACGTTGTGTGGCCCATGAGCATGGAAGAGTACTCCTTACACACTTGTGCTGGGTGGTTTTCAGCAAAGGAAAGGATGACGTCGTTATGCAGTGCCGGAGCTATTAGGACTGATATGCTGTATGTACTACAGCAGATATGCTGTGTGGCAGCATGCTGGCAATGTACTGTGATTCCCAGCAGCGAACAACAAAGACAGGTAAACACGGGATAAATAAATCATTCCTATTCAACAATGACACCATCAATTGCCACAGACTACACCTTTATCCCTTAAACGTAATTATCTATACTTTAAAAAAAAAAATCTGAATTAAGCTGCAACACCATTACCAAAGGTTGTGACGTATAAAATATTCAAACCAGAAACGAAAAACAAAAAAATGAAAACTAATTTCCTAATATCATTGTAGCATTCCATGTTGCTTCCAGAGTAGAAAATGAGGTGGTTGCAGCCAGCCCTATGATAGCGAAGGCCACTTAAGGAAGTCTGTTGTATGCCTAGGTTCCAAAGCCAAAAGGTCTTCTTTTCTCCTGGCTAACTCTCTTCTAAATACATCTTAATTTTTTCGGACTCCTTCTGTAATGGTCGATGCATTTCAGACTCTGTGCGAACAGCCTCATCAGAAGGCAGGAAGATATGCAATGATCCTAAGTCCTTTCAGAGCATTAAAAACATAGTATAAGAAAGCAGAAATTTGTATATATGTCTAACACTATGTCAAAGATGAAACAAGAGCCAAAGCGAGCCAACTATTGGAGTGTTTTCCGCTTAATACAGCCAATAACTTGTAGTGTTCATGTAACAAATTGCATGTATGTCATGCAAAACACACCCTGGCAAATGGCTCCAGTGGTTTTTGATAATAAGGCACCACATGCATCCCAATGTCAAATAAATAACTATATGCTGCCTGTTTTGGAAAGGTATCGCTCTAGGTAACTAATACATCCTTATGTGAAAAAAGTGCACCAAAAAAGCGCACAAAACATCATGCAACTATGCCACCACACTACCAGTTTATCGGGCCAAGTGACCTGTGAAATCCTCTAGCATCCTGACTAGAATACTACTCTGTAGTCACCCGTTACTAATCAGGAAAAGTACCTCTCAAGGTCAGTCTGAGTGTGTAGAAAAACCTGCCCATGGGAGAGAGTAGGAACCAAATGAAAAAAACTAAATATCCCACTGATTACACCTGTGTGATATATTTAGGCATGCCACATGCTTACTATCAACAATCCTGGTATGGAAGCTGAATAAATCAAATATTTTCCTGGTCCTGTCAAAAATGGACACAAAAAGGGGGTCTAAATGAAAGCCTCCTTATGTATTATAAACAGGGGCCTATACAATCGCACCTCTACTACCTTAATCAAGTAGCTGAACCCTGGCTATACAGTCCAGGGGAGGCCCACTACCGAGTCAGGCATGCATATGTAGTGAAACCGCTGTGCGTGGGCAAAGTCAGCCTCAGTGTGCGCAGTGTTTTATTATACAAAAAGCAAACATAGACGAGGTGACTAACCGTCTTGTGAGGTGTGTGGCAATCATGCTAAGTTAGGTTGTGACCAAAAAGTGCAATTCATGCTGGCAGCAATATTAATGGAGGAACGCTTGAGGTGAAGTATTAAACCCCAGTCAGTGAACTGGGCGCGGCTCAGTAATTAAAGAATGTATTGTTCCCACCCATAAATGCAGGGCAAATGTTTGATTACATTTTCCACGATTGGTGAATGGCAATTTATACCAAGTCTATTCCCTTTGTTGTACTCCAAGCATAGGCTTCAAATTGTATATACATGCTTCCTCCCTAGCTTATCTCTAAGAACAATGTCTGCTGTAAGCATCCCGGAACACAAACCTTACAAACGTTGTTGCACTTTTCAGTCCCAGGTAAAGAAAACGTAATTAAAAGAAATGTGTACATATTTAGAAAAATATTACAAAAATATTACAAAAAGCATGCTTTGATATCAATCGTAACCAGTAAATCTCTGTAGTTGTTAAATGGAAGTTCCTTCCTTTATTAAGAATATTCAGTATTAGAACCCTTGGCCCAGAATATTGATGCTTTCCTCAAACCCTTCGTACACTAAACAATGGCTTTTGTGAGAGACTCAATGGACTTCATTAATAAAGTAGAGGAACTTCCATTTAACAACTCCACTGATTTACTGGTCATGACTGATATCGAAGCATTATATACCAACATCCCTCAGGATGAAGCCATTGAGTCCTTGAAGAGGTCTTGAATACTAGAACCAGGCCTCATAAGGTGCCAACCAAGTTCCTAATAGCTTTAGCCACCCTTTGCCTCAATAAGAACTTATTTGCCTTCAAAGATGACCTATTTCTACAGATTAAGGGTGTAGCAATGGGCAGCAGCTTCGTTCCAAAGCTGGTAAATTTGTTTATGTCTTTCTTTGAGGCCCAATGGATTTATGGCATAGAAAATGTATACCAACAATACATTAAAGAGTGATACGGACATCTTTTTGGTTTAATTAGGACCGGAGGCTGCTCTTAGGGGCTTCAATAAATGGCTGAATCACTGATCACCAGATCTGATATTCACTTTATCATTCAATGTTAATAAGATACATTTCTTAGATCTATATGTGCAGGCGAGCGACAATGCTTTGTTTGCTAGCTTGTATACAAAGCCCACAGATTGGAACACAGTGTTGCAGTTCACTAGTGGGCATTCTAGGTTCCTTAAAGAAAATCTCCCCTTCTAACAATTTCTCTGGATTAGGAGAAATTGCACAAATAAGGATGATTATTTCAACAATGCCAAATCTTGATGAATTTAACTCATAGCAAGAGGATACCCAAAAAAACTGATTAAATCATGGCTCAAAAGAGAACCAAAGAAACACCAAAAAATAAATCAGATGAAATGCCAAGCCAGTAACTTGTGTCCTAACATACAGTTCAAAGGCCAATAAAATCAAGAGAATTATTAAGAAACATTGGACAACTATCTCTGACTTGGGACATCCATTCCCTTTATTTGCCTTTAAGAAAGGTAAAAATATCAGACAACAACTGGCAAAGGCAGCTAGACCCATTAAAAAAAGCAAAGGATCTACTGCAAATGCTAGGATTTCCACCAGTGGTAGGACAATACAGATGTCAGTGCTGTATAGCTTGTAGGGTCACACAAGACACTAGGAGTGTATCTATAAACGGCACTATTCTTAGTCAAGTCACATTGTCTAACTGCAAAACGAAAGATGTGGTATACTGTATTAAATTTGTATATGATCTGACATATAAAGGTCTAATTACACAGCCCGTGAAATCGAGAATCTTGCAACATAGATCTTGTACTCGGTGTGGGACCTAGGGGGCTCCTTTGTTTAAGCATTTAAAAAAAATAGCTCATACAGAAGATGACATTAACTGGTCAGTATTGTATGAAGCTGACCGCAAACTGAAAAACAACAACTTGCTTCTATCTTGACCAGAATAGAGCCCAAATGAATAGAGAAGTTGCGTACTGCAAGGAACAGTCTTAATGTCGCTTTTGCAAAGTGGTCACTGATTTAGTTGGCCTATAGAGTTCAGTTTGGCAGAAGGTTTGTCGTAATATACAGGTCAAAGGACACAAGGCTATATGAAAAATATTTTCATGTTTGTTCTTATAAAATACTGTGCAAAGACTCGGGACCACTGGAGATATGTTTGTACAAGGAACTCGTTACCTGTAGCCCTGCCAATAATATATTTACATTGCTAGTTGATTCTAAATAGAGGTTCATTTTGTAGAAATGGAAGAAAAAACTTTTCCTAATAGTTTTTTCTCAGTTTGTACAAAATCTTTTGAAATATGTTTAATCTTCATAATTTGACATCAGGACCCTACTTGACAACAGTGAAACTGCGGCCCTCGTCCTCCTGGACCTCTCAGCCGCCTTCGACACCGTCTGCCACCACCCCCTACGCACACGCCTCAATGACACGGGGATCCGCAACAGAGCCCTGGACTGGATCACCTCCTTCCTCACCGGCAGAACCCAAAGAGTCTGCCTCCCCCCATTCTGCTCTGAATCCACCAAGATCATCTGCGGCGTAATCCAGGGGTCGTCCCTCAGCCTGACCCTCCTTAACGTTTACATGGCTCCGCTCGCAAACATCATCCGATCATGCGACCTCAACATCGTTTCATACGCTGATCACACTCAGCTGATCCTCTCCCTCACCAAGGACCCCGCCACCGCCAAAACCAACCTCCACGAAGGAATGAAGGCCATCGCTGAATGGATGAAGAACAGCTGCCTGAAACTGAACTCTGACTAGACTTATCCTCGGCTCCACCCCCTCCACCTGGGCCGATTCCTGGTGGCCTGCCACACTGGGAACTGCACCGACATCCACCGACCACGCACGCAACCTGGGGTTCATCCTGGACTCATCGCCATGAATGACCCAGCATGTCAACGCCGTCTCTTCCTCCTGCTTCAACACCCTCTGCATGCTTTGGAAGATCTACAAATGGATCCCCAGAAGAACGGTCACCCAAGTCCTCGTAAGTAGCAGACTGGACTATGGCAACGTACTCTTCGCAGGAACCACGGCCAAGCTCCAGAAAAGACTGCAACGCATACGCATGCCTCATTCTGGACATCCCCCGCCACAGCCACATCACAGCCCACCTAGAGACCTGCACTGGCTCGCCATCAAAAAGAGGATCACGTTCATGCTCCTCACCCATGCTCACAAAGCACTGCACAACGCCGGACCTGAATACCTCAACAGACAAATCTCCTTCTACACCCCGACCCGCCAGCTTCGCTCCACTGACGTTGCCCTCGCCACCATTCCACGCATCCACTGAACGACCGCCGGTGGCAGATCGTTCCCCCACCTCATCACCGTGGACGTGGAACACTCTTCCTATCCACCTGCGACAGACACAGGAGCTGCTAACCTTCAGGAGCCACCTCAAAACCTGGCTGTTCGAGCAGTAACAGCACCCCCCCCCAGCCAGCGCCTTGAGACCCTCACAGGTGAGTAGTGCGCTTTACAAATGCTATGGTTGATTGATTGATTAACAATGTTTTTTGTAATATTTTAATGATATTTTTCTAAATATATACAAAGTTCTTTTAATTATGTTTTCTATAGTTGGGACTGATAAGTGCAACAAGGTCTGTAATGTTTGTGTTCTGGGATGCTTACAGCAGACAATGTTTCAAGAGATGAGCTAGGAAGTAGGCATGTATATACGATTTGGAGCCTATGTGTGGAATACAACAAAGGGAATAGGCTTGGTATAAATTGCCATTCACAAATCTTTGAAGATGTAATCAAACTTTTTCCCAAAATACACGGGTGAGAATGATACATTCACCAATTCCTGAGCAGTGCTCAGTTCACATCCCGGGGTTTAATACTTCCCTTGGAATGTTCCTCCTTTAATGTTGCTGCCAGCATGATTTGCACTCTTTGGTCACAACCCAACTTAATATGGCCACCACACACCCCGCAAGACCGCAAGACCGTTGGGCACCTCATCTATGTTTGCTTTTTGTATTTTAAGACACTGCACACATGGACGTTGACTTTGCCAAAAGCACAGAGGTTTCACTACATGTACGTACCTGACTCGGTAACAGATCTCCCACTGGACTGTTTAGCTTGGGTTAAGTCACTTGATAATGGTAAGGGTAGAGGTGCAATCATATAGACCTTATAATTAAGGCTCCTAGTTTTCCGTTTTTACTAACTTTTACAGCTAAATACAGACAGAAAACAATGTGTTTACTGACTGTAATTATTTTTAAAAGTGAAAAAATACTATTAATTCTAGGCCAACCACTAGACAGATAGAGAGCTTCGGGAGTTTTTAAAAAAAAAAGGATGATATGCCCTAAATATAGGCAAATGTTAACATATATTTATAAAAAATGCTAATATTTATCTGTGGTATAGTGTATTGTAATATTTGGCTTCTTAATTTAGTAAAATGTGAAAGGCATCCAAGTTTGAGTGCATGTATCAGTTAAATTCATATGGAAATGTACAATTTTACAACATGAATTCTCAAAACACTAAGGCCCTAATTATGTCCTTGGCAGTAAAAACCACCTACCGCAGCGGTGACGGCTGCCAAAAGACTGTCACCGCGGCTATCGTCCGTCTGCCAGATTATGACCACTGCCAGACTTCCGCCACAAGAAGGGTGGAAATCCGGCAGTGATCATACTGGCAGATGGTGGTAAAGTGGCGCTGCTACCACCAACACCGCCACGTCAGTAGACCGCCACCAGCCATATCATGGCCTGTGATACGGCCTGGCTGTGTTCTGCTGGCGGGCGCTGCTAGCGGTAGCAGCGCTCCTTCCTGTTCCCTGCCGGAAGACCACCTGGAAGAAGGTAAGATGGGCTTCCAACAGGGGAGAGGGATGGGGAGTGTTGTGTGTGTGGGGTTGTGTACATGAATGTGTGAGTGTGTGCGTGTATGCGTCAGTGTGTGTGGTGTTGTTTGCGTGGGTGTATGCATGTGTATGAATGTGTGTAAGAATGGTAATGTGAGGGTCTGTCTGCATGTCAGTGTGAATGTGCGTACGAATGTATGCGAGCATGACTGGATGTATGCGTGTATGAATGCGTGTATGCCAGTGTGAGTGAGTGGGTGTATGCGTGGTGCGTCTGTGGGTGTGTGCGTGTATGGGGGGTTGGGCAATCGGAAGGGGGGATCGTAGATGGAGAGGGGGCATCTGGGGAGTGTTGGGGGGGTGGGTGAGCCGCCTACCAGTGACAGGGAAGGAATGGTAGGCTGGCTCAAAATGCCACCGGCAGTACTTTAGCGGCCACCAGGCTGGAGATTGATATCTTCCGCCCGGCGGCTGCTACTGCCATGGCAGTCTGAGTGAAGAAGTGGCGGGTTGACTGCAGCCAATCCGCCATTCTCAGAATGTGGCGGTATGTACCGCAAGCCTGTTGGCGGTACTACCGCCACATTACCACTCACCGCCGGGGTCATATTGACCCCCTAAATGAATATGGATGAATACCAATAAGATGGCAAAATGTAAATATGGATAAATATAGACAGAAATGTTAAAAAAATAAATACCATAAAACCGGGAGCCCCACATTAGGAGGCTTTCACGTAGACCCCTTTTTTTGTCCTTTTTTGACAGGACCAGGATACTTGTGATTTATTCAGCTTCCACGGCAGGATTGTTGACAGTAAGCATGCGGCATGCCTAATTATATAACAGAGGAGCGATCAGCAAGATTTTTTTTTCATTTGGTTCCTGCTTTCTCCAGTGGGTAGGTTTTTCTATGCACTTGGGCTGACCTTCAATCAATCAATCAGTGTTTTTAAAGTGCAGCTACTCACCCGTAAGGGTCTCAAGGCGCTGGGAGGGGTAGTGTAGCATCCACCAGTGAGGTGGTTCTTTAAAAAAGGCATGTCTTCAGCTCCTTTGTAAAGTTGAGGAGGAGAGTGGTTTGTCTGATGTGGAGTGGGAGGGCGTTCCAGGCAGTGGCTGCGAGGTAGGAAAAGGAGCATCCCCCTGTTCTGGTTTTCCTGATGCGGGATACTTTGGCGAGAGAGAGCTGGGCTGAGCGTAGGGCCCTGTGGGGTGCGTGGAAGTTGAGTCACCTGTTCAGGTAGGCTGGTCCGGTGTTGTGGAGGGCTTTGTGTGCATTGGTGAGGATCCTGAAGGAGATTATTTTCTCTACGGGAAGCCAGTGTAGTGTGCGCAGGTGTTGAGAGATGTGGCAGTGTCGAGGCAGATTGAGGACCAGTCTGGCGGCGGCGTTCTGGATGTTCTGTAGTTTGTGGGTGAGATTTTTGTTGATTCCGGCCTAGTTGCCGTAGTCCAGTCTGCTGGTGATGAGGGCGTTTGTGACGGTCTATCTGTGTTCGAGGGGGATCCATTTGAAAGTCTTGCATAGGAGGCATAGGGTGCGGAAGCAGGCGGAGGTGACTGAGTTGATTTGGTGGTTCATGTTGAGTTTGGAGTCTAGGATGATTCAGAGGTTGCAAGCTTGGTTTGTGGGGGTGGGCGGGTTTCCAAGGGTGGCTGGCCACCAGGAGTCGTTCCAAGAGTTGGGTTGAGGGCCCAAGATAAGTACTTCTATCTTGTTTGTGTTGAGTTGAAGGCAGCTGTTTCTCATCCAGTTGGCAATTGCCTTCATGCCTTCGTGGGAGTTGTGTCTGGCTGTGCTGGGTTTGCTGGATAGGGAGAGGATGAGTTGGGTTTTGATGGCATAGGAGACGATGTTGATTCCATAGCTTCTGATGATGGCAGCCAGTGGGGCCATGTAGACGTTGAACAGCGTGGGGCCTAGGGAGGATCCCTGGGGAACTTCGTAGGTGGTAGGTGTGGGGTTCTCGAGGAAGGGTGCAAATCTTACTCATTGAGTTATGCCGTAGTGTAAGGATTGGATCCAGTCGAGGGCCTTGTCTCTGATGCCTGCGTCGTGAAGTCTGCGTATCAGGGTGTGGTGGGAGACCGTATTGAAGGTCTCCGAGAGGTCTAGAAGGATGAGTGCTGCACCCAAGAAAGCAGAAAATTGTATATATGTCAAACAGTATGTCAAAGATGAAACCAGAGCCAAAGCGAGCCAATTATTGGAGAGATCCTTGCTTAATATAGCTAATAACTTGTAGTGCTAATGTAACAAATTGCATACATGTCAATCAAAATGCACGCTCACGAAAGTCTCTATGCTCTCCACCAGCAATACGTCTTCAGTGCTGCTACCTGTGGTGTCTCCACAAACAGCCGACAATTTCATGTAATGATGGCCAATGGGACTTTCTGCAACTTCCCATGGGGATATAGTAACGTAACTATGACTTTTTCATCACCAATAACGGGCCCCCCAAGCAGAGATTGTTTCCAACACCCTGCTCATTGTTTCCATTGACAAAGACAGTTGGAACCATGACGATTGCCCCTAACCCCCCACCTCCCCTCCCTTGCACCCCCCGTCTAGCTCCGAGGAGATTCACTAAGTTCTAGTACACAAACTAGAGCTTCCTCTTTATGGAACATATTGTTGTTAGTTTGGGCAACCAAATGTTTTTGAGTGGCCCTGGGTTGAGAGTTGGGGGTATTGTTTTTACAGTTTGTTATGTCTTGTGCACTGCTATTTCCCTTTGTTTCAGACCTACTATCGCTTACTATGCATCCCCTCCTCACCATGCTAGGCTCGGTGTGGACCATAGTGCAGGTTGCTCTCCACCAATCGTCATCATGGCACGGCTAAACATACTTAAGTGAAATGTCAGAGGTATGGGCACTCCCAAGAAGAGACATAGGGGGTTATTCTAACTTTGGAGGAGTGTTAATCCGTCCCAAAAGTAACGGTAAAGTGACGGATATACCACCAGCCGTATTACGAGTTCCATAGGATATAATGGACTAGTAATACGGCTGGTGGTAAATCCGTCACTTTTCCGTCACTTTTGGGACGGATTAACACCTCCTCCAAAGTTAGAATAACCCCCATACTGTCTAACAATACATATGGAGACGGGGTACAGAGATTGCACTACTGCAGGAGACTCATATTAGGCGGGATGAAGAAGTTTGCCTCCAGAAATGCTGGAGGGGTCAATGCTTTCACACTACATACTCGGGCTTTTCCCAGAGTACTCTCATCTGGGTCCAACCAGGAGTGCCTTTACGCCCCCTAGCCACTGATACTGGCAGATATGTCCTAGTGGAGGATCTAACTGATGGGAGACGGGTCCCTCTGGGTAGTATTTATAACCCCAATGCGGCACAATCAACCTTCTTTTCACATATATCCACTGTCTTGGTCAAGTGGGGCCACATACCCTGGTTTTTGGGAGGTGACTTTAACTGTGTAGCAGACCCGTTTCTTGACCAGTCATACCCGTCCTTCCCATGTTCACCAGTTATTAATACTGCAGCCCACTTTTCCCAATGGCTTCCGCACTGGTCCCTCCTAGACTGTTTGAGAATGATGTATCCTTCAGCCATGGAGTTCTCCTATTCCTCATGACTTCTATGTCCATTTAGACCGGAAACTCTGCGATCAGCCATTCGGCTTCTTGCGCTGGAGGCGGAATACTTAGGCAAAACCTTATTGGATCAAAATTCCCTAAAATAGCAACTGGAGTGGGGGCTGCCACGATCCCCAGTACCTACATGGAGACTGCAACCTGCCCTGTTTAAGGACCGGGCATTCCGGGCAACAATTAATGAGTGCCTCACAAACTACTGAACGGACAACTGGGGGACATCCACCTCTCAGTTAATAGACTGGGAGGCCATGAAGGTGGTAACAAGGGGACATTGTATCCGAACGATAGTCGGCGTTCGGGCAACCTTACATTGCAATCTGTCACAACTTGAGTCTTCTTTAAGTGTGCTAGAAACTGCAGCTAGGCAAGAACCTGTGAACCAAACAGTGCCGGCCACGGCACTCACCCCACATGCACAATTGATACAGCAACATGCAGCTTTGACTTCCGCGCTTTCAGGCCAAAATGCACACTGAAGGAGATAAACTGAGCCGCCTACTAGCATGGCTTCTGTGCAGTGCGAACGCCCATTATAGAAATTAGAATCTCTACTTCTACAGTTGTCTCAAATCAAATAGACATCCACACGGCATTCACAGCACATTATTGAGCCCTATATGACCCCCTGCCTGTAGACCAACAGGCTACAATTGCCTAATTCCTAACCTCTGTAGAACTCCTGACAATTACCCCACTAGAGAGGAGCGACCTTAACATGCCCCTTACTATACAAGAATTTCAAGCCACTCTCAAAACACCAGGGATGGACAGGCAACCTATAGAGTTTTATAAAATATATGAAAGTCAATTGGCCCCCAAAGTACTAGAGCTATACCAGCTGGCAACCGAGGAAGGCCGTCTCCCACCATCTCTCTGAAAGTCCTTGTTGGTTTCAAACCTAAAGCCACAGAAAGACCCCCAGGAGCTTATCTCCAACTGCCCTCTATCAATGCTGGGCTCAGACTTTAAGATTCTGAGTAAAATCCCGGCAAGCCACCTATATGAGCTAATGACACACCTGATATACCCTGATCAAAATGGGTTTATACCCAGCAGATCCACCCCTTTAAACATACATCGCCCTTATAGGGTGATGGAGCGCTCTCAGGTCCGGCGGCCTTATGCCGCATGCCTGGTGCTAGATCTGAAAAAAGCGGTTGATACTGTTAGCTAGGACTACTTCTTTTCAACATCAACAGGTTTCGGCATTTCGGGACATATGCAGACCTTGATACGCCTCCTCTACCTGGAACCGACACAGGTAAAGATCGGCCAATATGTATCGCCTTCCCTTCAGGTGAGTAGTGGGACACGTCAGGGATGCCCATTTTCCCCACTATTATTCACTTTAGCCATGAAGCCCCTGGCACAGCGGCTGAGACAACAAGGGCATAAGTGGAGCATCAGGATAGGAGGGGAGCTCCATACACTTTCGCTATACGCGAATGACATGCTGATCTACGTCTGGGATATACGAGAGGGTATTGCACAAATACAGACCACCTTGCATGAATTCAGGGTGGCATCTGGCCTGCGTGTGAGCTGGGCTAAGTCATGTCTATACCCCTTAAGCTCGAATTGCCCCCCCCCACACACAAGTTTACGCTGGACAGTTGGCTCCTCAGTTGGGAACTCTGCACTTTCTGATATCTCAGAATCAATATTCATCATGCCACGCATGACCTGATAGATGGGAATCTAACAAAAACTATTGCATCCCCACGGTCCCAGATGACATTCTGGGACACACTGCCCCTCACAGTCCAAGTTCGGGTGTCACTGACCAAAATGGTCACATTGCACGACTACTTTACTATTTCCAGAAATTACCAGTACGAATCCCAAGGACCACCTTTCACATGTCGCACTCAGCACTGGGGGGTTTCATTTGGAATAAAGGACAACCCCGGGTAGCACTCCATATGTTACAATTACCTGTCCACAGGGCAGTGGCGGCCGGCAGCTTTAGGAGGGAGGGTGGCGGGCGGGGCACACATACACTCATTCTTTCACACACAGACACGCAGGCACATCCATTAACAACACTCATACCATTCAAACATGCACGCACGCACCAAACATTCATTTTAAAACATCACACACACTCATTCTTTCACACACGCATGCACATCCATTAACAACATTCATACCATTCAAACATGCACGCACGCACGCACGCACGCACCAAACATTCAACTTGAAACATCACACACATACACACACACTTACCTTCGGCCTCCAGGTCCCAGGAGGGTTGGGACTGCTGCCTTCCCTCATTGGCTGACTTTAGGTCAGCCAATGAGGGAAGGCAGCAGTCCCAGCCTCGTCACAGAGTGGGAGCTGGTCAGTGAGACTGCTGACCCCACCCCACTCTGTGACAAAGTGTCACTGATTGACACTCGCCCTGGGCACTTCAGGGCTTAAACTGAAGCGCCCAGGGAGAGTGTCAATTGGTGAGGCTTTCCTCGTCACCCAGGGGAGGGCCTTGAGGCACCTTTGCTGAGCCAAGGAGGTCACGCCCATAGGAGCTGTGACCTCCTCAGCCCAGCAAAGTTCCGCTCAGGCAGCCAGGAGTCTGCACAAATCGCACATGTCTGCTCCTGGCTGCCTGACCTGAACATGAAGAGTGTCTGTCAGGCTGACCTTTGTTCAGCATGACAGACACTCTTCATGGGGGGCAAAAGGTGGGGGGGCGTGGCCCCTTCGCCCTAAAGGACGGGCCGCCACTGCCACAGGGGAGGCTTAGGTACACCAAACTGCGAACATTATTATTTAGCTGCACAGCTGCAATGACCTGCCTGCTGCCTCACAGGGCGCAAAATGTCTGAGCTGAGTCACCTCAATGAGATTCAAGCGAGCAACACAATCCTCCAGCTGTTTCTCCCACATGCACACCTCCCACAAGAGGCTAAAGGATTACTGCAAATTGCACACAACTGCTTTTTCCGCAGCTTACATCTCATGCCACAGATACCCCCTTACACCATGGAGATTCCAATACATGCTATATCCTTCTTAGGGGTGTACAGGGGGAACCGGACTAACTATTTGGAGGGCAGTGGGAGTGGGTTCACTAGGCGCACTCTTCCATATGCCTTTTGAGCAGCTGTGCGAAGAATACAAACTACCAAGAGGGCATTTCATGGCCTATGGCCATTTAATGGCGGAATTAGAAAGGCTGTGGGGTATCACGGACTCGGAAACCACCCAACACCCTCTTAGTCATACAATGCACCTTATAGGAGGTGGGAGGAGACTTGTCACCTGGCTCACCCGAGCTCTTGCACACAGGATATGAGATCCGCTGATTGTGCTTCGTGGAGAGTGGGAAGGGGACATGAGCATCAAATTTACGAACAAAGAATGGGAGGCTGCACTCTTATACCCTAAGAATGTTTCCTGAAACGCAAAGATTCAATATATTCAATTAAATTTCCTTCATAAAGCTTATCTCACACCTGCCACTTCGTCCCACATGTCTGGCTCCTCATCGATTTGTGCTGGCTGTCAGCAGCTGGAGGCAGACATGATCCTCTTGTTCTGGGAGTGTGATGAATCCAAGCATTCTGATCTATCGTGTCCACTGCGCTAGAGTTTGTCACTGGCCGGACAGGGATGTGCACAAGGGAAGGAGCACTAATGGGACTTTTTCAGCACCCGAAAATGGCAAAGGCCTCATCCTGCTTCATATATCTAGCACTACTAACAGCGCGTAGACTAATTGCCATGCATTGGAAAGCTTCATCCTTGCCAGACCTATATCACTGGTACGCTGCAACTTTAAAATGGGGATGAGCAGAAGCAGTAGTGTTGCAAGGAAGCACGCGGTCTGTGTAAATACCCAATAGTGACAACTTGGGAGACCTTGCTTCTAGAGCTCCAAACAGATCAAGATAGGGCGAGCAGGTAACTAGCTATGCACAAATAACATGATCTGTTTAATAATTACCTGTGCTCAGTTAGGGCTCGAAGCGACCTTGCCCTGGAAAGTGGGCGTGTACCAGTAATGCTTCACCCTATCATGACACAGAGCATCACAAGACAGTTGCTATTAGCTTTTTTGATCATTAACACAGAATGAACCACGTGCTCCTGAAATTGAAATGATTCCTGCTATGTTCCCATGTTTTTTCTCAATGACTATGTACATTCATACTGTAACGGATATTATGACTGTATTCTCTTTTTTTAATATAATGCTAATAAAAATGGTAACAAAATACAACTTTCTGCTTTCTTATACTATGTTTTTAATATTCTGATAGGACTTAGGATCATTCCTCGTCTGCATGCATCATGGCGAGGCTGTACTTACGGAGGTCGAAATGTGTCAACAATTACAGAAGGAGTCCAAAAATAATAAAATGTATTTAGAATAGGGTTAGCCAGGCGAATAAGAGGCCATTTGGCCCAGGAACCTAGGCATACGACTGACTACTTTAAGTGGTGTTTTTATCAAACGACTGTCAGCAACCACCTCATT
This sequence comes from Pleurodeles waltl, assembly GCF_031143425.1. Taxonomy (NCBI): domain Eukaryota; kingdom Metazoa; phylum Chordata; class Amphibia; order Caudata; family Salamandridae; genus Pleurodeles; species Pleurodeles waltl. Next base: position 225,678,527 of record NC_090445.1, read on the forward strand.
TTCAACTCTGGAAGCTACAAGGAATCTTACAAGGAATCTTTGATATCAGGAAATTGGTTTTCATTTTTTTTGTTTTCCATTTCTGGTTTGAATGTTTTATATGTCACAACCTTTGTTAATGGTGTCACAGCTTGATTTTTTTTTTTTTTTAAAGCATATATAATTCCGTTTAAGGAATAAATGTGTATCCAGTGACCAATGATTGAATATATCCCCCGTTTGACCATCTTTGTTGTTTGTTGTTGATAGCCCAGGGAATGGGGTTATTTGGGCATTTCCCTCTATATTGCTTATTGTGACCCCCAGCAGGCCATGAAATCCTGTGCATGGCAGAGAGACAGTGGCTATCCTGAAATATAGTGTACAGCTTTCTTTGTGCTTCACGGTGTCCTTTGCTAGGCAATTGTGCTACAATGTTGCTTCAGCTACCACCTCACTACGTGGATTCCTAATATTCTTGCAAGCACTAGTTGTTCTTCAAAGGATTGTTTTGAATTGACAACCAGACGACAAAGAAATATTCTGAAGTAGTGAAGTTGATAAAAATGAACTTGGAACTAGTACTATCAACATCTGTTTACACTATCTGGACTGAGTTTTTTACTAAGTTACGTTGTGAAGAAACGGGAAGGACTTTTGAAGTGCATTAATGAATATGTAGTTACAACTGTTATTTACAAGCTATTAGAATTTCAATAGGTTTATATTATTGCCAAGATTAGGAAACAAATGGTAACGGTATTGATTATTTTGAAGTACTACAGCAGTCAAGTGAAAACTATAACTCCAATATTTGACATACTTACAAGTTGTATGTTTCGTTTTCAGAAATTGCACATATTGAGATATAGAGAAATGCCTACATAGATATAGTGCTCTATTATATCCATTCACAATTGCAGTTAAATTTATTTACTTGACTGTCAAAATACTTAAGGCATCTTTTTATCTTGTAGAGTTTCAATATTTTTGGCAGACCGAAATGACCAACCAAATGACAAGGCAGCAATGGTGAAGTTCTGTGGCTCTGTTTTTCCTCTTATTCATTCCCCCTTTCCTCACCTCATCTATTTGCCATCATATTTCTGTATACATGACCACTAGTGGGGATGGTGATAGACAGAAACACTTCTGTTGGATCTTGCTCACATGATTAGTACATCCTGACAGCATCCACCTATGCTCCACCGAAAGTCCTTTCACCGCACTCACTGCCACTTCATCTGCCACAGCACACACACCAGTTCACTAACCAGCCCCACCCTGAAAGCACCACACACACCATTTTAACAAAAATACCAATTTGCATGTGCCCTTCTCAACACAGGCTAACTATGCAAACACATCAACGATTTGGGACCTCATCTTTACCGTCACACCTGATGTCCTCTTCCTCACTGAGACCCGGCTCAACCCCACTTCTGCGCTCGACATTGACACTGCAATAAAAGAAGGATACAAGATCACCCACAGCGAACACAACAACAAGCCTAGCGGATGGATCGCCATCATACACAAGGAATTCATGCAATACACCACCACAAATGATATCACCCCAGCCATAGAACACCTCAACTTCTTACTCCAAACAGACAGCAAAACCTCCATCAGGGCACCCTCGCCTACTGTCCTCTAGGACCACGTCCAGCCTTCTCAGTGCTTAATTTGTAAATAAAAAGGTGCCGGTGCTCAAAGCCCTCCTATTAAACATGCGGATGCCGCACTTAAATGTGTAAACACGGAATACTGAGGCGGCGTAATCCTGAAGCCATCTCTGGCCTCTTCAATCCATATAAAGCCACTCCCTGCCCCTTCAGCTCACTCTTGCAGCTTTCTAATTTCTCCCTTTGTGACGCTTTTTCATTTCTTTCTTCCTCCGTCTTTCCCATATGTGTCTTTTGCTCGCAGCAAACGCTTGAGGCAGAAGACTAATCCCCGGCCCTGAAAAATAAGTGCTGGTGCTCAGCACCGGAAACAACAAGCACAAATTAAGCACTGAGCCTTCTGCAACTTCATCACCCTCCCCTCGTCACAGTCTCCAACAATTACATATTCCTTGGTAACCTCAACTTCCATCTTGATTACCACAACTACATCAACACTACCAACCTCCACAACAGCATGAACTACATCAGACTCACCCAACTTGTTCACGACCCCACGCACACCGCAGGCCACATGCTAGACCCCATCTTCACCTACAGTGACCGTCATCAGATACAGCCACACCACAGAACTCACCTGGACCAACCACTCCATCTCTCACTTCAACATCACCTGCTCACGGACCTCCCTCCCCTGTCTGCACAACGCCCCCCAACTGCAGCTGGAGCAAAGCCTCAAGGACACATGGATCACCACCCTCAACACCGCCCATGCCATCTCCTCCAACAATCTGGAACACAATGTCAGAAACTTCAACATCTGGATCACCAAACCGCGGGACCAGTAAACACCACTGTAAACAACTGTAAAGGAGATGTCGTACCAGCAAGGACACGACCAACAAGACCGCCTTCAAGACAGCCCTCAACCTCTGCCACAGACACTTAGGAGAATCGAAGAAAAAGGTCTTAGCCTAAAACATCGAATCAAGGTCCAGTAACAGCAAAGAACTCTTCAACATTGTCAAAGAATTCTCCAACCCCTTAGCTGCAACAAACAACATTGCTTCCCCTCACAGGAACTCTGTGACAACCTTGCAAACTTCTTCCACAGCAAAATCATCAACATCTACAGAAACTTCAAACCCAACAACTTCTTCAAGCAACACAACAACACCACTACCACCACGGACATCTGACTAACCGACTGGAGCCAGCTCACCCCACAGGACACCGCTTCCATCTCGAGCTCGGTCCTCTCAGGGGCCTCAAATGACCCATGCCCTTACCACATCTGTAACCTAGACAAAGCCATAATCAGCCACGTACTCACCACGTTAAAACCTCAATTGCCACGGCCACCTTCCAAGAGGACTGGAAACACTCATAAGTCAACCCTCTACTAAAGAAACCATCAGCAGACGCCAGGGAACTCAACAACAACTGACCATTCTCCCTGCTGCTGCTCGCAGCCAAAGTATTAGAAAACGCCAACAACCAATAACTCTACTCACATTTGGAATTAACCTCTTACTCGACTCTTCCCAATCCCAATTCCGCAGCAACCATAGCAGCGAGACAGCCCGCATCACGGCTATCAACGACATCCAAGCCTTACTCAACCGAGGAGAGACCGCGGCTCTGATCCTCCTAGACCTCTCAGCAACCTCTAATATTATCTCCCACCACAAACTCATCACAAGGAGGCACAAGATAAGCATCCAAGGAGCCACTCTCGGATAGATTGTCTATTTCCCACCGGAAGAACGCAAAAAACGTGCCTACACCCCTTTACCTCCGAATCTAAGGAAATCATCTGTGGAGTACCCCAACGATCCTAGCTCAGCCCCATCCTCTTCAACACATATGGAACCTCTCCTACACTGACAACACACAACTCATCCTCTCCATCTCTGAAGAAACCACCAACACGAAGACCAGCTTCCACAAGAGCATGACAGATGTCACGAACTAGCTGAAGGGCAACTACCTGAAGCTCAACACAGACAAGACAGAGGTAGTGACCTTTGGAAACAAAACTCCCAATGAGACGCATCCTGGAGGCCCTCAGTACTCAGGCCTACTCCATCCCCCAATGACCATGCTAAGAACCTAGGCATTGTTTTGGACAACAAGCTAACCATGATGACTCATGTCAACTCTGCTACTCCTTCTGCTTCTTCATTCTCTGCAAGCTTCGTAACATATTCAAATGGCTACCCCAAAGCTCCATCATCCAGGCCCTCATCTCAAGCTGACTGGACTATGGCAACGCTCTCTATGCAGGTATCGCAGTTCACTGCCTCTGACAATTACAGACCATACAGAACACCGCAGTCAGACTTGCTCTGGATCTCCCTGACAAACCCACATCACCCCCTGCCTCATGGAACTCCACTGGCGCAATGTACAGAAAAGATGCCAGTTCAACTCCTGGCCCATGCACACAAGGCCCTACACAACTACGGACCCACCTACTTGAACCACTGCCTGAGCTTTCATCAGCCCACCAGACACCTCTGCTCCGCTTCCCTTTCTTTAAGCCTCACCTCCCACATCCGATGTAGCAGATGCAGCGGTCACTCCTTCTTCTACCTAGCAGCAAAGACATGGAACAAGCTACCTTTTCATCTCTGGACGAGATATTCAGCTAATCAACTTGACCCTCATGGGTGACAAGATGGGCTCTCCAAATCTAATGACTGCAGCAATATTTGAATCCCCAAGGGTGACAAGACCTGTCTACACCCACAATGCCACCATGTGTAACATGATATCAGCGCCCTTCATACAGTGTGGAGCCTATATAACACACTGGCAAGGAAACAAGCAGGGTACCACTTCAAACAGTGGATTTCCCGCATATATTTATATGCTTTGAAGTGCTGATGTTCCTTAAGGGGTGTGATAATACCCGAGAATATCAACACCAGCCTCAGCAAGTTTTGTGATTTATTTTGGTTTTGTTCTTTGGAGAAGGAAGCAGGTTTGATAGAGGGAGGGGCAGGATTTTTCTCTGCCCGAGCCTGCTCAAATGAATTTCCCCCAAACACACTCTGGATCTTGTGACTCTTGCTTGATCAGATAATACACTGTTGATGCTTAAAGGAGAACAAGTCCGTTTTAATGGCAGGCAGAACAGATTTTTGCTCTAATTAGACCACCATCAACTCCAACATATTGAGGTAATATTGCTGTTACAAAGGCTGCCACAAAGGCTGAAGACAGGAATCTTGTTAGGCTGTAAGTTAAGGAATAGAAAGAAAGAGGCAATCGTGCTAAACATACACAAGTATCTCCTCCACAGAAAACTCTTGTGTCTACTGTAATCAGGACTATTCCCAAGTACAGCATGGTATTTAAAAAAAAACACCAGTCTAACACATTTTTCTTAAACTTACTATTATTGCATTCATAATGAAAAATACTATTTTTTCACCTGTGACAATTTGTCCGCAATACATTTAAACAAAATGTCAACTGGGGTCATTCTTATGACGAACATGTGCCTGCCATTACAATACCGTGTGGAAAAAACTACCCAATCGAGGTAGGGGCTTCAGGGTCGGATTAGAAAGGCGGGAAGTTGGGAACTGGGCGATGGGTCGGTGCCTCAGGGCTACATGTGGGTCAGTTTTATTAGGGCCTCAGTTAACCAGCCCACATAGCCTTATAGTCTTGCAGGCTCCCTGCCAGGCCACTGTAATGTATATTTATCTTGGCCACGTCATCCTCCACCCAAGCCAGGCTGGGGACCAGGTGAGAAGAAGGGCCCTTGGGCCATATCACCTCAGAGCCACCCCCAGCATACTCCCCCACCCCATGAGTCTGACCCAGCCCAGCAGCAATTTTTCTCCTGATGCCTCCCCGCTGGGTCACAACATTCTTTCCATGGTGAGCAGGGGAGGAGGGAGTATACAGAGGCCTTGCTGGGGCAAGGTGCTGTCACCTCGTTCCCAGTATCTTTTATGGCGCGGGGGAATAGGGGGGGGGTGTTTGCACAGGCCTCGCTGTGACACCTTTCCCAGAGAGAAGGATGTAAAGTACTTTCGAGTCCTAGCATCCTGTGATTGTGGACAAATCCATTAATTTTCCCAGCCTATATAAAAATGAGTTTGAACTTGTGCAATTTAACTAGTGCTCATGTAAATCACTCCAATGCCTTTGGTCCGTGTTCACGCTGTATAAAGCTACACAAACAAACAAATAAATGGCCAGATTCTGCAAAGCCCTGAACCATGATAAATAATGAGGACTCTTTACATAAAAACATCTATATTACTTTTTTAAATGGCTTTTCTACCTTTGTATAGGTTTAACTCACCTTTAAGAAAACATTTGAATGTACTTTTGCATTACATTTGCTTATTAAGTATGTAATGACCAGAGCTAAAAATACCGTCTTTGGGTGGCTTTATTCACTTTCGTACCAGCTAGGTCATTAAAATACTGTTCATGCTGGTAAAAAAAATATGACCAGGTGGGAACCCTAGCCAGGTATCTGGATGTGGCCATTTTATTTCACCTGGCTAGCCTGGCCAAACTGCAGAGCTTCTAGTTTTTACCAACTTTACAGGCTTTATAATCTATCAAATGCTGTATTTAACATTTCTCTAAAAGTTAGTGCAGTGAGACTAAGCAAATGGCGATCAATGAAAGGACGATCCGGGAATCTGGCCGCCTTTTTGGGAGTGCACAGTCCTAATTGTGTCCCCAATCTGACCCCGAGGGTCTTGACAGAGAGGTTTTTACTTTATACAAAATACTAGGACTTGACAGGCATTAAAAGAACAATACAACAGCCCAAATTAAGAACAGGAGAAAAATAAATAGAATTAAGAAAGGATTAAGAAAGGCAACTGTCCTTTACATTAATATGTTAGCTAAGCCTGCATGCTGCTTTACCAGCTCGAGCCTAAACGCCGCCCCATACCATCTTCCACAGACTCCCTTCGGCGTCTTTGCTTCTCAACGCCCCCCCTCTCCCCGCACAGCAGGCTCCTGCTACTTTCTCTCTCTCCCTCCGATAGCGAGGCTTCGCTTGGTCCTCTGGCACCTGCTATTCAGCTGTCATGCATCTGGCGGAAAGATAAACTCAGCAAGCTGCCTTCTTTCACGCGCTGAAGACGATTTTGCGCCTTAATACAAAAAGGCCACGCGATGGCTGATGTTATCGGCGGCCTTTTATCGTGGCAAGCCCGGCAGTTACACTTATTTATCCGTGGGGGAAAGGGAAGGGAGAGATCAGAGTATTTTTTTTCAGCTCATCTGGCCTCCGAGACACTGCTTTTATTCGGAAGGCGAGTCTGGAAATACAGCGGGTGTGCGATGTTATCCCGTTCTGCAAAGAAGTCGGAAGGCTTCTTCGCTCCCTAGCGAATGGGGTCTGAAGACTCCACACCAAGGCACCTCGATTGAGTGATCTGAATGGCATTCGGAAGCTTATTAGATTCATTTGTAGCTAAAGAATTCAGATCTCCTGGTTCCCAGTTCGCTCTCTAGGTTATGTAAATTATTATTTCAATGAAGCAGCGTTATGTTTGAACTAGTCAGATACCTTTAAAATATGGCCATTGCCACACAGGGCACTTATGTACAAACATAAGTGCTGCCACGCAATACAACGGGTGCATCAATCAGTAAATTTAGGGCCCCCTGATGCACACAGCAGCCGAGTTGCAGGCGGCAGGGTTACTTTTGAAAGTGGACGCCTGATTTAGCAGCCCACTATGTGTCGGGTGGAGCAGTATGCCCATTCTGACTGATCACACATATCCAGTATTCCCTCTACCGGCGGGGTAACACCAAGTCCAATTTTACCAGCCAGAAATGCCAGCCGGTATAATCGATAACGTTTTGGTCATGGAATACTTCCTTCTGCTTATCTGAAGTCTTCCCATCTCCTTGACATCCTCCACCTTTCAAGCCAAGCAAACCACTACAGCCTCTTACTTCTATTTACAACTTGCAGGTAGCAAATCACGCCAAGAAGCAACAGGATGGAGGAACTTCTGGCTCCCAAATGCTTTATTTTGGACTGAATTTACAAGTCGCATTCAGCTGGGCCAACAGTGCCTAATTTGAGCAGTGGTTGCAAGTGGGGGTGGCCAGCACTCCTATTTTAGGGATCAGGACGTATTTTTCTAATCATCAGACTCTGGCCGAGAACAAAAGAGAGAAAGGTAACAAAGTGGGAAAGCAGAAGGAAGAGAAAGACGGAATACTAGTGAAAAAGGTTAATAGCAGGGATAAAAAAGGCGAGATAAAGAGGCCTGGGAAAGTATATTGGTGAATGACAGGCAAGAGGTTAAATCAAGACTGGACATCCTTGCAATTTGGTAACCCGGACACTTGGAAGTGCAGCAGCAGGCTCCTGAGAATAAGCTGGGCCGCAGCAGATATTCTTTTACACGTTAAGCACTGGCAGCAAGGTGCTAGCTGGAATGCTGCAATTTACTGTTTTAATTTATCTGCCTTTTGGCTTAGCTTGTCAGTTGCCTCAGAGTCAAAACAGGGCAGCTGAACAGGTTGGAGCCTTACGGGCTTAGATTTTGCAACACCATTCGAAAACCCACTACACAAAATGAACAGGACTGCACCCGAGTCTCAGAAGATGTTAACAGAGTGCCAAAAGTCTAGTTCACAAAGTAAGAAGAGACTCCGTGTCCTATTGACAGGGCTTTTAGGGATCTGGTAGTCGGTGTGCTTGTGCGCTTACTATCGTTCGGAGGAGACCAATTACTGGCCCAACTGGTGTCAAAGTACTGCAGGGATATTACTGATGCCTGGGTTCGCCAGCATCCAACACTACATCCGAGTGGCTACAAAAGTATAATGGACTGTATTTACAACTTTGCTGATCATCAATGAGATTGAGATGATTGGGCTGGGTCCTTGACAGCTAACTTATTCATGATGGCCTCCTTGCAGGCTTCAGATAAATGTGCCCCATTGATGGTTTACTGAATAGGGATCTGCTGTCCTCCATGATAGGCAGTACTGTTTCATCTTCTTCTAGGGATAGGTTACGACAGCAGAGCTTCTTTCACAATTCTAGGCACTGTCCTGTTCTTGAGGGGGGACACAGAAAGGGGCCTGTTCACAAAGCTTGTTTTCATGTATGAAATATAAATAAAGAATACAAAAGTTCATGCTAAATAAATAAAATAAAGGGAGAAGTCTACAAAGGAGGATAAAAATCATACACCTCGTAACAGGGAAAGATGCTAAAACAGGACACAGAACATCACCATAACGCCCTTGTAGATAAATATGTTGAATACCACTACTAATGACCTCTTTTCCTCAAACCAACCAATATAATGAAAGGTAAAAAAAATGACAACAGAGTAATATTGACCACAAGAGACATGCAACACAGTATGAAAAGCGCATGCTGGGAAGGTGTTACATCAGTGCATCATAATATAGTGTAATTACGCAAAAACACACCCATATAATACATAAGGCGGTTGATCGCACTTCACAATTCTGGATAATGCAATGTTCGAAAGGCCAAAGTACCCATAGCCAATAATTAAAAGCCATACCATATTAGGCAGAGTGGCATGAGTGGCAAAGAAAACGCTCACTGGCATTCAGAATAATCTTAGGGAAAGAGACAGGGGCAATCATCATTGATACACCACTAAATCAAGATTCAAGCGAAAATTACAAAGTATCACAGGAGAAAGTTGCGGCTAGTACTAACAGAGAGCAGAAGCGGATTTCGCCCATGACCTGGAGGTGACTGTGGCCCCCCTGGAGGCTGGACCGCTATGTACATGTCTCAAGCGATAACGGTGGCCATCTTGAAGGTAGCACGTATACGGAGAGGCATCAAATACATGCCCCTGTGCAGGTGGGGGAAATGCACCAGACGAGTTACCAAGGAGACCGGGGTTGCATCAGCAAATGCAGGTGGCTAGCCCAAAGCACCGTTAAAAATGCCAGAAACATATCAGTTGAGAACAACTATGACAGTACTCGTCCATGGAAGCCATTTTGAAACAGGCAGCATATGGCCTGAATGCCTGTGTCACAGCGTCTCATCCGATAACCGCGGCCATCTTGAAGGTAGCACATGTAAAGAGATGCATAAAATATGTGGTTTTGAGGGAATGGGAAAAGTTTTCCAGAAAGGTTGCGAAGGGGTCCGGGGCCACGTCAGCAGATGCAGGCGGGAAGATCAAATGCCTTTAAAATTCCAAAACCATATCAATTGACGATGACTGATAGTACTCATCCAAGGGCCCCATCTTGAAACAGGCAGACTACGTAATGCCTGTGTCAGAATGGACACAAAATACAAAAGACAGGAATTTTTTTTCGTTGTATTTCCAATTATCAAAGAAAATCGACAAGTACTCCCTATAAACGAGTAGACAGGACTCATTAATAAGTTCACCAAAAGAGGGTACAGAGGCTGCTCACAATGGAACTTAGCTAATGATATATCTGCCAATCTCTGGATAATGAAACCGGGGCACTAATCTCTGGAGTACATAGCAGTAACCACAATTGTTACACCACCAAAAAGGTATGTGCTGATAACCCTATCTAGATGGGTCATTGGGACGAGTTAGTCATCTGTCAAGACAGTGTGTAGAGGTTAGCATACTAATATATGGGACATGTATGGGAGGGTCTAGTAGATTCTCAAACAGTCAGTTCTCCCCTTGGTATATCGTCAGTTAGCCCCGTTTTATGCATCACCAAACAAAAAATCTATTTCTTTTCTCTGTGAAATAAGGAATTCTTGTTTACCTGGGGGTGTGCTTCCCAGGCTGTCCAGTTTAAGTCATCCCGAGTGTGTGTATCACGGAAATTCGTACTGATCCATGTAGTGATCTTCTTACACCAAATACCACTGCGATGTTCCATGATTCTGATCTTGACTGCATGGGTTGTCATGCCTATATAGTTTCCAGGTATGTCTATGATCAAGTTGAATGACTTTCAGTGGTTCTGTGAAGTTGCAGACCCCACAGGAGCCGCATGGGTAATGTCCTGTGACTGGCAGTAGCCCCCACAATGGTTGTTGTGTTTGTCTTATGGCTGCCCATGGACGCATGTGTACAATCATATCCTTAATGTTATTAGTGTGCTTGAAATCAAAACGTGGGACTTGTAGAGAAAGGGACCCTGTTCCCAAGATTTTCCAGTGTCTCCTAATGATCTTCCTTATCTTGTTGGAAATCGGGGAAAATGATGTCACACATGTCAGGATATCTTCATGGGTGCAAGTGCGTGGTTCAAACAGTGCTGCCCTGTTGTTATTCCTGGTCCTTTTGCGTCCCAATTTGACACAATGTGCTGGATATTGGCATGCTTGTAGATTGGTAGACAAGCATGCCAATAGTACTGAGGTCAATATTACTCTGTGTTGTTTTCTCTTCTTCTCTTTTCAGGTCGTTTTTTATCCTTGAAGGTATACTATATAAAGTGTGGACGCCTTTTGGTTATGATTATAATAATCCCTGCACACTCTGGAGGCCTAGAGTAGATTAGGATTTCGGTTCAGATGAATTGCCCTGATCATTTCTGACATTAAATAGGCAAGAAACATGTCGACCTTCTCTGTACATATCACTTTTTGAGCCAGTTTGGACTACTATATTCATTGGTGACTTATGTTATATAATTTTGTAATTAGAACAAGGGTACCTGTATATTAAATAGGATTAGGATGCCCCTTAGTTATTTTTATCCTCACTTAACACCAGTCTACTCACATCACCACACAGAACGCGGCACCTCGCTCTTCACATCTGCAAGATATAAAATACTCCAGCAAAGAGCCGCCCAGTGGGGCCCGTTGGGCACTGCAGCACCGGCTCAACGAGTAGCTGCCCGATGATAAAGCACAACACTCATTTGTGTGTGCGAGGGCCCTTGCTCCTAAGAGATCAGATCGCTTGATCTGGTTTCTCGGGCTATCTCCGATCTCTTCTTCGTCTTATATCTTAGGAACTGCATACTCTTTACATAAGCCGTATTGGGGGCATGCATGCTGGATCTTGATTCGCCCCTTGTCCCTCTTTCTTGTGTTTAGAAGTACCACTATATCTCTCCAGGAAGCCTGTCAGAAGAATGGTTTTAACCTAAAAGACTGTTTTGTGAGTCCTAAACTAGATGATATTTCTTATACAGTGTACCCGAAAGGTGGCTTGCCTATAATATTAGTAATTGGTAATTATGTAATTGTGAATATTTCCAAATAAATAAACACTGCAGAGGTTAAGTTAAGGGTTCCAAGTCATGAACAGAAGGACTATTGATCTCTATTGATTTTTAATTGTTGCATTCTGCCCGGCAAAAAGCATGATAAATTTGTAGTAAATGTTTTTGAGTTAATTACTTATGTAAAAAAACTGTAATAACTGTATTATATGTGTTGATCTGAATGTAAAGATCACAAACTATTTGATGGAGGCCTTTTCAGTGGTCAAATTGTGGCTATATGTGCATTAACGCAGCATATTAAAATGCATGAATAAGTGTAATTAGGTGTTTCATGAGGCAGCACCTTGCTACTAAAAGGGTTCTATCAGAGTGGTGCAAACTACCTTTCTCAAAGTACAACATACAATAGAAACTGTCATGAGCACATAAAATAATTATAGATCAGTAGTATATGGTCCAAAAAAATAGTTCAATGTTAAAGTCACAAGGGATGTAACTGAAGTATTATCCCTTAAGCTGGGGTGTTAACAACATCCAAATATGTTTATACAACAATGGTATAATTCATACATATTAGACTTTATACATATAATTTGTTTGTTGAATATGACCAGTAGTAAATATCTCAGCCCAGTGAAGATGTGATAGGTAACTACAACAGTCGTGGTGGATATCAAGAACAGCCAATACGTGTTTCAGCACTATAACTTTTACAAGGCCATTAAGCACCAATAAGGCATTAGAAGAATAATGATACTTCAAGGTAGTTATTTCACTTGTATATTTAATATGAGCTTGATCAGCAATTTTGAGTTCAACACAAAAAGTCAGCTCAAGAGAATGTTATGTAATAAAGGTCCGGAAGTCTGGCATTGAGCTTGTCGCAATTTCTTTCAGAACAAGCTACAGTGTAGCTTTTCATGAACAGATACACTACACTTTGTTCTGACCTAAATTTCCATCATCTGATGGCGGCCCAAATATACAAGAAGGCTGAGAATCAATGTAATATCCCTGAAACAGAATTTAGAAAGAATAGTAGAGCAGATAAACAGGGACTCTTGCTATTTGAGATGATATGAGAAGTTATTATGTAATGCCTAACGATCTCACTGAGGGAGACAGCAAAAATTACCCAGATGGAAAGGGTTAATAGTACTGTAATTCACTATGTAATAACCTCAATTTTACTCCCTTTGTGAAGGCATCAAGCTTGTTCCCACTGATACAGGTGACCACAACCTCTCACATAGCAATTTTATGAACCAGTCCAGGAGCATCTTCAGAATGTCGTGAAGACCAGAGTGGAAATCAGAAAACAGATTAATCAGGCAAAGAAACCTCTAAAGAATATTAGGCGCTGATAGCTTCTACTTCATTTATTTCAATATTATGAACAACTGTGAATTTACAGCAAGTCCCTGAATTTACGATTATGCCATTGACTTTTTGGCTTCAAAACTCTACAGTTAGTTAGTTAGTTAACAACATGCTAAACAGCTGAACAGACAGAAAAATGCACCAGCTACAGCAATAAATAAATGCATTAAGCTACAACTTAAAGACGTTTATCCACTGAGGTACTGTGAGACCAGAAAGCTGAGCAAAAAAGTGTACGTGTATTGGAGAAAAAGAAGCATAATCAAGGAAGACTATTTGTTGTCCACTGCACAAAGTGCTCCAAAAGAAAGTAAAAGCAAAACCTTTATGTGTATTATTGCCTCTGGCCTAGAGACAAGGAAGAAAACCCACACAGTCAATTCTGGAAAAAGGCTGGGCCACATTTCATTTTGAACTGTAATGCATGTCATGAATACTGAATCCTTTAACTCTGCAAACTTTGAAATACATGAGGATGCTGAAAATGTTCTGTGGGTTAATATGATCTCTGCCCTCATAAAATCATACATAAAAGGACTATGAAATTCAATTGCAGCAGGTCTGGATAGAATCCTGGTTTTCATTATGAAAGACAACCCCGCCTTGTGGGAGGCACTTCTTCTTTCAATATTTAAATCTTATTCAGCTTCTGGCTTAGTTCCTCACTCTTGGAAAAGAACATTCTGGCTCCCCTATATTAAAAAGTTTCAAAGTTTGCCCCTCAAAGCTACAAAATAATATTGTTATTACTCTTTAGGAAAATTATTAAGCAAGTGCCTTCTAAAATAGCTGACAACATTAGTACAAAAGTAGACTATCATTCCCCTGGAGCTGTTTGTTTTTTGACAAAATCACTCCGTTCTATCAATATACCTTTAATTCACTCAATATTTGACAGATGTTTTAGCCTGTGTAATCCACCAGTCAATACCACATTTACACATGTTTCAACTGCATTTCATCGAGAAGGTTGTCAAGCTCTGTGGCATGAACCTGTTGACATGAAAGTGTTGTAATCTTCCCATTTTCTGCTTATGTATCTCTCCATTGCCTTCCATATGTATTCATATATTCATTTAAGTGTTTATTTCTCGTTTAAAAACTTATGTTGCATTTACTATTGTTTGCACAAGTTTACCATATAACAATTGCTACAATTATAGTTTTACGGTTGAGCAATAATATGTATATTTACATGATTTATGCCTTGACAGATTTCAGTGAAGATGCAACAAGAGTAATATGTTAATTCTGGCATTCGACATTATTCGATGTAAAGTCTGACCTTTTCAAAATAATGACAACACTCAGTGTAAGCAGGGTACAGACAAGTAGAAGGCACAGAGGAAATCTTCAACTTTCTAGGAGACCAAATCAAGCAAGTAAAAGCTGCAAAGGCCCTTCAAGGACACAGGCTGGATTCTTAGGGACAACCCCACTTTGTCGGCTTGTTGAGACGACATAGCTACCAAGATGAGATAGACAATTACCTTCTTCTCACAGAACAACACTTCTGTTGTTCATCTGAGGCCAACTTAAAAACTCACACAGGCCCATATGGTTCTAAGACAGCTTAGATAGAGGCAAGAAGGGGTGGGTTGAAGGGTAGTGCTAGAGTTCATCTTTTCATGCAATAGAATTTTGAATCATTATTACAATGTGCAATTATTTTTAATTATTTGTTTATTAATCGTTTTCATTTCCATTGTAGAGTTATAACAATTAACATTTTATGCACTAGAATAGAATGCTCATTATAATAAAATAAATAAATACCCTTCTTGTGCATTTTTCAGTGTGTCTAATAATGGTAAAAAGATTCAGAACCTACCACAATTAATCCTATGAAGTATCACAAGGTTCAAGATGAGCACTTTTCAAAATAAATTATTTTAAGCTTTACAATTTTGTATAATTTTTTATTAAAATAATGAGGCTAGCCAAAGGTGGTTAGTAGCGTTTTAAAAATATAATTTGAATGAATAAACATTGTGACTTAGATAATTTGAGAGGTAACTAACAAATGGTTCTGTCTCTAATTTAATTTTCGTTGATGTCGGATTCGTCCCATTCATCCTCCTCCCCTGTGTTTTGTGTGTCTCTCTCATCTGCCAATGGCTCACGTAATCTCACTGCAATGTTGTGCATCATTAAACGAAACAGTGCTGTTCAGGACATCTTAGCTAGCTCATACGTCAAGGCACACTCTGTTCTGTAAAGACGCAGAAAATGGCACTTCAATAGTCCAAATGCGTAATAAATTGTTGTGCATTCATTGATATCTGCCCTCCTGTATGATTGCACTTGATAAGACAATGGTTTTCACAGAGTGGTTATCAGTCATGATATTTGTGACATCCACCATACCCGTTGTAAACTGGTAGAAACCTGTTACAAAAATGCAGGGCTGTCAGTGATTTGAAAAAAGAGCATATGGCAGCTTATCAGGCTCCACAGTCTCCCTAATGGCAGACAGAATGTAAATAGTGTCCTTGGTGAGGCAATAGGTTATCATGTAGTCTCTTGTACGTGAATGTTGGGTCTATTCTACATACTTGATATTTTGCTCCTCATCTTCCAGCAGCAACAAGGTCCGGTGAAGTCAATAACATGCCCAACTTGAAGTGCCTCCATGTTGGTGATTGTTAGTGTAGGTGAGTATTTGTAAGGATTTATGGGCTTGTGTAGAGATTAAGACAATCCTGTGTGAAGGCTCACACAAGTGTTCCTAATTGCAGACATTATTAAACTTTCATACATTGATGAGAGTTGGGTGGCAATCTTTTTTTGAGAAAGTACAGTACCTTTTTATGTTGTGAGTTGTCATGTTTTTAAGTATGGTTTTACTGATCAATATAGTATTTTTCATGACTGAAATAATTTACCAACTGCTTTTAGATGAAGGTGATATTTCCACCTGTATCAGTGTTGTCCGTACAGCTTAAATATAGCTAGAGCTGGGGTTTCTCACGTGAGGTGAAACTCCCCACAGACTTGTTAAGATTTTACCAGATTTATATAGAATCTGTTTTACCACACAGATTGGCATGAGGGCCCAAGTAGAGAGGAAAACAATATGCTAAACTCACAACTGAAGTAGTAAATGCTGTAAAATGATATTGTGGGCAGAAACTGCAGATTTAGCTTGCCTTCCTGTAGGCGTGTATGTGAGCAATTGAAAATCTTTGAAAAAGCGGTGTGTTCTAGCCTCCTGGAAAATCAGCTATTATGCATTACGCCTGAAAGGTATTTAAGAAGAGGTGAATCGTATAGGTGATCGTAGACTCCAATATATGTTTGGATGATTCAGCACATCAAATTCAATACTGTAAGTAGAATGTTACTTGCTTAATCTCTGATCAGAAGAATGAGGCTGAATTATTTTATATGTGGTTTCTAGCCTCTCCAATTTCCACACACACAATTTTCCGCAGGTCAATTACAACATGTCAAACATTCCAAAATTAACAGAAGGGAAAATGAATAGTAAAATACAATTCATGTGGCATTTACTGTAGAACACACCAATTCCTCACGTATTTCCTATTTTTTCTGGGGAATACTCAGAATATGAGGTACTTACTACACCCTGTAAATACCTCAGCCCTAGGTGATGATTTTTACCATGTGCAATAATTAACCCCCTACCCTATTCCAGGGCACTCGCAATAAGGACTTAGGTCAGCAGTTACATTCCAAAAACATTTATCTGAATTCATAAATACCCTGTACAGTGCATTCAGCCTTTCTTCATGAGATAAGCTTGCAAATACCATCAATGCAGAGAGGTCTTTAATTATGTATCATTAACATTTTTGTAGCATGGTGTAAATGCCATAATATTTGCATAACGTTTTATAAAAGTAATAGAGATGATGTACAAAAATCTCAGTAGGGAAGTTACATTAAATAGTCAACCCTATTCAAGTGATAAATTCAAATCATCAGAAGAAGGAGACAAGGTTACCCAAGTCCCAACTTCTGCTTAATATGTTTCTGGAACCACTCGCCCAGTTAGCAAATAGTCTAAGAAACTATGGTGGTCATTCTGACCTCGGCGGTAAAAGGCGCCTACCGCCGGTCAGAAATCCTCCATAATCCCGCCGCGGTCGCGGAAACCCGCCACGGTCATTCTGACCCGCAGAAGGCAAACCTCCGAAAATCCGACCGCCACAACAGACCGCCAGACCAGCGGTCGGCGGAAAGGTGGAGGTGACCAAACCTCCACCGCCACGCCAACAGAAATACGCCCATCCCATTACGACCCACGAATCCACGCGGCGGTCATTCAAACGCGGTATTCCATTGGCGGGACACACCGCCGCAGTCAGAATACACACAAATGAACAAAACTCAGCCACATTGGACGATTTGAATCCCACACACCTGATACACATACACACACCACTCCCACACACACAATACAATATAAAACACACACCCACATCACCCACAAACCCCTACGCTAAAAAATTCGTCAAGAAGGCAAGAGCGAGACACCAGCATCCAAAAAATAACAGCCACAGCCACTCAACACCATCACCCACACACTATCCACACACAAAACAACACACACCACCACACTCAACTCACTTAAATACACATACTCCACCCCACACATCATACACACCACCCCATGGCACCCCAAAGACAACCCCGCTTCACAGACGAAGAACTCAGGGTCATGGTGGAGGAAATCGTTCGGGTAGAGCCCCAGCTGTTCGGCACACAGATACAATACACCAGCATTGCCCGGAGGACGGAGCTATGGCAGAGGATTGTCGACAGGGTGAACGCAGTGGGACAGCACCCCAGAAATCGGGAAGACATCAGGAAGCGATGGAACGACCTACGGGGGAAGGTGCGTTCCATGGTATCCAGGCACAACATCGCCGTGCAGAAGACTGGCGGAGGACCCCCACCTCAACCCCCACAATTCACATCATGGGAGGAGGAAGTCTTGAACATCCTGCATCCTGACGGCCTGGCAGGAGTCGGCGGAGGAATGGATACTGGTAAGTTGAAGCTTCAATACTGCTTCCCCCCCACCTGCATGCCAAATCAGACCCCAAACCTCACCCCCATCCTCGAACCCCACCCTCACCCCCACCCCCATCGTCACCCCCACCCTCACCCCCACCACCATCCTCACCCCCACCACCATCCTCACCCCCACCCCCAGCACACCTATTCCCCGCCAATGTCTCACCATCACAACCCACACATCCCAAAACCTAGGCCTGCATGCGTCCACTAAGCATGGACACCCATCACCAAAGCATGCCCAATGCATATACACATCCCCCCCACAAGCCACCCTCACCAAAGCCCCCACACATGAATGCCAGCACTTGGGGACACGGGAACCCACAGATACACCCATATGCCACACATTGAAACTATAACCATACCTCTATACCCCTGCAGGACCCGACCGTCAACACACCGCGGCGGAGGGGCCAGAATTCTCCACACCCCCCACCCAAGAGGCCGTCAGCGATGACAGCAGCTCTGTCGACCTGGACACCGATGACCAGCCCGGACCATCGGGGACCTCTGGACAGTCGGTTCCCCTCACACAGGCCCAGGCCACTACAGACCCAAACCCCTCTGGGAACACCAGCACAGCTCCCACCCAGCGGGCCCATGCCTCTGTCTCCAGGGCGCGTCAATCTGCGGTGTGTCTACCACTACAGGGCACCCAGGATAACCCACCACCCCAACAACAACAGGGACCTGGGGGCAGTGGTAGTGGGCACACCGGCCAGGGGGCAGAGGCCCAGGGAAACAGGGGAACTCGGAGGGCAGCTGTGCGACAGGGGGGGGAGGAGAGGCCCAGGGAACCCACTCTCCACGAGGTCCTCACCACCATCATGGGAGCATACAACCGCTCCCAGGAGACGATGGCGACGGTACTGGCCCGGTTCCAGGAGATCCAGGTGCTGCAGGAGGAACACTATCGGGGGTACAGGGAGGACATCAGAGCCATCAACACCACCCTGGTTACCATGGTAGGGCTGCTGCAGGACCTCGTCAACAACAGGGCGGACACTGAACAACACCCAAGGGCCCCTGCCACTAGCCTGGACCAAGAACAGCCAACCACCTCCGCCGGCGCTAGTGGACAGGAGGCCCCCGCACAGCAGCAGCCCACCAGACCCCCACCTCCTGCAGGAGAAGAACCACCCCGCAAGAGGGCCCTGAGATCTCGCAAGAAGACAGAGTAGGATGTCAAGACCCCCGCCAGCAATGGATACCACCTGATGTCATCCCACTGTCCCACATAGTCACCCTGTCCATCCTTGAACTGCCCATGCTCCATCTCTCCACAGGCCTCTGGACAATGCACCTGTGTGACTGTTACTCTGGACTCTGCCATGGACATTCCTTCACCATAGCCCCCACCCACTTGAAACCACCCATCCCATTTTGAGCACTTAAATAAACACCTATTTTGCACCAAAATATCTGGAGTCTGGCTGTGATTTCAATAGATTGTAATTGACATGACAGTGCAAATATGTCCTTGTACATGGTGAAGTCAACAAACAGCTGCCACAAAGCTGTAGTCCATGGGGAAACGAAGCACAGGACTCGTAGTGGGGACCCCAGATCTGAAATAGGGAGGGAAAAGCCAAAACTCAGTCATCATACACTGGGGCAAATAGACAGCCAGCAGAGATGCTGGAGAGTAGTTAACTTTTAATAAATTATCTTTGAAATGTTACCTGTGTCCTATTGGAAGTACTGTTCAATGATTCTGTCCCTGTTGTCTGTTTCAGCCCCGTCGTCTTCCTCCTCGTCACTCTCCTCAGGTTCCACCGCTGCCACAACACCACCGTCTCGACCATCCTCCTGCAGGAAAGGCACCTGGCGGCGCAAAGCCAGGTTGTGAAGCATGCAGCAGGCCACGATGATGTGACACACCTTCTTAGGTGAGTACATTAGGGATCCACCTGTCATATGCAGGCACCTAAACCTGGCCTTTAGGAGGCCAAAGGTGCGTTCGATCACCCTCCTAGTACGCCCATGGGCCTCATTGTACCGTTCCTCTGCCCTGGTCCGGGGATTCCTTACTGGGGTCAGTAGCCACGACAGGTTGGGGTACCCAGAGTCCCCCACTAGCCATACACGGTGTCTCTGTAGCTGTTCCATCACGTAAGGGATGCTGCTATTCCTGAGGATGTAGGCGTCATGCACTGACCCTGGGAATTTGGCATTTACATGCGAGATGTACTGGTCAGCCAAACACACCACCTGGATGTTCATTGAATGGTAATTTTTTCTGTTCCTGTACACCTGCTCCCTGTCTCTTGGGGGAACCAAAGCCACATGGGTCCCATCAATGGCACCAATTACGTTGGGAATATGTCCAAGGGCGTAGAAATCACCCTTCACTGTAGCCAATTCGCCCACCTCAGGGAAAATGATGTAGTTCCTCACGGATTTCATCAGGGCAGACAACACTCTGGATAACACCTTCGAAAACATGGGCTGAGACATCCCAGAAGCAATTCCCACGGTTGTCTGAAATGACCCACTTGCCAAGAAATGTAGTACTGACATGACCTGCACCAGAGGGGGAATCCCTGTGGGTTGGCGGATGGGGGACATCAGGTCGGGCTCCAGCTGGGCACACAGTTCATGGATAGTGGCACGGTTAAGACGGTAGGTCAGGATAATGTGGCGTTCTTCCATTGTCGATAGGTCCACCAGCGGTCGGTACACGGGAGGATTCATCCGTCTCCTCGCCCAACCCAGCGGACGGTGCCTAGGAAGGACAACATGGAGCACACAGTCAAGCAACCCACAGGTACGTACTCACAGCTAGCACAGTATACGATTCTCTATGCAGTGAATGGCGTGTCTGAGTGGCTATGCAAGGCCTAGGCCTGTGTGACGCAGTTGAAATTGAGCCATGTGGGCCCTGGAAATGGCGGCTGCCTGACCTGTGAAGTGTGACAATGGGATGTGAGGTCAATGCGCTGGCGTGGCACACCGCGGCGGGCGGCGGGCGAAGACCGCGGCGCGAAGCCGCATTGGTTAACATTGAAGCCTATGGGTTTCAGGAGCCAATGGCGAAGGGCGCCGGCGGTGGCGGGACGCACCGCCGCGGTACGCACCGCCGCGGACGTGACCGCCATTTTCTATCTACTTATCCACTTGCGACTTGAACTTTCACAGGAGAGGACCTATACTGCAAGTGTTGCTGTGACCTCGGTCTGGAAGGGACAATGGCTGCTGCGCCTGGGGAAAGGGCCCCTGCCTTCACTGGAGAGGAGTTGGAGAAACTTGTGGATGGGGTCCTCCCCCAGTATGCGCTACTCTACGGTCCTCCAGACCAACAAGTGAGTTTAATTCAATATGGATTTGGGGCCACTGGCTGGCTTGGGGGCCTGGCGGGGGGCCTGGCGGGGATGGGGGGCATGTTGGGCCTGGCGGGGGGCATGGCGGGGGGCCTGGCGGGGATGGGGGGCATGTTGGGCCTGGCGGGGGGCCTGGCGGGGATGGGGGGCGTTGGGCCACTGGAAAGGAAAATGCTGAGAAACTTGAACGTGGTATTTCTCCCTCCCTGTACGTGTCACATAGGTCCGCGCCCATGAGAAGATCGGGATTTGGCGTGCCATCGCCAAGGAAGTCCGGGCCCTGGGGGTCCACCATCGACGGGGCACCCACTGCCGCAAGAGGTGGGAGGACATCCGCCGCGGGACCAAGAAGACCGCCGAGTCTCTGCTGGGGATGGCCTCCCAACGTAGGCGGGGTGCCTGCCGTCAACTGAGCCCCCTGATGTTCCGGATCCTGGCGGTGGCCTACCCTGAATTGGATGGGCGCGTGAGGGCAGCACAGCAGACACAAGGGGGTGAGTACAAGCATTATCTACTCTGTTGTCGCGCAGTGGAGGTGTCTGGGTGGGGGAGGAGGGCTGGGGGTCCCCCTAGGCCAGGGCGATATCTGTAGGCTGGGCACCCCCGTAAGCCCCTGTGTCCCCAGCCACCACCCTCAGTAGTTTGTCAGTACAGCCATCCCTGGGCCGTGTCATCCATGGGTGCAGTTGTCAACTCTAGGCGTGTAGGGCATGTTCCACGGAATGCGTAGCGGACCCCAAGTGCGCAACTTAGTGCAGGGGGCATCTGTGTCTGTCATGTCCGCTAACTGTACCGGAGATCCATGCACTCAATATCCCTTTATTTCTCTCTCCCCCCCCCTTTTTGTTTGTCTTTCTGTGCTTGTGTGCATCAGCATTATCAGGCGGAGGAGAAGTGGCATCGGGGCAGGAGGGAGCTGCATCTCACATGGCCCAGGAGGGCCATGCCACAGAGTCAGACTGGACCAGTGAGACGGAGGGCGAGGGGAGCTCCACGACGGGGACAACTGGACCCTGCAGCGACACGGACACGTCCTCGGAAGGGGGCTCCCTTGCGGGGGTGGCACCATCCGTGCCCCCCGCCATTACAGGTACAGCCGCCACCCAGCGCACCATCTCCGCCCTCCCAGCAGCCCCTCAGCGTTCGCCCCGTGCCCGCTCTGCCAGGAAGCCGGGCATCTCCTTCGCCCCAGGCACCTCAGGCCCTGCCCCTGTTACCCCCGCTGCCCTCAGTGAGGAGGTCATTGACCTCCTCCGAACGCTCATTGTTGGGCAGACTACCCTTTTGAATGCCATCCAGGGGGTGGAGAGGGAGGTTCATCACAGCAATGCGTACCTGGAGGGCATTCATTCGGGTCAGGCTGCCCATCAGCGATCGTTCCAGGCTCTGGCCTCAGCACTGACGGCAGCCATTGTCCCTGTCTCCTGCCTGCCTCTACTAACTCCCTCCTCCCAGTCTCCTGTTCCTCTGCCTGTCCCACCCACACCATCAGACCAGCCTGCACACACCTCAACACCCAAGAGAAGCTCATCCAAACATAAGCACCACAGATCACGCAGACATTCACACACGCAACATTCCGATGCAGACATGCCAACAGTCACTACCACCTCTGTGACCCCCACCTCCTCGTCTCCCTCCCTGTGACGTCTACACTCACACCTCCATTCACCTCACCATCAGCCAGTGTTTCCATCACCAGCACACCCTCCACTCCAGTCCGCACACGTGCAGTCACCACCCCCACTGCCATTTACACGTCCCCTGTGTCCTCTCCCACTGTGTCTGTCACCCCCTCTTCCACACCACACAAACGCAGCCACCCACCCACCCAACAGCCATCCACCTCACGACAGCCTATCCCTCCTGCACCTGCACCCAAAGACAGCAAACGTGACTCACCTACAACCACATCCTCTCCCTCCACTCCCATTCCCACTGTACCTACCACTCTCCATTGTCCCAAGAAGCTCTTCCTCGCCACTACTAACTTCTTTCCTGACCCTGAGCCCCCCCCTCCTTCTCGTCGGGGTAAGAAGAGCACCTCAGCCACCACCAGCCCTGCAGCCCCCTTGACAAGGGTGCAGGGGTATTGGAGCCCGCCAGCCCGCATGTCTGGATCTTCGCCCAGCAGCAAGGGGACAGCCAGCCCACCCCCTGGGAAGAGGAGCAGAAGGCGGAAGGGTCGCCGCAGGAGCCGCCTTCTACATCCCCCCCGGACACCACCCAGAGACAGTCACCAGCCACAGCTCCAAAGGGAGGAAAGGGCCACAGGCCCACGACTAAGGAGGGCAAGGGCAGCAAGTCAGAGAGGTCAGGCAGCAGGCCTGCTGCCCAGGAGGAGCCCACAACCCCCATAGCCGCTGCCCCGGGAGGAACCGGCACAGCTGCCCCGGGAGAGCCCACCACCCCCATAGCCGCTGCCCAGGGAGGACCCAGCCCAGCTGGCCAGGAGGGCCCCACCACCCACAGCCCAGGTGGGCAGTGAAGGAGCACCATCCCCGCTGCCCAGGAGGGCACCACCAGGCAATTAGCAGTTGGCCATAGACCGTCCGCCGTCTCAAGAACCGCTGAACTGGGCCCCGCCGTCTCAAGAACCGCTGAACTGGGCCCTTCAGGGCAAGAACCGCTGAACTGGGCCCCGCCGTCTCAAGCACCGCTCCGCTGGGCCCCGCCGTCTCACGCACCGCTCCGCTGGGCCCCGCCGTCTCAAGAACCGCTGAACTGGGCCCTTCAAGGCAAGGAGCGCTGAACTGGGCCCCGCCGTCTCAAGAACCGCTGAACTGGGCCCCGCCGTCTCAAGAACCGCTGAACTGGGCCCCGCCGTCTCAAGAACCGCTGAACTGGGCCCTTCAGGGCAAGAACCGCTGAACTGGGCCCCGCCGTCTCAAGAACCGCTGAACTGGGCCCTTCAGGGCAAGGACCGCTGAACTGGGCCCTACAAGGCAAGAACCGCTGAACTGGGCCCCGCCGTCTCAAGCACCGCTCCGCTGGGCCCCGCCGTCTCACGCACCGCTCCGCTGGGCCCCGCCGTCTCAAGAACCGCTGAACTGGGCCCTTCAAGGCAAGGAGCGCTGAACTGGGCCCCGCCGTCTCAAGAACCGCTGAACTGGGCCCCGCCGTCTCAAGAACCGCTGAACTGGGCCCCGCCGTCTCAAGAACCGCTGAACTGGGCCCTTCAGGGCAAGAACCGCTGAACTGGGCCCCGCCGTCTCAAGAACCGCTGAACTGGGCCCTTCAGGGCAAGGACCGCTGAACTGGGCCCTACAAGGCAAGGAACGCTGAACTGGGCCCTTCAGGGCAAGGACCGCTGAACTGGGCCCTACAAGGCAAGGAGCGCTGAACTGGGCCCCGGTGTCTCAAGAACCGCTGAACTGGGCCCTTCAGGGCAAGGACCGCTGATCTGGGCCCTACAAGGCAAGGAGCGCTGAACTGGGCCCCGCCGTCTCAAGAACCGCTGAACTGGGCCCTTCAGGGCAAGGACCGCTGAACTGGGCCCTACAAGGCAAGGAGCGCTGAACTGGGCCCTTCAGGGCAAGGACCGCTGAACTGGGCCCTACAAGGCAAGGAGCGCTGAACTGGGCCCTTCAAGGCAAGGAGCGCTGAACTGGGCCCCGCCGTCTCAAGAACCGCTGAACTGGGCCCTTCAGGGCAAGGACCGCTGAACTGGGCCCTACAAGGCAAGGAGTGCTGAACTGGGCCCCGCCGTCTCAAGAACCGCTGAACTGGGCCCTTCAGGGCAAGGACCGCTGAACTGGGCCCTACAAGGCAAGGAGCGCTGAACTGGGCCCTTCAGGGCAAGGACCGCTGAACTGGGCCCTACAAGGCAAGGAGCGCTGAACTGGGCCCTTCAAGGCAAGGAGTGCTGAACTGGGCCCCGCCGTCTCAAGAACCGCTGAACTGGGCCCTTCAGGGCAAGAACCGCTGGCCCTTTGGCAGACGTGGCAGGGCAGGATCTATCTCGGGCAGGGCTGCAGGATGTCCTCTGGCCAACTTGCCTCCTCCAGTGGCAGTGGGGTCTGTTATGGACTGTATGGACTGTGGCTTTGCTCTCCCCAGGATGGCCCAGTGGGCAGGCCACCCACTGTATGGACTGTATGGACTGTGGCTTTGCTCTCCCCAGGATGGCCCAGTGGGCAGGCCACCCACTGTATGGACTGTATGGACTGTGGCTTTGCTCTCCCCAGGATGGCCCAGTGGGCAGGCCACCCACTGTATGGACCGTATGGACTGTGGCTTTGCTCTCCCCAGGATGGCCCAGTGGGCAGGCCACCCACTGTATGGACTGTTTGGACTGTGGCTTTGCTCTCCCCAGGATGGCCCAGTGGGCAGGCCACCCACTGTATGGACTGTTTGGACTGTGGCTTTGCTCTCCCCAGGATGGCCCAGTGGGCAGGCCACCCACTGTATGAACTGTTTGGACTGTGGCTTTGCTCTCCCCAGGATGGGCCAGTGGTCATGGAGTCCCCTCGTGGATCTGGCGTCGTGTACTCAAGTGGCTGAGGTGCCCCCCCTTCCCTTCCCCCTGAGGTGCCTGTCCTATTTTCTTTCTGATGCCCCTGCAGTGTTCTCTCCGTGGAGTTCTTGTCGTGGGACTGGGCCTTGCCCCTTTGCACAGGACCCCTGTGATCCACGGACAGTGGTTGGACTACATTTAGTAGCTGTATATATTTTGTACATAGTTTATTTATTATTTGGGATTACTGGTGTACATATTTCAATATATCTGCCCGTTTATGATCTCTTCTTTTGGTCTTTGCATTATTTCGGAGGGGGGTGGTTTGTGGGTTGTGACAGTGATCTGTGGGAATGCATTGATGTGTGTGTTGTAGTGGGTGTGGGTGGGTGGGTGGGTGTGTGCCGGTAATCTTTTCCCTCCCCTGTGTCGTAGGTGCAGTACTCACCGATGTCTTCCTCGCCGCCGGGCGTGCTCCTGGTATATGAGCAGGAATAGGAGTGCGGGGATGACCTGCAACTCTGGCTCCATACTGCCGGAATCTCGCGTGGAGTGCGTAGAGGTGAGCGTTTTCCCGTTCGTAGTCTGTTTCCGCCGTGTTCTTATCGGCGGTGCTCCCGCCCCGGAAAAGGTGGCAGATTGGTGGGTCGTAATAGGGTGGGCGGTACATTGTCTGCCGCCGGGCTGTTGGCGGGAACCGCCGCGCTGTTTGTTTGTACCGCTGTGGCGGTCGGAGTGTTAAGTTGGCGGGCTGTGTTGGCGGTTCCCGCCAGGGTCAGAATTGCATATTTTAGACCGCCGGCCTGTTGGTGGCTTGGCCGCCGCTTTATCACCGACCGCCAGGGTCAGAATGAGGGCCTATGTCCTATGCAATTTAAATTATTACTTATACTTTAGATATCAATTGATGCTGACTGAAGAAAAATGAATAGCTTGGTGGTTGTCTGACTAGATATAAGTAAATATTATATAGAGGTTGTGTCTTGAGAAATGAAATCCAGGTATAAGTATAATACAAGATTAGCTATTTGGGTGTCCAAGTTACTCAGGAGTTAAAGGATACACTTAGGGCTGCTTACCTACAAGTGCACAAGACTGGAGTTTAAATAAAGAAGTGACAGTAAGTATGGCTTAATGTATTACAACACACCAATATCATCAAGGCTACCATTTTGCTAAAGTACATCTTTCAGTTGTATGTTATCCCTTTTACGCATTGAGTTGGCATCAAGGTAGCACTTTCCAATATGTCATTTTAGTAAGAGCAGCTTCACATGAAGCAACACAGAATCACAATTAAGTGAAAGAGGTTGGACTTTACATGGCTTTTGCTTCTACTTTTGACAAATCCATATGAAATAAACTATTTTGTGAGAAATCATCCTCGTGCGGCAGATGAAAGATTATTTTCAACTGTCATAAATACTCAGGAGATTATACACATAAACATGTGTATATATGTTTTTTTTACAAAACTCTAATGAAAACAACACAGCTTTGAATGTCGCATTTTGAGTTTAATTATGTTATTTTTAAAAAGTATTTCCCAATTACAACATATGGCGAGGTGCCCCTTTCCATAAATGTCTTATGTTATGTGACTCACTATGGTGGTCATTATGACTTTGGCGGTCTTTTTTCACGGCCGCCAACAGACCGCCAGTGCTGGTGGTCCGAAGACCGCCATATTTTGACTTAGGTAGGATTTCTGCCCGTTTACGGGTGGAAATCAGACCCTGTCGGCCTGGCCGACGGAGAAAGAGAGGAGGTTCGACCACCAGCACTGCCACGCCAACAAGACTCTGCCCGCCATATTATGATGTGTGATACGGCAGAGTCCTGTCGGCGGTGCGGTGCTGGCAGTGGAAAACGCCAGGACCCATGTCCTCCCGGACGACCACCGCACTGGAAAAGGAAAGTTGATCGTCCGAATGGAGGGGTGTTGTGTGAATGTGAGGGGTGTCTACATGTGTGTGTATGAATGCGGGGGGGGTGTCTGTGTGTTTGAGTGCATCTATGTGTGTGTGAATGCGGGGGGAGGGTGTGTGTGTGAATGCGTGTGTTTTTATGAATGCAGGGGGGATGTGGGGGATGTCTGAGTGCATGCATGCAAGTGAATGTGTATGTCTGAGTGCGTGCATGCAAGTGAATGAGTGTATCTGAGTGAGTGTTTGGGTGCGAGTGTGTGGGGGTGTATGCAAGTGAATGCGTGGACGAGTGGGGGCGCGCGTGTGTGGTCCTGTGGGGGTGTGTCTGCTGGCGACAGAAATGGAGATTCCTGTCGCCAGGTGCATGACCGACAGCATTTTCGCAGCGGTGCAACCACCACGAAAATGTTGGTTGTCTACAGAGTCGTAATACCGATGGTGGTATTGCGGCTACCGCCTTGCCAGAAGTGCTCACCTCCGGCCCGGCGGTCCGACTGCCCTGGTGGTACGGGCAGTGTTTCAGCAGTTTGGCTTCGGACGCCACCCTCGCCATGGCAGTCAGGTGACCATCAAAAGCATAATGACCACCTATGTGTTTCACATGCACTTTTATGGCTGCTATTGCAGCCAAATAAAGTTTGCTTTGACTTGACTCATGTACACCATTAATTTACTTTGATGTACCTTTAACTGTGCTGCTTTTTGAGAATGGAGTATTTAAGCCTTTAAATAAATTAAAGAAACATATCATTAACCAGTTGCCAGTTTGTATAAACAATTAAACACAGATCTGCTTTAAAAAATCTATGTGCAATTATATGAATTTAAGAGCAGTTCAGTAAGCAACTCTAGGCAAACAAAGACATTTTTACAGACATACTCAAAGAAAAATCTATCACACTAAATGAGAAACAGAAGCATAAACATTAATTTGAATGGCTTTCATACTAGTTTTTGTAAATATAATAAACAGTCTATATAGTATGTTTTTAAATCACTATCTTTGTTTATCCTTTTAACTCGTATACAGTATGAATTGACATTAAATGTTAGTTGTTATGTTGTATAACTATGAGCTACCTTTGCTAGGGGCACACTTCAAGTGCATTTTAAATGTGGACATGGGCTGTAATGGATTTACAAACACTAACTGGGAGAGGATTAGGCCTTTGGGCTGGTGCTGTTGCAAACTGCAGAATCTGAGAACAAGCTCCTCAGCAAAGCAATGGGCAGTGAATGGACAGAGTCAGACACTAAAGAGTGTACATTTCTCATGAAGGGATGCAGGAAGGTTCGTGGCGAGGTAGCCATTGTAAGGATGATTCTCAATTCCAAACATGTAGTGACTGCAGCCATAACAGGACCAGGCAGAGGACGCAGCAACAAATTTACCAACTGAATGACTGAGTGGGATGTCTTGCAGCCACCACAGCACTTATGTGAGCTCAAGATCACATACTTTTAAAGTGACCAGTGCCTACAGGATAATTTTAAGAGAATGAATCAGTAGAAAAAAATGTGCAACTATAACTAAACTTGATCTGTCACTAAAACATAAAAGGAATGTGCTCCAAGAAATGTATTGATCGTAACTTAAGGTTAAAATGTATTCCAGCAAAAGATAACATGGATTCATCCGGACAAAGACCAACCTTGCCGTCCAATCGTCTAATAATGAAGAAGCTGCATAAAAATAGAAAAGCACTACATTGAGGAGAAACACCAAATTGGACAAACTGAGTGTAACACTCTTGTTGAAGCATGAATGAATGTGATTGAGTAGTGATTAATTTTGCAGCACATCATATTCCAATAAGATGTCAGAATTTAAATAAATGAGAGTTATGCAACTCCTTAATAAAAGAAAATGTATTTTACATAAAGCTGGGAGGAAAAGCGTGAGCCTCATGTGAGAGCCTCGTATAGCTAGATTATTAGTTTTAGTGGCATCTCACATAAAACCTACAAGCAACGCAATACTTAACTAGGAGCATTTTGAGATGAAGTGACCTTGAGCTATTAATTTATGCCTAGAAGAGAGAAACGTCTGGGAGTGGGCTCATCTGAATAATGAGGTTGCCCACAATTAGTTCCTGAAATGTGTTGAGGAAGAACAGAAAATTGTTTTTCATATTAGAAATCTTTCTATTTCCTGATGTCAGTATAGTAAAAGAAAAAGGAACAACTAAACGTAAGCCTTTAAGGATGTTGTTGCAGCAGCAAGTGGGTGCATATTTTCTGCAAACCTTTTAATGAGTAAACAACAATAAATGTCTGGAAGGAAAAAGCAGCCTATGGTATGCTTAAGAAAAGAAAACTCATTCAAAAGAAAACTCATTCAAAGCACTGATAGAAATGGGTCAATCTAAAGAGGACCCATAATTTTTTCCAAGATTAGAACAGACCTAGGGGAGGACAGTGTTAGTTTAAAACATGTTTGAAAGGAATATCAGGGACAGTCTACTGTTATTCACGTAAGGCTACATATCTAAGGGGGGAAGCAGTTGTAAAAGAACAACAAAATTGGCTTGTGGCAATGGCTTTTGATGAGCTGTTATCAGTAATTAATGCTCAAATGTGGGACATTTCTCCAGAAAGGGAGTGTCCAACCTCTTTGGAGAATGGATGGGGGGGAAAGAGTGAGTCTGTGTAAGGAGACAAATGGCGTTGCTGGTTTAAGCAGTTTTGCCAGAGTTGGTTTTTATTCCCCAGTCCTCTCCTGCAGGCTGAATGGTACAGTTGGGAAGAAAGCGCTCAAAGAATGTCTGATAAAAGGATAGTTCCTGGTGGAGAAGATTCAAGGAGGAGGATATGTTCTTGTTAATGTTGTGGTGGGCCTGAAGTCGACGCTCTTCAGCTGCATAAACCTTGGGACAGTGACAGGTGGAGAGAGCAGGAGTGGGGTGGTGTCTGGTTCTGGTACTCGGCCATTAGTTGAAGTCAGGCTGCTACAAGCCTGTCTTTGATTATTTTGTGGGTATTTAAGATCTCTTTGTAACAGTTTAGATTTCTGTGGTTGGCCTGAACGCGGTCCAACCTTTCCAGTAACAGGATCTAGTTATATCAGCAAAAATCTTCCTGAGCTACCAAAAATATTAATGATGCAACTGTGACCACATCAAACAAGATTATATTAGTGGCCATTATATGCATGATTACCAGCAGTGGTCTCCTCGGTGCAGCATGGGTAATACACAACAGCCAGGCACCAAGGAAATAATATTAGCAATACATTTCCCCACGCAACATGATTTATCGCTCAAATATCAGCTTTAAATATATTTTGGAAATGTAATCATTTCTCTCCAAACATATCTTTTAAGTTCTGAAAATACACATCTTTTTTCTTGCATAACCTGTTTTCAATTTTGGTATACATATATTAATTAAAATAAGCAAAAGCTTCAAATTTAGAGGGCTCGGCTGCACACCGGAGAGTTCATTTGAGGTAGCTAAGATCTACCAGTAGCTCAAAAGCTACTCACTTGAGAAGCCTGACAGAATAAGTACAAACGTTGCTGCTCAAAAGAGCATTGCTTGTCTTTTATTTTTGTAGATAGATATTGTCTCTGTAGACCCTAAAGAGCTTCATTGTAGGATTTGGTGCCTCGGTATTGCATTTGGTGATTTTGGTACATTTATCTCTATTTATGTCTTGGTGGTAGATCATTCTGCGTGTATTTTAAATTTGCATGCCTGCATTAAGTGGCAGTTTAAGCTAAGAACATTCCCTGTTGCAGCCTAAATGGTATATCTTGACTGTTTCTCTCATTTGAACTTTTTGTTGATTGACCTAAGTGCGTATTTATAATGTTGCAGTAATAACTTTTCAACAGGGCCTCTAGGCCTGATGACTGTTGTGAATCTATTCTCATCGGCTTCTAGAGCAATCAAATGCTTCCTCAATAATCCTGTAGCATTTCCTACTTAAAATGAGGTTCGCGAATAGCCGACTGCAAGAGCTCGGATGGTGCACACTGTTTGCAAAAAATAGAGTTGTTAATGAATATACGGACAACTCTAACATCTCTATCATTGTACTGTTATTGTTGTGGTTTTGACCTTGAACCCCAACACTAATTCAGCTGAGTGACGAACACTATTTGTTTTTGGTCAACCAACTACTGGGAATTAATGTTAACTCATTAGTCCCGCAACTCACATGTTATAGTATTTTAAGGGCTATGGTCTGAAGGCTTAAGGCCAGCCTGACAATTTTGTCCAGTAATATTTGTCTAAAGCCTGAAAGATAGAATAGCACTACTGTGATAAAGATAGCACTCAATCAATAATGCAGAGCACTGCAACTCACTTGACCGAAGAATAAGATGTATTGCAAAATTCATACACATTATCTCAGTAAAGAGTATGTCAGGAATTCCACAGCTTGTGTTCCCCAAAAGGCATTACACGTATAGATGATTAACACAACAGGATATCAATACTCCGTTTTGCAAATTTTATACAAACTTCAACACTGGCCCCTCGATAACAAGTCAAGAAGAGATCCAACTATGCTTCCAAGGGCTCACTTTGTCCTCCCTGGAAGCTAATGACAGGAAAACCCTTGCAGCACGCATTACCACACGTGAGATAAGCGAAGCAATAAAAGACCTAGATCGTAACAAGTCCCCAGGTACAGACGGAATTCCAATCAAATTCTACTCCACTTATAGAACACGTCTGGCTCCCCAACTAGAGAAACTATATAAAACCTCTCTAGAACAAGGACACTTACTTCCCTCTACATGACAGGCACTGGTGACTTCCTTACTAAAACCGAGAAAATGCCCGACCGATTTGTTTCCATAAATACAGAATATAAAATACCGAGCAAGATCCTATCACACAGACTACTTCCACTGTTACACAAAATAATACACATAGACCAATGTGGATTTGTACCGAACCGAAATACATCCCTCAACATCCGCCAACTGTACCACATCATGGATTATGGTTGTAACACACACCCAAAAGCTGGCCGTCTCGCCTTAAACCTCTGCCGGGCCTTTGACACCTTGGGCTGGGAGTACATGCGCTTATTAGATTCGGGATCCCCCTATGTATGTGCAGAGGGTCTGCTTGCTGTATACCTCTCCCACAGAGAGAGTACGCAAATAGCGCACACATATCGGACTCATATTCTGTCATGGTACTAAGCAGGGGTGTCCACTGTCACCTCTATTGTTTGTGATCGCACTGGACCCACTAGCGCAATGTATCAGACAAAGCGCTGGAGACTGGGAGATACTGATGGGGTAAATACTGCATTCCATCTCACTATACGCAGATGATATCATCTTATATAGAAAAAACGTTGATCGAGATCTCACTGAAGCTGCCCAGTTATTTACCAACTTTGCGTCCCTGTCAGGCCTCAGAATTAACTATAACAAATCCTACGCCTTCTACTGTAAAAATACACTATCTGAGATATTATTGCCTTTTGGAGAAGCTATCATAGCAGTAGCGGCCAATACCTTCTGATACTTGGGAATGCAAATATACAGGACCTCACGGGATCTATTACATGGGAACCTGTTGAAAGCAAAAAATTCCCCTAGATCGCAAATTTGTTTCTGGGCTGCCCTGCAGCTATCTGTGGCGGGTCGATAGGCACTTGCCAAGATGGTGATGTTACCACGTGTCCTATACTATTTCGTTAACCTGCTGGTATTGATCCCCACTAGTTATTTTAAAGCACTGAATAGTCTCCTTGCAGACTTGATATGGGGCAATGGTAGACAAAGGGTGGGCCTGGCAAAACTGCAAATGCCCTTGGAATGGGGTGGGATGGGGCACCAGACTTTAAAACTTACTAAAGTTTAAACTTTACTGTATAGCTGGTCAAATACAGTGGCTCTCTTATTGGTTAGCTGACGGAACCTTCAAGCAATAGGTTACTCACAGATTCTGTTAAATAAAGCTTGGGTTCACGGTCTGATTTGCCCGGGTTCCCACCCTCCCTGTACAGCACCACAATTATTACGTATAGCCCTTTAATACTGGAGATTGGTCATACGGTATACAGCTGCAATAGTACCTTAGGCACTTGCCAGGCCTAAACATTCCCTTTTCTTACCTGTAAAAAAAACCATAAGGTAGGCCCTAGGTAGCCCCAAGGGCAGGGTGCAGTGTATGGATAAGGTAGGACATATAGTAATGTGTTTTATATGTCCTGACAGTTAAATACTGCTAAATTTGTTTTTCACTGTTGCAAGGCCTGTCCGTCTCATAGGTTAACATGGTCCTACCTTTAAATAGGATTAAAGTGTAGATTTCCTTTGGGAGCGGATAGATATGTGGAGTTTGGGGTCTCTGAGCTCACAATTTAAAAATACATATTTTAGTAAAGTTGATTTTAAGATTGTGTGTTTGCAAATGCCACTTTTAGAAAGTGAGCGCTTTCTTGCTTAAACCATTTCTGTGACTCTGCTTGTTTGTGGAATCCCTGTCTGGGTCAGTTTGATAGTTGGGCTGTTTGCACCTTTCTCTAGACAGTGACACAAAGGGAGCTGGGGTGTAGTCTGCATTTCCTGATGAGCCATCTGTGCTAGGAGGGAGGGGAGGAGTGGTCACTCACAACTGAAAGGGCTGTGCCTGCCCTCACACAATTCAGTCTCCAACCCCCTGGTGGTCTGGGGCCTGGCCTGGGTAAGGCAGGATTTCACAAACAAGAGAGACTTTTCTTTGAAGTAAGCCTACTTCAAAGGGCAAAATGGGTATAAGAAGGGCACCCAAAACCACAGACTTTAGAACACTTCTGGAAACCAAGAGGAACCTCTGCCTGAAAAAAGAGCTGAAAAGCTGAGGAAGAAGAGCTGCCCTGCCTGTGCTTTGTGGAGCTATCCTGCAGTTGCTGCTTCTGCTTGTGCAAGAGGACAAAGACTGGACTTTGTGTGTCTTCCTTCTTGGGAAGAACTCTCCAAGGGCTTGAATTAGAGCTTGCCTCCTGTTGTTTGAAGTCTGAGAGACAGAAAAGACTTCTCTCTGCCAGCACCTAGAGCCTTTGCTGAGACTCCTACTCTGCCAAGTGGTGCTCATCAAGTTCCTGGGACCCTGAAAGGAGAAGCTGGCAGAACAAGAGTAAGAAATACACACACAGACCGCCGTGCGGGGAAAAGATCGACGTAACTCCAAGACATGGCTGCAAAATCGACGCACTGCTGGCTTCGCAGCTGAAAATCTATGCTCACCTGCAGCGCGGCTAGAAGATCGACACACGCGGCTGGAGAAATGACACTCAGCATCACTAACGGAGGCTGGTGAGATCGCAACCCGAGATGCGTGGTTTTTGGATCATCGTGCAGCAGGATTTCTGATGCAAACATCGCTGGGCGTGTAAAAACGACGCAAGGCCTGCCCGGACCCAAGAGTGCTATTCCAATCAACACATCGCTCTCCTGCAGAGAAAAGAAATGACGCACGCCGACTCGACTGAAGGAGAAACGGTGCACGGTCTAGCTCGTGAGTGATATCTGTTGTATTGTAATGCTTGTAATAGAACGTGGTAACCAGTTGTTGCCTAGTGATGGGATGGAGGAACTAGAATGTTTGGTACGTGGGCTGGCAGTTGGTGGAGAAGCCTGCCAGGGTTGGATCTATTATTGGACTTGAGGAAAATAAAGCACATCTTGTTTCAAGGTATCACAACACCGGAGTGTCTTTTCAGTGGCAACGAGGATGGAATGGCTCTATTGATCAACCCTGGTGGTGCTAAGAGGTGCTGAGAAGCTTGCCGCAGAAGCGTTGCTACGAACGTTGTGGATGACCAACTTGTCTCTGGGTGCAGCGATCCAAGGCTAATCAACCATGTGATGGACTATACTTTGCTCGTATACGCGATTTTTATTGTACGGTGAAAAGACTCTGACTTGTGTACGAACGGAGCGATTGAAGGAGGGCGGAGCGATTTTAAAATAATAAGAAGCTCAGCATCAGTGTCTACGGATGACATAAACGTGCGGAGAAGTAAAGGAAGAAGAAAGAAGTTTTATTTTACCTTTTTGATTTTTCTGTAACCGCCGTTGGGTCGCGCGGCCGTGTTGTCGCGTGAGCACGCAGTGCTGGACCATTTCTGCGGCAGCACACGCAGTGACGTAAGCACGCCTGTGTTCGTCCGGCGTCTCCAAGGGCAAGAAGAATACAAGAAAGGCACTTGCGTACTAACGCGCAAGCGGATAACAAGACGTGAAATAAAAGTAAACACATTAGAAAGGCGCATCGAGTTGTATTCGCAAACTGGGACCAAATTACAGTTATTGTGCCTGATGTAAATGACTTGCTTTGAAACGCGGCAGATGAAGAGAGGATTGGCATTATAATATACCATGCTATTTATATAGGTACATTAAAAAAAAAAAAGGGGGGAGATTCTAAGACGTATGTTTTATTGGGGCGACTCAATTTAATGTAGTATTATTAGTAAGTCTAAGCAGTGTAAAAAAAAAAAAAAAGGAAAACATGCAGTCAATAATGCCACCTGCAACATTTTTTAATATTCCGAGAGAACCCTGTATGCATTGGGAAGATTGGCGTGAAGCATTCGAAACTTACTTAGAAGCGCTGGGTGGGGCCATCTTTACTGCAAAAAGGAAATTAGCTTTACTTAAGCATAATTTAGGGGTTGAAGGGAGAAAGGTATTGAAAGCATTACCCAGTAACGAAGTGTCGGAAGCTAATGGTGATGGCTCGGATGGAGAGGATGACAATAATGACATATTTGTGAGAACTATGATGGCGTTAGAAGAGCATTATTGCAGGAAATTCAGTATTGTTGTAGAACGGCATAGATTTTTCTCAAGAACTCAATCACCAAATGAAACGATTGATCAGTATGTATGTGCATTGCGATCACTGGCTAACACATGTAGATTTAAGGATTTACATGAAGAGATAATACGTGATCAGCTGATATGCCATACCAAGGATAGGAAAATACAAGAAAAATTATTATCTCTAAGGGATTCATCGTTGGATGAGACATTGTCTGCAGCAAAACGTATTGAAGCAATGTCTAAATACATCAAGGAATTGGAGAAAAGAAATGATATGAATGAAACTGACGTAACTGTCCAAGAAGTAGACAAAATTAAGTGTGAAAGTGATAATGTGAAAGCTGGAAAGAGAAAGTGTTATAGGTGTGGTAGCATAAAACATTTAGCATTTGCGGCAAACTGTCCAGCTAAGAACAGCAAATGTTTTAGATGTAATGAAATAGGACACTTTTCTAAAGTATGTAATCATAGGAAAGAAAGTGATAAGAAGACAGTTAATAGTTCGTATGAGGAAACTTCATTTGATAGATGTGAAAAGGATGAGAGAGTGGAATTTCTAATGTTGCAAGGAGTAGCCTTAGATGATACAGCTGTGGATGGTGATGTGTTGATGTTGGGGAGTAATGATTACAGACCACCCAAATGTGTGGTGGAACTGAATGGAATATCGGTAAGTATGTGGGCGGATTCATGTTCCCCGCATACATTAATTGATAAAGCGACTTGGGCAAGAGTAGGTGAAGTGAAATTATTTGAAGCTAAAGTGAATTTGTTGGGATATAGTGGAAACAAAATACCTGTAATCGGTTACTTCCGAGGGGAAATAGAATTCAAGCGGAAAAAAATATCAAGTGATATTTATGTGGTTGAATGTGGAAAGTGTTTATTGGGTTGGGGCGAACAAAAGGCTTTGGGTGTTATACTAAATCCCAATGCGGAAGAGCAAGTGTTAACTGTGGCGAGTGAAGATGAGAAATCGAACAAGTGGAAAATAGAATTCCCTGTACTGTTTGGTGAGAAATTGGGGTGCTTGCGAAGATTTCAACATAAAATTATACTAAAGGAAGGGGCTGTGCCCAAGGTGCATAAAGTAAGAGCTGTTCCTGTAGTGTTAAAGGAGGCGTTGAGGACGGAGTTGAAAAGATTGCTAGATATGGAAGTAATAGAGGAAGTGGAGTCCTCAGAATGGTTGAGCCGAGTGGTTTTGGCGCGCAAACCGAATGGCAAAATTCGCATGTGTGTGGACTTAAGGGATCTCAATGAAAACATTTGGATAGATAGGCACCTCATACCTAATATTAACGAATTGTTAACAAGTATTCGGGGTGGTGAGATTTTTTCCACTCTTGATCTATCAAATGCTTACCACCAGATCATGTTACATCTGGATTCAAGACACCTAACATCTTTCATAACTCCGGAAGGGGCATTCAGGTTTATACGCATGCCATTTGGATTGGCATCGGCCTCGGCGGTGTTCCAAAGAGTTATGCAAAAGTTATTGGGGGATATCAGTAATGTGAAGTTCTTCCAAGATGACGTATTGGTGTGGGCAGAAAATGGGGAGGAACATGATGTGGTGATGAGAAAAGTATGTTCTGTATTAGAGGAAGCAGGATTAACAGTGGAAATGAAGAAGTGTAAATTTGAGTATAAAAGTGTTGAGTATTTGGGTCATACAGTATCTGGTGATGGTATAAAACCAAAAACGAATTTACTGGAAGCGATCGAAAAAGCACCAAACCCATCGAACAAAGACCAATTAAGATCCTTCCTAAGTTTAGCAGAATATTATGCAAAGTTTGTGAAAAACTTTGCAAATGTTGCTCAGCCATTGCATCGTATGATAAAAAAAAAGTGAAATTTGAATGGTCTAAAGAGTGTCAACAGGCGTATTCTGCGTTAAAGCAGTGTTTCATTAACGCAGTAGAACTGAAACCTTTTGTAACAAGTGATTAAACTATTGTGTTGACAGATGCGAGCATGCATGGTCTAGGAGCAGTGCTAATACAGTCACACAAAGGAAAAGAACGTGTAGTTGCATTTGCTTCAAGGACATTGAAGGGAGCTGAAGCAACGTACTCTGCTATAGAAAAGGAAGCCCTTGCCTGTTGGTGGGGTGTTAAGTATTTTAGGAATTATGTATGGGGAAGGAAGTTTGAGCTGAGAACGGACCATAAACCGTTGATTGACGTGTTTACAACGAAGGGTGCATGTCGAGCATCTTCTAGAATAGCGAGATGGGTATACAATCTGCAAGAGTATGACTTTACTATATGTTATGTGCCGGGGATGAAGAACGTGAACGCAGATTGCTTATCCAGGTTACCGATTGAGAGTCATGTGGACAAAAATGAAGAAGAATGGTTAATTGCAAGTATCCAAGATGTAGAGACTGGTGCGATAAATGAGGAACTTTGGCAAAAGTCAATTGATGAGGATGTGGAGTTGCAAGCATTGAAGGAAAATTTGGGGATGCATTGGTCCGAATTGGAAGGAAATACTAGTCAGATAGCAAACTTCAAGTGTGAAGGGTCAGAATTGTCGAACCTTGATGGCTTGTTGAGGCGGGGCAACAGATTGATTGTTCCACGCAAATTGAGAGAAAGAGTACCAGGAATATCACATGAAGGTCATGGGGGCATGTCGGGAATGAAGAGAAAGGTAAGGGAAGATTTTTGGTGGCCGGGGATGGACAGGGATGTAGAGAGATTTGTTAGGAACTGTGGAGAATGTGCATGCAGTGATAAATCCCATGTGGGCGAGAAAACACCTGTGGTTCCATTTCCATTCCCGGACAAACCATGGCAGAAGGTGGGTATAGACATATGTGGTCCTTTTTTGTTGGGTACGGAAGGCAACATTTGTATCATAGTAATGGTAGATTATCATTCCAAGTGGCCTGAGGTAAGTGTTGTGAAGGATGTAAAGTCAAATATGATAATAGAGTTTTGTGAAGAAGTATGGAGGAGAGAGGGTTATCCAGAGGTAGTTATCACGGACAATGGTCCGCAGTTTACATCCGGTGAATTTAGTGATTATGTGAAAAAATGTGGTGTAAGACATATTAGAACAGCTGTAGCACATCCTAGGGAGAATGGTTTGGTTGAAAGGTTCAATAGGGTACTGAGCGAGAATATTCAATTGTCGGTGCAAAATGACCTGAACTGGAGGAAGGAAATAAAGAATCTTTTATGGAATTATCGCACCACCCCGAATTCTCTCACATTGAAAACCCCGTTTATTTTGTTAAAAGGTAGGAAGCCGTGTACCAAAGCTGTGCCTGGGTGGATGGGCAAAGCAGGAAGAGGCAAAGTAGATGAGGAAGAAGTGTTGAGGCGTGTGAGGGAAAAACAAGAAGGGTACGATGAGAGGAACAAGGAAGGATGGAGGAGAGGAAGTTTGGAAATTGGTGATTGGGTGAGGACGAGGATGTGGGACAAAACAAAAAAGGGTTTGTCCAAATGGTCATCACCGAAGCGTGTGGTGAAGGTGAATAAGTATAGTGTGGAGTTGGAGGATGGAAGAAGATGGAATGCGTGTAGGGTAACGAAGTGTAATGAAGCAGAGTTGCGGAAGTGGTGTGTGATGAGGAATGGTTCATGTGATGAAATGAATAAGGAAGAAGGTAGGCAAAGAAGATTGGTGGGAAGACCTGTGCGTTTAAATGACTATGTAACATGAGTAACCTCTTACAGAATTAATATATAAGAGTGTATGAATTTGAGGGTACAGGTAGTGAATAGTACATGAATTGGAATTATACAAAGAAATCTATATTAGTTGATTTAGTTTATATTTTTTTTTATATCTGTCTGCCAAATTGCATATTTTGTGTATAGTGCATAGTATTATTGTTCTTCTAGATTTAATGTTATTTATTGTGGGAAAAGGGGGAGATGTGTTGTATTGTAATGCTTGTAATAGAACGTGGTAACCAGTTGTTGCCTAGTGATGGGATGGAGGAACTAGAATGTTTGGTACATGGGCTGGCAGTTGGTGGAGAAGCCTGCCAGGGTTGGATGTATTATTGGACTTGAGGAAAATAAAGCACACCGTGTTTAACCGCTTCTATGCCTTGGACGAGATGATCTCGTCCAAGGCTACAGTTCCCCTGTGCCTTGGACGAGATCATCTCGTCCATGGCACAGGGGAACTTGGGGGAGCGCTAGCGCGCCCCCCCCCCCGTGCACCCCCCTCCGCCCCCCAGACGGGGATGGAAGGGGAAGACCTTCCCCTTCCACCCTCGCCCCCCCCACGGCAATCCGATGACGTCAGCGCGTGCACAGTGCGCTGACGTCATCTAGTGTTGCCGGGCGCGCTGGAAGCCATTTGCTTCCAGCGCGTCTTCGGAGAAGGACCCAAAAGGTGAGTCCTTTCCGTTTTTGGGGGGCGGGGGGTGGTGAAAACAGACACGGGGGAAAGGAAAGGGTTTTTCCTTTCCCCCTGTGCCTGTTTTCACAAGATTCCTGCTCCACGATCGCGGGCAGGGCCCGCAATCGTGGAGCAGGAATCTCCACTAGGACACCAGGGATTTTCTTTTTTGTTTATTTTGGGGGCGACCCCTTGGGCAAGGGACGCCCCCCGCGGGGGCAATTCTTTTTAGTATTTCACCCCCCCCCCCGCCCCCGGGGGCAGATCCGCCAATTTTTCGGCGGATCTGCCCCGAGGGGGGGGGGGGCGAAAACCACTAGACACCAGGAATGTTGTTTTTTTATGTGTATTTTGGGGGCGACCCCTTGGGCAAGGGTCGCCCCCCCCGGGGGCAATTTTGTTTTGTATTTTGCCCCCCCCATCCCTGGGGGCAGATCTGCCGATTTTTCGGTGGATCTGCCCCCGGGGGGGGGGGGGGGGGCGAAAACCACTAGACACCAGGGATTTATTTTTATTGTAAAGTTTTTTTGGGGGGGCGACCCCTTGAGCACTGGGGGGCTATTTTTTTAGTATTCCCCCCCCCCCCCCGGGGGCAGATTGCCAATTTTTGGGCTGATCTGCCGCCAGGAGGAGGTGGGGGGGGCGAAATCCACTAGACACCAGGGACTTTGTTTTTATTGTTTATTTTGGGGGCAACCCCTTGGGCAAGGGTCGCTCCCCTGGGGAGCTATTTTTTTTTTCCTGTTTCGGCCCCCCCGATGGCAGACCAGCCATTTTTTGGACGATCTGGCCCCCAGGGGGGTGGAAGCACACTAGGCGCCAGGGATTGTGTGGTGTGTGTGTGTGGTGTGTGTTTGGGGGCACCCCTTGGGCAACGGTCGCCTCCCTAAGGTGGGGAAAATTCGTATTGGCCATCTCTGCCCCTAATTTTGTAGGCCCATCTGCCCCCAAGGAGGGCAGAACCACCAATACGGCAGGGATTTTTTTGTTTTGTGTTGTGCTGGGGGTGCCCCCTTTGGGAAGGGTCGCCCCCTAAAAGGGGGCACAGAGGTGTTGCCCATTTCTGCCCCCATTGGGGGCAGATTGGCCAATTTTTTTACGCCCATCTACCCCCGAGGGGGGCAGGATCCACTTAGGTACCAGGGACAACTTCTAAGTTCTTGGTGGTGTCTTGGTGGTGGGG
The DNA here is from genome assembly GCF_031143425.1 of Pleurodeles waltl. Taxonomy (NCBI): domain Eukaryota; kingdom Metazoa; phylum Chordata; class Amphibia; order Caudata; family Salamandridae; genus Pleurodeles; species Pleurodeles waltl. The sequence goes on from NC_090445.1 coordinate 225,720,783, forward strand.
TGTTTGTCAACTGGCAAAGTATTTGTATTTGTGATTATAACAATTTATTTCTTCTTTTTCTTCTAGTTCAACGCTTTTGCTTCCTTTGCTGTGGATCTTTGCGGTTTTGGCAGTAGTTGTCCTGCGGTTTGCATAGTTGCATGTTTTAGGTAAGTGAAAGCAATTTACTCCAAAAGAGTATTGTTGACATGCATGAATGACATGTTTGTAGGTGGTGTACTAAATGCAGTATTGTGTGTTTGACATTGTCCTTAGATTTGAGCACAGTGATGTTTGTGTTGTCATATGTCTAATTAGCTTTTTTCTTTTTAGTGGGATATCATTGGTGATTGCTGTGTCTGTGCAGAGTAGTTGCTTGGTGAGTAGCTATTTCAGGCAACTGAGTGGTATAGTTTTTTGTAGTACATAACTCTTTGTGATAAAGCTACACTTTGTTTATTACTTATTTTAGTGCTAGTTGTTGTTGGCAATCCATTTGTTGTTAGGATCATGGCTAGCCGCAAAGTGACCGCTCAGCAGGTTGTTCGCATGCTCTTTGAGTTGTCTTCAGACCATGATTACGACACTGACTCTGCATCTGAGGCAGAGGAGGAAGCAGGAGATTCTGGAAGTGAGTTTTCTGTCCGAGAGTATTCTTCTGATGAGGAAGCTACTCTCAGTGCAGATGAAGGGCCTGTGTTAGAGGAGGACATTGATGTGCCAAGAGTGCAACAGCCTGGGGCTGAATGGTTTCCCATTGGAAGACCTGACACCTGGATTGCCCCAAACATGGAGCAGCCACAGTTACCTGCATTTACTGGTCTCCCAGGGTGTAGAGTTAATACTGAAAACTTTTTGCCTGTCCATTTCTTTCACTTGTTTATGGACGATGTATTTTTGGAAGAGATTGTGGAGCAGACAAATGTGTATGCAGAGCAATATTTGCGGGACAACGCTGCCAGACTTAAGCCTCAGTCTAGAGCTACTCAGTGGGTTCCCACATATCTGGAAGAGATGAAAAGGTTTTTAGGTTTGTCTTTTTTGATGGGGTTGATCAGGAAGCCGTCACTGGCTTCTTATTGGTCTACTAGTCCCTTGATGGCAACTGCTATATTTCCTGCAACTATGACACGTAATCGGTATTTGCTTCTTCTTCGTATGCTGCATTTTTTAGACAATGCTTTAGCCTTGCCACGAGATCACCCTGATTGTGACCGCCTTTTTAAGATTAGGCCTGTCCTTGATCATTTTGTGGATCGGTTTTCAGAGTTCTATGTTCCAGGCAAAGAGATAAGTGTGGACGAGTCTTTGGTCCTTTTCAAGGGGCGTTTAGTTTTTAAGCAGTACATTCCTAGTAAGAGGGCACGGTATGGGATTAAATTGTATCTGCTGTCAGAAAGCAGTACAGGATATGTGTATTTCCGGGTCTACACTGGTAGGGATTCCAGTATTGACCCTCCTGGTTGTCCAGCCACTTTTGGAGTTAGCGAAAAAATTGTGTGGGAACTTGCTAGACGGCTGTTTAACAAAGGTCACCATTTGTACATAGATAATTTCTACACTGGAGTGCAGTTGTTCAAGGAGTTGTTTAGGGTGGACACTGTTGCTTGTGGCACAATCCGTTCTAACCGGAAAGGCTATCCAAGGGAGCTTGTCTGTAAAAAACTTGAGAGGGGACAGTGCAGTGCCTTGCGGAATAATGAGCTGCTAGCTCTGAAATTTTCAGACAGGAGGGATGTGTACATGCTATCGACCATCCATGATGAGAGTACTTCCCCTGTGGCTGTTTGGGGTCAGGTTGCGGAAGTGCGCAAACCTGCGTGCCTTTTGGACTACAATAGGCACATGGGTGGTGTTGATAGAGTAGATCAGAGGTTGGAACCTTACACTGCTCTTCGTAAGTCTTATGTGTGGTATAAAAAGTTGCCCCTACATTTATTTCATTTGGCAACTTTTAATGCCTTTATTGTATACAAGGATTGTTCACCTGAGTCAAGGATGACATTTGTTAAATTTCAGGAGTCGGTGATAGAAAGCCTTATTGTGGTGGAACCGGCAAGAGTTCCTAGAGTAGAAGTGGTGGAGGATGTGGCTAGATTGAAAGATCGGCACTTTCCAGATCACATTCCTCCCACTCCCAAAAAAGACATGCCCACAAAGAAATGTAGAGTATGTGCCCGGAGATTAATCTGGAGGGAGAGCCGGATGTACTGCCCCGAATGCCCTTCAAAGCCTGGGCTGTGTGTGCCCGGCTGTTACAGAAATTACCATACCAAAACAAAATTCTGGGAAATACCTTGAGCGTAAGCTGTCTGTTTTATATTTTCATATGTTTCACGGTTGGCATCTCTGTCATGTATTTAGTTAGAGCTTTTATGTTTGTAGTTTTGTGCTTATTTTATAATTAGTGGTTTCTTTGTTGTTTATAAACAAAAAAAAGTGATGGAGGTGTGCTTGGGGTGGCGCTTGGCTGGCGGTGTGCGTGGGGTGGCGCTTGGTTGGCAGTGTGCGTGGGGTGGCGCTAGGCTGGCGGTGTGCGTGGGGTGGCGCTTGGCTGTCGGTGTGCGTGGGGTGGCGCTTGGCTGGCGGTGTGCGTGGGGTGGCGCTTGGTTGGCAGTGTGCGTGGGGTGGCGCTTGGCTGGCAGTGTGCGTGGGGTGGCGCTTGGCTGGCGGTGTGCTTGGGGTGGCGCTTGGCTGGCGGTGTGCGTGGGGTGGCGCTTGGCTGGCGGTGCCAGCCAAACGGCAGTCCACACTCCCATCAGCTGGTGTGATTCTTGTATCAGGCATGTGGGCGTATGTAAGTGATGGGCCCTTGAGTGGCGCGGTCTGTCGATGTGAGTGTTGTAATGTGCTGGGCCCGTGGCTGGCGGTGTGAATGGTCTTGTGCGTGTCATGTATGAAAGGTGTGTGAATGGACTGTAAAGCGGTTGGTGCCTTGTCGCGGCTTTACAGCTCACGAGCTGTGAGTCATTGGTTCAGTTTTTTGCCTTTCAGTTATTAGCAGTGCATTTCATTTTTGTGAAATCTCTTGTTAATAAAATTTTATCCACTGAACCATCACTCACCCTCGTGCCAAATCCAACCAGTATGTGTGGTAAAAATGACAAAACCTGCTCCTCTGTAATCAGGCGTCGCAGCACACCTGTGACACGCTAGGTTCCTCGGGTGGGACCCCGATGATGAAGCATGCCACCAACTTGGTTGGTGGGTGAGGGGTCTTCTTCACATAACCTAAGTGTGTTTCTTTTCACAATTTTAGTGTTTGGCACATCACGGACGTATGTGCACACATCAATATGATATATTACAAAAATACCTGTTTTTGGGGGGGAGGGCCCACCTATGTTTTTGGTCCTGGGTGCGGCCTTCATCTAGGGAAACCTACAAAACCCAGACATTTTTTAAAACTAGACACCCCAAGGAGTCCAGGGAGGTGTGGCTTGCGTGGCTCCCCCAACATTTTCTTACACAGACTCCTCTGTAAACCTCAAAATTTGCATAAAAAAGTATATTTTCCTGACTTTTCTTAGTAGGATCACCGCTCCAGCACAAAATTCCTACTCCCCAGTTTTCCCCTCAGTCTCCCAAGTAAAATGACACCTCACTTATGTGGATCTCCAAGGCAGAGTCCGTCTAAAGATGTATAAAAGAATATGCCCTTATAAACTCGCTGTGCTATCCCTTCTATCTCTTCAAGTTTTGGGCCTTATTCTGTTGCAGGCACCTGGCCCACCCACACAAGTGAGGTATCATTTTTATCGGGAGACTTGGGAGAACGCAGGGTGGAAGGAGATTTGTGGCTCCTCTCAGATTCCAGAACTTTCTGTCACCGAAATGAGAGGAAAGGGTGTTTTTTTAGCCAAACTTTGAGGTTTGCAAAGGATTCTGGGTAACAGAACCTGGTCCGAGCCCCACAAGTCACCCCATCCTGGATTCCCCTAGGCCTCTAGTTTTCAAACATGCACAGGGTTGGTAGGTTTCCCTAGGTGCCGCCTGAGCTACAGGCCAAAATCCCCAGGTAGGCATTGTTTTCTTTCAAAAAATGGGATGTGTCCACGTTGCGCTTTGGGGCGTTTCCTGTCGCGGGCGCTAGGCCTACCCACACAAGTGAGGTATCATTTTTATCGGGAGACTTGGGGGAACGCTGGGTGGCAGGAAATTTGTGGCTCCTCTCAGATTCCAGAACTTTCTGCCACAGAAATGTGAGGAACATGTGTTTTTTAGCCAACTTTTGAGATTTGCAAAGGATTCTGGGTAACAGAACCTGGTCCGAGCCCCGCAAGTCACCCCATCTTGGATTCCCCTAGGTCTCTAATTTTCAGAAATGCACAGGTTTGGTAGGTTTCCCTAGGTGCCGGCTGAGCTAGAGGCCAAAATCTACAGGTAGGCACTTCGCAAAAAACACCTCTGTTTTCTTCCCAAAATTTGAATGTGTCCACGTTGCGCTTTGGGGCGTTTCCTGTCGCTGGCGCTAGGCCTACCCACACAAGTGAGGTATCATTTTTATCGGGAGACTTGGGGGAACGCTGGGTGGAAGGAAATTTGTGGCTCCTCTCAGATTCCAGAACTTTCTGCCACAGAAATGTGAGGAACATGTGTTTTTTTAGCCAACTTTTGAGGTTTGCAAAGGATTCTGGGTAACAGAACCTGGTCCGAGCCCCGCAAGTCACCCCTCCTTGGATTTCCCTAGGTCTCTAGTTTTCAGAAATGCACAGGTTTGGTAGGTTTCTCTAGGTGCCGGCTGAGCTAGAGGCCAAAATCTACAGGTAGGCACTTCGCAAAAAACACCTCTGTTTTCTTCCAAAAATTTGAATGTGTCCACGTTGCGCTTTGGGGCGTTTCCTGTCACGGGCGCTAGGCCTACCCACACAAGTGAGGTATCATTTTTATCGGGAGACTTAGGGGAATGCTGGGTGGCAGGAAATTTGTGGCTCCTCTCAGATTCCAGAACTTTCTGCCACAGAAATGTGAAGAACATGTGTTTTTTTAGCCAAATTTTGAGGTTTGCAAAGAATTCTGGGTAACAGAACCTGGTCCGAGCCCTGCAAGTCACCCCTCCTTGGATTTCCCTAGGTCTCTAGTTTTCAGAAATGCACAGGTTTGGTAGGTTTCCCTAGGTGCCGGCTGAGCTAGAGGCCAAAATCTACAGGTAGGCACTTCGCAAAAAACACCTCTGTTTTCTTCCAAAAATTTGAATGTGTCCACGTTGCGCTTTGGGGCGTTTCCTGTCACGGGCGCTAGGCCTACCCACACAAGTGAGGTATCATTTTTATCGGGAGACTTAGGGGAATGCTGGGTGGCAGGAAATTTGTGGCTCCTCTCAGATTCCAGAACTTTCTGCCACAGAAATGTGAAGAACATGTGTTTTTTTAGCCAAATTTTGAGGTTTGCAAAGAATTCTGGGTAACAGAACCTGGTCCGAGCCCTGCAAGTCACCCCTCCTTGGATTCCCCTAGGTCTCTAGTTTTCAGAAATGCACAGGGTTGGTAGGTTTCCCTAGGTGCCGGCTGAGCTAGAGGCCAAAATCTACAGGTAGGCACTTCGCAAAAAACACCTCTGTTTTCTTCCAAAAATTTGGATGTGTCCACGTTGCGCTTTGGGGCGTTTCCTGTCGCGGGCGCTAGGCCTACCCGCACAAGTGAGGTATCATTTTTATCGGGAGACTTGGGGGAACGCTGGGTGGAAGGAAATTTGTGGCTCCTCTCAGATTGCAGAACTTTCTGCTACAGAAATGTGAGGAACATGTGTTTTTTTAGCCAAATTTTGAGGTTTGCAAAGGATTCTGGGTAACAGAACCTGGTCCGAGCCCCGCAAGTCACCCCATCTTGGATTCCCCTAGGTCTCTAGTTTTCAGAAATGCACAGGTTTGGTAGGTTTCCCTAGGTGCTGGCTGAGCTAGAGGCCAAAATCTACAGGTAGGCACTTCGCAAAAAACACCTCTGTTTTCTTCCCAAAATTTGAATGTGTCCACGTTGCGCTTTGGGGCGTTTCCTGTCGCTGGCGCTAGGCCTACCCACACAAGTGAGGTATCATTTTTATCGGGAGACTTGGGGGAACGCTGGGTGGAAGGAAATTTGTGGCTCCTCTCAGATTCCAGAACTTTCTGCCACAGAAATGTGAGGAACATGTGTTTTTTTAGCCAACTTTTGAGGTTTGCAAAGGATTCTGGGTAACAGAACCTGGTCCGAGCCCCGCAAGTCACCCCTCCTTGGATTTCCCTAGGTCTCTAGTTTTCAGAAATGCACAGGTTTGGTAGGTTTCCCTAGGTGCCGGCTGAGCTAGAGGCCAAAATCTACAGGTAGGCACTTCGCAAAAAACACCTCTGTTTTCTTCCAAAAATTTGGATGTGTCCACGTTGCGCTTTGGGGCGTTTCCTGTCGCGGGCGCTAGGCCTACCCGCACAAGTGAGGTATAATTTTTATCGGGAGACTTGGGGGAACGCTGGGTGGAAGGAAATTTGTGGCTCTTCTCAGATTCCAGAACTTTCTGCCACAGAAATGTGAGGAACATGTGTTTTTTTAGCCAAATTTTGAGGTTTGCAAAGGATTCTGGGTAACAGAACCTGGTCCGAGCCCAGCAAGTCACCCCATCTTGGATTCCCTTAGGTCTCTAGTTTTCAGAAATGCACAGGTTTGGTAGGTTTCCCTAGGTGCTGGCTGAGCTAGAGGCCAAAATCTAGAGGTAGGCACTTCGCAAAAAACACCTCTGTTTTCTTCCAAAAATTTGGATGTGTCCACGTTGCGCTTTGGGGCGCTTCCTGTCGCGGGCACTAGGCCTACCCACACAAGTGAGGTATCATTTTTATCGGGAGACTTGGGGGAACGCTGGGTGGCAGGAAATTTGTGGCTCCTCTCAGATTCCAGAACTTTCTGCCACAGAAATGTGAGGAACATGTGTTTTTTTAGCCAAATTTTGAGGTTTGCAAAGGATTCTGGGTAACAGAACCTGGTCCAAGACCCGCAAGTCACCCCATCTTGGATTCCCCTAGGTCTCTAGTTTTCAGAAATGCACGGGTTTGGTAGTTTTCCCTAGGTGCCGGCTGAGCTAGAGGCCAAAATCTACAGGTAGGCACTTCGCAAAAAACACCTCTGTTTTCTTTCAAAAATTTGGATGTGTCCACGTTGCGCTTTGGGCCGTTTCCTGTCGCGGGCGCTAGGCCTACCCACACAAGTGAGGTATCATTTTTATCGGGAGACTTGGGGGAACATAGATTAGCAAAACAAGTGCTATTGCCCCTTGTCTTTCTCTACATTTTTTCCTTCCAAATATAGGAGAGTGTGTAAAAAAGACATCTATTTGAGAAAGGCCCTGTAATTCACATGCTAGTATGGTCACCCCGGAATTCAGAGATGTGCAAATAACCACTGCTCCTCAACACCTAATCTTGTGCCCTTTTTGGAAATATAAAGGTTTTCTTGATAGCAATTTTTTACTCTTTATATTTCAGCAAATGAATTGCTGTATACCCGGTATAGAATGAAAACACACTGCAGGGTGCAGCTCATTTATTGGCTCTGGGTTCCTCGGGTTCTTGATGAACCTACAAGCCCTATATATCCCCGCAACCAGAGGAGTCCAGCAGACGTAACGGTATACTGCTTTCGATAATCTGACATTGTAGGGAAAAGTTACAAAGTAAAACGTAGAGAAAAATGTATGGTTTTTTCACCTCAATTTCAATATTTTTCTTTTTCAGCTGTTATTTTCTGTAGGAAACCCTTGTATGATCTACACAAATGACCCCTTGCTGAATTCAGAATCTTGTCTACTTTTCAGAAATGTTTAGGTTTCTGGGATCCAGCATTGGTTTCATGCCCATTTCTGTCACTGACTGGAAGGAGGCTGAAAGCACAACAAATTGCAAAAATGGGGTATGCCCCAGTAAAATGCCAAAATTGTGTTGAAAAATTGGGTTTTCTGATTCAAGTCTGCCTGTACCTGAAAGCTGGGAAGCTGCTGAGTTTAGCACTGTAAACCCTTTGTTGATGCCATTTTCAGGGGAAAAACCACAAGCCTTCTTCTGCAGCCACTTTTTCCAATTTTTTTGAAAAAAACGAAATTTTCACTGTATTTTGGCCAATTTCTTGGCCTCCTTCAGGGGAACCCACAAAGTCTGGGTACCTCTAGAATCCCTAGGATGTTGGAAAAAAGGACGCAAATTTGGCTTGGTTAGCTTATGTGGACAAAAAGTTATGAGGGCCTAAGCGCGAACCGCCCCAAATAGGCAAAAAAAGGCCTGGCACAGGAGGGGGAAAAGGCCTGGCAGCAAAGGGGTTAAAGGTATCACGACACCGGAGTGTATTTTCAATATCGACGCATCACAATCCCTTTTTGACGCACACTCGCCCGTGCGAGGTTGTTTTTGATGCACCCAGGTACATTTCCACGCTAACATCATCAGAGTTGTATTTAAAATTACATGAAGACTCTTTTTGGTTTTTAATTGATAACTTGACTTGTGTATTGTGGAATTTTGTTGTTTTGGTCTTGCTTTGTTTAGATAAATATTCTCTATGTCTCTAAACCTGTGTTGTGTCATTTTGCAGTGTTTTCATTAAGTTACTGTGTGTGTTGGTACAAATACTTTACACCTAGCACTCTGAAGTGAAGGCTGCCTGCTCGTGCCAAGCTACCAAGAGGGCGAGCGGGGGTTAGCTGAGGGTGATTCTCTTTTACTGTGACTAGAGTGAGGGTCCTTGCTTGGAGAGGGGGTAACCTGACTGCCAACCAAAGACCCCATTTCTAACATTGGTGATCAGCGGTTGGGATTGGACTTGTATTTGTACTTGACATACAGAAATTAGTGTACACTACTGTTTTGAGTTCAGACCACTACATGACCACATACTTCTTGTCTTGTGATTTTTGCTTTTTCTCTTTTTCTTGGATTTTTAACTACATCCATTTTTGTGGTAATCTTTGATTGACTTCTGAACTCCATTGGGAATTTGTTTTCTGCATTTTTGAACTTTGCACTTTTGTTGACTTTTCATCATGTCCCAATCTGGAGATGTATCAGTTGGAGCTGCTTTTGACCTAGAGAAATTAGAAACCTATACTGTGGCTCAGTTGAAGCAGTTCTGTAAAAGTTTTGACTGTCCCATTAGGAGCTCATCCAAGAAGGAGGGGCTGCAAAAGGCGCTGAGGGCATGGGTGACACCCAAGAACACTGAAGGGCACACATGTTGAGGAGAAGGAAGATCATTCCATACACAATGGTATTGTGGGTGGACCTGTTATGTCCAGGGAGAGGGTCTCCAGGGCAGGTAGCAGTGTCTCATCTAAGGGTCTGACTCCTGAAGAATTGCAGGACAGACAGGCAGAGAGGGAGCACCAGAGGGAGTTGGAGAAAATGAGGATGGCCATAGAGGAGAACAAGTTATTTTTGGCTCATGAGCTCAGCTTAAGGGAGCTAAATCAGAGGAGCCAGTCTAGTAGGGATGGTGGCAGCCACATCACAGTGCAGCCTGAGAAGAGGGTGCACATTCCTAAAGATCTTGTGAAGGATTACAAGAGGGAGGATGACATATACTTGTGGTTCAAGTGGTATGAGTCTGCTCTCCACATGAATCTGGTCCATGAAGCTCATTGGGGGGGCGGGTCTGTGGAAGCACTTTAAGGTAGAGGGGAGGGATACACTGACAGCCTTAGGGGGTGATCAGAATCTCACCTACACCATCATGAAGGATGCCCTACTCACTCCTGAGCAGTATAAGGATACATTTAGGTCCTATAAGAAGAAGGAATCCCAAACATGGTTGGAATGTGTTGATTCCTTTTGCAGGTCACTGGATGGTTGGGTGAAGGGCAGTAAGGTAACAACGTATGAGAGGCTTTACAATCTGATTGCTTGGGAGCACTTGTGCAGTTTATGTTTTCCAGAGCTGCGCCAGCACCTGATTGACAGCAAGCGGACTGATCCCAGGAAGCTTTCACAGGAAGCGGACCGCTGGGAGAGCACCAGGGTCCAAAAGAGGTATGGGGGAACCACAGTAAGGGTGGGCAGGGGCCCTCTCAGAAGAAAGGGGGAGGTAAGGGTAAAGAGGGGGAGTTCTCTAAAGGGCCCCAAACTGATTCCCAGGGTAAAGATTCCCAACCCCCCCAGTGAGAAGAAGCCATGGTTCCCCAAAGGGAAGCCAGTGGCAGGGGGACCCCCACGTAAGTGTTATGCATGTGACCAAGTGGGTCATGTGAGGGGGGACCCCAAATACCCCAACAGTACACCGGCACCCACTGGTGCGCAGCCATAGGGTTTGGCTAGTGTAGTGCTTGGGGAGGAGTTGGTTCCAGGGGGGTGGGAGCCTGCTGAGATTACCCTTGTCGCACTAGGGGACAGTGAGATGGTCCAGAGAACCCTCGTGCCTGAGAACACTAAAAAGTACAGGCAGTGGGTGGCCATCAATGGACAGAGGGTGGAGGCTCTGAAAACACACAGGAGCCAGTGTGACTACAGTGAGGAATCAGCTGGTGTCTGAAGAGCAGATTGATCTCCGAGTACTTCACCAAGTAGTTGCAGTGGACAACTCAGAGCGCCTGTACAGAGTGGCGCAGGTTCCTTTTGAATGGGGGTGGTCTCAGGTTTCTTGAAGGTAGCTGTGGGTCCAACCGTGCCTGTAGATTGTTTGCTAGGCAATGACCTGGAGGATTCCCCTTGGAAGGAGATGAAACACAGGTCTCACTTGGAGATGTTTGGTCTGCCTTGGTGGGTATGCATATCCACCCAGTCAATGGCAGCCCATCAGGGTGATCAAGAGCCCCTGGAGCCTGAAACAGTGGCCCAGGAGACCGCCAAGAAGAGGAAGGACAGGGGTCGCGGGAAACCGGTCTGGGAGGAGGCAGAGCCTGAGGGTGATGCCCCAGAGCCTGCAGGGGAACAGGTGGCTGAACTGGGGGAGGCCCCTGAGCTGTCGCAGTGGCAGCAGGAAGGGGGACCCACCGGGGAGGCATTCTGTGAGGCACAGAAAACTTGCCCTATTCTAGAGGGACTGTAGCAGCAGGCTGCAGCCCAGGCGGCTGGCAATGAGCCCAGTACTCACCTGATCTATTGGGAGGACGGCCTCCTGTATAGTGAGCCTAAGATCCCTGAGCCTGGGTCAGCTCGTATGCTGGTGGTACCCCAGTGCTTCAGGGCCTTCCCACTGGGGTTGGCTCATGATGTGCCTTTGGCAGAACATCTGGGGCAGGACAAGACCTACAAGTGGCTTGTCTGCCACTTCTATTGGCCCCAGATGCACAAGCCTTCTGCTGCACACTGTAGGTCTTGCCCAACTTGTCAGGCAAGTGGCAAGAGTGGGGGGAAATGTAAGGCTCCCCTCCAACCTTTGCCTGTTGTTAGTACTCCCTTTGAAAGGATAGGTATTGACATTGTGGTGCCTCTGGATCCCAAGACAAGCCATGGGCAACAGGTTCATCCTGGTCTTCGTGGACCATGCCACCCGGTACCCAGAAGCCATTCCTTTGAGGTCAGTCACTTCTCCTGGGATGACTCGTGCACTGATGGGGGTTTTTACCTGCATGGGGATCCCCAAAGAAATGGTATCTGATAGGGGTACCAACTTCATATCAAGATATGAAGTCTCTGTGGAAGGTGTGTGGGGTAACCCACAAGTTCACCACCCCAAAAGTAATGGTCTGGTTGAGAGATTCAACCGCACCTTGAAAGGCATGATCCAGGGCCTGTCAGAGCTCTTGAGGCGAAAGTGCGACATCTTCTTGCCATGCCTTCTGTTCTCTTACAGGGAGCTTAATCAAAAGGGACTTGGGGTTAAGTCCCTTTGAGCTGATCTATGGCCACCCTGTGAGGGGACCTTTAAGTCTGGTGAAGGAGACTTTGGAAAAAGCTCCTAGTAAACCCCCCAGATGTATTTAGCTACATGCTGGCTCTGAGAAACCAGACTTCCCGCTTCAGGAGTCTCACACAGGCAAACCTGGAAGCAAGCCAGGAGAATATGAAACAGTGGTATGACCGGAATGCCACTCTGGTCGAGTTTCAACCTGGTCAAAAAGTGTGAGTGATGGTGCCAGTGGAGCCTAGAGCGCTCCAGGATAAGTGGACTGGGCCATTTGAGGTGGTGGAGCGCAAGAGTGAAGTCACCTTACTGGTGGACTTGCAGTCTCCAATGAACCCTTTAGGGTCCTGCATGTTAACCGCCTCAAGCCACACTTCGAGCGGACTGATTTGTGCATGCTCCTTGCAACAGATGATGGGATGGAGGAGGAGAGTGAGCCTCTTCCTGACCTCATGCCTGCAGGAGAGAAAGATGGGTCTGTGGAGGGAGTGATCCTCTCCCCCTCCCTGACTGAAGAACAGCAGAGAGACTGTCGCCAGGTGTTGGGACAGTTCGCCTCACTGTTTTCCCTGATCCCAGGGGTCACACACTTGTGCACACATGATGTGGACACTGGGGACAGTCCACCCTTTAAACAGAAAGTTTACAGGGTGACTGACAGGGCCAAGGCAAGCATTAAGGATGAGGTATCCAAGATGTTAACCCTAGGGGTTATTGAGTATTCCAGCAGTCCTTGGGCCAGCCCAGTGGTATTGGTCCCAAAGGCTGCTGCACCTGGTGCTACTCCAGAACTCAGGTTCTGTCTGGACTACTGGGGACTCAAAGCGGTCAGCAAGACTGACACACACCTCATCCCCCGAGCTGATGACCTCATTGACAGGTTGGGAGCTGCCAAGTACCTCAGTACGTTTGATTTAACATCTGGGTACTGGCAGATTGCCTTAACTGAGGGGGCTAAGGAGAGGTCAGCATTCTCTACCCCAGATGGACACTTTCAATTTAAAGTGATGCCATTTGGGATGAAGAATGCCCCTGCCACCTTGCAGAGGTTAGTCAACCAGGTGTTGGCTGGGCTGGATGAGTTCAGTGCCGCCTACATGGATGACATTGCTGTTTTCAGTTCCACATGGGAGGAACACCTGCAACACCACTGGAGAGTGTTAGAGGCCCTGCAGAAGGCAGGCCTCACTATTAAGGTGAGCAAATGTCAAATAGGGCAGGGTTCTGTGGTGTACTTGGGACACCAGGTAAGGAGTGGCCAGGTGGCACCCCTACAGCCACAAATTGACACCATTCTGGCTTGGGAGCCTTCCAAGACCCAGACTGAGGTGAGGGCCTTTTTAGGCCTCACTGGCTATTACAGGAGGTTTGTCAAGGGGTATGGTGCCATTGTGACCCCCTTGACTGAGTTGACCTCTAAGAAACAACCAAGGAAGGTGATCTCGACAGAGGCTTGCCGGACCGCTTTTGATGCCCTGAAGGCTGCCATGTGCACAGCACCTGTGCTGAAGGCACCTTACTATTCCTAGGAGTTTGCTGTGCAAACAGACACCTCAGAGCATGGTACTGGAGCAATACTCTCACAGCTTAATAAAGAGGGCCTAGATCAACCCGTATCCTTCGTTAGCAGGAGGTTACTTCCCAGGGAACGTAGGTGGAGTGCCATAGAACGTGAAGCGTTTGCTATGGTCTGGGCGCTAAAGAAGCTAAAACCCTACTTGTTTGGGACTTACTTTCGGGTTCAGACCGACCACAGGCCCCTCGGATGGTTAATGCAGATGAGGGGTGAGAATCCAAAACTGTTGACGTGGTCCATTTCCCTACAGGGGATGGACTTTATGGTGGAACACCGCCCTGAAAACGAAAAAAATGTCCCAAGGCCCCCTGGGTGCCAAATATGGAATCCCAGTGGTCCCAAAGGATGGGAGACTTTAAGACTCTCAGACCCTCTAGAACACTAAACAGTGATAATCTAGGTCTATGCATAAGATATATAATTGTATTCAAATATTAACATGATAATTCTTCATATAAGATCCAACCATATCAAAGTGTATGTCTAACAACCTAATCTAACTCCTAATTGTGCACCCTGGAAAAAGCAAAACATTAAAAAGAATCACACATACATTCAGTCATACTGAACCATTCATAACATTTAAAAAGGAGAATTAATGAGGACTAAATATCTAATACAGAGCCAATTCTGACTAAATATAGAGAAAGGCAGACATAGTATAATATACATTTATATCTTGTAACCTGCCTCCTAGTAAATCCACATCTACATGCTGAAAATGATCTTGATCCTATGATTTTGAAGTCACTTGATAAAAAGAGGCCCAAAAGCACGGGTCCTCTGGATTCCGAGTCTAATTTAGGATTAGTCCTCTTATAAGATGACAGCAAAGTTCATTAGGGGATCCAAGTCTTTGATTTATCCTCATTGTAGATCAATCGTTTGAGAAAACTAAAAAAGACTTTTTCTGATGACCGCAATTGATGTTGACTTTTTAGATTGAAATGCTGACGTATGTTTCGGTGAAACTGTGATCACTGACGATCGCCCACCTTCTTCAGGGCACTAGTCTCTGTATGTAGACCCATAATTCCAGGGAGCAATTTAAAAACAGGATCTGTCTGTCTCGATATTTTTCAGACGATCAAAGAATTCTCAAATTGAGAGGGGGATTAAAAGCCAGTTCAAAAACTCTTATCGGACGATATCTGATATAGAACCGCTGTGCAAAGCGTAGGGAAGTTTCTCGGAGTAGTGCCGCAGCAAGGGGGGTCACAGAGACAATGCACTCCAGCAGGGGGCACAAACCCCCAAGACCTCAATCTCCACCACAGGGGGACAACTGCATAGCACCCAGAGTGGGGGGTTCAGCCAGCGAGAGTCAGCACAAAGAGAGAAGGGGAGACCCCGCAAATGATCCGAAGACACCCGCACAGAGACCGCCCTGGTACAGAACACGCCAATGCTGATGGTCTGTCTAGATTCTTCCGCCTTAGTGATGAGAACTCCCGTGAGGTTGGGTAGATGCTCCCCACTTGCAGCTGGAGGGGGGGGACACACGTGTTAGACCTTTCATCCTTGGTGTTGTCTCCCTTAACTTTTTGCATCTGTTTCCCAGGTTGTTGATGTGTGCTGGACTCTGTCTTTGCTGTTTTTGTTACTCTAGGCACTTTACCACTGCTAACCGGTGCTAAAGTGCAAGTGCTCCTATACAAAATGTGTATGTAATTGCTTCATCCATGATTGGCATATTTGATTTACTAGTAAGTCCCTAGTACAGTGCACTAAAGGTGCCCAGGGCCTGTAAATCAAATGCTACTAGTGGGCCTGCAGCACTGGTTGTGCCACCCACATTAGTAGCTCTGTAAACATGGCTCAGACATGCCACTCGAGTGCCTGTGTGTGCAGTTTTAAACTGTAAATTCGACTTGGCAAGTGTACCCACTTGCCAGGCCTAAACCTTCCCTTTTCTTGCAAGTATGACACCCCTAAGGTAGGCCCTAGGTAGCCCCAGGGCAGGGTGCAGTGTATGACATATAGTAATGTATTTTATATACCCGGACAGTGAAGTACTATTAAATTTGTTTCTCACTGTTGCAAGGCCTGTCCCTCTCATACGTTAACATGGGGTCTACCTTTAAATATGATTTAAAAGTAGATACCCTTTGGGAGCGGATAGATATGTGGAGTTTGGGGTCTCTGAGCTCACAATTTAAAAATACATATTTTAGTAAAGTTGATTTTATGATTGTGTGTTTGAAAATGCCACTTTTAGAAAGTGAGCATTTTCTTGCCTAAACCATTTCTGTGACTGCCTGTTTGTGGATTCCCTGTCTGGGTCAGTTTGACAGTTGGGCTATTTGCACCTCTCTCTAGACAGTGACACAAAGGGAGCTGGGGTTTAGGCTGCATTTCCTGATGAGCCATCTGTGCTAGGAGGGAGGGGAGAAGTGGTCATTCACACATGAAAGGGCTGTGCCCGCCCTAACACAATGCAGTCTCCAACCTCCTAGTGTGTGTCTGGGGCCTGGCCAAGGCAGGATTTCACAAACAAGAGAGACACTTCTTTGCAGTAAGCCTACTTCAAAGGGCAAATGGGTATAAGAAGGTCACCTAAAACTACAGACTTTAGAACACTTCTGGAAACCAAGAGGAACCTCTGCCTGGAGAAGAGCTGAAGAAGAAGAGCTGCCCTGCCTGTGACTGTGCTCTGTGGAGCTATCCTGCAGTTGCTGCTTCTGCTTGTGCTAGAGGACAAAGACTGGACTTTATGTGCCTTTCTTCCTGTGAAGAACTCTCCAAGGGCTTGAATTAGAGCTTGCCTCCTGTTGTTTGAAGTCTCAGGGACAGCAAAGACGTCTCTCTGCCAGCACCTGGACCCTCTCCTGAGACTTCTACTCGGACAAGTGGTGCCCATCCAGTTCCTGGGACCCTGAAAGGAGAAGCTGGCAGAACAAAAGTAAGAAATCCACGCACAAACCGCAGAGCGAGGAAAAGATTGATGCAACTCTGAGATGCGGCTGAAAAATCGATGCGTCGCAGGCTTTGCAGCTGAAAATAGATGCTCGCCTGCAGCGCGGCTGGAAGATCAACGCACGTGGCTAAAGAAACGACACGCAGCATCGCTGACCGAGGCTGGTGAGATCGCAACCTGTGCTGAGTGGTTTTCGGATCATCGTGCGGCAGGATTTCCGACACAAACATCGCTGGGTGTGTAAAAACGACACAAGGCCTGCCCGGACCCAAGAGTGCTATTCGAATCGACGGATTGCTTTCCTGCAGAGAGAAGAAACGACACACGCCGACGCGACTGAAGGAGAAACGGCGCACGGTCTCGCTTATGAGTGATAGCAACGCATCGCAAGCCCTTTTTGACGCACACTCGCCCATGCTGAGTTCTTTTTGACGCACCCAGGTACATTTCTACGCTAACAGCGTTAGCGTTGTGTTTAAAATTACATGAAGACTCTTTTTGGTTTTTAATTGCTAACTTGACTTGTGTATTGTGGATTTTTCTAGTTATGGTCTTGTTTTGTTTAGATAAAGATTCTCTATGTTTCTAAACCTGTGTTGTGTCCTTTTGTAGTGTTTTCATTAAGTTACTATGTGTGCTGTTACAAATACTTTACACCTAGCACTCTGAAGTTAAGCCTGCCTGCTTGTAAAGCCTGCCTGCTTGTACCAAGCTATGAAGGGGGTGAGCGGGGGTTAGCTGAGGGTGATTCTCTTTTACCCTGACTAGAGTGAGTGTCCTTGCTTGGACAGGCAGTAACCTGAATGTCAACCAAAGACTCTAATTTTAACAGGGAGTGAGGGACATTTTGCTATTTATGACAATTAAGGATAGACACATTTTCTAGATAATTGTATTACATCTGCAATGTCTACATGTTCCTTATGCAACACTTGGGGCTAAGTGATAAGGTATGTACCCGGGTGCCTGTTACTCCACTTGATAAGCCTATGTTACCTACTGTCTTTTCAATATGTATATATATATATATATATATATATATATATATATATATATATATATATATATATAGAGAGAGAGAGAGAGAGAGAGAGAGAGAGAGAGAGAGAAATATATATATAGAAAGAAGATTACGAAACAATAAATGCAATAAAGTTTGTGCAAAAAAAAGAGGCATGACATGTATCAGGTGACCCTCATCACACTTCCCGAACTCCACAATACCAGCTCGTTATAGGCCGGTGTTTAAGACTGCAGTAGATGGGGCACTGGTGACTGGGGAGGTGAAGAAGTGTGGAGTCACAGGGGAATACAGAACATAATTTCCAGTGCGAGATGGGAAGACCAAGAACATACTGAACTTCCAATTTAGTGCAAAATGGGGTGGATTTAATGATCGATCACAGCATTACATCAATTGACTAGTTTCCTCTGTTTGCGGTACCTGCACCTTTGTGTTTTATCCATCTTCAGTTTCCTTGGGCAGTTAGAGCAGCTCAGGTTGCTTCCGTCCTCATATTTCATTAATCACCTAGTGAATATATAATCTGATTAACAGTACTTTATTTAGTAGGGTTGCAGGGCTACTAGTGAGTATGTCGCAGAAAGAGGGTTCATTCCAATTTGCGGTCTACCATCACATACTACAGAGATTCGCTCTCTGAGTTAATGACAGATTATTCCTTCTCTCTATATAGCCCTACCTCATTTCCCCTCCCTCCCTTAATCCTGCACAGACTCTTTAGAGCCAAGTACTCCGTTCGGTTGATTTACTACAAGGGCAAAAAGTGATGCTTGCATTAGAGTCTGTGACTTGCATATCACCAAGACTCTAACAGTACCAGTGATAAATGTATCTTCCTATTAGCGTATCTGTCTTCTAGGAATCATCTGAAGCTTGGAGACAGCAGTTGTGTGAATCAAGTGATCAAGTTATCTCTGATCGATTTCTGATGTTTAGCTAATAACTTGTGTCAAGGGCATGCTTGTAGGCTAAAGTGCATATTGCTAAGGATCATTATTAAATGGGGGTTCACTTCCTGTGAGACTAGAGGTCTGGTAGTTGTGACTAATGTGTCACCCGGCCAGGTGAATAAAAGGAAATGCCTTTTATTCCACCAGAAATTTTCCTGGTGGGCCTGGGCCCTTGGAGGTTGGCTTTGAAAGCTCAGTACCACTCCTGGTGCCTCTGTCACATTCTCCAGGAGGTTAACTGTAGCAGGCATTAGGAGGGCTTCAAGAAAGAGGAAAAAAACAAGTTGGGAGAGGTAGACAAAAAACGCTTCGAGAGGGAGAAGAGAGAGAAAGAGTGAATGGATTGAGGGAAAGAGTGAGTTTATGCAGGGAAACAAATGGAGCAGCTGGTTTGAGCACTTTTGCTAGAGTTAGTTTTGGTTCCCGAGTCCTCTCCTGCAGGCTGAATGGTGCAGTTATGAAGAAAGTGCTCATAAAGAACTCTAGAAGAATGCCTGGCAAAAGGCTGATGACGATTTAAGGGGGGAGGACATGTTCGTGTGAAAGTTGTGGTGGTCCTGAAGTTGTCTTCCGCTGCAAATACCTGGGGACAATGGCAGATGCAGTGACCACGAGTTGGTTGGTGTCTGGTTCTGGCACTTGTCCAATAGTTGAAGTCACGCTGCTACAAGCCTGTTTCTTGATTATTTTGTGGGTATTTAAGATATATCTCTTTGTAAGAGTTTAGATTTCTGTGGCTCGCCTGAATGTGGTACACACATTTACTGTTGAAAGTGCTGGGGTTGTGTTGCACTAAAACTGTGATCATCCCTGGGATTCCCAACGACTATACAATGGTCACGTCTATCAGAATATTTTGAGACATTATTTGCACCTCAAGGAATATCGTCAAAGGGGCATTTGTTTTGCTTTCATTGAAATTGTGGTGATTCTGTATGTTACAGAGAAGGGTTTAAGGTATGCTTTCTTTAGGGGGCATCTAAGGCACAACCTGGAATAGTTGGGAGTCACCCATCATAGGAATCAAAGAGTGTTGATGTGGTCAGCTGACCCTTGTGAATGTTCAGCACCAGTGGGGGCTCACATGCTAGTGGTGAGTCGGCAACTAAAGTGGGTGATGGACTGTAAGATCAGTACAGGCATAGTCTGATGAGACAGAAACCAGGCACATTCTGTCACTGTAGTACAAGGAACTAGGTCATTCAGATGTTGCGAGTCTGTTTCTGGATTCGTTTACGCTCTCTGCATTGTGTTGTACCTCATACGAACTGAGTGTGCAGTCCCTCTCTAGTGTGGTTTTGTGTGGTGAAATCACTAAAAAAATTACTGAAATTAAGAAATTAGGAGGTCTTCTTTTGTAATGGGATGTTAATCTATGTTGTCTAGCTGGTTGGCTGGTTGCACCGATGGCTAGGGGAATTATTCAGACTAACCCAAATTGTAGCTCACAAAAGTCATCTGTTGTGTTCCTCTTGCCGCATGGCCACATAGCTTTTCTCATTCTGAAACCCCATCCTGGGTCTTTACTGTTGTGTTATACAAAATTGAAAATTCCAAATGTGTTACCTTGTATTTTGTATGTGTGATTAAATATCAGGCGAATTACATATTATACCCTGGTATGGTGGTTCAGTGGACTAACGCATCCACATCAGGGATCTGTTAGACCTCAAGGTGACATGTTTGAATCCCACCAAGGTCTACCCAGCCTTTAATTTTTCCAAGGTTGTTAAAACGAGTACTGTTGAGTTGGGTAACAATAAACATCTGTCATTTCAGCGCCAGGATACAGTAAGGGTGAAGGTGCACTTTACAATTGCACATAATGTTACGTATTTGGGACACGTCCCTACCAGATAATTTGTTACCTAAGATAAGTAACTTGTTGATCTGATGGAGACTTCTAGTTGCAGATTCCTTACCTTAGAAAAGATACCCAAGCAATACCATCCCCAGAGGTGGGTCTGCAAACCAAGATCTAACTGGGAAGTCCTGCAGGACCGAACAGGCAAAGTACCCATCCCTTTGGACCTGACTATCCAGGCAGTAGTGTTTGGTGAACGTGTGCAAAGACATCTACATTGCTGCCTGGCAGATGTCCAGGATTGGAACTCTGCACACTAATGCAGTGGCTGCAGCTGTTGCTGTGGTGGAGTGACCATGCAAACACCCCGGGGGTTGCTTCTTAGCCAATGCGTAACACATTTTAATGCAGAGAACAACCCATCTAGAGATGGTTCTCTTCTGCCCTGCCCGACCTGTCTTCACACCCTCATAACCTACAAAGAGTAAATCATCCACCTGGAAATCTTTATTACGATCAAGATAGAATGCGAATGGTCTAGGCGGTGGAGTCTCTCTTCCTTAGAAGGATGTGGGGGCACGTAAAAAGTAGGCAAGGTGATTGATTGGACTAAATGAAGGGGCATGATCACTACAGGTAAAAAGAAAGCCCTGGTATGTAGCACAACCATGTCAGTATGGATGGAAATGAAAGGTGGCTTTGAGGAAAGGGCCTGCAGCTCACGTACTCTGAGCAGAAGTTATGGTGCCCAGGAAGGCTGTCTTTAGAGTAAGAAGCTGAGTTTGTCTGCCCTGGCATTAAGATAGCCCGGCAGCTGTTGAACCACCAGGGCTATGCCCTGATGTTCCAGCCATGTCGAGAGGTGCAGAGCCTCCTGACAAAGGGTCCACAAACCCTACCCCACCCTGCTTGTTGGGGTACTTCATGGTGGTGGTGTTGTCCATAAACACCTGCACCACTTTCCCTTTGAGAGAGGGAAGGAATACTGTCAATGCTAATTTAATTGCCCTGATCTCCAAAAGACTGATAAGGAGCCTGGACTCCGCCGGAGCCTAGACGCCTCTGATCTCCACCTCTACCATGTGGCAGCCCCATCCTGTCTACTGCCAGATCCGGTTTAGGAAGGGAGTGGAATCTGCCTCTGACCCAATCGTGGTTCAAAAGCCACCACTGAGATCTTGTGCAGTTCCCTTCGACATCTGGACCATGTCGGAGAGAGTCCCACTGCAGAGCCCGCGTATGCCATCTGGCATGTGTCACCAGCAATGTGTCACCAGCAGGATGCAGGAAGCTATGAGGCCCAGCAGCCTCCGAGTCATTATCACCACAATCCAGGATAGAGGCTGGAACATCTATATCATAGCCTGAATATCCCGGACTCGCCGCTCAGGAGGATAAGCCCGAAACTGCACTGTGTCCAGATCAGCTCAGATGAAAGGGAGCATCTGAGAGGGAGTCAGGAGTGACTTTGACAAGTTTATAGTGAACCCCACCAAATGCAGGAGGTCCGCTGTAGTCTGGAGGTGGGAGACACTAGCTTGGGGTGAGCCCACCTGCAACAGTCAGTCTTCGAGGTAGGGCAAGACTGAAACCCCTAACCTGCGCGGACAAGCTGTGACCACCGCAATCACTTTGGTGAACACCAGAGGGGCAATGGTAAGGCCAAAGGGGAGCATGGTAAACTAAAAATGCTCGTGGTCTACCATAAATCACAAGTAAAGCCCGTGGGTAGGCAGGAGGGAAATATGCATTCTTCAAGTCCAACACTACCATCCAATCTCCTAGGTCCAGGGCAGATAGAACCTAAACCAGAGTGGGCATTCTGAACTTCTCCTTTTTAAAGAAGAGATTGAGAGAATGGAGATCTAGAATAGAGTGTAAGCTCTTGGCCTTTTTGGGCACCAGAAAGTAGCAGCAATAACAACCAGGACCTACTTCTGACACAGGGACCCTCTCTATGGCTTCCATGGCCAAAAGAGTCATAACCTCCTCATGGAGAAGTGCCAGGTGATCCTCCGTCATCCATTCGTAGGATGGTGGAATGGCATGTAGGGGTAGTCTCAAAGGGGAGGGAGTAGCCCCTTCGGACTATTAGCAAAACCCACCTGTGTCACATGATGGATTCCCAGAAGGGTAGGTGATAGCGAATCCTGCCTCTGACTGGCCCCTGATGGGGAAGCGTCAGACTAGGAAGGTTTGGAGGCTGCAGCAGGAGGGTTGGTGGACTGGGCCAAACGATGGCCCCCCGATCCACAAGGACACTGGATCCCACATCCCAGGCCATGCAGAGACTGGGAAGCATACACAGCACGGTGGCTGGAGGGAAAGGGACGTAGTTGGGCACCCCTTACATGGCTATGAAAGGGGCGAAAAGCAGACTGAGGGGGGCAAGGGGCAGCTGTGAGGCCCAAGGACCAAGCTGTAGCCCTGGACTCCTTAAAGCGCTCAAGGCCACAGTCTGCTTTGTCTCTAAAGCAAAAGGTGCCATCGAAGGGCATGACCATAAGCCCACCTTGGACATCCCCTGAAAAGCTAGACATCCTCAACCAAGTGTAGCGCCTGAAGGCTACCATTGATGCAACCTATCTACCCAGTGAGTCAGTCATACCCAGTCCACACCGTATCGTGAACTTAGCTGCATCTTTCCCAAGAGCAACTGTTGGGACAAAATGGCCTGGGCCACCTCCAGGACTTGTGGCATCACCTGCACAACTGTGTCCCATAAAGTATGGGTATAACTGCCCAAAAGGCAAGTGTAAGGAAATGCCTTCCTTAGCATGGTTACCCCCTGACTTTTTGCCTTTTGTTAATGCCAGTTATGACTGAAAGTCTGCTGGGACCCTGCTAACCAGGCCCCAGCACCAGTGTTCTTTCTCTAAACTGTGCCTTTAGTCCCACAATTGGCACAGCCCTGGCACACAGATAAGCCCCTTGTAAATGGTACCCCTGGTACCAAGGGCCCTGATGCCACGGATGGTCTCTTAGGGTTGCAGGATGTCTTATGCCACCCTGGGTACCCCTCACTCAGCACATGCACACTGCCTCACAGCTTGTGTGTGCTGGTGGGGAGAAAATGACTAAGTCAACATGGCACTCCCCTCAGAGTGCCATGCCCACCTCTCACTGCCTATGGCATAGGTAAGTCACCCCTCTAGCAGGCCTTACAGCCCTAATGCAGGGTGCACTATACCACAGGTGAGGGCATATGTGCATGAGCACTATGTCCCTACAGTGTCTAAGCAAAACCTTAGACATTGTAAGAGCAGGGTAGCCATAAAGAGTATATGGTCTGGGAGTTTGTCAAACACAAACTCCACAGTTCCATAATGACTACACTGAAATCTGGGAACTTCTCAGCACAATAAATGCACACTGATGCCAGTGTGGGATTTATTGTAACATACACCCAGATGGCATCTTAGAGATGCCCCCTAAATACCAGTCTGACCCCTAGTGCTAGGCAGAACAGTTTCTGCCAGCCCGCCACAACCAGACGAGTTTCTGGCCACATGGGGAGAGTGCCTTTATCACTGTGCGGCCAGGAACAAAGCCTGTACTGGATGGAGGTGCTTATCACCTCCCCCTGTAGGAACTGTAACACCTGGCGGTGAGCCTCGAAGGCTCATGCCTTTTGTTTCAGCACCCCAGGGCATCCCAGCTAGTGGAGATGCCTGCCCCTCCGGCCACTGCCCCCACTTTTTGGCAGCAAGGCAGGTGGGGATAGTGAAAAAAACAAGGAGGAGTCATCCACCAGTCAGGACAGCCCCTAAGGTGTCCTGAGCTGAGGTGACCCCTGCCTTTAGAAATCCTCCATCTTGAGATTGGAGGATTCCCCCAATAGGATTAGGGACGTGCCCCCTCTCCTCAGGGAGAAGGCACAAAGAGGGTGTAGCCACCCTCCAGGACAGTAGCTATTGGCTACTGCCCCCCAGACCTAAACGGTCTAAACAGTGTTTAGGTCTGGGGGGCAGTAGCCAATGGCTACTGTCCTGGAGGGTGGCTACACCCTCTTTGTCCCTTCTCCCTGAGGAGAGGGGGCACAACCCTAAATTTTGTATTTAGGGGTGACCTTGAACCCAGGAAAATTCCTGCAACCTACACAAAGAAGAAGGACTGCTGACCTGAAAGCCCTGCAGAGACGATGGAGACGACAACTGACTTGGCCCCAGCCCTACCTGCCTGTCTTCAGACTCCAAAGAACCTGCACGGCGACGCACACAACAGGGACCAGCAACCTCTGAGGACTTAGAGGACTGCCCTGAAACCGAAGGACCAAGAAACTCCTAAGAACAGCGGCACTGTTCACCAACAGCAACATTTTTGCAACAAAGAAACAACTTTCAAAGAACTCACTCTTCCCGCAGGAAGCATGAGACTTCACACTCTGCACTCGACGCCCCCGGCTGGAGCTCCAGAGAACAAACACTGCAGAGAGGACTCCCAGGCGACTGCGATGACATGAGTAACCTGAGCCGACCCCCCTCCACCCTCACAGCGATGCCTGCAGAGAGGATCCAGAGGCTCCCCTTGACTGCAACTGCCTGGTAACAAGGATCCCGACGCCTGGACCAAGCACTGCACCCGCACGCAGCCCCCAGGACCGAGAGGAACCAACCTCCAGTGCAGGAGTGACCAGCAGGCGGCCCTCTTCCTAGCCCAGTCTGTGGCTGGCCCGAGAAGCCCCCCCGTGCCCTGCCTGCATCGCCTAAGTGACCCCCAGGTCCCTCCATTGCTTCCTATAGCAAACTTGACGCCAACTTTGCACACTGCACCCGGCCGCCCCTGTGCTGCTGAGGGTGTGTTGTGTGTGCCTGTTTGTGCCCTCCCCTGTGCTCTCCAAAACTCCCCTGGTCTGCTCCCCGAGGACGCAGGTACTTACCTGCCAGCAGACCGGAACCAGAGCACCCCTGTTCTCCATAGGCGCCTATGTGTTTTGGGCCCACCTTTGACCACTGCACCTGACCGGCCCTGTGTTGCTGGTGCAGTGACTTAGGAGTTGCCTTGAACCCCCAACGGTGGGCTGCCTATGCCCAGGAAACTGACTGTGTAAGTGCTTTACCTACCTGAGAAACTTAACCATACTTACCTCCCCCCAGGAACTGTTGATTTTTGCACAGTGTCCACTTTTAAAATAACTTATTGCCATTTTAACCTATACTGTGTGTACTGCTGCTTTAATTCAAAGTTCCTTACTTACCTGTGTGGAGTACCTTGAATTTTATGTATTTACTTCAAATCTTGAATCTTGTGGTTCTAAGATAAATTAAGAAAATATATTTGTCTATATATAAATTATTGGCCTGTAGTTAAGTCTGTCAGTGTGTGTTTCTCATTTATTGCCTGTGTGTGTACAACCAATGCTTAACACTACCCTCCGATAAGCCTACTCCTCGACCACACTCCCACAAAATAGAGCATTAGAATTATCTAATTTTGCAACTATCAACCTCTAAGGGGAACCCTTGGAATCTGTGCACACTATCTCTCACTTTGAGATAGTATATCAAGAGCCAACTTCCCACAGCAAACGACTGCAATGGGTGTTCACGGACCGCAATGCCAGACTATAGGAAGAGAACTTTTCTTCCCAAGCTGGTAGAATCTTTTGGATTCCCTATCCAGGGGTGCGGAAGGGAATGCTCCTGGGGATGTCCAGGTCTGGATGTCCAAGCTCTCAGGGGTGGGATGTTGGGTCAGGGATACTGGATTGTTATGCGCAGGCCTATGGCGGCGGGCAATTGTACTATTAACAGGAGCCCCTGTGCTGGCTTTGGACCAAGTCCCCAGCATGACATCAGTGAAGGCCTCATTGAAGGGCAAGAGGGGTTCTGAAGAGGACGCCCCAGGCTGAAACACCTCAGTCAGGAGGTTGGTCCTGATGGCCACAGAAGGCAGCTCGAGGTTCAGTGGTCGCTCTCCTCACCACCACTGAATACCATGCTCCCTTCTCCAAAGCGACAGTAGAGAGAGAAGGCATGCCAGCGTCAGAGGAAGTGTCTAGACCGCTGGCTTCACCCAGGTCCTGAGCTCAGTCAATGGGGTCATCAAGCCGGTATTATAAAGGGTCCAGTGACCCCTCCATACTGTCACTGTATCCGTACTCATAGGAATATGGGTCAGGATCTGAATCTGCGATGAGCGACGCTGGTCCAGCTCCGTGTTGGAGACGGCAATAAATATAGGATCGACGCCGACCGCGGGCCCCGGTGGTGTCGGGAGCATTGATGTCTGCACCATTGTCAGAGAAGGTCGCAGAGGCACGACCGACACCGGTTCAGATCCAGAAACGGATCCCTGGGGAACACTCAGAACCAAGGCCGAAGCCACCTGCGGGCAGAACCAGAGGAAGCCGCTTCCGACCCCGCAGGGCCCGAAGGCACTCCAGCAGGATTGGACTGCCCAGAAATGAGGTGCATGGCCTCACAGAACTTGCAGAGCTGGGCAGGGGTGGCTCCAACTCCTGTAAACTCGGGGCGGTGCGGAGCCAACCCAGAAGTAGGCCCGAGGACGAAGGCCTAGAGCGACAACGTTCCTTTTCCTACATCATGTCATCCAACCAATGAGGTGAAGTCGAAAAACGTTGCTCTTCTTCGACTTCTTCTTATGCTTACCAGAACATTCAGAAGATTTTTAATAGGACGACAAAGAGTATGAGCCCCGCGGACCAGGATCTTCCTCTCGACCAAAACCAGGAGCGACGATGAGCCGAGTCAGGCTGCAAGAAGCTTTAGGGACAGCTCCCTCAAAGCCTTTGGGTTCATGGCCCGGCACTCGGAGCACAACTTCGGGTTGTGGTAGTGCTCCAAACATCAAAGACACACAAGGTGCGGATCCGTCACGGACATCATCCAATAATTTGGAGTCACAGGGCTTGAACCCAGTCTACTCTGATGACATCTTGACCATAATGTCAAAAAATGTTCAACAATAGTTGAAATGTCCAGTCAAAAAGTGACTATGGGGTAGCCGTTCTTCAGATCTGCGTGTAGGCTGGCCTGGAAAGAAAAGAACTGACATAAGAGAGCCCAGGTGGTGCCTATATACGACTCGCAACGTCGTATCCGGCGACCACGATGCAAACAATGGATGCGGAGTTGAGTGACCCCAGCTAATAGCATTCGCAGGGGTACTGCCCGATGAAAAATCTCCAGATCCAGACTGACACCTGGGGAAAACTCTAAGGTAAGGTATCTGCAACTAGAAGTCTCTATCAGATACTATACTCTCACAAAAACATATCCTGTACCCTTTTGCCCATGAAAAGAGTATGTCCAGCATGGTTCAGCAGCCCCTCACATGACCACCCAAAAGGTTTTTTTTGTGACCCTCACACACTTTATTGGTATCATGCTTCATCGTTGAGGCTTATTCTGGTCCCTATTAACCAGGATGGATTCAACCATATTCAAGTGAGCACTTTTGATATTTTCCCCGACTAACTGTAGTAAGATAAAAAAATAGCTAGAGGGTATCCCAGTTTCCCTCTAATTGTGATGTTCTTCTGGTTAACAACTAGGCAATATGGGTGTTTATATACAGGACAAAGACACTCATTACGAGTTAGGCGATCCGAGGACCACCACGGTGGCCGTCGCACCGCCGCCTGCCCGGCGGAGAAGACCACCATATTATGACCATGGCAGTGGTCCCAGCGGAACACAGTCAATATACTGTCAGTACCGCCAGTGCGGACGGACCGCCGCGGACAGCGGCAGGCATCTCCAGTATGGCGGCGACCATGCTACCGTCGAGCATATTACAAGGTTGCACACCGCCAGGATTTCCGGGGCGGTCGGACTTCCACCAAATCCCTGGCAGAAACAAACAGTATAAAAGGAGACACTCATCTTCAGGAACAAAGACACGTCCGGAGCCGCCATGGAACATGAACTTGAAGTCTTCCCACTGCTCCTGATCACACTACGACTCCAGAACCAGCGCCGGCGACGAAAACAACAACCATAAATACACTCATCCAGCACACACTGGGGGGGGAGGCCATTAGTACACACGCAGACACAATATACACCGCTGGAATGGCTAGCAATGGACACAGACACAAACACCCGTAGCAACACACACACACTTACATACACACACGCACACACTTACTGCACACACCACGGCCAACATACACGTGCCATAAACACGCCACCCCACACACACACACACACATCAACACCACTGTCTAACACCACCAAATCACACAACGATATCACTACCGCAACCACACAAATGCATTGCCAAGGAAGAGCACTCCACATCTCCACATGACAACACATACTGACAGCAACACGTAACAACGGCATACTACAAATCAATACCAAAACACTGCCATACAACGTGTCAGATGTCACACCACGTCCACACGTTCACACAACGCACATGACATATCCATCACTACACACACGGACGCATACACAACAACCACACAATGCCACACAACACCATCACAACACATCACACCAAGTATAATGCACAAGTTAGCTGCACAACTCATGCTGCAACACAATCACATCACATAACACACACAAATCAAATTGCACAAATACAACTCATCCATGTTGAAGGAAAGGCAGGACAAATATGGCACTATCGAAACCAACAGGCGGTTGGCCCATATATATTAGGCAGAAATACAACTCTGCTAAACTATATACAAAATAGGTCAACTGGCCAGTCCAAAATGTCCAAGTGCCCCACCCACATATGGCACTTGTCATTGCCCCAAGTTGAATCCTGACTACAAAGTGGCCTCCACATGGTAGGGGCATCAAGGGGGCAGGCAGTGGGGGGATGGTGGAGGTGGGGGTTATGGCTTGGGAGGGGGGCCCTTGGGCTTGGGTTTCTGCAGGGGAGGGTGGGGCTTTGATTTAGGTTTAGTCTTTGGGGGCGTCTCTTTCACTTTGGGCTTCGGAGGGGTGACCATGGATTTGGGGAGGGGGGGGTATTTTTTGCAGAGGGAGGGGCATGGACAACATATGGAGCGGCAGGGGAGGAGTGGGAGGTGGAAGGGCTTGGCTTGGGGAGGGACACATGACGCTTCGGTGGACCCGGGTGGGAGTGAGGTAGAGAAGAGGGAAAACTCGTAAAGGAATCTTTTCTTAGGGGCACAAGGGTGGTCATGGGAAAAGCGTTTGGGAGTGGAGGGCGAGGGAGTGGTTGTGAGGTGTGTTCTTGTAGGTGTCTTAGGTGCATGGGTGGAAGGCATGTGTGTGTGCTGGGTGTCTGTTGGGGGGTGAGTGCGGGCGTTTCAGTGTTTTGGGAGGAGGTACAGGGAGATGCCATGGTGGATGGGTGACTGTTGGGGTGGTGCCTGCAGGTAAGGTGAATGTGCTGCATATGGGGGTTTTGGCAGTTGTGAGTGTGCATGTGGTGAATGGGGTGGATATATGCGGGTCTGGAAGTGTGGTTACTGTGGGTATGATGGGACTTGTGGATGGATCAGGGAATGTTGGTTTCGTGCCAGCAGGTGTGAGTGGTGTAGTGTCTGAAGGAGGGGGCTGTGTGGGGGTCAGTGTAGGGAGTGGATGTTGTTGTGTATGCAGGTGGGTGTTGTCTGTGTGCATGCCGGTGGTGGGTCTTGTGGTGGCTGTGTTTGTCACAATGAAACGTGTCTGTGGTGGATGAATGGTAGTCTGACTGTGTGTTCTATATGGGTGTGGGGAGAGGGGTATGGGATTGGGCAGAGGTAGCTGGAGGGGTGACAGAACATAAAGGAACACTGGCTGCCGTCAGCGAGGAGGCCAGAGCCTGAAAAGATCTCTGCAGGCTAGCCAGTGCACAGTGAATGCCTTCCAGGTAGGCATTGCTCTGCTGTACCGGAGCTGCCAGTCCCTGGATGGCATTCACAATGGTTGACTGAACCACAGAGATGGACCTCAGGAGGTCAATAGTCTCCTCACAGAGGCCAGCATGGCTGACTGGGGAAGGGTGAGAGGTGCCTGTGGCGAAGGAGACGCCCACCCTCCTAGTTGAGCGGGCAACTGGGTGGGGAGCTACAGGGAGAGCGGTGCTGGTAAGGGGGGTGGTGGATAAGGATGGTGCTGGACTGGTCCCAGATAGGTTCGCCACCACCAGGGAGCAGCCATCGGAGGACAATCCGAAGATGATCTAGATGATCTTGTCTCCCCGCCTGGCACTCCCCTCGCCCTCCGTCCCGCTGGTATCAGTCTCCTGGGACCTGTGGGCTACTGCTTCCCCACTCGCCAGTGCCCCTTCCTCCTTCACCTGATGATGCTGATACTCACAAAGACAGGAGGAGAGGGAAGGAGGGAGAGAAAGAAATACAGGGTGTAAAAGGGTCAATATCTACCTACCATTTACACAGTTCAACATGTACATCTCTTCAATAATATTATGGCAGGCCATGCCATTACAATGACCAATTCTGCAAATACACATTGGGAAAAACAAGATGCAATGGTAAAAAACCTGCTATTGTGGGAACATTTTGACTTAGTGAATTGTATAAGGCTGATACACTGCACAGCAGCATGGTAATTGCCAGGGCGATGTCATGTATGATATGTAAACACTATGGTTGGATTTCAGGGACCTCCCAGGGGACTTACCACATCTAGTTCCATACTATTGTTGGAAAAGAAAGTCAACAGAATGATAGCTTCAAAAAGAGATTTTGCTGTGCTATTTGCCCACATAGTGTCACATGTAGCAGAATGCAATGCTTGTTTCCCTATACATATCCTACATTCTTAAGTCTACATATGTCAGCATGGTAAGCTACCATGGCCACAATCCTATCCTATTGAGGCCATACATGTAGTAGACCCCTGATGATACCCCCACAATCAGTCCATGCCAGCTACTGTACAAAATAGAGATTGCCTCAGTCATTGTGGGAGACAAACACTGATGTGATAGCACTTATACCTCAGGTACACTGATGCACATGGAAGAAGCTGGTCTGACACTATGCGTACAGTGTCCACATTCACCCAACCATTGAATATGTCAATTAGATGTACACTGACAGCATTATATTGTCACACATAATTGATTCTAGGCCTGCCAGGGTGACTGATACCCATTGTCGATGTGCATATACCACTGATCACATGCACAGCTGACCATAATTAAGCCACCCAATCCCAAACAAGGCCTGTCATGTGCAAGGTGAGAACCTGTACTTACCCCCTTGTGGCTGCTGTGCTGCCATCAAGCGCCCATCCACCTCAGGGTAGGCCACCGCCAAAATGCAGGCCATTCGGAGGGTAAGGGTCTGACGGGCACCCCTCTGTCGTTGGAAGGACGCCCCCAGCTGGGTCTCCATGGTCTTCCGGGCCCAGCGTCTTAGGTCCTCCCACCGCTTTCTGTGGTGGGTGCTCTGCCAGCTATGGACCCCAAGGGTCCGCACTTGCTAGTCAATGGCACGCCAGATCCCCTTCTTCTGATGGGCGCTGACCTGCATGGGTGACACAGACAGAAGGAAAAAGTCATGTAGAGTGGCACCACATCAGCTGCAGTGGACATACATCACATGGCCACACAAACGTGTCTTTAAGGCACAAACGCATTTACTCCATGCCCCCTGCATGCATCCACTCCCTGTGCGGCATGGCAACGTCTTTCAGCCTCTCACACACCCCTATTACACAGGACAATGGAACTGGGCTCTCCTGCTCCTCTGGTGTCCCATACAGCTGTCCATACAAGCGTAGGACCCCGTCCACAAGTTTCTCCGACTTTTCCTGAGTGAAGGCAGGGGCCCTATCACCTGCAGGATGAGGTGTGATGGATACAATGCTGTTCTAAGATACGGAAACGCTGCAGGGTGTATCGGACCACGCGGCGGTTTCCCGAACCTAAATAGAATTTAGATACCAACCGAGAGATACGGACAGAGACTATCTCGTTATAAGAATTGTTTTGGACTGATTATATGACATTAAGACTTTTCACTTAATTATTGAGAATTTCTCAACTTCATAATCCAATTAGAATGAAGCCCTGATGAAGTCCTCAAGAGAGAAACTTCTCAGAGGATGAAACACGTGTTGGCTGTTCTTGTGGAGAATAATAGAACACTATGAATTAAACTGGACTCTGAGACAAACACGAGTTTGTCGTACTTTCACCAAGGAGATTGGACATTTGAATTTACTTCTAATTTGATATCATGAGTGCTCTGACATCTGTTTTTTTGAGGTGTGATGGCTCCCAGAGACAGTACACAGCAGCTCACGTAGTGGAGGTCTTGCTTGCACGAGTGTCAGCAGTCAAGTGAGCGAGGTGGCAGAAAATGTCACGGTTTCGGGCGGGGCTGATCAGGACTTTGGTTGGGACACCCCTTGAGGTCACCGAATATCCTACAGAGGTAGTGTACTGGGGCAGAAGAGCAGCTAAAGGCATACATG
Source organism: Pleurodeles waltl (assembly GCF_031143425.1). Taxonomy (NCBI): domain Eukaryota; kingdom Metazoa; phylum Chordata; class Amphibia; order Caudata; family Salamandridae; genus Pleurodeles; species Pleurodeles waltl. The sequence goes on from NC_090445.1 coordinate 225,753,199, forward strand.
GAAAGGACAGCTATGGATAGGCACAGGAAACGGGAAAGTAAAAGCAGAGCAACCCTTGTGTGAACAAACAGGAAACTGATTACCAGTGGACAAACACGCTGGGGTTGTACACAGAGTAAGGCGCAGAACCTCCCACAGTGACAGGGAATCTCAATGCCTCTGTGCAGTTTGCTCTTACAGATAGTCACCCTGCCAGCCTCATAGAAAGGAGGCGGCAGAAGTGGTTCTGTCTCTGGACCCTAGAGCACAAACAAGGATAGTACTTACATACACAGGACACGCTCTTGTGGGTCCAGCTGGAAACACAGTGGCGATTCCTGAGAAAACAGCAATAGCACACTGTCACTGTTAGGCACGAAATACAACGTATAACACTGGACAAGGATGGGGGCTGGAATTGCCTCCTGGAAACCAGGAGCCAACCCCAGTACACAGGAGGACACGTATACACTGGTGAAGACTGATAGAACACTTACCAGACACAAAGAACCAAGAAGAAACAGAAACAGAAGGGAACAAACAAAGAGGCAGGGGCAAGAACTAGGAACAGGCTCAGGCTGAAGCAAAGGCGGGACTAGGACTTGAAAACAGGGCGCAAACTTCTGTCTGGGACAGACAGAGACAGGACTGGGAAACTGAGAACAGGCTCTGGCTGGAACAGGCAAGGACAGGACTGGAATACAGGGAGTAGGAAATGAGCAGTAAACAGGACTGGGAAACAGAGAGAAGGTTCAGGCTGAAACAAGGCAGGAGCAGGGCAGAGAAACAGGGAGCAGGCTTTGGAAGAAACAAACAGGTACAAGGCTAAGAAATAGGGAGCAGACTCTGGCTGGAACAATCAGGAGCAGGGCAGAGAAACAGGAAACAGGATCAGGCTGGAACAGAACAGGAACAAAACTGGAATACCATCCGACAAGGGGTCTGTAACACAAAGGAATTGAAGTCCGATGCACGACAAGGGTCTTGAGGAAATGGCTGCTTATAAGCAGTTCCAAGCTGGGCTGCACAGGAGAGGTTTCAGGTGTGTGTGGTTTCGGACACTTGCAAGTCCTGGAGGAGAGGATCCAGTGAAAAGGAGCAACTGGACTTCTCCCATTGAAAACAATGGGAGACAGAATCCGGGTTTTCCTGACTACCAAGCTGTGCATTATGGGATTTGCAGTCCAAAGAAGCAAATGTAGTCCTACACAAGTGTACCATGGAGAAAAGAGAAACAAACAGGAGTCAGCAAGGGACTCTAGATAGGTGTTCAAGGTGATTCCCAGGCTTCTGACAGTCCCCTTACAGCGCCCCCTGGAAATGGGACGACCGAGTCGTAACAGTATACCCCCTCCCACCAGTCTGCTCAAGAAGAGAAGGCGATCCTTTGGCTGAAAAAAGTTGAAGAGGAAAAGCCACAGCAAGAAAATCCAACACCAACCTTGGTTGATAAGTTTACAGTCCTGCCACAGATGAATCATCCAATGAGCAAAGCATGTATTAATACCCATATGGGCTCCGATGTCTTTCCTCTTTATTGTTCGAGTGATATGGGAGGAGTGCATGGAGTTGGTTTCTGGTGAAGTGGATTCAAGAGCAAGGAGATCTGGAATTACATCTTGGGCGGTATTCTTTAGGACTTTAGTTTCCTGTTCAGTACTGTCTTCTTTGGAGGAGATAAGTGGTGTATTAGTAACTGTCAGGTCTGTAACACCTTCAAACAAGAAGGATTTGTCTGTTTCTGCAGCAGTATTTACATTGATTGTGGTCTGAGGCTTGCAAAGCATAGAGACTTGGGAGGCATGGGTAACTGGTGTTCTCAAAGTAAACATGAAAAAGTCAGAATTTTCTTTCATCTTGGATGACTTTGGAGTATCAAATTCAGGAGCAACAAGAGTTTTCAAGTCTTTAGAAACTGGATTAACATCTGAAAATGTAGAAGTTTCACAAGCTAATTCTTTAGGGTGATCTTCAGACAAGACTGAGATTTCATCATTGCAAGTGCTCTGTGGTGTATTCATGGTATCAGAAATGGTTTCTTTGCAAGGTGTTTCTACTACAGGTAGTTGATCTTCAACTCTGTTAACATTGAAAGGTTGTTCTTTGGAAAGAAATAGAACTGGAGTCTCTTCAGAAATCACCTTTACACTGTTACCTAAATTTTCAGCTCTAGCCTTTGAATTGATGATGGTTTCTTGCAATAAAACACTAAGAACAGTACTTATCATCAGATCTTCGAATACAAGATTCAAATTCAAGTCTTTAGTTTTAGTGGGACATATTATATCTTTCAGTACTTGAGCTTCGGTTTCAGATTGCTGGGTTTCAGGAGTCTTTAATTTCAGGGACACAGCAGGTGACGTTGGTGTGGCTGGTTTTACATCAAGATCAGATACCGGTAGCTCAGAGATCTTGTCTTCACTAATCGTGGAGCTGGAAACAGGATACACATTGGCAGGGATCAGCAGGTCAGGATCAGTGGTTGAGGCTGCAACTGTGTCCAGTTCTAGGCGAAGGCTTTCATTTCTTTTGACAGGCTGTTCAGTTTCAGATTGCTGGCTTTCTTCCTTGTCTGAATTCTCCACGGTTTGCTTTGACACAGAAGATATTTTTAAACTTTCTGAGAAGTCCATTACATTCTTAGTGATTGCGGGTATTTCTTCATGGTCAGAAAAATCCATGAATTCACTTGAAACAGGAACTGTCTCTTCATTATCTGAAAATTCTATGATATTGTTTGAAAGAGCAGGCGTATCCCCACAATCTGAAAATTCTGGTGTGTGCGCCATTTGAACAGTACTATCTGCAGGTTTGTTCACGGCAAGGCAGGAACCACTGTCATCACTAGATTCAGATTCTTCAACACTGTTGCACAACTTGCCATAAATCTCCAGTAAAGTCATATCTTGGTTTCTTAAGGTGCAGCTATTGGAGTCTGCATCAGAACTCCCTTCTTCCTTTGGCTTTATTTGTTCTGATAGAGGGGCTGAGACACTTCCTTCTGAAGACTCTGATCTATCCTTTGAATCAAGAGGTGTCAAATCTCTCAGAGATGTCAGAGATTCAGTCAACTGCACAGGGATATTCTCTGGAAAACTACAAGCTGAGAGAGAGTCTGAAGAAGAGGCTGATATATTTATAACTGGAGCAGTCTCTTGACAATCATTCATAGCAGGGAAAATCTGCTTTATAGCAGTCTTTGGAGAGGCACATGAGGTAGCATACTGTGCTTTAAGCGAAAGCTGGTGATTATTTTCTTTTTTCAGGTTTTCAAATTGCCTTGCAGTAGTTTCCATCAGCTGCTCTGTTACTTCTTCTACCTTACAGATAAACAGAATGTCTGGTTCTGCCAACAGTGAAATATGCATTGATGAAAAGAGCCCATGTGCAAGATTTCTTGTGTATGTTACAACATATTCATCATAGAAGTCTGATATCTGCCTTTTAATCTGCCAAAACTGCTCTTTTAGTGTGTGTATGTCCATATTGTTATCAAACCCACTCAGAATAGAAAAGGGTTTAGCAAAGCTTTTAGGGATTGAGACTGGTGTATTATCATCTAGTTTGGGAAGAGCACAAGCCTTATGAGTGGAACTAAGGAATCCCACAGTCTTTACTGATCCATTTGATACAGGGTCTAGCCTGCTGACTTGAAAGCTCTGAGGGACTGAAAGGTCTTTATAAGAGTCAGCACTGCACTTTGAATTCTGAGAAACTGGCCTAGATGGGCTGAAGCACTCAACAGAAAACAAGGGAATCCCTAGTGTGGCTTCTTGAACAGTGTCAGGGTTCTTTGTTTTGGCAGAGTGCTGGAAGTGAATCTGGGATGCACTAGCATGAGGCAAGGAATTAACCAGGTTTTCTTGATAGTAAATGTCTTGTGCAGAAGTAGCAAAAGCACTTTCACTGTTAGGAACATTCTCCCCTGTTTGAGGTAATAGAACCTCCAAAAACTCATTATTACTTTGTAATTCTTCTACAGACAGGGATTGGGGGTCATAATCACATATATTATAATAGCTGAACATTGAGGAATCAGCAAGCCACGCAATGTAGTACTGCATTTGCAATCTTTGATTTTCTTTAACAAGTCTATCCTTTAAACTAAGGTCTTTTTTAGAGGTCTTCTGAGAAAGTCTAGGTTTAGAAAGGGGTGTCTTAACATGATAGGAAAGCATTTTAGGTTTGTGTGTGCCTTTACTGCCAGGGGAGCTTGAAATGTTTGGTTCGTGCATTCTGTCACGGTTTCGGGCGGGGCTGATCAGGACTTTGGTTGGGACACCCCTTGAGGTCACCGAATATCCTACAGAGGTAGTGTACTGGGGCAGAAGAGCAGCTAAAGGCATACACGGAAAGGACAGCTATGGATAGGCACAGGAAACGGGAAAGTAAAAGCAGAGCAACCCTTGTGTGAACAAACAGGAAACTGATTACCAGTGGACAAACACGCTGGGGTTGTACACAGAGTAAGGCGCAGAACCTCCCACAGTGACAGGGAATCTCAATGCCTCTGTGCAGTTTGCTCTTACAGATAGTCACCCTGCCAGCCCCATAGAAAGGAGGCGGCAGAAGTGGTTCTGTCTCTGGACCCTAGAGCACAAACAAGGATAGTACTTACATACACAGGACACGCTCTTGTGGGTCCAGCTGGAAACACAGTGGCGATTCCTGAGAAAACAGCAATAGCACACTGTCACTGTTAGGCACGAAATACAACGTATAACACTGGACAAGGATGGGGGCTGGAATTGCCTCCTGGAAACCAGGAGCCAACCCCAGTACACAGGAGGACACGTATACACTGGTGAAGACTGATAGAACACTTACCAGACACAAAGAACCAAGAAGAAACAGAAACAGAAGGGAACAAACAAAGAGGCAGGGGCAAGAACTAGGAACAGGCTCAGGCTGAAGCAAAGGCGGGACTAGGACTTGAAACAGGGCGCAAACTTCTGTCTGGGACAGACAGAGACAGGACTGGGAAACTGAGAACAGGCTCTGGCTGGAACAGGCAAGGACAGGACTGGAATACAGGGAGTAGGAAATGAGCAGTAAACAGGACTGGGAAACAGAGAGAAGGTTCAGGCTGAAACAAGGCAGGAGCAGGGCAGAGAAACAGGGAGCAGGCTTTGGAAGAAACAAACAGGTACAAGGCTAAGAAATAGGGAGCAGACTCTGGCTGGAACAATCAGGAGCAGGGCAGAGAAACAGGAAACAGGATCAGGCTGGAACAGAACAGGAACAAAACTGGAACACCATCCGACAAGGGGTCTGTAACACAAAGGAATTGAAGTCCGATGCACGACAAGGATCTTGAGGAAATGGCTGCTTATAAGCAGTTCCAAGCTGGGCTGCACAGGAGAGGTTTCAGGTGTGTGTGGTTTCGGACACTTGCAAGTCCTGGAGGAGAGGATCCAGTGAAAAGGAGCAACTGGACTTCTCCCATTGAAAACAATGGGAGACAGAATCCGGGTTTTCCTGACTACCAAGCTGTGCATTATGGGATTTGCAGTCCAAAGAAGCAAATGTAGTCCTACACAAGTGTACCATGGAGAAAAGAGAAACAAACAGGAGTCAGCAAGGGACTCTAGATAGGTGTTCAAGGTGATTCCCAGGCTTCTGACAGTCCCCTTACAGCGCCCCCTGGAAATGGGACGACCGAGTCGTAACAGAAAATGGCGGTCAAGGCCGCGGGGTACATGACCGTCACTGCCGGCGGTGATCATCATTGGCCTCAGTCTCCTATAGGCAACAATGTTATCCAATGAGGAGTTGCTATGCGGGTGCGACCGCCTACCGCCATGACAATATAGGCCGGCGGAATTAGGTCACTTCCATCTGTCCTGTGCATGCAGGACAGGTGGCTGCCATTTTAGACACATGGCTTGTAGAGCAAAAATAAGTGACTCATGCCAGCCTTTTGTTCATTATGCAGAGTTGGCCTATGTTTTGCCCTCATGACTGAGCCAATACATGTGCCATTAATGGCACAGCGGAGTACGATGTGCGGGTGTCAATTTCTGTACATGTGCAGCTACTTGTTGCCTCATTGGCAGGGTAACCATATGTGGTACTTAAAACTGGCACATACATGTTCCGTTCTGGGGAAATAGGCTGCTGTTACATGGAACATAACACATGTTTTGTGTGTGGCATGCTGTTGGTCACAGGCTGCAATGGGCAGCTAGGATGTCATACACAGTCCATCTACATGCCCTATATGGTATGTGTAAACTTTGGCACCATTTCTACAGTGTTTTTTGTGTGCTACAAGTATAGTGTTATCTACCATGTGTACAGTGGACATGAATTTGAACATTTTCGTCTCTGTCCTAAAAATTGTGCAATGGCGAGAATGAGACATGCACCAGTGTACCGCCCCCTAGTGGACCTTGCTACCCTGGAGGAGAGGCACATCATACACACCTATTGTCTGAATCATCAGACCATCATGGAACTGTGTAATCAGTTGGAGCTGGATCTATTGGCTGTGATACGTAAATCCTATGCCATCCCTCCCACAGTACAGGTGTTGTCAGTGCTACACTTCCTTGCCTCAGGCTCTTCCCAGATTACAGTGGGCTTGGCAGCAGGGATGTCACAGCCCATGTTCAGTCTTGTGTTGAAGGATGTACTGTGTGCTTTTCTGAAACACCTGGACAGCTACATCAGGTTCCCCCAATATGGGACACATCTTTCATGTGACAGGGGCCATAGATGGCACCCACATTGCTTTGGTTCCTCCAAGGGCCTATGAACAAGTGTAAGGAATAGGAAAAACATTTACTCCATCAATGTCCAGGTGGGAGGTCTCGCGGACCAGTATATCTCCCAAGTTACGGCCAAGTTTCCTGGATCTGTGCATGACTCCTACATTCTGAGGAACAGCCATGTCCCACACATGATGGCAAAGCTACAGAGGGAGAGGGCTTAGCTAATTGGTAAGTATGCAATATTATGTGTGCAACTGTGATGTCACATGTCATCCCATTCTGCCCTGTGTCTCTACTGGTATAGTGACAGGTTCTTCCTTTGTGCACACAGGTGACTCTGACTATCCTAACCTTCCCTGGCTGTTGACACCAGTGAGATATCCTATAACGGACAGTGAACACCATTTCAATGAGGCTCACTGCAGGACGAGGCGTGGTACAGAAAGGCCTAAGGACTTTTGGGCTACTGAAGGCCAGATTCAGGTCCCTCCGCCCTGCTCTACACTAAACAAAAGGTCTGCCAGATCACTGTTGCCTGCTCCTTGCTACACAATCTGGCCCTGAGATGTCACATACCATTACAGGATGATGAAGAGGTGGCAGCTGTACTAGTGGCTGATGATGGCGACATACGAAGTGATGATGAGGCTGATGATCAAGGTGCAGTTGACGCTAGGACTGAGCTGATCAACCAAAACCTCCAGTGATAATCAGGTATGTAAATGTGTATTGTCAGGTCTCTGATTGTGAGCTAGCGAGCAATAGCAATGAGTTTCCGGAGATTGCGGATGTGGCATGGTATACTGTTTTCTCATACCACTTGACAATTCACACTGGGGCCGACTACAGTGTACTGCATATGTGTTGTGTGCGCCACCATGACTCCTATCCTGATGGCTGTCCCTGTCTTGGTCTATTTATAGGTTTGATTAGTGGAGCTACTCTGGTGTTTGCTTGAAATAGTGGCTCCCTTGAAAAATGGATTTTGGAACATGTCTGAGGCACTGTGTCACCTGCTGGTGAATCCACCATCCCCTGTCCATGTAACACTTATGGTGAACACACATTACTTTTTGGTGAGCATACATTGGAACATGTTACAATAAAGAATGCAGTAGCTGTGTTCTATGGTGTTTCTTTTACATCTATTGTCTAATAGGTGATGAGTGGGGGCATGGTGGATGAAATCATCAGAGTAGGTGGCCCAGCTGTAGGTCGTACAGGTCCAGTGTCCAAGGGCCAATGGAATAATGGAGACATGACATAGGCGAGTCAACAGGGTGTCTCAGTGGCACACAAGGGAGAATGTTCAGGAGACGGTCACTTCCTGGCAGTGGGTTTGGTCTTGGCATCAGCTCCTGCAGGATGTCTGGATGGATGACCATGTTTGTGGGGGGGGGGGGTTCTCAGCTACAGAGGGAGGGGGGCCAGTGGCCTGTGGTTCCTCAGGCAGGGCCTCCATTCCACTAGTTGCAGCAGATGTTGAAGGCTCCATTGCTATTTGGCTAGTGGACGGGGCCGGCTGGTGATTGGAGGACGCATGAAGGATGGTGGTGAGTTCCTTTAGCACCGCTGCAATGGAGGCCATGGTGGCACTGTGAGCCTGCCACTGCTGCATGACCTCCTGGTGGTTTTCCCTCTGCAGCCTCTGGTTTTCCTGCAAGATGGTGAGTATCTGGCCCATCTTGACCTGAGATTGCTGGTATGGTCCCAGGACTTGGAAGATGGTTTCCTGGTCAGTTGAGTCCCTTGGGGGCCAATCCTCTGGCCCACAGCATCCCTCCCATGCACCCTGCCCCCGTGCCTGTGCCCCTGACATGGTGTGCCCACTCCTAGTTACACCAGGACCTTCATTGTTTTGGGAGTGAGGGTTCGACTCTGGTCCCTGTATCGTGGGGCACACTGCTGATTGAACAGTCCTTGGGAGACAGGTCTGCCACAGGGTGGGGGGCTCTGATGTGGGTAGGATGAGGCTGGTAGTGGTGGACTCACCTGTTGTCCCAGATGGGGCACGTAAGTCGTCACTGTCCAGACATCCAGAGGCGTAGTCCTCATTGGGGCCTTCATCTTCATGCAGTGGCAGTGGTAGGGTACCTGTGGATAGAGTGAGATGGAGTTACATAATGGAGGTGTGATTGGTATTGTCATTGTGTGATGCATACTGTGGCTTGCCGCGTATCACAGTTATGGCAATGACAGATAGAGCACTGTTGATATAGTTTGTGTGTCATGGATACTGAAATGGGTACCATGTTCCGTTCTGAATTGGGGAATCAAGATTGGATTGCAGCCATTGCCATGTAGTGGTCCTCAGTCATAGCATGCAGTAGGTGTAGCAGGTGCAATAGTTAACCATGCTAGTGTTGCACTGTGACGTGGACATTTCAGGTTGTCATGTGGCTGGGCAGGTGCATTGTAGGAGTTGTAGTGATGGTTCTTGGTTGTGGTATCTGTGTACTGCGCAGGGACTGTGTGGGGATAGTGGCTGGGTAGTGGTGTGGCATGTAGGGGAGGGGCATTCGGTGATTGGGTGGGAGGTGGTGCGGGAGATAGGGTGACTTGGGGAGTGATGGGTGGTAGGTATGCATGCTGTACAGGAGTACTTGGTGCGAGGAGAGTGTCAGTGACTTACCACAGCCCAGTCCTCTGGTTATTACAGTCAGGCCCTCAGGATGCAGAATGGCCAAGAGCTTCTCCTCACACGATGCGAACTCTGGGGGTGGAGGTAGGAGCCCACCACCAGTCTTGTTGATGGCAATCTGATGTCATGAAGCCATGGAATGCACCTTCCCCCATAATCGGTCCATCTCCTCCTGATGTCCTCCCTCGTGCTTGGATGGTTGCCCACTGAGTGACCCTGTCAAAGATCCTCTGCCATAACTCCATTTTCCTGGCAATCGATGTTTGCAGGACCTGTGCTCCTAACAGTTGTGGCTCTACCCTGTCGATTTCATCGACCATGACCCTCCACTCTTTGTCTTGTGAAGTGTGGGTGCGTTTGACGGGTCATGGTGGTTGTGTTGTGATCGGGAGTGGGGTGTTGTGTGCAAGGGTGCTTGATGGAGTGGGGCTGTTTGGTTGTGTGTGCTGGTTGTTTTGTGGTGTTTGTGTGCTGTGTCGATCTGTGTATAGTGTGTTTGTAGTGTTTGTGCAGTTGTGTGGTTTGTGCTGGATGAGATGTGTAAATGTACCTATGGTGTACAAGTGCAAAAATCATATGATGTTGGCTCCTAGCTGTCTGCGATTGTTGTTTGAGTTCCACAGGACTGTGGGTTGTGTGGGAGGGGGGAGGGGGGGGTGTTTTATAGTGGTATGTGTCGGTGTGTCTTTATGTGAATGTGTGTCAGGTGTGGGGTATTTGTACTGTTCAATGTGGTGCTGTGTTCTGGTGGAGGAGAGTTTTTGACGCATCAGTTCGCACCACCAATGGTTTTCCATCATGCAATGACCACTGTGCTGATTTATGGGTCATAATATGGAGGGCGGAATGTGTTCGGCATGGCGGTGCTGGTGGTGTGACCGCCCATCTTCTGCCCTTGGTCGTCCTGGCAGTCTCAGATTTGCGGCTGTCATTTGGCTGTGTGTGACTCGTAATAAGGCGGGCGGGATACCGCCAACACTGAGGTCTTTTGACTAACGCAAGCGCTGCGGTCTTGCAAAAGACCGCCAAACTCATAATAAAGGCCATAATGTCCTCAAACCCTGAATTTCATCAATATGTTCAGCCCACTTTCAATAGCAACGAGGGGCCTGAGGCTTTCATCAGGAGTTCATTGGTAGTGCTCCTCAAACCGCACACGTCCGTATCTAATTCCCCAAGTTCGGTAAGGGAGGATTTTTTTTTTTTCAAAAGACATGGCTAGAAGTACCATACGTAAAGAGTAAAAATGCAGGACCCCTAGTGGCCATTGAAAGCGGGATGAAACAGGTCGACACAAATCATGGTGTGAAGGCATTATATCCTCTCTAGACACCCTTATCACCTAGTTTTTAACCATACCAGTGGGACCCAAGGTATTTTAATCTTACTACAATCAGACCAGTTGGAGAAAATATCAAAAGTACTCTCTGAAATATGGCTGAGCCCACCCTGGTTTATAGAGGCCAGGATGAGACCTGATGATGAAGCATGACACCAACAGGGTGTGTGAGGGTCACAAAAACACTTTGGGTGCCATGTGAAGGAGTTCTCATTTACAGATAGCCAGTTTAGTAAATTAAGCTGTGCTGAAACATGATTGCTGTAAGAAAGGGCATCATTATTGTTGCAGTCCTCATATTTTATCTGGTTTGGCTGACTTTAGGATTCTGTGTGCGACAACACTGTTAAGCAGCGCCTCAGCATGTGTGCTTTTACTCTAAATAAATATGTTCTGGGCACTGTTTTCACCTAGTTAGCTTGTTTAACTTTCCACGAAGGCGATGGTGAATGGCACAGAAAAAAACCCGTGCTGTCTGTATTCATAAAACCTTCATGTTGGACTTTTGCTTATGCAGGGTCATCCCCAGTCTGTTTGCCTCCTGCCTCCTATTTTTTTCTGACCTGTTGCTGTTGGCTTTTCAGCTCTGAGCACTTTACCACTGCTAACCAGTGCTAAAGTGCATATGCTCTCTGTGTAAATTGTATGTAATTGGTTTATCCATGATTGGCATATTTGATTTACTAGTAAGTCCCTAGTAAGGTGCACTAGAGGTGCCAGGGCCTGTAAATCAAATGCTACTAGTGGGCCTGCAGCACTGGTTGTGCCACCCACATAAGTAGCTCTGTAATCATGTCCCAGACCTGCCACTGCAGTGTCTGTGTGTGTATTTTTACACTGTAAATTCGACTTGGCAAGTGTACCCACTTGCCAGGCCTAAACCTTCCCTTTTCTTACATGTAAGGCACCCCTAAGGTAGGCCCTAGGTAGCCCCAAGGGCAGGGTGCAGTGTATGGATAAGGTAGGACATATAGTAATGTGGTTTATATGTCCTGACAGTGAAATACTGCCAACTTCGCTTTTCACTGTTGCAAGGCCTGTCTCTCTCATAGGATAATATGGGGGCTACCTTTAAATATGATTAAAGTGTAGATTCCCCAAGAGAGTAGATGGACAGGTGGAGTTTGAGGTCCCTGAACTCACAATTTAAAAATACATCTTTTAGTAAAGTTGATTTTGAGATTGTGCGTTTGAAAATGCCACTTTTAGAAAGTGAGCATTTTCTTGCTTAAGCCATTCTGTGACTCTGCCGTGTTTGTGGATTCCCTGTCTGGGTCAGTTTGACAGTTGGGTTGTTTTTCACCTCGCACTAGACAGTGACACAAAGGGGGCTGGGGTGTAACCTGCATTTCCTGATTAGCCATCTCTGCTAAGAGGGAGGGGTGGAGTGGTCACTCTCATCTGAAAGGACTGTGCCTGCCTCTGACAATGCCGGCTCCAACCCCCTGGTGTGTGTCTGAGGCCTTGCCTGGGCAAGGTAGGATTTCACAAGTAGGTGTGAGTCCCCTTTGAAGAAAGGTGACTTCAAAGACTAAAATGGGTATAAGAAGGGCACCCAAATCTACAGACTTTAGAAACACTTCTGGAACCAAGAGGAACCTCTGCCTGGAGAAGAGCTGATAGCTGAGGAAGAAGTGCTGCCCTGCCTGTGACTGTGCTTTGTGGAGCTTTCCTGCAGTGCTGATTCTGCCAGAGTAAGAGGGCAAAGACTGGACTTTGTGTGCCTTCCATCTTGTGAAGAAATCTCCAAGGGCTTGAGTTAGAGCTTGCCTCCTGTTGTTTAAAGTCTCAGGGACAGCAAAGACTTCTCTCTGCCAGCACCTGGAGTCTCTGGAGAGACTCCTGCCCCGACAAGTGGTGCTCTATCCAGTCCCTGGGCCCTTGAAAGGAAAGCTGGTGGAATCCAAGGAAATCGACTTCAGATGACTTCGGACCGACGCCGCTGCTGAATCCGATAACGGCGCCTGCACCGGACACCGTGACCTTCGCTGGAACGCGACGCTCTTCGTAGGCCCGACGTCGCAGCAGCCCCGCTGAAGTCCGCGACTACGTAGAAGTCGCCGCACCACATCGTGACCGACGCCGCTCGAAGTGCACGGACTCAACGTTTCGCACAGACGCCGCGATTCCCGACTTCGCGCATCGGCTTGTTTTCACTCTTCACCAAAGGTACTGCACTTGGGGGTCTACACGACTCCGTGTCCGGCGCCGCTGGTGTCGGCTTGTTGGGAACGACTCCGTCACGATGCCGTGTTAACATCTCATCTAAGCATTTTTGTTTCTAAGCGCTATTTTTGAGTTTAATCTTTAAAAATTCATAACTTGACTTGTGTATGTCGGATTTTTGTCGTTTTGGTCTTGTTTTGTTTAGATAAATATTTCCTATTCTTCTAAACCAGTGTTGGGTCACTTTGTAGTGTTTTCATTAAGTTACTGTGTGTGTTGGTACAAATACGTTACACCTAGCGCTCTGAAGTTAAGCCTACTGCTCTGCCAAGCTACCAAGGGGGTAAAAGCAGGGGTTAGCTGAGGGTGATTCTCTTTTACCCTGACTAGAGTGAGGGTCCTTGCTTGAACAGGGGGTAACCTGACTGTCAACCAAAGACCCCATTTCTAACATTGGTGATCAGCGGTTGGGATTTGGACTTGTATTTGTACTTGACAAACAGTAATTAAGTGTACACTATTGTTTTGAGTTCAGACCACTACGTGACCACATACTACTTGTCTTGTGATTCTGCTTTTTGTTCTCTGATGTCCTCCTGGAAGTATTGCTAATATTTTTGGACTTTGGTTTTTGGTTGTGAAGCCTTTGCAGAATGGAAGTCAATTTCTGGCACCTATTTATGTATAAAAAGTGGCAGCTTAAAGCATTCTGCATGGAAAGGGGACTGGCTGTGAACAAGAAATCCAGAAGGGAGGATCTTGAGTCAGCCCTGTTTCAGTATGAATTGAAACGTTGTCAGGCAACACCACCAAATGAGTCTGAGGAGGATAACTACTCTGAGGAGGAGGACTACTCTGAGGAGGAGGGCAGTGGACCTGAGGAGGGAACAGAAAGAGATGATTGGCTCCTAGCTCGAATCCGGAGTCTGGAAGAGCTAGAAGCAGAGCTTGAGAGGGCTGAGGAGAAGAGAGCCTTAGTCCTGGAAAAAGAAAGGATTACAGCTCAAGAGCTGAGCTGTGAAGAGCTGAAGCTGGAGGCCATGAGGGCTGAGTCCAGTTCAGATGGTGGCAGCAAAAATCTTGTATCCAGTACTGCTGAAGAAGTGCACATGGCCAGAGATGTGGTGCCCTACTTGAAGGAGGGAGTTGACACACGCCAGGAGGTTCAGGGGTATGAGGTAGCTCCAGTGATGCAGAGGGTCCCAGAGGTGGATTGGGGAACTGGCATGGGGAGTCATATTCCTACTGGTGGGAGGGACACTCTACTGACTCTAGGTGAGAGTTACAGGGAGAGGGGTTCCCCCCAGGTAGAAGTCCTGGTTATGGAGTGTGAAGACATCCCAGAAGAGTGTGGGTTGAGTGTCAGGGACAGTCGGGTACTGTCTCACCAGTCTCAGGAGGGTGATGTGGGGTGCTTATTCAAAGCAGAGTCACTGGATGGTTGGGTGAAGGGTACTTTGGTTAATTCATGTAAGGGGCTGAGTGATGTAATTGCTGGAGAGCATATGTCTAGTCCTTATTTTCCAGAGCTACGCCAACACCAGGTGGAGTGTGAGTTCTCTGACCCCAGGGAGCTTACAATGGAGGCAGACCTCTTGGTGAGTACCAGAGAGTCTGAAGAGGCATTTGGGGGGGCTCCCGAGAGGAGTGGTCTAGGTATTTCCCAACCAGGTGAGGTAGGGAAGGATTGTAGTGTCCCAGGTAGGTCCCAGTGTAGTGGGATGGGTGAGGGATCCCATGTCCAGTCTCTGAGGAGAGGAATGGGGATGGGCTGAGGTCCAAGGTGCCAGAGATCCGGTCCCAGGTCCTGGAGGGTTCCACGAGGGAACACCAGGAGGGGAGCCTAGCCTGTACCATAGGGCCATCTGTTGAGGGAGATCCCACAGTGTCAGGAGAACTTGGGGGGGGCGGCTGTAGCCAGCGTCCCACCAGGTCTGGTGTCTGGCAGTACCACTCCTAGTGAGGGAGTGCAGAAGCCCAATAGAGGGTTGAGAGGGAGTTGCGGACCCCAGTGGAGAACCTGGAGGGTCAGGGGTCAGCTCTGAGAGCAGAGCCCCCCATGAATGACCTTGGTGAGACCATTTCTGGGTTGGGGGGAATCCAGACTCTGTCAGATGGGCAGAGGTCAGGAGACCTGTGCCAGCCAGACTCTTGTGTGGCCCTTCGGGACAGTGTGTCCCTTGAGGGGGGTAAGTGTGCCCCCCTGGAAGTCCTGGTGTGCCAGGCAATTGTTCAACCGCAGGGTGGTGACTCTGGGTTGAATGATCAGGTTCAGGGGGTAAACTCTGACCTGATGGGGGGTAAGTGTGCTCCCAAGTAATTCCTGGTGCGCCAGGCAGTGGTTCAACCGCAGGGTGGTGACCCTGGGTTGGATGACCAGGTTCAGAGGGTAAACTCTGACCTGGTGGGGGGTAGGTATGCCCCCCCAGGAATTCCTGGGTTGCCAGGCAGTGGTCCAGTCTGTGGGTACAGACCCTGGACTGGAGGATCAGGTGCAGGGGATAAACCCTGACCTGAAGGGGGGGGGCGGTTTGCCCAATCACCCCCCTGGTGTGATTTCAAGGGGTACTCTCCCTGAGGGGTGGGTGCAGAACCCTGAGAGTAGGGGAAGGGGAGAGAAAGACTCACCCCTGACCCCAGAGCAATCTAAGGGTACAGACCCTGGATTGGAAGGCCAGGTTCAGGGTGTCCCCCCTGACCTGGAGGAAAGGGCTACTGCTAACAGTGCACCTACCATGTTGTCTTCTGGGGGGGCCACTCCTAGTTGGGTGGTTCAGGACCCCAGAAGAGAGGGCAGGGGGAGGGAAGCCTCACCCCTGGCCCTGGTCCAACCTGAAGGGTTGGAGGATCAGTTGCAGGTTAACATCCCTGCACTGGTGGAAGAATTGTGCATGACTGCTTCTACAAGCACCCTGACAATTTTTTACTTTGGGGGTGCCACTCCTGGAGGGAGGGTACAGAGCCCCAGAGGGGAGGACCAGGGTCAGGTTATCTTCTCTGACCTGGTGGAAGGTAGAGTGGTCAAAGGGTGTCAGGCACCTGGGGCTACCGCCCCCCACTCTCCGCAGTCACAGTGCTTGGAGAGGCCTGAGGTCGGGCTCTCATCCCTGACAGTTGTCTGGGGCCACTGTGGCTTGCTGTCCTGGGGGACAGAGTTGCCCTTGGGGGGGGGGACGAGAGTCACACCCCAGGGGTGGAGTGAGCAACACCAGTGTGTTGGCCCTGGTGGTACTATCTGCCCATTGGAATACATCTGTGAGCAAAGTAAAGTTAGGTGCTGCACAGATGGTGTCTGCAGATGTGGAGAAGGGTTCCCCATGGGTTAGCTTAGTGGGCCCTGAGAGTATGGACAGAGGGATCCAACTGGAGTCAGGAAGGCGTAGAACTGGAACATGCCCCTGCTGTTGTGGGCCTGGGTCCTTGTTCTATCGCCCCAATCAGGGAAGTACATCAAGGTATTGATTGTTCTCCCCTGGCTTTAGGCTGGTAGGGGGTCGTGTTGGACTTCTGCTTATTCAGGGTCATCCCCAGTCTGTTTGCCTCCTGCCTCCTATTTTTTTCTGACGTGTTGCTGTTGGCTTTTCAGCTCTGAGCACTTTACCACTGCTAACCAGTGCTAATGTGCATATGCTCTCTGTGTAAATTGTATGTAATTGGTTTATCCATGATTGGCATATTTGATTTACTAGTAAGTCCCTAGTAAGGTGCACTAGAGGTGCCAGGGCCTGTAAATCAAATGCTACTAGTGGGCCTGCAGCACTGGTTGTGCCACCCACATAAGTAGCTCTGTAATCATGTCCCAGACCTGCCACTGCAGTGTCTGTGTGTGTATTTTTACACTGTAAATTCGACTTGGCAAGTGTACCCACTTGCCAGGCCTAAACCTTCCCTTTTCTTACATGTAAGGCACCCCTAAGGTAGGCCCTAGGTAGCCCCAAGGGCAGGGTTCAGTGTATGGATAAGGTAGGACATATAGTAATGTGGTTTATACATCCTGACAGTGAAATACTGCCAACTTCGTTTTTCACTGTTGCAAGGCCTGTCTCTCTCATAGGATAATATGGGGGCTACCTTTAAATATGATTAACCCCTTAGCTGCTGGGCCTTTCCCCCTCAGTGCTGAGCCCTTTTTTGGCTATTTGGGGTAGTTCGCGCTTAGGGCTTCATAACTTTTTGTCCACATAAGCTAACCACGCCAAATTTGTGTCCTTTTTTTCCAACATCCTAGGGATTCTAATGGTACCCAGAGTTGGTGGTTTCCCCTGGAGGAGACCAAGAAAATAGCCAAAATACAGTGAAAATTTTGTTTTTTCCAAACAAATGGGAAAAAAGGGCTGCCGAAGAAGGCTTGTGGTTTTTTCCCTGAAAATGCCATCAACAAAGGGTTTCTGGTGCTGAAATCACTATCTTCCCACCTTCCAGGAACGGCAGACTTGAATCAGAAAACCACATTTTTCAACACAAATTTGGCATTTTACTGGGACATACCCCATTTCTACTATATTTGGTGCTTTCAGCCTCCTTCCAGTTAGTGACAGGAATGGGTGTGAAACCAATGCTGGATCCAGGAATGCTAAACATTTCTGAAAACTAGACAACATTCTGAATTCAGCAAGGGGTCATTTGTGTAGATCCTACAAGGTTTTCCTACAGAAAATAACAGCTGAAATAAAAAAATATTGAAATTGAGCTGAAAACAACAGCCATTTTTCTTTATGTTTTACTCTGTAACTTTTTCCTGCGATGTCAGATTTCTGAAACCAATATACCGTTTTGTCTGCTGGACTCTTCTGGTTGCGGGGATATAAAGGGCTTGTAGGTTCATCAAGAACCCTAGGTACCCAGAGCCAATAAATGTGATGCACCCTGCAGTTGGTTTTCATTCTATACTGGGTATACAGCAATTCATTTGCTGAAATATGAAGAGTGAAAAAGAGGTATCAAGAAAACCTTAGCATTTCCAAAATGGGATCAAGATAAGGTTTTGAGGAGCAGTGGTTATTTGCACATCGCTGAATTCCGAGGTGCCCATACTAGCATGTGAATTGCAGGGCATTTCTCAAATAGACGTCTTTTTTACACACTCTCTTATATTTGGAAGTAAAAAATGTAGAGAAAGATAAGGGGCAATAACACTTGTTTTGCTATTCTATGTTCCCCCAAGTCTCCCGATAAAAATGATACCTCACTTGTGTGGGTAGGCCTAGTGCCCGCGACAGGAAATGCCCCAAAACACAACATGGACACATCCTATTTTTTTTATAGAAAACACAGCTGTTTTTTCCAAAGTGCCTACCTGTAGATTTTGGCCTCTAGCTCAGCCGGCACATAAGGAAACCTACCAAACCTGTGCATTTCTGAAAACTAGAGACCTAGGGGAATCCAAGGAGGGGTGACTTGCGGGGCTCGGACCAGGTTCTGTTACCCAGAATCCTTTGCAAACCTCAAAAAGTGGCTAAAAAAACAAGTTTTCCTCACATTTCGGTGACAGAAAGTTCTGGAATCTGAGAGGAGCCACAAATTTCCTTCCACCCGGCGTTCCCCCAAGTCTCCCGATAAAAATGATACCTCACTTGTGTGGGTAGGCCTAGCGCCCGCGACAGGAAACGCCCCAAAGCGCAACGTGGACACATCCACATTTTTGGAAGAAAACAGAGGTGTTTTTTGAGAAGTGCCTACCTCTAGATTTTGGCCTCTAGCTCAGCCGGCACCTAGGGAAACCTACCAAACCTGTGCATTTCTGAAAACTAGAGACCTAGGGGAATCCAAGGAGGGGTGACTTGCGGGGCTCGGACCAGGTTCTGTTACCCAGAATCCTTTGCAAACCTCAAAAAGTGGCTAAAAAAACAAGTTTTCCTCACATTTCGGTGACAGAAAGTTCTGGAATCTGAGAGGAGCCACAAATTTCCTTCCACCCAGCATTCCCCCAAGTCTCCCGATAAATATGATACCTCACTTGTGTGGTTAGGCCTGGTGCCTGCGACAGGAATAGATCACACAACGGTCAATGTTGGTCCTTACGTGAGGCAGCTGTTGACCCTGGGGTGATCCATTCCTGACACAGGCACTAGGTGTAGGCACTCAAGTGGGGTAGTGTTTTTATCAGGACAGGTGAGGAGTCACTGGGTGGTAGGAATGTTGTGGATCCCAGCATATTCCTGTAGTTTGTGTGACAGAAATGCGAGAAAAATAAAGTTTTTTTTTCAACATTTCAGCTTTGCAGGGTATTCTGGGTAAGAAAACTTTGGGGAATCCACACAAGTCACACCTCTGTGGACTCCCCCGAATGTCTAGTTTCCAGAAATGTTTGGGTTTAGTGTGTTTCTCTATATGGCCGCCGAATCCAGGACCAAAAACACAGGTGCCTGCCTTACAAAACCAGTTTGTTTTGCCATAGACAATTTTGATGTCTCCACAATATGATTTGGGTGGTGGAATTTGGGGCTGAACTAAATTGGGGAGCTCCCAAGAGAGCACTCTCTCTCTGCTTGCCGCCGCATTCACCTGCTCTCTGGGTTGGCCTAACCCACTATTACCCAGTTGCACAAACAGCTTGCGAAGGGACAGCAGGACTGTCCTCATCACCTCCCTCATAATGTACTGGAAGAGGAGTTTTCGAATGGGACTCCTCTGACTGAAAAATCACTCCCAGAGTCTGCGCCATTGTCCTATCCCTCAGATGCTGTCTCAGTATCTGATGTCTCAGTCTCTGATCCTATGTCAGAGCGGTCCTCTATAACCCGAGTGCAGGCAGCAGTCATCCATCAATATGCCATCTCTGCTATTGGCTAAACTGTTGCTCTAAAACACTAGACTACGTAGACAGTCACAAAATCGATGGTGTGTGTGAGATACGTGCAACAGTAGAGGCCACCTTACCTGCGCTTCTTCCCTCAATCAGCACGTACTTTCAAGACACTCAAAAAACACCTTGTCACATACCATTCGTCACAGTCTTTAGCACCTCCTGCGCCCAGTCCAACAATCATTATTGGTGCTCCCACTCCCTCCTCCTCGGATTCCCTCATTACCACCCAGCAAAAGTGCCCTTCATCTCTCCATAGACTTTACTAATGTACTCAGCTATTTACATAAAATACAAATGTGCTCTTTGCAGTAGGCATATAAACCTTCTGCGCTTCTTTATGGCACTAAAACTGCCACTAGACAAGTCGGACCCTTTTCCCCCCAGGGAAACCACACACATATTGACAAAAGTGATATATATATGACAGCCAACCACCTGAAACTCAACTCAAGCAAAACCGAAATAATCCTCTTTGGCCCACACAAAAACACCTGGGACCCCCCATGGTGGCCCACCACGCTAGGCCCTGCACCCACCCCCGCCAACCACGCACGCAACCTCAGCATCATCCTAGACTCCTCCCTCTCGATGACCCAACAAATCAACGCTCTTACCTCCTCATGCTTCAACAAACTCCGTATACTGAAAAACATTCAAATGGATCCCCACAGAGACCAGAAAAACTGTCACTCACGCACTCATCAGCAGCAGGCTTGATTACGGAAACGCCCTCTACGCCGGCACCACTCTAAAACTCAAGCGCAAACTACACGCATCCAGAACTCAGCAGCACGACTCATCCTCGACCTCCGCCGACACGAACACATCTCTCCACACCTCAAATCCCTCCACTGGCTCCCCATTGACAAAAGGATCACCTTCAAGATCCTCATCCTCGCACACAAATCACTCCACAACACAGGCCCTGCCTACCTCAACGAGAGTCACCTTCCACACCCCCACACGAAACGTCCGCTCAGCTGACCTCTCTCTCGCCTCTGTCCCCCGCATCAAACACACCACCACCGGAGGCAGATCCTTCTCCTACCTTGCACCCAAAACCTGGAACGCACTCACAACCCACCTTCGCAAGACCCAAAACCTACTTCTTTTCAGGAAGGGCCTCAAAACCTGGCTTTTTGAACAGTGAACCTCCCAGCCCCTTTCCCTCCCCCGTCCCTCTCCCCCCCAGCGACTTGAGACCCTCACAGGTGAGTAGCGCGCTTTATAAATCTCTTTGATACAGATCTACCTCTATATATATATATATATATATATCTATCTATAGATATATCCATGTACCTAGATATATCTAACTACATAGATATATATAGATATATATACACATATATATATTTTTTGTTGTTGTATGGTTTCCTTGGGGGCCACCCCCCAAAAATGAAATCCCTGGTGTCTAGTGGGGTTTCCTGGCCCCCGATCGCAGCTGTGCTGCGATCGGGGGCCAGAAACAGTTTCAGAAGGCCTCGTAAGAAAGGGGAAAGTCTCCCCTTTCTTACGAGGCCTTTTCAAAGTGTTTCCTGGCCCCCCCCGATCGCAGCTGTGCTGCGATCGGGGGGGCCAGGAAACCTGAAAGTGTTTCCTGGCCCCCGATCGCAGCACAGCTGCGACCGGGGGCCAGGAAACACTTTCAGGAAAGGCCGTTTTCCCCATCAAAGCAGGAAGCGGCCGCAAGGCTGCTTCCTGCTTTGATGGGGAAAACACCTTTGAAACGTCAGCGTCACAAAGTGGCGGGTGGGGGGCGGGGGGAGACACGGTAGCTTCTGTGTCTCCCGGGGGGAGTAAAAAAAAAAAAAAAAATCCTCGGCGCACCCGAGGATTTATTAATGCCCTTCCTGGTGTCGGCCACTGGTCGTGACCCGCACCAGGGAGGGTGTGTGGGCATCAGCCAGTGGCCGACGCCCGCACCAAAGCGGTTAAAGTGTAGATTCCCCAAGAGAGTAGATGGACAGGTGGAGTTTGAGGTCCCTGAACTCACAATTTAAAAATACATCTTTTAGTAAAGTTGATTTTGAGATTGTGCATTTGAAAATGCCACTTTTAGAAAGTGAGCATTTTCTTGCTTAAGCCATTCTGTGACTCTGCCGTGTTTGTGGATTCCCTGTCTGGGTCAGTTTGACAGTTGGGTTGTTTTTCACCTCGCACTAGACAGTAACACAAAGGGGGCTGGGGTGTAACCTGCATTTCCTGATTAGCCATCTCTGCTAGGAGGGAGGGGTGGAGTGGTCACTCTCATCTGAAAGGACTGTGCCTGCCTCTGACAATGCCGGCTCCAACCCTCTGGTGTGTGTCTGAGGCCTTGCCTGGGCAAGGTAGGATTTCACAAGTAGGTGTGAGTCCCCTTTGAAGAAAGGTGACTTCAAAGACTAAAATGGGTATAAGAAGGGCACCCAAATCTACAGACTTTAGAAACACTTCTGGAACCAAGAGGAACCTCTGCCTGGAGAGGAGCTGATAGCTAAGGAAGAAGTGCTGCCCTGCCTGTGACTGTGCTTTGTGGAGCTTTCCTGCAGTGCTGATTCTGCCAGAGTAAGAGGGCAAAGACTGGACTTTGTGTGCCTTCCATCTTGTGAAGAAATCTCCAAGGGCTTGAGTTAGAGCTTGCCTCCTGTTGTTTGAAGTCTCAGGGACAGCAAAGACTTCTCTCTGCCAGCATCTGGAGTCTCTGGAGAGACTCCTGCCCCGACAAGTGGTGCCCTATCCAGTCCCTGGGCCCTTGAAAGGAAAGCTGGTGGAATCGAAGGAAATCGACTTCGGATGACTTCGGACCGACGCCGCTGCTGAATCCGGTAACGCTGCCTGCACCTGACACCATGACCTTCGCTGGAACGCGACGCTCTTCGCAGGCCCGACGTCGCAGCAGCCCCACTGAAGTCCGCGACTCCGTAGAAGTCGCCGCACCACGTCGTGACCGACGCCGCTCGAAGTGCACGGATTCAACGTTTCGCCCAGACTCCGCGATTCCCGACTTCGCGCATTGGCTTGTTTTCACTCTTCACCAAAGGTACTGTACTTGGGGGTCTACACGACTCCGTGTCCGGCGCCGCTGGTGTCGGCTTGTTGGGAACGATTCCGTCACGACGCCGTGTTAACATCTCATCGAAGCATTTTTGTTTCTAAGCGCTACTTTTGAGTCTAATCTTTATAAATACATAACTTGACTTGTGTATGTCGGATTTTTGTCGTTTTTGGTCTTGTTTTGTTTAGATAAATATTTCCTATTTTTCTAAACCGGTGTTGTGTCACTTTGTAGTGTTTTCATTAAGTTACTGTGTGTGTTGGTACAAATACGTTACACCTAGTGCTCTGAAGTTAAGCCTACTGCTCTGCCAAGCTACCAAGGGGGTAAGCAGGGGTTAGCTGAGGGTGATTCTCTTTTACCCTGACTAGAGTGAGGGTCCTTGCTTGAACAGGGGGTAACCTGACTGTCAACCAAAGACCCCATTTCTAACACTTCATATATGAAACAAGTGTATGGCTCCAAAGAGCACTGTTATGATCTGGCTGCACTGCAGTTTATTAGTTCTGCAGTGTGACATAGCAAAGAAAAAAATACCTAATTTGTGTAGAAAAACCTACGTTTATATATCACCTAGATCACCTCTAGTGTGCCTTGGAAGCCAACAAGATTGCGTGCTTAATCTACAAACGTAGATATTGGTAAAAGGGGTTCCCCACAGTAAACAGTTACAACAGGCTAATATCACTGTCCTGGTAAAGCTAGATTCTTCCACAGACAGACTCAAGTATGTATTAAATCCAGTGCTTGAAATGGAAAAATTAAAGTACAGGAACTCTGTGCCAGAGTACCTGCTTGTTTCCAAGAAGTGCCGGTACTCTCCAATTAAAAGTATTGCGTTTTTCTTCAGATGTGCCGGTACTCTCCCTCTCAAAATTAAAAAGTGCCGGTACTCAGTACCGGACAGTACCGGACCATTTAAAGCACTGATTAAATCACTTTTTCATGTAAAATACTATAGCGGTCAACAAAAAAATCTTTTCCACTTACTTTTTAAGATCAAATTAAATTGTGAAACTAGATGTTTGCTAACTTTAGTGGAAAACTAACTTTAGAAAAGTGTACTTTGTGCTGTCTGAAACTGAACAGCTTTAGAACAGGCTTGCCTCACACCCCTGCTCCGGAAACTGAAATCACATCCTTTGCTTCATGACTCTCGTTCTAGAACACAATGATTTGTCCTCTCACAGCAGGAGTAATGTTAACTGTGGGCACTTACAAGAAATTAGCCATCTGGGAGTAGGACAGGAACAGTAGGAAACATAAAGAGCAGCTCCCATAGCTCATCCCTTTGATTCCCAGAGACACTTTAGACTGTCTACGTTCCCAGCAGGAAGAAAAAAACAATTCGAGGACAAACTGGTGGGACACCTTATCTTCATAAGGGAATGGCTAGAAGAGCAAGCATTGGCAAAGCCATTAGGCCTTGCCTTTGAGACGATTGGCTCTTTCATTGACTTTTGTTCATGCTGTATAGTATGAGCATTGTCGACAGCGGCAATGATCTGTAGCCATGCTGTATAGTAGCGTGGTTGCTATACAGCATGGCTAAAAAATAGTAATAAAAAAGGGCTATGATGCGTGCAGTACTAATGCACATTAAAAGTGCGTTAGCTCTGGATGGTCCATATTGCTTTTTAGGTCGAGCACAGCAGCACGCAAGCTGCTTTTCCGACGTGTTGGTATGTATTTGGGCTTTTAACCACGCCCATCACTATCACACATTCGTGAGCTTGCTTTTCAAAAATCCTTTCTTTTCGTTGGTAACTGCTTTACTTTTGTCCCTCCTTTTGTTATCCCTTAGCCATCGCCCCTGTTAGATGGCTATTTGCACTTATGCCGATAACTTTGACAGCGAGCAAACTTCTTTTTCCTTTTATGTGTCCCCTTCACACTCACGGCGGTGCTTTGAATTGACTTGCCTATGTCAACTGTTTTACTTGTTATTTTCAGTTTGTGTGGCAAGAAAAGACCAATTAGTAATTTACAACGCTTATAGCTCTAACTTGAGCAAAAGCGAAACCCACCATATTCCAAATGCTTGTTTCCCTTGTATCTGTCATGCTGACTGTTCTTTATTGCTGACATTCGAGAAAAACCAAACTACGGTTGTTGCCCTTTTGTGTTTGTTTTCGGGCATGACATCGTCTGCCATACAAAGCAGGGGCTTTAAGTTAAGAAAGATCTTGTCATATTTCCCTCAGGATTTTAGCTTAGCATTTGCCTGTGGTTCGGGGTTGTTCAGGCAGTCTGGGACCAAACAAAGTCAAATTGGGTTAAGACTGAAAACCTCTTAAGGGCATAGTAGTGAAACATCGAAACAGCTGCATTTCTACTTTATGAACCTCTGTCATTGTAAAAAAAAAAAAAAAAAAAAAGTTGAATGTGGTGTAGTGTTGCAAAATGACAACACAATAAAGATCTGTTGATGCCATCGCAATAAAATCAGATTAATATGCCCAGTGATGTAAAATATTTGTTTAATCTAAAAATGTATGCACTGTTTCTTTCATTTTTTAATACAGATAACTGCCATTTCCTCTTGAATATCAGTTTGCTCAATTTATTTACTAACACTAAGCGTACTTGCTTGTTACCAGTATTTCGCGCTCATCTAGTAAATAATTGATAGTAAGGTTACTCAGCTCAATGGTGCACGTTTCTAATCGTCTGCCATATGCTGAAAGGCAGAGTTTCTCCTCTACCGGCTCTCTTCTGTTCATCATTGTGGAAGCATTGGATCGATCGGTTTTGTTCAAGTCATTAACAATTCATTTACTTTCGCAGTCTCATGATGTATATCTTTTATTCTTACCTTTACATTGATAAATAACGCTTTTCTTTCTGTGCACGCCTGGTCTATTAACTCCCGGTGTTTCACCTAGAGATGCATTATGTAACAAGTGGGATTATAGGAGTATACATCTCATTTCTCAACCTAAAACTAACTAGGGACTCCACATTTTTTGTTGTGATCATAGCCCAGCTATGATGTTCAATTGTAATCTCTATTTTTCAGCCTTTAGAAAGTTCCAGGAGAAACAAAATACAAGTTACTTATTTTCATGTCACATTTCATACTATTTCTCAGAGTCTACACCTCGCCTATTCTAAGGAAATAATTTAATTTCAAAGCTTGGGGGCTAGGTGATGGAAGGAGCAACCACCAAAAAAGGTAATTTTTAGGTCTGGGCTTTGGCACAGCTTTAGCTGTCTCTTCAGACTATTATTTTTTCCAAACGTTTTCACATGTATACACAAAGGTGCGTTTTGTCTGTAGGCTTCATCCGTTGGTCTGGTAAATCGTCATTCACGTTTTCACTTTTGGCAACCACAAGATACAGCATGTGGCAGTGATTCAGCCCAGTTTATCCACTAATCGCCTTTACTTTGAGTGACTGAACAAAGCTGTGCACATTACTCACACTTACCCAAAAGTAGTTCCTTTCACTTCTGTGCTAAACCTGGTTACAAGTGATTTTTTCATTTTAGTATATTTATGTTACATTTAAATAGTGACTTTTTATTTTGCCTGCACTTTGGGTGCCCAGTTAAAATAGGGACTTATTTAGTATTATAAAGTGTTTAGGTAACATTGTGACATTGTAGTTGGCTGCAGTGTGTGCTTGGTTAGCCGGTTATTTGTTCTTGCCTCTGACAAATAATTACAAAGTGCATGGCACAACTGATAGGCTTTTATATAAATACACATTCACTAGAAAAACAGCCACATCAGTGAATGTTTTTTCAGTTAAAATGTTTAATGAAAGTATATGGAGGTTACATCTAAGTGTGCATGTTTTCTTTTCCCCTTTACTTTTGTGACACATTCTTGCAATAGAAAATAAAACAAAAATAACCACTGCACATCACTGGCAAGGCCAGACTTATTGACCTTGGCAATGCTTGTTTACTGATGGAAAAGAAAATAACAAAGATGAAGGGCACAAGATGGTGTGGTGCGTATGGGCAAAGATCATTTTCTTATTCTGATTTTACAATATCCTAGGATACCCTGTGGGCGATACAGAAAGTCTTAAACAATATTCATTTCTAAATTTGGAGTCAGTGCAGGGAGTGGAAAGTCTCCGTAACGTGAGTAAATTTGTGAAGATTAGAAATCGTACAGATGGCTACATTCTGCATAAGTAGAAGTTTGGCCAAAATATATCTCTATGGCCCAATAATAGACTATTACATTAGGTATGAGTTAGAATTGATTGTCGCTCTGACGACTTTGGCTTTCTTGTAGTCAGCAGAAGGAGGTTGTTCAATAGCTCTGGGTGGGTACAAAATGCAATCCCAGAGCAAGGGGTTGTTTCCTGGGATAAGATTTTTTTTTGCTTTGATTCAGTTTTAGGAAATTGGTGTTCATCCACTCTTGAATCTCCACCCAACTCCCCCTCCAATGATCTGAGTATTCCCCGCATATGATAGTGCTGTATTGCTGTATGCCCCAAAGATCTTTTAGGAAAAGTAGTGGTGAAAAGTAGTTGTGATAATGATGATCCCTATGGAGCTCATAATTCACAGGTACTTTTACTGAAAAGAAGGCGGCCAAAAGTAACATCTGTGTGCGTTTGCCTAGGAATGATTTAAGGCATACAAAGATAGTGCTGTGTATGCCAGTTTTAACCAGTTTATGTAATTAAGATGCAATGGTTGATCATATTAAAAGCAGTTGATAACTCCAGCATGAACAGTGCAGCCATTTAAAATTCATCTTATATCTGACACATTACTTCCATGGTCATCAATAGCACAGATTCAATTCCACAGCCAGAGAAAATGCCTAGCTGCCTTTGATCAAGTATTGCTGACTTCAAGAAATTTGGAGTTTTGTGCGGAAAATGTTTTTTTCTCCAGAATTTTAATTAGGCTGGGTAAGAGTGTGATACATAGCAATTTCCAGGGTCTTTGATATTAATGTCCATTTTTTTCAGGAAAGGGCAAACTACTCACCCTTTCCAATTCTTTGGCACTATTCCTGTTTGTAAGCACAGCCTAGTACCTTGGTTGCTAGTTGCTCACAAGCTTTCTAGTATGATGTTAAATACATATTTATATTGCTTTGCTTCAACTGGTATTAAAGCATGAACCAAAACAGCACTCATTTTCAGATTTTGGTTCTAACACATGTACAGTTTTAGAGAAGTGCTAACTTGTCTCTCGTTTGGAACAGTGCCGACGTTTGTGGTGGTCAGGAGTTTTAGAACTGAAAGTGATCATGACCTTCTGATTCTATCTTTGTTGATATAGAATTGTAATCTGTTGAAGGATTTAAACGGGGATGGAAGGGTTTTGTCAATTTTAAAAACTACTAAACTGATGTCTCTTGAACCAGAAACCATTATTCCCATTTTTTTAGATTGCGCGTAAGCATTCAGCCTCTTGTATACTTTTAGTATACTTCTTATGACTTAAAGCAATTTTATTTGTTGGTTGCAGTGTCCTTTAAAAATGCTTGCTCGCTAGTGATCAGTTCTACCTTTTTCTTACTCCTTTTTCTGTTTCAGAGCAGTGACCAGTTACTGTATTATTCCACTTTGATTTCTTTATCTGTTGCTGTGACAGACTTTTTATGTTATTTCTTTGGTGGTCCCTTTCACTGTGGGTATGTTAGGCTGGTAGCTGCCTGTGTTTTATTGCAGCATTCCGTTCCTCCCATGTCACTGACAGTTTTTTTGTCTTTATTCCAGTGCTTAGCCTCCCATTTGAAGTCTCTTCTCCAAGGCCCCTCCCTGCCAGCACTCAGGACAAAGCACATAAGGCATTGCTTATCTCCTTTATTGGGGCCATAAATCTTCTCAGGCTGCTCTGCAAGAGAAAATACTTTTCAGCCTTATTTGTCAATTTCTGTCAGAAGTTTACATAATGTCAGATAGTGCAGTCATCTCATCTCTCCTCAAAGGCTTGCGATTTCTGATGTCAGTAGCCACCAGTGACCACTAAAACATGTCAGGAAAAGACAAAATTATGAGAGAGGGTGGACCAATTTATATGGCAAGAAAAGTCCAGTTCTGAATTTACAATGCCAGTAGGGATAACTCAGGAAAATGCAAGACCTATTTCATTGCAAATGCTTATTTAAATAAGCTTTAGCCACACTGCAAAGCAGCCGCACTTCTATACAGCTGGGCTACAAAACATTGCCAAAGCCAATAGCTCTCAAGGGTGAGACCGATTGGCTTTGCCAATGCTTGTTACAATACCAGGTTGCTACGCCAGTCTAAGTGACCAGCTGCAACGGATGGACATGAGCCCAAGAAAGAGACAGAGAGTAAGGTAGGATTTCACAAGTAGGTGTGAGTCCCCTTTGAAGAAAGGTGACTTCAAAGACTAAAATGGGTATAAGAAGGGCACCCAAATCTTAAGACTTTAGAAACACTTCTGGAACCAAAAGGAACCTCTGCCTGGAGAAGAGCTGATAGCTGAGGAAGAAGTGCTGTGACTGTGCTTTGTGGAGCTTTCCTGCAGTGCTGATTCTGCCAGAGTAAGAGGGCAAAGACTGGACTTTGTGTGCCTTCCATCTTGTGAAGAAATCTCCAAGGGCTTGAGTTAGAGCTTGCCTCCTGTTGTTTGAAGTCTCAGGGACAGCAAAGACTTCTCTCTGCCAGCATCTGGAGTCTCTGGAAAGACTCCTGCCCCGACAAGTGGTGCCCTATCCAGTCCCTGGGCCCTTGAACGGAAAGCTGGTGGAATCGAAGGAAATCGACTTCGGATGACTTCGGACCGACGCCGCTGCTGAATCCGGTAACGCCGCCTGCACCTGACACCATGACCTTTGCTGGAACGCGACGCTCTTCGCAGGCCCGACGTCACAGCAGCCCCGCTGAAGTCCGCGACTCCGTAGAAGTCGCCGCACCACGTCGTGACCGACGCTGCTCGAAGTGCACGGATTCAACGTTTCGCCCAGACTCCGCGATTCCCGACTTCGCGCATCGGCTTGTTTTCACTCTTCACCAAAGGTACTGTACTTGGGGGTCTACACGACTCCGTGTCCGGCGCCGCTGGTGTCGGCTTGTTGGGAACGATTCCGTCACGACGCCGTGTTAACATCTCATCGAAGCATTTTTGTTTCTAAGCGCTACTTTTGAGTCTAATCTTTATAAATACATAACTTGACTTGTGTATGTCGGATTTTTGTTGTTTTGGTCTTGTTTTGTTTAGATAAATATTTCCTATTTTTCTAAACCGGTGTTGTGTCACTTTGTAGTGTTTTCATTAAGTTACTGTGTGTGTTGGTACAAATACGTTACACCTAGTGCTCTGAAGTTAAGCCTACTGCTCTGCAAAGCTACCAAGGGGGTAAGCAGGGGTTAGCTGAGGGTGATTCTCTTTTACCCTGACTAGAGTGAGGGTCCTTGCTTGAACAGGGGGTAACCTGACTGTCAACCAAAGACCCCATTTCTAACACTTCATATATGAAACAAGTGTATGGCTCCAAAGAGCACTGTTATGATCTGGCTGCACTGCAGTTTATTAGTTCTGCAGTGTGACATAGCAAAGAAAAAAATACCTAATTTGTGTAGAAAAACCTACGTTTATATATCACCTAGATCACCTCTAGTGTGCCTTGGAAGCCAACAAGATTGCGTGCTTAATCTACAAACGTAGATATTGGTAAAAGGGGTTCCCCACAGTAAACAGTTACAACAGGCTAATATCACTGTCCTGGTAAAGCTAGATTCTTCCACAGACAGACTCAAGTATGTATTAAATCCAGTGCTTGAAATGGAAAAATTAAAGTGCAGGAACTCTGTGCCAGAGTACCTGCTTGTTTCCAAGAAGTGCCGGTACTCTCCAATTAAAAGTATTGCGTTTTTCTTCAGATGTGCCGGTACTCTCCCTCTCAAAATTAAAAAGTGCCGGTACTCAGTACCGGACAGTACCGGACCATTTAAAGCACTGATTAAATCACTTTTTCATGTAAAATACTATAGCGGTCAACAAAAAAATCTTTTCCACTTACTTTTTAAGATCAAATTAAATTGTGAAACTAGATGTTTGCTAACTTTAGTGGAAAACTAACTTTAGAAAAGTGTACTTTGTGCTGTCTGAAACTGAACAGCTTTAGAACAGGCTTGCCTCACACCCCTGCTCCGGAAACTGAAATCACATCCTTTGCTTCATGACTCTCGTTCTAGAACACAATGATTTGTCCTCTCACAGCAGGAGTAATGTTAACTGTGGGCACTTACAAGAAATTAGCCATCTGGGAGTAGGACAGGAACAGTAGGAAACATAAAGAGCAGCTCCCATAGCTCATCCCTTTGATTCCCAGAGACACTTTAGACTGTCTACGTTCCCAGCAGGAAGAAAAAAACAATTCGAGGACAAACTGGTGGGACACCTTATCTTCATAAGGGAATGGCTAGAAGAGCAAGCATTGGCAAAGCCATTAGGCCTTGCCTTTGAGACGATTGGCTCTTTCATTGACTTTTGTTCATGCTGTATAGTATGAGCATTGTCGACAGCGGCAATGATCTGTAGCCATGCTGTATAGTAGCGTGGTTGCTATACAGCATGGCTAAAAAATAGTAATAAAAAAGGGCTATGATGCGTGCAGTACTAATGCACATTAAAAGTGCGTTAGCTCTGGATGGTCCATATTGCTTTTTAGGTCGAGCACAGCAGCACGCAAGCTGCTTTTCCGACGTGTTGGTATGTATTTGGGCTTTTAACCACGCCCATCACTATCACACATTCGTGAGCTTGCTTTTCAAAAATCCTTTCTTTTCGTTGGTAACTGCTTTACTTTTGTCCCTCCTTTTGTTATCCCTTAGCCATCGCCCCTGTTAGATGGCTATTTGCACTTATGCCGATATCTTTGACAGCGAGCAAACTTCTTTTTCCTTTTATGTGTCCCCTTCACACTCACGGCGGTGCTTTGAATTGACTTGCCTATGTCAACTGTTTTACTTGTTATTTTCAGTTTGTGTGGCAAGAAAAGACCAATTAGTAATTTACAACGCTTATAGCTCTAACTAGAGCAAAAGCGAAACCCACCATATTCCAAATGCTTGTTTCCCTTGTATCTGTCATGCTGACTGTTCTTTATTGCTGACATTCGAGAAAAACCAAACTACGGTTGTTGCCCTTTTGTGTTTGTTTTCGGGCATGACATCGTCTGCCATACAAAGCAGGGGCTTTAAGTTAAGAAAGATCTTGTCATATTTCCCTCAGGATTTTAGCTTAGCATTTGCCTGTGGTTCGGGGTTGTTCAGGCAGTCTGGGACCAAACAAAGTCAAATTGGGTTAAGACTGAAAACCTCTTAAGGGCATAGTAGTGAAACATCGAAACAGCTGCATTTCTACTTTATGAACCTCTGTCATTGTAAAAAAAAAAAAAAAAAAAAAGTTGAATGTGGTGTAGTGTTGCAAAATGACAACACAATAAAGATCTGTTGATGCCATCGCAATAAAATCAGATTAATATGCCCAGTGATGTAAAATATTTGTTTAATCTAAAAATGTATGCACTGTTTCTTTCATTTTTTAATACAGATAACTGCCATTTCCTCTTGAATATCAGTTTGCTCAATTTATTTACTAACACTAAGCGTACTTGCTTGTTACCAGTATTTCGCGCTCATCTAGTAAATAATTGATAGTAAGGTTACTCAGCTCAATGGTGCACGTTTCTAATCGTCTGCCATATGCTGAAAGGCAGAGTTTCTCCTCTACCGGCTCTCTTCTGTTCATCATTGTGGAAGCATTGGATCGATCGGTTTTGTTCAAGTCATTAACAATTCATTTACTTTCGCAGTCTCATGATGTATATCTTTTATTCTTACCTTTACATTGATAAATAACGCTTTTCTTTCTGTGCACGCCTGGTCTATTAACTCCCGGTGTTTCACCTAGAGATGCATTATGTAACAAGTGGGATTATAGGAGTATACATCTCATTTCTCAACCTAAAACTAACTAGGGACTCCACATTTTTTGTTGTGATCATAGCCCAGCTAGGATGTTCAATTGTAATCTCTATTTTTCAGCCTTTAGAAAGTTCCAGGAGAAACAAAATACAAGTTACTTAATTTCATGTCACATTTCATACTATTTCTCAGAGTCTACACCTCGCCTATTCTAAGGAAATAATTTAATTTCAAAGCTTGGGGGCTAGGTGATGGAAGGAGCAACCACCAAAACAAGTAATTTTTAGGTCTGGGCTTTGGCACAGCTTTAGCTGTCTCTTCAGACTATTATTTTTTCCAAACGTTTTCACATGTATACACAAAGGTGCGTTTTGTCTGTAGGCTTCATCCGTTGGTCTGGTAAATCGTCATTCACGTTTTCACTTTTGGCAACCACAAGATACAGCATGTGGCAGTGATTCAGCCCAGTTTATCCACTAATCGCCTTTACTTTGAGTGACTGAACAAAGCTGTGCACATTACTCACACTCACCCAAAAGTAGTTCCTTTCACTTCTGTGCTAAACCTGGTTACAAGTGATTTTTTCATTTTAGTATATTTATGTTACATTTAAATAGTGACTTTTTATTTTGCCTGCACTTTGGGTGCCCAGTTAAAATAGGGACTTATTTAGTATTATAAAGTGTTTAGGTAACATTGTGACATTGTAGTTGGCTGCAGTGTGTGCTTGGTTAGCTGGTTATTTGTTCTTGCCTCTGACAAATAATTACAAAGTGCATGGCACAACTGATAGGCTTTTATATAAATACACATTCACTAGAAAAACAGCCACATCAGTGAATGTTTTTTCAGTTAAAATGTTTAATGAAAGTATATGGAGGTTACATCTAAGTGTGCATGTTTTCTTTTCCCCTTTACTTTTGTGGCACATTCTTGCAATAAAAAATAAAACAAAAATAACCACTGCACATCACTGGCAAGGCCAGACGTATTGACCTTGGCAATGCTTGTTTACTGATGGAAAAGAAAATAACAAAGATGAAGGGCACAAGATGGTGTGGTGCGTATGGGCAAAGATCATTTTCTTATTCCGATTTTACAATATCCTAGGATACCCTGTGGGCGATACAGAAAGTCTTAAACAATATTCATTTCTAAATTTGGAGTCAGTGCAGGGAGTGGAAAGTCTCCGTAATGTGAGTAAATTAGTGAAGATTAGAAATCGTACAGATGGCTACATTCTGCATAAGTAGAAGTTTGGCCAAAATATATCTCTATGGCCCAAGAATAGACTATTACATTAGGTATGAGTTAGAATTGATTGTCGCTCTGACGACTTTGGCTTTCTTGTAGTCAGCAGAAGGAGGTTGTTCAATAGCCCTGGGTGGGTACAAAATGCAATCCCAGAGCAAGGGGTTGTTTCCTGGGATAAGATTTTTTTTGCTTTGATTCAGTTTTAGGAAATTGGTGTTCATCCACTCTTGAATCTCCACCCAACTCCCCCTCCAATGATCTGAGTATTCCCCGCATATGATAGTGCTGTATTGCTGTATGCCCCAAAGATCTTTTAGGAAAAGTAGTGGTGAAAAGTAGTTGTGATAATGATGATCCCTATGGAGCTCATAATTCACAGGTACTTTTACTGAAAAGAAGGCGGCCAAAAGTAACATCTGTGTGCGTTTGCCTAGGAATGATTTAAGGCATACAAAGATAGTGCTGTGTATGCCAGTTTTAACCAGTTTATGTAATTAAGATGCAATGGTTGATCATATTAAAAGCAGTTGATAACTCCAGCATGAACAGGGCAGCCATTTAAAATTCATCTTATATCTGACACATTACTTCCATGGTCATCAATAGCACAGATTCAATTCCACAGCCAGAGAAAATGCCTAGCTGCCTTTGATCAAGTATTGCTGACTTCAAGAAATTTGGAGTTTTGTGCAGAAAATGTTTTTTTCTCCAGAATTTTAATTAGGCTGGGTAAGAGTGTGATACATAGGAATTTGCAGGGTCTTTGATATTAATGTCCATTTTTTTCAGGAAAGGACAAACTACTCACCCTTTCCAATTCTTTGGCACTATTCCTGTTTGTAAGCACAGCTTAGTACCTTGGTTGCTAGTTGCTCACAAGCTTTCTAGTATGATGTTAAATACATATTTATATTGCTTTGCTTCAACTGGTATTAAAGCATGAACCAAAACAGCACTCATTTTCAGATTTTGGTTCTAACATATGTACAGTTTTAGAGAAGTGCTAACTTGTCTCTCGTTTGGAACAGTGCCGACGTTTGTGGTGGTCAGGAGTTTTAGAACTGAAAGTGATCATGACCTTCTGATTCTATCTTTGTTGATATAGAATTGTAATCTGTTGAAGGATTTAAACAGGGATGGAAGGGTTTTGTCAATTTTAAAAACTACTAAACTGATGTCTCTTGAACCAGAAACCATTATTCCCATTTTTTTAGATTGCGCGTAAGCATTCAGCCTCTTGTATACTTTTAGTATACTTCTTATGACTTAAAGCAATTTTATTTGTTGGTTGCAGTGTCCTTTAAAAATGCTTGCTCGCTAGTGATCAGTTCTACCTTTTTCTTCCTCCTTTTTCTGTTTCAGAGCAGTGACCAGTTACTGTATTATTCCACTTTGATTTCTTTATCTGTTGCTGTGACAGACTTTTTATGTTATTTCTTTGGTGGTCCCTTTCACTGTGGGTATGTTAGGCTGGTAGCTGCCTGTGTTTTATTGCAGCATTCCGTTCCTCCCATGTCACTGACAGTTTTTTTGTCTTTATTCCAGTGCTTAGCCTCCCATTTGAAGTCTCTTCTCCAAGGCCCCTCCCTGCCAGCACTCAGGACAAAGCACATAAGGCATTGCTTATCTCCTTTATTGGGGCCATAAATCTTCTCATGCTGCTCTGCAAGAGAAAATACTTTTCAGCCTTATTTGTCAATTTCTGTCAGAAGTTTACATAATGTCAGATAGTGCAGTCATCTCATCTCTCCTCAAAGGCTTGCGATTTCTGATGTCAGTAGCCACCAGTGACCACTAAAACATGTCAGGAAAAGACAAAATTATGAGAGAGGGTGGACCAATTTATATGGCAAGAAAAGTCCAGTTCTGAATTTACAATGCCAGTAGGGATAACTCAGGAAAATGCAAGACCTATTTCATTGCAAATGCTTATTTAAATAAGCTTTAGCCACACTGCAAAGCAGCCGCACTTCTATACAGCTGGGCTACAAAACATTGCCAAAGCCAATAGCTCTCAAGGCTGAGACCGATTGGCTTTGCCAATGCTTGTTACAATACCAGGTTGCTCCGCCAGTCTAAGTGACCAGCTGCAACGGATGGACATGGACATGAGCCCAAGAAAGAGACAGAGAGTAAGAGCAGCAGAGAAAGACAGCGAAAGATAGTGAGAATATAGTGAAAGTATAGATAGATGCAGACACGCCCTTGTTGGAGATGGCCATGCACTCTTGCAGGCGATATCTATATGAAAAATGACTATAGGTGTATTTAGTGGTTGAATTTACACCATGTCAGCCCTGTCCCTTTTATTTGAAAAGCAATACATAAGACATCACAAATTACCATCATAATATAGCGCACACCATACACTCTTCTTGGCACTTGCATTCCTTTATTGTAGCCATTATGTTCCATTTTACTCATTTGTTTGACCTGTAAAGATGAGAGTGTGGGTCTGGTGATTATGTATATTCCTATGATAGGCAGGTATATGAGGTGGGCTGCCACAGAGCATTATAATGTAATGAGGACAGGGTGTGTTGTTGTGCTTCTTCGGCCTTGCCCTTGGGTACTGTTTGTGAGTTTCCAGGGGGCAGAGTATAAGAGTTGGTGGTGCATTGAAAGATAATGCACTCATCATAGGACATGTGCCTGGAAAGTTTAAGGTCCTCGCAAGCGAATGGTGCCCCGCCCTGTGTGGGCCACGTGACTGCAATGGAGGTAAGTTCACATGCAGAAGGAGTGACAGAAAATAAGTGCCCTTTGACATCAGGTGGCAACCTGCCTGACTGAGATCAGCATGCCAGCAATCCAGTAATGGTATTCTACCCCAGGAAATGGCAACCTCATCACGATGGAGCAGTCAAGCTATGGCACCTCCTCCATACACAGGCACATAGGCCCTCATTTCAACCTTGGTGGGTGGCAGAGGCCAAGCAGACAGTGGAAATCGCAATGGGGCTGTGCCTGGGGGCCCTGGACTGCCCATGCCAAGTGCATGGGCAGTGCAGGGGCCCCCAGGGGCCCCGCGAGTCCCCTTACCGCCAGCCTTCCCGTGGCGGTGTCTACCGCCATGGACAGGCTGGCGGTAAGGGGAGTCAAAATATCCAGGGCAGCACTGCTTGCAGCGCTGCCCAGGCGGATTGCGACCGCCGGGACCTCCATGGTGGTAAACCGCCGGTCCCGGCGGTGTGACCACGGCGGTACCGCCTTGGTCAAAATATGGCATTTCGTACCGCCAGCCTGTTGGCGGTACGAACGCCACTTTAACCCGGGCGGTCGGTGACCGCCAGGGTTGAAATGAGGCCCGTAGTGCTTTATTACAGGAAAGCAGGGCATGCCTGCAGTGAGATTCGCAATACAGGTCTGTTATTTATGGCAGGAGCAGCAGAGAGATGACGGAGGGCTGAGAGGTGGGCAGCAAGACAAAGAAGTGGTGCGTGGCAAGAGAAAGAAGCAATATGGGCAAATAAAAATTGAAGCACAGTAGAGAGGGTGCTAGAGAGGAAGAAAAAACAGGAACGAGTTGGGAGAAGAACCAGGACGGGGGCAGGTGGGGGTATAAGTAAAAAAAAAAAAAAAAAAAAAAAAAAAGCATTATGACATGGCCAGCGCTGACAGCGTCATAGCATTTTTTCTTAAATAAAAAGTACCTAAATTGCAGCACGAGCAAAGAAGTAACATCAGCAAATAAAAAACAAGCACTGGCATAGCCAATAGGTCTCGCTTTTGGGATCTTATAAGTGTTTACCCATGCAGCACCTTATCCTGAGTGGTTCAATTATAGCTTAATTCCTGAATATTTGTAAGGTTATATCAAGCCCAAATTGCATCCATTAAAAAATAACTAGCTGCACACAAAATAAAAAGTGTATGTCAAATTGAAGGCACATGACGTGTGAAGCAAAGTAAACAACTCTCATGAAGATAAAGGTACCACCCAACCTACACTGGGAAGTGCCTGGGAATGGGGAATTGCTCATTTTAAAAAGGGGGAGTATGCCAGAAGGCCCAGTAGGAGGACCAGGGAGGACTAGGCAGGGGGCTACCATGAAAGAACTGGTGACTGAGTATCAATAGAGAGCTGAAGCTTGTATACGTCACAACTAGGAAGAGTATATCAAAGGAACCACAGACAACATATAAAAGGAGACGGGGAGTATATAAACCTGACAGTCAGTAGAATATATCTTAAAAAAGGATCAATGATCAAAGGGGGCAGGGACAGGCTTCCTGAAAGGAGGAACAAAAGGGGTCAGACATTGGGGGATTGTGGAGAGAGAAACTGGCTATGTAGAGGGCAAAGAGGTGTCACAGGCCGAAAGAGGTGAAGTCGTGAGAGATGGGAAAAGATCGAGGACTTGTTGGGGGGGGGGGGGACAGGAAGTGTGAACACAGAGCGGGGAAGGGGAAAAGAAACATGGGTAGGAAGAAGAGTGGCAGAGGAGGTGTGTACACAGGTGAACAGGTAAGCGAAGGCAAAAACGTGTGCAGGCACAGGGAAGGGAAACATGCATGTCCAGGACACGTAGGGTTGTGCAGAAAGTGCAGAGTCTGCATGCCAGGCACAGCCACAGATCCACCCCTCAGGCTTCGGCCCACATTTCACTTTAATTCCTGTCCAAGTGATTCAGTTATAGCTTATAACAAGCATTATGCATTGCAGTCACACACTGCACACCCTCTTTAGCACAGTATCTTGCAGTAACATTTTGCTTACACAATCCATTACCATAGATCCATGTTCAAATAAGTGTTTCTATGTAATACATTGCACAACCTCTTTAACACTTTCTACATATATAACCTACTACACATTCGGTTCTGCACCCAACGCCAAGCCTACTGTACCCCAGACTCGGGCAGCATTTGCATAACAAAACCTATGCTTTCTTTGGATCGGTTTCACAATAATGCAAACACACTACTGAGCTCAGTATATCAGACATCAAATTCTGCTTAGCTGGAAGTAGGCACACAATACTGATGTCCGAGAACCGTAGTTGAAGTCAAGGGATAATAATGAATAAAACAGCCCAACGTCCAATCACCGTCTCCGCAAGGATGATGAGGCAAATATCACTGAATACTGTATACATTACTATCCGGGCCGTGGTAAACAGACATTAATAGCGCATGGTGTGTTTAAGTGAGGTATCTGCACTTGGCAATAAAAGGCACATCTTAGATTACATGACACTGCAATAGTTTCTCCAACCTCATTACCAAAACATCATATTTGAGCTACAAAGTTGGGGTTGGACAAGTGCAGAAAGGGTGGTTCTCATCCTGCATAACTCAATATGTCTCTGGGTCAGCCGAGCCTGTGTTGCTCTGTCGTCTGCTGCTGCTCCATGGCCCCAGCCGTCTCCTCTGAGATCCTCCGGGGCGGCGCCAGTAACAACATGGCATTGACAACAACACAAGCGCTCATTCAAAATGCCGACACCCACAGCTGGGATGGTGGTGACGTTAATGTGGCGGTGAGTGTTTGGCATAATGGGTCTTGCAATGCCTGCAACCCATGCTACTGGTGTGCTTAGTGCGTTTAAAAGGAAAATAGAACTACATATCCAGGAATTCAGTAGAATGGCATTGGAATTCCGTGACGGGCGGGATGAATGCAACAGAATTTTATCAACTAAACAAACAGTGACATTGTGGTAGGTAGAGTGGGCATTCAACGGCATAGGAAAAGGTGGGAGGGACGAATGGTGCATTAACATGCAAGCAGCTACAGGTGCTGAAGCTGAACACAGGCAAACAGTGACAAGAGCAGGAAACAATTAAAAAAACAGTCCCCCAAACAAACAGATAAACAACCAAAGCATAAAGAGACAGTACTTGGTCCCTGCTCCTTGACAAAAAAGACAAAAAGAGGGACAAAGAGGAAGGACTGACCACTAGCAAGCATGGATTTTTAAAGGACACTGAAACAAACAAATGAATACCAGCAGGCGGACTGTAAACCCATAAACTATATACCACAAACAGGTCTCGAAGCTCGACCTAAAAAAAAGCAACATGGGCAAATTAAAAAAACAAAGAATGAAACAAGTATAAAAGACTACATGGATCTGTGGTTGCTGCTGCAATTTTTTTTTAATATAATGGAATTTAACATGAAAATCAAGACCAGTAGACCAGAAACCAGGCCCCCAAAGAGCCACAAGAACTGCCCACACACTACTCTGCCAGAACAGTGCATAAGGCACTGCCTGAATTGCCCTACACGTCAGTCCACAGAGTTTGACATCCATAGATCTAAGCAGGGGGCTTTAGGGAGCAGGGATGGGATGGAGGACCTGCCCGGCTGCACCGCAGACCCACCTTGTTTGCTTTTGTGCTTTTGGTGAAGAGGCATCTTGTTGAGTGGAGGTGGCTGGACCTACTAAGGTAATGTAAGACAAACTAAACTGGAATATTTGAAGCCAGCGCATCACAGCTTCAGCCCTGGTGGTCTTACCTCTAAAAACTACCCCTCTGCTTCTTCCTACCCTTCCCGCCTGAGTCAACACTTCGCTTTGACTCGTCCCAGTTTTACCTGCACAGTCAGTACATTTCGCAACCTTTTGTAAATGCCAGTCTGTGCCTCTGTGCCCTATTTTAGCTGCACAACTCTGCTGCCTCTCGGGGCTGGGCTTGTGCAATGTAAATACTCCTACCAAAAGAAAAAATAAATAATAATATTTATTCACCGCAGCCTGTTCCACATCTCATCTCCAAAATGGTCATCAACTGGCATGGAGGCGGATAAAACCTCCAATGGTGCCAGCAGCACTCAGGACTTTGCAAGAAGGGAGGGAGGGGCCTGATTAGGCAGAAAGACAGATTTGAAGTGATGTGCGAAGAGGACACAGAGCATGCGTGGTACAGTGAGGTCTGGATTGCCAAAGAAAATGAAAAAGAAAACCAGGCAGAAATAAAAACGTACACCGTGTAGGTAGATAGAAGGTAGGCATGCAGCTGAAAGACGAACATGGCAGCTATGAAGCGGACACTGTGTTGAAAAAAATAAGAGAAATACACCCTCCAAAGTCACGAACGCTACCTCAAGAATTACAGCCCTGTTTACACAGCGTAAGTCGGAGCTTGGAGGAATCACTGCCCACTACCATTGTGGCAAGTGTTCCAACACTGTTAGAGCCTAAGTCAGAAGGTAAAAACTTTGACTGGTGTGACACACTTGGCCTGCTCAACCTCTGCTTCATATATGGGTGTGTACAGATATTTATATAGCTCAAACCTTGCTGATAAGCAACACAGCACTGTACATTATATGAGAAGTTGAGAGACGAACTACAAGATTGTGTACATCAAGGAAGGATTACAAATATCTTTTACACACATTTAAGAACACAGAAAATTAAGTGATTGAGCCAGAGTCACACAAATGTGAGTCTAGCTGCAGACGCATGGATTCAAACCTGGATCACCAGGTTACAAAGGTGAAAACTCCAGCTGCTAGGCCACTTCTATTCATCATGGTCCACTTCAAATCTGAAAATGTCAGAGCATGCAAACTCTGACTTCTCAAAAAACTTTCAATTGCGAAAACGTAACCATATGCCTATTACCCATAACTGGTTCCAGTGCCTACTGATGGCTCAAAGAGGCATGGTTAAATTCTTCTTCATCATGCACAATAATTATTACAGCATAACACTCTTGTTTCTGTGACCATTTTTCTATCAGTCCTCTTCCTATCTGCGTCCCAACTGAAACTTGTTACTACCCATTTGTACACCATGCCCTCAGGCCGGCCCTTGACTGAATTTGATCCCAAACCTTAGAACAAACTGCACTTCTCTGTGAGGGCTATTAAAAACTGAAGTTCAGGAAATTCCCTAAAAACCTTTCTATTCTGCTGATTTGGCTCTCAACATGTTTATAACTAAGCTGTCCCCTTCTACCCTGCATGTACTCAGGTGGATGCATGTTCTATAAATGAATACATACAAACATACTAAACTAAAAATAAAATCAAAGTTCCCTAGGTTACAAGCTATGGCTTCTGAATGGCATTTTGCACTTTGTCTAAAAATGGCATTTTGCATTTTGTCTTTATAACAATGTTTTTGTTTCCTCTAACTTCTAACTCTCAGAATTTTACTATGATGTGTTTTTAGTTAAAAATTGATTAGAACTGCTTGATCTTTACACACATTTCTTTTGGGAATTGCCTGGTTCTTACCATTGATACAAGATTGTGTCTATTAAGTTGAAAGGGGTATTCCTCTCCCAAATTAATAATACAATTTCTGACAATCGTGTTTTACTGTGATAAGGACCGGTCATGCTGCCATGTTTTGCGCATGTTGCCATCGTGGCATTCTGTTCTTTGGGAGCCAACTCAATAAAGCATTAGGCTAATCTATTTATTTATTGATTAATTAACCAGTGGCATTTCTTTTTAATGAATGTAGAAGCCTATTTTAACTGTCAGACGATGAAAATTGCCTGCAGCCAGTATAAGCATCAAAATTGAATCAGTGTCCAACATTATACCAAGATGTTTTGTTCTTTTAGCAAACAAGACTGAGAGACAAAATAACTCTGGGAGATGAGCAAGCTAGTCTGCACTTGGCAGCATTTGGTTTGAACCAACTAAGCTTGAGACCCCTACTACAGATCCAAATGCCACTTATTTTAAGAGCTTTTCTAAAGCCAGGAAGTCGCCTATGGAACGTATATAAGCCAATAAATTGGAATATCAGAGTATCGTCTATGTAGGAATAGTATCCCAGACCTGGGGTCTGATGAAAAATTACCAGATATACGCATTGACAGAAATGATGCTGCCGACCCTTGCAGGAGTCCAAATTCAATCTCTGTCAATTCTGACTGAAGGAGTCAAGCCTGGCACATTGAGTCCACCACTTGAGAAACGTTTAAAAAAATCTCAAGGTCACATCTGACAAAGGGAATTCTTATACCAAATGCTACACAACAGTTGTTTACCTATTCTCTACCACAGAGGTAGGATTTGGGGTGTAGGAGAGGGAAGGACCAGGTAAGGCTTGGCAGGGAGGAGCATCTAATACATCCTCCAGTAAGGGCAGGAAAGAGAATTGGTGGGCACGGCTTGGCTGCTACTGAGTTCAAAGTATTATGCAATTTTACCAAGTGGAATCACCGCCCACTAACATTGTGCCCAGTGTTCCAACACTGTTGGGAAAACCAAATACAGGAAGATGTCCCATTCGGAGTGATAGAGAGTGAGCGCCTAATTGAAGCACACATCATAGGTGTCCTCCGACACTTTAACACAACAGGATAGGTATCTGTTAAAGACAGTGAGTATGCTGAGTGAAGAGGCAACCAGGTCATATCCCTCTTCTACAAGTATCTAACGTTAATTTCAGATCTAATTACTGAAAATTGCCTTCCATTTGCACTTTGAGGTGGAAAGCTTGAAATCTGTCCTCAAATGAATGAAGACATACTCTTTTCTAACTTTACAATGGGTACAACAGGAGATCCCAAAAAGATTCTAGACAACCTGCCATCATGTCTTTTTAATACCCTGCCTTTTCAGTTATGGTACTCAGGTAAGACAGAAAAAATAAATAGAAAATGTCCATCTTAGACATCTCACTTTACCATTCCTATGATTGAAGATTTCAGAAGAGTCTTAGGACAATCTGTCTTCATGCTGCCCACTGACCTAGAGGGCCTTCATACTGGGAACTAAACACTATCCTGCCAAAATCAATGGTGTCCCCTTGAAAATCAATGCATAATCCACACCACCATTGTTTGTCAAGGGAAGTAACAATCTAATTTGCCCACACACTGTCTAGAAAAGTTAGTGAGCTCCAAGTTAGATACAAAGAAGACTCTTAAAGTACATTCCAGCAGTATGGGCTCATTCTTCTCATTCTTTTCTGACCAAAGTCATTTTCGATTTTAACTCAAGAAGAAGTAGTGGAAGGAGGCCTCACTTCCGAGGCAGCAATCAAGTTGCTCTTCTAGCCTACTTTTCATGGATATTTGCGAGAATCCTTCCAAAACTAGTGCAGAGGTTTGAGGCACTTATGTTGGTCCACTTAGGGCTCCTGTGCGGGCAGTTGTCATGTGTTTGGGAAAGGCATTTCCACTGTGTGTGGGGAACATGGCAGAAGAGATTGCCAATACTGTTAAGGTATGCTGTCCACAATGTATATCAAATGCCAATTTTTGATCCTCCAGCTTACACTAAATTTAGGAACAGAAAGGCCAAGACTGACAGAACTTGGTTTTGACTGCCTGTGGTTAATTTCACCAACGTATACCTCTGTGGCTATTGTTTTTTTACATTTAATAAACACAATTATCTCTGTTAGCGTCATAATTTATCACAATCACACAAGTAAACAATCTGCCACATTCAGTAGACTGCAAATGTATCTTACTTGTAACAACGCTGCTTACTCACCTAAGAAGAAGTACTTGAGTATTTGCTTCAGCATGACCTTTTGGATTTCAGGGTGTGTGATGGAGTTCAGCAGTTGCCTCTTCTCAGGGTTGGAAAATATCATGCTCCCTAACTTCTCCCTGTTTATCTCGCCTCCTTCAAGCAACACCTCAGGCCCAAATAGTTGAATTATCTGCTGATAGCCTGGAGCACTGGGTTGGACCACTGACAGTATAGAAAGAAACAAAATATTTTAATGCACATAGTTGGCGATGCCGAGCATTAACAAATGTCCACAGTAACAGTGCATGTGTGCCTTTACTAGGAACAAAGACCACATCAATATTTTACAGTACGCAGACTTTGTTCAGAGTGATACGTTTTATACCACAAAACCCCAACCTAGCAGGCAGACAAGGGAAAAAGATGTGCAGGTAGGTTAACTTGATATAATTTCTCCAGGCCTGAAAATATTCATACGAACATTTTGCAAATTAGTTAAATGGACCAACAAAAGGTCTTTTACAGCTATATACAGGATGTTGTGCATTACTTTTTTCCACTGCTATAGGGTTACTTTCGCAATATAGGATTTTTACCCTCAAAAGATAGGCCCAGTAAGGGCATAAAATAAAAAAATGTTACGCACTCTTGCAATCATGGAGAAATGACCAACCATCTTGCTCACCTACAAGGCAGAGATCGACCC
Source organism: Pleurodeles waltl (assembly GCF_031143425.1). NCBI lineage: Eukaryota > Metazoa > Chordata > Amphibia > Caudata > Salamandridae > Pleurodeles > Pleurodeles waltl. The sequence continues at coordinate 225,798,122 of NC_090445.1, forward strand.
CTTGTCAGCGGCCACTCCCCCGCTGCCACAGATTGTCCTTTCTGATTTCTGGACCACTATAGTACCCTAGTGCATTGTAACCCTTCTTTTGTGCACTTTATTTTGTATTTGCCTTACTGTATTTTGTATTTGCCTGTATCTGTATCACTGTGTTCACCGCTCCTGCCGTTTTCCCACTCTGTGCCTCCTGTTAGCCTCTCCAACCTCCTAGGACTATGTATGGAGGCTGCAGGGCGGGCACGCAGCAGGCGCACCACGAGTGCACTGAAGGTGAGTCAAAGGTAAGCCCATCTGCGCCTGGACTGTGCCCAGCAACAGGAACCCTGGTTCTTCCACCCAGTACAGCTACACCGCCGCAAACCTCCAAGCCCTAGATCCCAGGCCCATCGTCAACAACTGCTCATCTCCAAGCACCACCAGATGACCATTCTCCTGCCAGCACTGCTGCTTCGCCTGCAACACCAAAGCCACAAACAACATTGAGACATCGCAAACACTACTGCGCCCACCACACTGACCAAAACCACAACGGCACAACTGCAATGCATCCTACTCAATGCACGATCACTCAGCAAACACGCCACAGAGATCTGGGACATGATCTCATCCCTCACCCATAATGTCTTCTCCCTCACAGAGACCTGGCTGAACCCCACCTCCGTGCCAGACATCGCCGACACCACTCCTGAAGGCTACAAGATAACATACTGGGTCCGAACCAACAAACACAGAGGTGCAATTGCCATCATCTAAAAGGATACCATCCGCTGCACATCCACCTCAGATGACTCAACCCCAATAATGAAGCATCTCCATTCCAACTTCACACAGACCGAAAAAGCACCATCAGAGGCACTCTCGCATATAGACCACAAGGACCACACCACAACTTCTGCAACACCATCGCTGACCTCATCACCTTGATCACCATCGACAAGCACTAGATCTTCCATGCGATCTTAACTTCCACCTCGGCGACCCCAGCGACACCAACACACCTGACCTCATGGAAAGCATGAACAACATCGGCCTCAGGAACTTGTCACCGACCCTACCCACATCGCAGGCAATAGGATCGACCCCATTTTCATGTCCAGCGACAGAGTCAAGTACAACAATGTCTCACCTGGACCGACCATGACAATGTCCATTCCACCATCTCAGGACCTACCAACACTAGCACTACACCTTCCAGCTCCATGTGCAGAAACTGGAAAAAGATATCAGAAGACCAGTGGCACAACACTTTAAACTCCCACATCCCAGAGACAGCATCCACCCCAGATCAGAAAATGAAAAACTTCTCCCAGAGAATCACAGAATGCGCGGACACAATCACCCCCGCCAAGCCAGCCAAATGCAAGGACCTGCCAGGAGAGTCAGCTGGTTCACTGCAGAACTGAAATCCACCAAACGCAACTGCAGGCAACAAGAAAGGAAGTGGCGCAACAGTAAAAAGACAGAAGATCTTACCACTTTCAAGACAGAACTCAACCAGTACCATCACCCCCTGAAAGAAACAAAGAAAAACACCACAGCAGACCGCATAAAAGCCAGCACAAACCACACCAAGGAGCTCTTCGCCTTGAAAGAGTTTACTAATCTTGCAGCCACAGAGAACAACAGTACACCCTCCCAAGAATTGTGCAACACCCTGGTGGACTTCTTCCACAAGATTTCAGTCATGTATGAAAACTTCAAATTCCAATCCCCTGACGTCGACAGCATCAACCTGCTCACATACATAAATACAAACCCCGAACACCTGCTCACCCATTGGGACCCTCTCACAACTAAAACTGCAAACTCTATCATAAACTCCGTACACTCAGGAGCACCCACGGACCCCTGTACCCAACACACCTGGGGATCAAGATGATTGGCAACGAGCTCAAAGAAGTCCTAAACACCTCCATCACTCTACCCTCCTTCCCTAAGGACTGGAAACACGCTGAAGAGATGCCCCTCTTGAAGAAACCATCCGCTGACCCAGCAGAATGGAAGAACTAATGGCCCATCTCCCTACTCCCTTTTCCAGCGAAGGTTCTCGAAAAGACAATCAACCAGCAATACACCAAACACCTGGAGCACAACAACCTCCTGGACCCCTCTCAATCTGGATTCCGAGCCAACCACAGCACCGAGACAGCCCTGATCACAGCCACTGACAACATCAAGACCCTCGTAAACCACTGCAAAATGGCAGCCCTCATCTTCCAGCACCTGTCAGCCACCTTCGACACCGTCTCTCATCAAATCTTGATCAACAGACTCCACCACATTGTAATCCAGGGACATGCCCTCACCAGGCTCGCCTCATACCTCACCAGATGATCCCAGAGAATCCTCAGAAGAAGATCATCTTTGGCATCCCCCAATTATCGTCCTTCAACTCCACGACACCCAGCTCATTCTCTTGATGTCAGAAGACCCCTCCACCACCAGAGCCATCTTCCACAAATGCATGATGAATGTCACCAAATGGATAAAGGACAACTTTCTCAATCCCAACATAGACAAGACGGGAGGCCTCACCTTTGAGAACAACACTTTGCCATGGAATGATGCGTAGTGGCCTGCTCAACTCAACCCATCCCCTGCCCTGACAGACCATGCCTGGAACCTTGGCATCATCTTGGACAGCAAGCTGCCTATGAATAAACAGTTAAACACAGTCTCATCCGCCTGCTTCCACACCTTACACATGATCTGCAAGATCTTCAGATGGCTCCCAGTCAAGGACGGTCATGCAGGCCCTTGTCACCAGCAGACTGGACTACAGGAACACACTCTACATAGGAATCACTGCACGACTCCTGAAGAGACTACAGATAATACACAACTCGGAGACAAGACTCCTCCTCAGCCTCCCCTTACAGACCAACATCACACCCACCACAGGAAACCCCACAAGTTCCAGATCCAGAAGAGATGCCAGTTCAAGATGTTCACCCATGCATACAAAGCCCGGCACAAACAAGGACCAGTGTAAAACAACAAACAAATGACCTTTCATCAACTGATCAGATACCTATGATCCACCTCCCTCTTCCTCGCAAACATTCCCTCCCTCCCGACCCGCCAATGAAACAGCAGGTGAAGCTCATTCTCACACTGGGTGGCCAAAGTCTGGAACAACCGTCCCCTGAAACTTAGGGACGCCTCTTCATTCCAGGAATTCAAGTAAGGACTTAAGACCTGGCTATTCCATTGAACAGATCACCAGGAAGCAGGTAGCAACCCCACCGCCTCAAGACCCTCATGGGTGATTTGCTCCGCTTTATAAATCTTGATTGACTGATTTTATATTCATAATTAGAATGACACATTGGTGATTCTAAGAGAGAGAAAGCAATTATCTGAGAAGCATGTTTTCTTTCTATTTCACTTCTGAAGGAGAAGTAAATCATCTGTCTGTTACAACTAGCTATTTATGATAAAGTGCTCTGCCATGCCTCTCAGATATCTATTACACTACAATGTATTTCAATATGGAACTGAAGTATGCCCTCAATAATTGGAATTTGCTAACCAGATTCCATTCAAAACCTTTCTAACAGGGGTTGCCACCACCATGTATACTTCTATTTTGAGATCTCAAATACCAACTTAATTTCGGATGTGGCTAATCTGGTTGTTTCCTGACCTTATTTAAATGACAGGAGAAGTTTGAGGCACTGCCAGCTTCTTGAAAGGTGTTGTAAAGGCATGTGACTATCCCTAGCAAATACAGCATGATCACATAAAGGAGATAGAAAGCCTCTGTTTCAATCTTTTCTCTTCAGAAGAATAGTATATTCCTCCAGTATGGGCCTAAACTAGAGGAACTAGGCCCTGGTACTGAAACAGCTAGGCTTACTTCAAGAATCTGCCATCTAGGAAACTCAGCATTTTCCAGAACACCAGTCCCTTCTCTTCACTTAATGGGACTTGATGTCTCTGTGTGGCACATGCATATTTTCTAAACTGTTGCTTTAAAAAAATCTAAGCATTGGCAAAGCCAATAGGTCTCACCTATGCAAAAGCCACTGGTTTTGGCAATGTGTTTTTGCCATGTTGTACACCAGTGTGACTGCTGTTCAGCATGGCTAAAAGTTAGTGACCTAGGGCCAGATGTACCAAAGGATTTTACCCATTCTGTGTCTATGGGAAAAAGCTTTTGTACATATGGCCCCTAGAGTGGAGAGAGGGAATAGAGTGTCATAGAATGAATTTGTTGGATTCAGTTCAATCCAAAACAACCAGTCCCGCCCCAAACTGCCCCACTCCAATCCAAAACAATCTGCCACACTATGGTCTGCCCAACTCCAATCTGCCCACGCCAATCCTCTCTACTCCAATCCAGTCCACCTCACCCAAATCAATTCACTCCATCCCAATTTACTTCACCCAATCCACCACAATCCACGCCACTCCAATGCAATCCGCCCCACACCAATCCAATCTACCCCACACCAATCCAATCTACCCCACACCAATCCAATCTACCCCACACCAATCCACCACAAACCACCTCACTCGAATCCAAAATAATCTGCCCCACACCAATCTGCCCCACTCCAATGCCAAACAATGTGCTCCATTCCAATCTAACACAATCTACCTCACACCAATCTTCCCCGCTTGAATCCAAAACAATCTGCCCCACTTCAATCCAAAACAATGTGCCCCACTCCAATCCAAAACAATGTGCCCCACTCCAATCCAAAACAGTGTGCTCCACTCCAATACAAAACAGTGTGCTCCACTCCAATCTGCCCCACTCCAATCCAAAACAATCTGCCTTACTCCAATCCACAGCACACCAATCTATCCATCCCACTCAAATACTATCCACCCCACCCACCGCACCCCAATCCAATCCACCTCACTATTATTCAATCCATCTCACTCCAATCAAATCCACCCCACTCCAGTCAAATCCAATCTAATCCACTCCAAACCACCCCACTTATATCCACTCCAATCCAATCCACCCTAAACCATTCCACCTCAATCCATTCCACCCTTCGCAATCGAATCCACCTCACTCCACTCCAATCCACCACACACCTTGTCTATCCAATCCACCCACTCCAATCACAATACTCCATTCCACCTCACTTCATTTCACCTCACTCTACTCCACTCCACTCTACCTCACTCAAGTCCACCACACCCAATCCATTTCACCCCACTTCAATCCACCCCACCTCAGTGCAATCTACTCCACTCCAATCCACCCCATTCCAATCCACTGCACCCCAATCCAAACCACCTAACTCCAATTCAATCCATCTCACTCCAATCCACCCCACTCCAGGCAAATCCAATCTACTCCACTCCAAACCACCACACTCCTATCTACTCCACCCCAATCCAATCCACCTCAAACCATTCCACCTCAATCAATTCCACCCCTCACAATCGAATCCACCTCACTCCACTGCAATCCACCACACACCTTGTCTATCCAATCCACCCCACTCCAATCACAAAACTCCATTCCACCTCACTTCATTTCACCTCACTCTACTCCACTCCATTCTACCTCACTCAAGTCCACCACACCCAATCCATTTCACCCCACTCCAATCCACCCCACCTCAGTGCAATCTACTCCACTCCAATCCACCCCATTCCAATCCACTGCACCCCAATCCAATCCACCTAACTCCAATTCAATCCATCTCACTCCAATCCAAACCACCCCATTCCAGGCAAATCCAATCTACTCCACTCCAAACCACCACACTCCTATCTACTCCACCCCAATCCACCTCAAACCATTCCACCTCGATCCATTCCACCCCTCACAATCGAATCCACCTCACTCCACTGCAATCCACCACACACCCTGTCTATCCAAACCACCCTACTCGAACCATAATACTCCATTCCACCTCACTTCATTTCACCTCAATCCACTCCACTCCACTCCATTCTACCTCACTCAAGTCCACTCCACCCAATCCATTTCACCCCACTCCAATCCACCCGACCTCAGTGCAATCTACCCCACTCCAATCCACCCCATTCCAATCCACTCCACCCCAAACCAATCTACCTCACTCCAATCCACCCCACCCCACACCAATCCACCCCACCCCACACCAATCCACTCCACCCCACCCCAATCCAATCCACCCCACTCAAATCCAATCTACCCCACACCAATCCACCCCATCTCATTCCACCCCAGTCCAGTCCACCCCTCTCAGTCGAATCCACCTGAACTCACTCCACTCCAATCCACCACACATCTTGCCAATCCAATACACCCCACTCCAGTTCACCACACTCCATTCCATCCCCATTAAGGGGTTTTAGAAGATGCATTTTCTGGACACAATTGTTCAGTTTCTGATGGGTGTTCAGTACCCTATTCTACTTTGAGCTAGGATCATCTAGAGCTACATGCACTTCTGAGAATATTCTCTGCTTTCATCTGCAAGAGGTTTGGGACTTTCACATGAAGAAATAAAAAATGAAAGCAGGCCTTGTAAAATCTACTCGCTGACTCCATACCCAAGACATATTTTATCAGGTTGAGCCCACTCCCTATTGCAAGTCATCTTTTATCCGATCAAGCTATTTTTTAGGTCCTACTAGTCCCTTCTGGCAGTTCATAAAGAACAGGTGTCTGTTCAGTCAGAAAGTGAAGGAGTAATAAGACACCTTTAAATCTTCATATCTTGTCACATTTTCGCTGAGTTCAGAGACAGAAGTCAAAAGTCAGTTTGTCTTCTTGGACGTATTTTTTCCTTCGGACTGCAGAGTTTCAGGATTTTGTATGTTGAACTGTCTGATCTGCTGTACAAAGTGTGTGAAATGAAAAGCTGTAGGTTGTCAGATGTTTCCTAGCAGACAACATTTAAATAACTAAGTCACCTGTGCAAACATTTCAAAATATATTTCAGTAGTTGCGAAAGCCAATTTTTGTACTTCTATGTGATGAAAAAAATGTTTTAATAGGATGAAAACAAACCAGGACACTTTACTTGGTGATGTGAAAATGACAAATATGTTTTCTGAAACAAAATGTTCACAGATTATTGTTAATACACCATATAGTTTTGTCAGTAAAGCTGTAAGTTAGTGGGAAGGTTTTTGGACATTTCTTAGAAATGTACTGCCTGCAAATGACAGTGTGCTACCACATCATGCTCGAGTAATATGTTTATTAAAAGTGAGTGTTTAAACAAACTAAGAAACACTCCTGCCCTTGTGTCAATGCTATTAGTAAACTAAGAGGCAAGTCATGGGTCATGTGCTCCCTATATGTGGGCTAGATTCTATTATACATGGAGTAAATGTTTAGTCTATTTAATCAAACAAAATAGGTCGTTTTGTACAGCAGAAATACTGAACTCACATACTTGAAGGTGCACTCATGTGAAAATGAAGAAAAAGGCGAATCTGTAAAATAAAATGCTTGCCTCGGACCACACAATTTGAGACCTGTTTATGGGTCAAGTACATTACAGTTAGGTTGAGTAGGTTATTCAAGTTACTCAACCAGCAGGTCTTTTAACATTTTTATGATTTTTCGTGGCCTAGAAAGGTATTTTCAAACAGGTCTGATGTGAAAAGATCAGTATTCCTGTAATTCAGCACTCTGCATCAGCCATGTACTCATCAGGATGGTCACTCCACCAGAAATTATCTTGAGCTACTTCAAGGACTTACATGGTGACCTTACAGAGTTGCTCAAGATGCCTTTCACCAGGGATTGACCCTAGGTGTCAACTGTTTAGACTTTTACCTCAACCTGCTCTAAGCTAATTTAGGCATGCATATACTGTATACTAGATACATAGCCAGGATGCCTGTGCGGATTTGACTGCCTGAAAGAGTACTTATACCTTGCCACATGGTAATATTTGAGGGACTTACAGAGCATGCCCCTTACGGTAAACAGAGACACTTTAAAACGGCAGTTGATTCATAAGGATAACACAGAATCTTTATTCTGGCACTGCGCAACCCACTATGCCCATAAACAAACACCGGCCTATTCTTCAACACACAGAGCGCCCCCTAAATATATATTGGTAGCTGCCGCTGGGGGTCCACTAAAACATCACATGCTCAAGCAGAAAATATGTAAGTATTACTCTGTCAGGTACACTAAATGTGTGTGACAAAAGAATGTCTATTGCCTACTCTCGTATAGCAAAGGTCTTCTTCAGAGAATGTTGTATGAAGCTGAACTTAAATAAGAAGTCTCTCGCACTCCGAAAACAAAAATCACCTGGAGGCTCCCCATAAGCCATGAAGTACCACCTATTACATGACATTGGTCATGCTTCACTTTGAGTAGATATTTAGTCCGTCATATGCTGCTGTCTCAGACACTGTCAATGAGGCCCTCTGTAGCAGCATTTCCACCAGGTTTTCATGCACCTTCCAGCCATGTTTTTCCTCAAACGCCCTACAATCCACACTTACAGCTAGTGGGGTCTCCCTTGTGACCACTTAGAGTACCCAAACAGGATTACCCATTCACACAGGAATGCTTTCCAGACAGATACATATCATCTAGAATAAGTGATCTGCTCCATCCTCTCCTGAAGAGAGTTTCCATGAGAAAACTCAGCTCAGGCCTCACTTCACTTGCACCCACCAGCTTCAGCGGATTTTCCACTGCCTGTGAATTGTTACAATTAAATATTACAGTCAAATACATAGCTACCTATGATATGTGGCTTAGGTTGTATGCTCTGGGATGTTGGGCTGATGTTCTTTAGTATGGGTGCTTGAGACAGTGTAGAACGTAAAAGGTAGAATGTAGATGGTGAGTGATTCTGATGTGAGGAGTCCTTTTGACTGACTTGGGTGCAGTAGTGTTCTCTGGTTGCTTCAGTTATATCCTACAAAATATATTATTGAAATAAATATTGAAGGATAACCACACGTTAGAGTTGTTGAAAAAAGCCCTCTCTGCAGGGACATCTCTAAACATTTTGCCTTCACGCCTCCTATTTTTACTGAATTTATTTTTGGTGGCCTTAGGAGTCTGTGAACGTTACCACTGCTAGCCAGTGCTAAAGTGCTAATGCTTTCTCCTTAAAACATGGTGTAATTGGCTTATACCCAATTGGTATATGTAATTTACTTGTAAGTCCCTAGTAAAGTGGCATTACATGTGCCCAGGGTCTGTAAATTAAATACTAGTGGGCCTGTAGGACAGGTTGTGCCACCCGTTTAAGTAGCCCTTTAAACATCTCAGGCCTGCCAATGTAGAGCCTGTGTATGTAGTTGAAACTGCCATTTCACCCTGGCAAAGTAACCCACTTGCCAGGCCCACACAGTCATTTTTAATACATATAAGTCACCCCTAGGGCAGACTTTGGACAGCCCAAGGGCAGGGTGTAGTGTATTTAAAAAGGTGGACATGTACTTTTAAGTTTTGCATGTTCTGGTCGTGTAAAACTCTTAAATTAATTTTTCACCACTGCAAAGCCTATCTCCCACAGGTTAACACTGTGGATGCCTTATTACATTTTGTAAGTGTAATTTCCAAATGGGAAGAGATAACTGGTTCATGTGTGGTGGAATCCTAATTTGGAATCCTGATTTAAAATCCTAATTTATGGTGGAATCGGATTTTAAATTACAATTCTGAAAATGCCACCGTTTAGAAAGCTGGCATTTTCTTGCCTTAGCCATATGGTGCCTGCAGCCTGTCTCTGGTCACATGACTGGGTGTAGGTGGCAGTTGGGCTTTGTCTATTCCTCCTAGCCAGCCACACACAATATGAACGTATGTGTGACTGAATGGGCCATCACTGGCAGGATGGGAGGGAGGAGCTGGGCTCAGCCACACGTATGCATGAATAGGCTGAGTCCTGTCTCCAAACAAAAAGCTGCATATCCCCCTGTAGTGAGTCAACAGCCGGGGCTAGGAAGGGAGGGCATCTGTGCACTTCAACGGTATGCCTCTAGAAGCTTCTCTCCACTTCAAAGGCACACTGGTGGTCATTCTGACCTCGGCGGTAAAAGGCGCCTACCGCCGGTCAGAAATCCTCCATAATCCCGCCGCGGTCGCGGAAACCCGCCACGGTCATTCTGACCCGCAGAAGGCAAACCTCCGAAAATCCGACCGCCACAACAGACCGCCAGACCAGCGGTCGGCGGAAAGGTGGAGGTGACAAAACCTCCACCGCCACGCCAACAGAAATACGCCCATCCCATTACGACCCACGAATCCACGCGGCGGTCATTCAAACGCGGTATTCCATTGGCGGGACACACCGCCGCGGTCAGAATACACACAAACGAACAAAACTCAGCCACATTGGACGATTTGAATCCCACACACCTGATACACATACACACACCACTCCCACACACACAATACAATATAAAACACCCACCCACATCACCCACAAACCCCTACGCTAAAAAATTCGTAAAGAAGGCAAGAGCGAGACACCAGCATCCAAAAAATAACAGCCACAGCCACTCAACACCATCACCCACACACTATCCACACACAAAACAACACACACCACCACACTCAACTCACTTAAATACACATACTCCACCCCACACATCATACACACCACCCCATGGCACCCCAAAGACAACCCCGCTTCACAGACGAAGAACTCAGGGTCATGGTGGAGGAAATCGTTCGGGTAGAGCCCCAGCTGTTCGGCACACAGATACAATACACCAGCATTGCCCGGAGGACGGAGCTATGGCAGCGGATTGTCGACAGGGTCAACGCAGTGGGACAGCACCCCAGAAATCGGGAAGACATCAGGAAGCGATGGAACGACCTACGGGGGAAGGTGCGTTCCATGGTATCCAGGCACAACATCGCCGTGCAGAAGACTGGCGGAGGACCCCCACCTCAACCCCCACAATTCACATCATGGGAGGAGGAAGTCTTGAACATCCTGCATCCTGACGGCCTCGCAGGAGTCGGCGGAGGAATGGATACTGGTAAGTTGAAGCTTCAATACTGCTTCCCCCCCACCTGCATGCCAAATCATACCCCAAACCTCACCCCCATCCTCGAACCCCACCCTCACCCCCACCCCCACCACCATCCTCACCCCCACCACCATCCTCACCCCCACCCCCAGCACACCTATTCCCCGCCAATGTCTCACCATCACAACCCACACATCCCAAAACCTAGGCCTGCATGCGTCCACTAAGCATGGACACCCATCACCAAAGCATGCCCAATGCATATACACATCCCCCCCACAAGCCACCCTCACCAAAGCCCCCACACACGAATGCCAGCACTTGGGGACACGAGAACCCACAGATACACCCATATGCCACACATTGAAACTATAACCATACCTCTATACCCCTGCAGGACCCGACCGTCAACACACCGCGGCGGAGGGGCCAGAATTCTCCACACCCCCCACCCAAGAGGCCGTCAGCGATGACAGCAGCTCTGTCGACCTGGACACCGATGACCAGCCCGGACCATCGGGGACCTCTGGACAGTCGGTTCCCCTCACACAGGCCCAGGCCACTACAGACCCAAACCCCTCTGGGAACACCAGCACAGCTCCCACCCAGCGGGCCCATGCCTCTGTCTCCAGGGCGCGTCAATCTGCGGTGTGTCTACCACTACAGGGCACCCAGGATAACCCACCACCCCAACAACAACAGGGACCTGGGGGCAGTGGTAGTGGGCACACCGGCCAGGGGGCAGAGGCCCAGGGAAACAGGGGAACTCGGAGGGCAGTTGTGCGACAGGGGGGGGAGGAGAGGCCCAGGGAACCCACTCTCCACGAGGTCCTCACCACCATCATGGGAGCATACAACCGCTCCCAGGAGACGATGGCGACGGTACTGGCCCGGTTCCAGGAGATCCAGGTACTGCAGGAGGAACACTATCGGGGGTACAGGGAGGACATCAGAGCCATCAACACCACCCTGGTTACCATGGTAGGGCTGCTGCAGGACCTCGTCAACAACAGGGCGGACACTCAACAACACCCAAGGGCCCCTGCCACTAGCCTGGACCAAGAACAGCCAACCACCTCCGCCGGCGCTAGTGGACAGGAGGCCCCCGCACAGCAGCAGCCCACCAGACCCCCACCTCCTGCAGGAGAAGAACCACCCCGCAAGAGGGCCCTGAGATCTCGCAAGAAGACAGAGTAGGATGTCAAGACCCCCGCCAGCAATGGATACCACCTGATGTCATCCCACTGTCCCACATTGTCACCCTGTCCATCCTTGAACTGCCCATGCTCCATCTCTCTGTTCATTGAATGGTAATTTTTTCTGTTCCTGTACACCTGCTCCCTGTCTCTTGGGGGAACCAAAGCCACATGGGTCCCATCAATGGCACCAATTACGTTGGGAATATGTCCAAGGGCGTAGAAATCACCCTTCACTGTAGCCAATTCGCCCACCTCAGGGAAAATGATGTAGCTCCTCACGGATTTCATCAGGGCAGACAACACTCTGGATAACACCTTCGAAAACATGGGCTGAGACATCCCAGAAGCAATTCCCACGGTTGTCTGAAATGACCCACTTGCCAAGAAATGGAGTACTGACATGACCTGCACCAGAGGGGGAATCCCTGTGGGTTGGCGGATGGGGGACATCAGGTCGGGCTCCAGCTGGGCACACAGTTCATGGATAGTGGCACGGTTAAGACGGTAGGTCAGGATAATGTGGCGTTCTTCCATTGTCGACAGGTCCACCAGCGGTCGGTACACGGGAGGATTCATCCGTCTCCTCGCCCAACCCAGCGGACGGTGCCTAGGAAGGACAACATGGAGCACACAGTCAAGCAACCCACAGGTACGTACTCACAGCTAGCACAGTATACGATTCTCTATGCAGTGAATGGCGTGTCTGAGTGGCTATGCAAGGCCTAGGCCTGTGTGACGCAGTTGAAATTGAGCCATGTGGGCCCTGGAAATGGCGGCTGCCTGACCTGTGAAGTGTGACAATGGGATGTGAGGTCAATGCGCTGGCGTGGCACACCGCGGCGGGCGAAGACCGCGGCGCGAAGCCGCATTGGTTAACATTGAAGCCTATGGGTTTCAGGAGCCAATGGCGAAGGGCGCCGGCGGTGGCGGGACGCACCGCCGCGGTACGCACCGCCGCGGACGTGACCGCCATTTTCTATCTACTTATCCACTTGAACTTTCACAGGAGAGGACCTATACTGCAAGTGTTGCTGTGACCTCGGTCTGGAAGGGACAATGGCTGCTGCGCCTGGGGAAAGGGCCCCTGCCTTCACTGGAGAGGAGTTGGAGAAACTTGTGGATGGGGTCCTCCCCCAGTATGCGCTACTCTACGGTCCTCCAGACCAACAAGTGAGTTTAATTCAATATGGATTTGGGGCCACTGGCTGGCTTGGGGGCCTGGCGGGGGGCCTGGCGGGGATGGGGGGCATGTTGGGCCTGGCAGGGGGCCTGGCGGGGATGGGGGCATGTTGGGCCTGGCGGGGGGCATGGCGGGGGGCCTGGCGGGGATGGGGGGCATGTTGGGCCTGGCGGGGGGCATGGCGGGGGGCCTGGCGGGGATGGGGGGCATGTTGGGCCTGGCGGGGGGCCTGGCGGGGGGCCTGGCGGGGATGGGGGGCATGTTGGGCCTGGCGGGGGGCATGGCGGGGGGCCTGGCGGGGATGGGGGGCGTTGGGCCACTGGAAAGGAAAATGCTGAGAAACTTGAACGTGGTATTTCTCCCTCCCTGTACGTGTCACATAGGTCCGCGCCCATGAGAAGATCGGGATTTGGCGTGCCATCGCCAAGGAAGTCCGGACCCTGGGGGTCCACCATCGACGGGGCACCCACTGCCGCAAGAGGTGGGAGGACATCCGCCGCGGGACCAAGAAGACCGCCGAGTCTCTGCTGGGGATGGCCTTCCAACGTAGGCGGGGTGCCTGCCGTCAACTGAGCCCCCTGATGTTCCGGATCCTGGCGGTGGCCTACCCTGAATTGGATGGGCGCGTGAGGGCAGCACAGCAGACACAAGGGGGTGAGTACAAGCATTATCTACTCTGTTGTCGCGCAGTGGAGGTGTCTGGGTGGGGGAGGAGGGCTGGGGGTCCCCCTAGGCCAGGGCGATATCTGTAGGCTGGGCACCCCCGTAAGCCCCTGTGTCCCCAGCCACCACCCTCAGTAGTTTGTCAGTACAGCCATCCCTGGGCCGTGTCATCCATGGGTGCAGTTGTCAACTCTAGGCGTGTAGGGCATGTTCCACGGAATGCGTAGCGGACCCCAAGTGCGCAACTTAGTGCAGGGGGCATCTGTGTCTGTCATGTCCGCTAACTGTACCGGAGATCCATGTACTCAATATCCCTTTATTTCTCTCTCCCCCCCCTTTTTGTTTGTCTTTCTGTGCTTGTGTGCATCAGCATCATCAGGCGGAGGAGAAGTGGCATCGGGGCAGGAGGGAGCTGCATCTCACATGGCCCAGGAGGGCCATGCCACAGAGTCAGACTGGACCAGTGAGACGGAGGGCGAGGGGAGCTCCACGATGGGGACGACTGGACCCTGCAGCGACACGGACACGTCCTCGGAAGGGGGCTCCCTTGCGGGGGTGGCACCATCCGTGCCCCCCGCCATTACAGGTACAACCGCCATCCAGCGCACCATCTCCGCCCTCCCAGCAGCCCCTCAGCGTTCGCCCCGTGCCCGCTCTGCCAGGAAGCCGGGCATCTCCTTCGCCCCAGGCACCTCAGGCCCTGCCCCTGTTACCCCCGCTGCCCTCAGTGAGGAGGTCATTGACCTCCTCCGAACGCTCATTGTTGGGCAGACTACCCTTTTGAATGCCATCCAGGGGGTGGAGAGGGAGGTTCATCGCAGCAATGCGTACCTGGAGGGCATTCATTCGGGTCAGGCTGCCCATCAGCGATCGTTCCAGGCTCTGGCCTCAGCACTGACGGCAGCCATTGTCCCTGTCTCCTGCCTGCCTCTACTAACTCCCTCCTCCCAGTCTCCTGTTCCTCTGCCTGTCCCACCCACACCATCAGACCAGCCTGCACACACCTCAACACCCAAGAGAAGCTCATCCAAACATAAGCACCACAGATCACGCAGACATTCACACACGCAACATTCCGATGCAGACATGCCAACAGTCACTACCACCTCTGTGACCCCCACCTCCTCGTCTCCCTCCTCCCTCCCTGTGACGTCTACACTCACACCTCCATTCACCTCACCATCAGCCAGTGTTTCCATCACCAGCACACCCTCCACTCCAGTCCGCACACGTGCAGTCACCACCCCCACTGCCATTTACACGTCCCCTGTGTCCTCTCCCACTGTGTCTGTCACCCCCTCTTCCACACCACACAAACGCAGCCACCCACCCACCCAACAGCCATCCACCTCACGACAGCCTATCCCTCCTGCACCTGCACCCAAAGACAGCAAACGTGACTCACCTACAACCACATCCTCTCCCTCCACTCCCATTCCCACTGTACCTACCACTCTCCATTGTCCCAAGAAGCTCTTCCTCGCCACTACTAACTTCTTTCCTGACCCTGAGCCCCCCCCTCCTTCTCGTCGGGGTAAGAAGAGCACCTCAGCCACCACCAGCCCTGCAGCCCCCTTGACAAGGGTGCAGGGGTATTGGAGCCCGCCAGCCCGCATGTCTGGATCTTCGCCCAGCAGCAAGGGGACAGCCAGCCCACCCCCTGGGAAGAGGAGCAGAAGGCGGAAGGGTCGCCGCAGGAGCCCGCCTTCTACATCCCCCCCGGACACCACCCAGAGACAGTCACCAGCCACAGCTCCAAAGGGAGGAAAGGGCCACAGGCCCACGACTAAGGAGGGCAAGGGCAGCAAGTCGGAGAGGTCAGGCAGCAGGCCTGCTGCCCAGGAGGAGCCCACAACCCCCATAGCCGCTGCCCCGGGAGGAACCGGCACAGCTGCCCCGGGAGAGCCCACCACCCCCATAGCCGCTGCCCAGGGAGGACCCAGCCCAGCTGGCCAGGAGGGCCCCACCACCCACAGCCCAGGTGGGCAGTGAAGGAGCACCATCCCCGCTGCCCAGGAGGGCACCACCAGGCAATTAGCAGTTGGCCATAGACCGGCCGCCGTCTCAAGAACCGCTGAACTGGGCCCTTCAAGGCAAGGACCGCTGAACTGGGCCCTGCCGTCTCAAGAACCGCTGAACTGGGCCCTTCAGGGCAAGGACCGCTGAACTGGGCCCCGCCGTCTCAAGAACCGCTGAACTGGGCCCCGCCGTCTCAAGAACCGCTGAACTGGGCCCTTCAGGGCAAGGACCGCTGAACTGGGCCCCGCCGTCTCAAGAACCGCTGAACTGGGCCCCGCCGTCTCAAGAACCGCTGAACTGGGCCCTTCAGGGCAAGGACCGCTGAACTGGGCCCCGCCGTCTCAAGAACCGCTGAACTGAGCCCCGCCGTCTCAAGAACCGCTGAACTGGGCCCTTCAGGGCAAGGACCGCTGAACTGGGCCCCGCAGTCTCAAGCACCGCTCCGCTGGGCCCCGCCGTCTCACGCACCGCTCCGCTGGGCCCCGCCGTCTCAAGAACCGCTGAACTGGGCCCCGCCGTCTCAAGAACCGCTGAACTGGGCCCTTCAAGGCAAGAACCGCTGGCCCTTTGGCAGACGTGGCAGGGCAGGATCTATCTCGGGCAGGGCTGCAGGATGTCCTCTGGCCAACTTGCCTCCTCCAGTGGCAGTGGGGTCTGTTATGGACTGTATGGACTGTGGCTTTGCTCTCCCCAGGATGGCCCAGTGGGCAGGCCACCCACTGTATGGACTGTATGGACTGTGGCTTTGCTCTCCCCAGGATGGCCCAGTGGGCAGGCCACCCACTGTATGGACTGTATGGACTGTGGCTTTGCTCTCCCCAGGATGGCCCAGTGGGCAGGCCACCCACTGTATGGACTGTTTGGACTGTGGCTTTGCTCTCCCCAGGATGGCCCAGTGGGCAGGCCACCCACTGTATGGACTGTTTGGACTGTGGCTTTGCTCTCCCCAGGATGGCCCAGTGGGCAGGCCACCCACTGTATGGACTGTATGGACTGTGGCTTTGCTCTCCCCAGGATGGCCCAGTGGGCAGGCCACCCACTGTATGGACTGTATGGACTGTGGCTTTGCTCTCCCCAGGATGGCCCAGTGGGCAGGCCACCCACTGTATGGACTGTATGGACTGTGGCTTTGCTCTCCCCAGGATGGCCCAGTGGGCAGGCCACCCACTGTATGGACTGTATGGACTGTGGCTTTGCTCTCCCCAGGATGGCCCAGTGGGCAGGCCACCCACTGTATGGACTGTATGGACTGTGGCTTTGCTCTCCCCAGGATGGGCCAGTGGTCATGGAGTCCCCTCGTGGATCTGGCGTCGTGTACTCAAGTGGCTGAGGTGCCCCCCCTTCCCTTCCCCCTGAGGTGCCTGTCCTATTTTCTTTCTGATTCCCCTGCAGTGTTCTCTCCGTGGAGTTCTTGTCGTGGGACTGGGCCTTGCCCCTTTGCACAGGACCCCTGTGATCCACGGACAGTGGTTGGACTACATTTAGTAGCTGTATATATTTTGTACATAGTTTATTTATTTATTGGGATTACTGGTGTACATATTTCAATATATCTGCCCGTTTATGATCTCTTCTTTTGGTCTTTGCATTATTTCGGAGGGGGGTGGTTTGTGGGTTGTGACAGTGATCTGTGGGAATGCATTGATGTGTGTGTTGTAGTGGGTGTGGGTGGGTGGGTGGGTGTGTGCCGGTAATCTTTTCCCTCCCCTGTGTCGTAGGTGCAGTACTCACGATGTCTTCCGCGCCGCCGGGCGTGCTCCTGGTATATGAGCAGGAATAGGAGTGCGGGGATGACCTGCAACTCTGGTTCCATACTGCCGGAATCTCGCGTGGAGTGCGTAGAGGTGAGCGTTTTCCCGTTCGTAGTCTGTTTCCGCCGTGTTCTTATCGGCGGTGCTCCCGCCCCGGAAAAGGTGGCAGATTGGTGGGTCGTAATAGGGTGGGCGGTACATTGTCTGCCGCCTGGCTGTTGGCGGGAACCGCCGCGCTGTTTGTTTGTACCGCCGTGGCGGTCGGAGTGTTAAGTTGGCGGGCTGTGTTGGCGGTTCCCGCCAGGGTCAGAATTGCATATTTTAGACCGCCGGCCTGTTGGCGGCTTGGCCGCCGCTTTATCACCGACCGCCAGGGTCAGAATGAGGGCCACTGTGTCTAAAAGAAGGGCATCATACATCACCACTTCAGTACACTACTGGACCTGTGGATACTCTGCCAGGAACAAGGACTGCTGTGCTGCTACAAGGACGGCCATGCTGCTGGACTGCTACTCTGAAGGAGCTGCTGCCTTACTGTACTGACCTGTTGCCTTGCTGTGCTGATCTGCTGCACGCTTGTCGGGGGAAGAAGAGCTGGAACTGCAACTCCATCTTGAACCCAGGACCCCACAGTGACTCGAAGGGCCAGCAGACTACCTCCTGATCGGAGCCTCAGGGACACAGCAGGCTCCCCACAGGTCCTGGACCTATGTTCAGTGGGTTCCTGACCCCCCAAGAGGTGCCTCTCAGGTCTTGGTCCCTCGGTGTGGCTCTTGAAGAAAAGCTTGGGGGCTCTTCGCAACTGTAGGGAGGCCCTTTCACAACAGAACCATGGAAAACCAACACAAGCCACTGCAATTTCGTCTCTTTGTACAGCAAGCACTGATTGCCCACTTGGACCATCCACGCGGGGTTCCTGCCCACCCATCCGTAATGCCAAGCCTGCTCCTTGCGCCATGCCAACCACTGCCAGTGATGCTCTCCTTGCGATCTTCTTCCACGCGAACGGGCCTCTTGGCACAAAACTTGAGAAGGTGAACTTTCAGTGGGACTAACTTGGGACTGTATCCGACCCTCACTCTATCACAGTCGGCTTGATATTTTGAATTTGACCTGGTCCAGCGTCATCAGATCGGCCCGGTTGGCGTTTTATGCTTTTAAGAACTATTTTGCAAAATTCATAGCTCCGGTTCTACTGATAGGATTTTTGTTATTTTAGTCTTGTTTCCTTTATATAATTAAGCTATATTTCTCTAACCAGGTGTGTGATATTTGTGTGGTGCTTTTAGGGTGTTTACTGTTTGAACTTTTACACAAATACTTTACACATTGCCTCTAAGCTAAGCCTGACTGCTCTGTGCCACGCCACCAGAGGGTGAACACAGGTTAGTCTGGAGGTTGCTGGTACCTTACCTGACTAGGATTGTGGTTGCTGCATGACTATGGCTTATAGCCAAGTAAACTAGTAACTCAGTTTCTAAAAAAAGAGTACTAATCCACAGCCCTACCATAATTCCAATTCTCAAGGCTCAGATAAATAAACCAGTTCTACAATGGATATACCCTACTCGCCCCACTGTCATCTATTCCATTTACTCTAAGTGCAGTGGGATATAAAGAACCGTGAGTTAGTTCCTTGTTATACTAGTTCCTCCTCATATTTTTGCTACATTCCAACCACTTAACAAGCATTGAAAAATGCATTTTGGTTTCACCTAGGTGATTAATAATAGCTGTTTTTTGTTGTAACTTGGCGAGCAGTTATGCAATATACGTTACTGAAACTTTGTTAAAGTGTTATGACTTGTTTATCGAGAAAGGCAAAATATGGAGCTGTTACTGGTAGTACTGTCAAGTGGGGAGAATAGGTAAAGGGCAGAGGTAATAGGGAGGGTTTGTTAAAAACACGCACAGGCAAAGACAATAAGTCCTACTTTATTGGTGTACTGGCTATGCTAATGATTTTTGCAGATGCTCTGCAGCTTCAGCAAAAAGCTAAAAATAAAAAAAGTGGAGGGGGGAAAAAAGCATGGTTGCTGTCACTTCTGATGATAGCAGCATTATTCCCTAAATATGTGCATGTATGATGACATACATGTGTGCCTTGGAAATGACATGACCGCAATTTATTTTCTCTACAAATCCAATATGGAGAGTATGGGAGGGGGAACACAGTTAATTTACTAGATTAAACACTAAAAATCTAAATGTAAAAAATATACATATGGTCTATGAAGGGTTTGAGAAGTGGAGAAGTAGCTGGTGGTGGGGGACACAAAGGGGAGCGGGCGAGGAAGTAAAGGTGTGCTTGAGGCTGATCCGGGGGTGGGGTGAGGTCTTCTCTTGTATAGAAAAAAGAGAGAAATGCTGACATTTTTATGCATACCATAAGCACCATTTCTGAAGTTGTTTTATTTTCTGCTTGTCAAATAAATATTGTTTTCATGAAAAGTTTGTCTGCAGCTAACCAGAGGAATTTATTACTTTCATGTGTTTGATAGATAGATAGATATATAGACCACTTTATTTGGTTCATTCAAAACCATACAAGCACAACATCCATAATGCATGGTAAATCACAAAAATACACCAGAATTGAATTAAAACCATTATGCAACCATATAAAGCCTAGTCAAACATGGAACTGACCGATTTCACAGCAGAACAAAGGAAAAGCTAACACACTGGCAGCTTTGCTCATCTGGCTGTTGCTGAAGATGAAAAAAAATGCACTTGTACAACTTCTAAAATTCCTGTTTTTTAAAAAGGGCACTAAAAAGCTTCTCATAAACATTTTATAAAAACCACAGAAGACTAGAAAATGTGCCATTGTTTTCTTAGAGCGATCGTCACAAGGACAACACATGCTTTCCAGGCCAGGCTGAAACCCCAAGGGAAAGCAAAGGAAATACTTACTCAAACCTGCTCTAAACAGGAACACTAGGGAGCGTTTCCATTGGCCTTTCACGTGCCACAAATAACTGGTAGTTGAGATATCAGTTGTTAAATCCATATGAACTGCGACAAAGGGTTTCATTCACTTTACTTTCTCTCTTTCCAAAAAATGTCGGGCTAATGGAGATGCCCGCACCAACTTGCTATCTACCCCAAAACACACCTCCCTATCAGTAAAAAGGTGAGACATATCAATTGATGTGAAAGACCTTTTACCATAGCTCAACCATGGTAATAAATCACCTGTCACATGCTAAACAATCCATTATAATTTCCCTTGTAAGTGCAGCCTCTACTTTTTATCACACGGAACACCACAACAGCGAGCCCAGCGGACCCCATGAACCAGATGCCTTGAAGGATACACTAAGATAAGGGGAAGTGCCAATTCTTGACAGACTATGCTCCCCAACTTCTATGTTCACTGCTTTCCTGTGCTCCATACCACACGTCATGGTGAGGATCTTAGAAAAATTTGTTGTCATGTCCAAACTCGCCATGAAGTGCACAAAAGAGTGCACTAACTTCCGAAGAGCTAAGGGCGTCCTGGCCATGGGAACGGCATTGTCTGCGTACAACAGGGCCGGCAGCTGGGAACCATCTACTTTTGGAACATTGGATGTACACAAATTCAGCTCAGAGACAAGATTATAATTAATATATAAAATAATAACAAAGGGGCAACTATGCATCCTTGACGCACTCCCCGATTTTTAGTTATTTCGCTCGTGACCTCTCCATTCATTCCAAACCGCACCCTGGCCTTTGTGTTAGCATTTAAGGCCGTTATCACATGCAGTAAATTATGGTCTAACCCCATCTCTAAACGCAATTTCCACAGTCTAGACCGATTGACACAGTCAAACGCCATTGAGAGGTCAATAAAAGCCAAATAAATAACAGAATCTTTCGCTACTTTATATTTACCAATAATCAGGTTCGAATTTAGGCACCTTTCCACTTTGCCAATACCTGCCCGAAAGCAATACTGATAGACATTTAAGATGCTGTTCTCTTGCACCCATTCTAATACCTATTATAAAGGACTCCACTATCATTTTCTGCCGGTATATCAATGAAAGATATTGGGTGGTAACATTCTGGTTTAGACCGATCACCCTTCCTAAATACAGGAACAATTACCGAAGTTGTTCAAGAGGGCGGAATACTATCACTGCTTACATTTTTAAAAACATTTTCCAAAAATGGTGCCCATAACCGCACCTAACATTTTATCAAGTCAATGGACACGCCATCGGGTCCTGGCCCCCCCGGCACCACTTTGTTGTATTATAATTGCAATCGAATCACTGTGGGACCGGCAAATGAGGCCTATGGGATTTATAAAGCGATTGATAAATCCTTAAAACACAAATCAGTAAAACTTTTACCTATCATCATCATCAACTTTATTCGGCCAATACAAAATAGCCATAAAAGTACATAAATATAAATACATTTTCAACATAATCATATCCTAATTCATATTATAGATACTAGCTGACCATAATAGATAAAAACATAAATATATAATAACATTAACACAGACCCCCTAAATTCAAAGTAACAATTATCATAAAAGGAATAATAACAAGCTAGTTTATTGCACTTATCCAGATTCACCAGAGATAAAAACAATACTTTTCCTGACTTGTATGGCATTTAAAATATATAATGCCACCAATGTTCCCTGTAAGGCGCGCGCGCGCGCTCCTTTCCTTCCCCCATCGCGCAGGCCCCTTTGGCAAGCGCGCACGTTGTGCTTTTATCAAATGTTCCACCATTCCTATACTTTGTGGTAGTTTATATGCGTTATCACTTTCTAAGCCTAAATAAGCCTTTTAGAGCGATATACGTGCTCTCCTAAGGCAGATAATGCTTATATTTGAATCTGGATTAAAGTCAATGAAAACAGCTTTTAAATACCGCGGGGAGTGTTTTAAACATCATTTGGCGTGCTTTAGCATACAAGCGAGCAAGTGATATTTGTCTTGGAAATTAATGGTTAATGAGCTAGGAAATGCTTCAGAACAGTAGAAAATGTGCTGTTATCAAATGTTCCACCATTCCTATACTTTGTGGTAGTTTATATGCGTTATCACTTTCTAAGCCTAAATAAGCCTTTTAAAGCAATATACGTGCTCCCCTAACAGGTCATGTCCTTGGGGTGTGCAACCAGGTCACAAAACTGCCTTGATGCCCTATTGCATGGAGCAATGATATCCCTTTTTTTGCTTTAGTGGTATGGAGAGGCTAATGCCAAAGATCTTGGCTAGTTATGCGCTGCACGCGCATGAATGGTCAATTTCTTGGCGCACGTATCCTTGGCTGCAGCGCACAGAGACCGCACACTGCCGCACACAGTGGAAAAAAATTATAGGGAACATTGAATGCCACCCTATAACACACGTGTATTGTTAAGTGTTAACAAAAATTCCAGTGCCACCAGATGAGTTCTTATACTGTATTTCCTAAAAAGAGGTTTAAGATAAAAAATTCTAAGATGCAAATTAACAAAGTGCAAAGTGCTTTGTTTACTTATCCCATAACAAGGGCAACTGGATGTCTCATGAGGACAAGCCCTCAGACTAGGAAATGCTACTAAATGATGCACTATTCCCAGTCTTAATCTTCTCAGAACAAACCAATGCTGCATATTAGTACACCAAGTTGGTATCCTTCTCTACTGGACTCCAATGAAAAGGACATATATATGCAAACAGTGAGTTTTATGGATTCATTTGTTTTCCTGCCGTCAACCATGTACTGCAAAAAAGTGTCCTTTATAATTTTATTTGATAATATCAACACTTCCTCTGGGTCTGGTTTTATAGTTATGTTGAATACAGATTTAAAAGAAGAGTCAATAAAGGCGAGCCATGGAATTCGCAGAGAATTATCCAGTTTTAAACAATCTAGAATAATTTGCTTAGTGAAAATGGTTTCCTCCTTGGACCAAATACTACGCCATAGAAGCAAGGGGCTCACCTACAGCACGTCCTCCAAAGATTGGAGACCCACCTCTTGATGTACAATCCAATTAGATGCTGAAGTAGGTAAACACAGCAAATGTTTAAAAAAATGATTTTCCTCTAATTGTAAAGGGGTGCTTTTTGTGTACCCCCATACACCAGCTCCATACACTACCGTGGATAATGCTCTAGCCCTATAGATGTTTACCATAATGGAAATGGGGCAACTCCCTAAATTACTAGCAAATCTAAAGATAGCACAAGAATTCCTTCTTAACTTACCCTTTCCTGAGTGAATAGGTTGTTCCCATTGCCCATTGCTTGAGAACAATACACCTAGATAACTGAAAGAATTAACAGTAGTAATCTCCGTATTATGGATATAAAAACTCCTGCATTTCTTTACCCTTTGGCCAGAGGTCATAATAAAAGTTTTAGATTAGTTAATCCCCATACCCTTTGAGGTCATGAACTATTCTAAGCCATTCATTATTTTTGAAGCCCCACTGGGGTCCTAGAAATCAGAACAACATCATCAGCATAAAGCAATGCGGGTATGGGCCGCCCTGCCACATAAGGGGGGGTCCGCCTGAATTTCCTGCAGAAACGTATCCACCCTATTTATATATAAAGAAAACAGTAACGGTGCGCGTACACAACCTTGGCGAGTACCTCTTCCAATCTTAAAAGGGGTGGTGCATTCTCCCAGTTGGCCAAAGCGGACTTTGCATGTTAAATCTACATGAAGGTGGGCAATGATATGGAGCACCCATATCCAGTAATATGGCACTAAGAAGGGCATGCACTACTAGATCAAAAGCACTACTAAGATCTGCAAAGCAGACGTAGAGAGTCCCTTTTTTTGGCCTTTGCATACTTCCCTATGATCAGAGCTAGGTTAACACATTCCTCAATAGTGCCCAGTCCTGTCCTAAATCCAAACTGGACGGATGAAAGAATATTATTACCCAATGCTCAGTCATTAAGTCTTGCCAAAATACCCTACTAAAAATGTTATGTATGAATCCAACAATGATATTGGGCAATAGTTTTTGGGATCAGCTTTATCACCTTTCTTGTATACAGGTATGATAATGGACGTGGTCCAGGACATCAGGATATTCCCAGTCATGGCTATATTAAACAGCCTAGTCAGAATAGGTACCCAAAAATCACTTTTATATTTAAAAACATCCACCGGCACCCCATTCGGGCATGGGGCCTTACCCCCGGCACTAACTGAGATAGCTGATAAAATCTAATCCATGGTGATATAGAAGTGGTTGGGATACCCCAACTCCAGTTGCCTAGTTATGTCTACAGTCCCACTCCTTTTCTTAAAGACCTCTGAAAAGTGGTCCACCCATGTTACACAGGATACACTAGAACCCAGTTCAGGAGACACCCATTTGGTCAAAAAGGGGGCATTTACTATTTCCCAGAACAATTTAGTATTATTTGTATCCATCGCCAACGCCAGATTTGTCCATGCTTCTTCCCTCAACTCTTTCTTTCTTTGCTCCAGAGCTTCCCTGTATTATACCTGCAGTGACCTAATTGCCACTGGGTCTCTGGGTGATTTATGAAGGGCTAGTTTAAGATCGGCTTTGGTGCATGCATGTTCAAACCACCTTTTATTCTTCTTGCGTCTGCCTAAATTGGGGATAATATGTCAGATGACCCTTAGTATGTACAATAACTTTACTAAAACTACTAAGCAATCGTTAATTTCCTCTTGTAGGTGGTAATTAATTTTGGGCAGACACCCTCATACAATATTCTGTAAAAGGTCACCTCGATCTACATCTTTCCATTTTAATCTCACCCCATTTGTTCTATGTGACCCTACCTGGTTCGCAGTAATTTGGAACACATCCTTGGGGCCCCAAAATGTTGTAAGAATAATCGGATCATGATCGCTCAGTAATGACTGGGCAATGTAGGGGGTATCACATAGGTTATTGGCAAATGAGGACACTACAATATGATCAAGTACAGATGATGAATTAGTACCTCTAAATGATGGTATTACCTCACCATTAATGCATGTTTAAGTTCCATTAACATCAAATCGTATTTAGACAAAATCATACTAAGCGCCTCTCCATAATCATTATGAAAAAAATGGTCATACCCTACCCCCTCATGACTGGTTAGCCCAAAGGTTCGGGATATTGGTAGGGTACACCATTGGATGTTAAAATCTCCAACCCACAAAATAATAAAATTAGAATGGATAAAACGTAAAAATTTATGTAGGTTCTGATCTAGAGCATGAACTACTCTGCAGCGGGTAGAATCAAAAATATTATTATAATAATTGATTAACAGCACATCGGTCATACTCTTATGCTTCAGTCACACCCTTAGCCCTCCCAAATTGAGAACAAGTAGCTGGCAAGAAACATGAGGTGAATCCTTGTATATGAACAGGGGAAACACACCATGTTTCTTGGATACATACCAGGTCAAATTTATTAATGATGTCACCCCACTTCTCTGTCTCAATCTTACTACGTAGACCTTGGACATTCCATGTAGGAAAGTTATGGCGCTATTTATGATTTGTAATATACTCATTATCCCCATTCCTTCCCTCTTTTTGGCTACTGGTGCTTAAAAATTTCCAGTTAGTTCCCTGTTAGAATTATTAATACAGGCCTCGGGGTCCGATCCCTCTGTCTCCTGGATCTCTGTGGGGGCATTACTAAAACCAATAGATGTTATCTTTTCAGTAAACCCCACCATACTGGACCCCCTCATTAAACTAGCCACATGTCCCCCATACTTTTGTCAACCATTATCTGAAAGTGTACTCAAGGCCTGGTATCTATTGTTTAGTGGTACTGAGGGGATGTGGTGTACATTTTTAACTGTCTCAGAATAGTGGTGTGCCGGTGGGTGCCCTAATTATACAGGCAGCAAGTGTCGATAGAATACACCCAATGGGAGCAATGATGGACTATTGGCATGATGTGGGTGAAAAGAAGCCCTAAATAAAATGTGTCTCACAAGTCTAGGGCTCCTAAAGTTAATAATTATACAATCTCCCCCACACTCTTTCTTTAATGGTCCCACCCAACTTATTCTTCGAGTTAGGATGATCTGGTGGGCAGTATCTATTGTGAATAATTTTTTTGGGATCAACCAATGCATTACTTTGTTCTTCAGAGTCCCTTGGGGTTCGCTCTGACCAGGCCGTATAGGAAGAACATTAGCCAAGATAATAACATAAGGGCAGCACTCTGGTGGTAAATCAATAGTTAGGGGATACTCCCTCAATTGCAACAAGGCTGACACAGTATTCGTTGAATTCAAGATGCTGCCTGACTGGGACATACTAAGTGCTCTAGAATTTGTAGTAGATCTTAAACCGTACGGTGGCAAGCCGTATGGCTTCTTACTAATAACTGTATACTGCTTACTAGATTGGCCTCCACCACAGGCCGCCCTTCGCTTCTCTATAGAATTATGCCTCCGTCTGGAGCTCGGGACTAAACCAGCTTCGTCTGTAGGCTCTATGACCTGTGATGTAGCTAGGGGGCCTAACTCATTTTGTGAACATACTGTACAACAGTCGTTTGGGAGATGGGAGCCACCACGGGCATAGAAAAAGTCTGACACATTGCCATTATTTTCCCCACCGCCTGTTCCCATTTAGCCAGTTTGTCTCTAAGTGGTTTAAGCAGATCATTGAAGGCAGATATAAGATTATTCCAGTATATGGGTTCAGAATTAGCTGGCATTATAGGGCCCAGATCGCTATCAGCCCCCTTTCTGCACCGTTTCCTCCTTTTTACGGTGGGTGAGTGATTGGATGATATGGGGGTAGCAGTAACTGTAGCCATACACCTTGTGTGGTCATCACCATTCCTTATGTCCTCCAGTACTAAAGTATGATTAATATCAGTTACCCGGTCTAATAGTCTGGGAGGTCCCTCTATACCTTCACTGCCCCCAGAGATAAACGCCTTTCGGTAAGTTCAATTTCCTTGGAAATAACTCCCACGCCCGTACTAAAAAGGAATCGATTGTTGAACAGCGAGGTTCAGTATCTGCCTTCTGAGCTACAGTTTACCATTTATCCATAATTTTATAATATATATTAACACCCTCTCCAATGAATCTATTTGCAACTGCAAAAGAGTGGGCATCCAATATAGAAAAACAATAATAGCACACTAAAACATCTCAGCAAACCTTATGGTCACACATCATTTTAGAAAAAGCCTAATCCGGCATAATTGATCTCCAGCCTCGTTCGGTCGCGGACGGGTGCAGACGGGCCCGCTCTTTGCTCAGGTACGTCATGTGCACGATCTGCGCAGCAGAAGCGCAAGTCTTAATTTACGCGCCCTCAGGTGCTGCAGAGCGTCGTAAGCGGCCTCCTCCCGCTGGTATGACTGGGAGGTATGGTCCGGTTGAGCCCTTCGCCCCCTGTGGCCAAGAGCAGAGTGTTGCGTGCACCATCACCATCTGCACCCCCTCTTGGAGGCAATCAAAGAATAAAACCATATTCTCATTAACCACCTTGCCTAAATGGGTCAGGGGTCCAGTAGGTTCCAACAGAGCCTGAGATCTGTAGAGGCTGTCAGGTGACCAAGACTCGCAATGATCTTAACAGTCTCCCTTCCTGTCAGACCTAAGATTAATTCAACTGGGTTACGATCCTGGGAGACCGTATTAACCACATCCCCAGCCAGTGATTTGTTAACTTATTTACAGGAGAAAAAAATATAAATCAATTCTAGAAGCAGCATAACCACTCCCCCTGTACGTGGGCTTCCTCTCATTACCTACCCCACAAGGTCTCATGCATGTCATGCCTAGCAAGAAGATTTAGCAGCTCTGCCCTTCTTGAGCTGGAGTATAGCCTCCAGTTACCCCATGTGTTTTAAATGTTCTCTATTTTTATCAATAAGATGTGCAGTTGTAGTACTGGATCACAATTTTAATGAATCAATACATTTGACTTGACTTGCTCACCACCAAGACTGCTGTGAAATATACAGTTCAAATGCACACTCAAGCCTGCAATTTTTGTAGACAGGCAACTGATGCCAAACAATGCTTGAAAGCAGATATGCCCGAAAACGAAACAAGGGACCTGGCAAGAAAGACACCTGTGGTTTGTCTCAGAGCACTGTAAATAAAGTCTCTCTAGCCATTTTGCGCCTCCACCTACTATAAATTACAATAGAATTGCACCTATTTGGGCCGTTTAGAATTAAGGACTAATGCAAATTATTTATTTAAAAAAAAGCTCCGACCATTAACCTGGTTCAGGGTACTAATTCTTTTTTTTTGTTTGTTTCACAAATGCAAGAACATCCGGTGAAAAAGATAGTATTTACCTCGATTCATGACTGCTCCTGAAGACGTTTTTTCGATATTTTATGCTTCCAGAAAAAGTAAGAAAATAATAATCCCCAGTTTTTCAGGACATCGATGATCACTAATCATAGGGGACAAAACAAAAGGTATTCCGCTAATAAGAAACAGTTCTCTAGCAAATGAGATGTGTAGATTGCCCAAACATGCTTCATTGTAAAAGCATGAACAGCAACTATGCATTGATAAGGAACTGCTCTATACACCTCGATGGTGCAAAAGAAGATCACAAATTGTGAGCTCCCTGCTCAGCAAAGACATCACACCTGCTCAGAAGACTACAATCACACTAAAGTTCGATAAAGTATAACTACATCAAAAGGTATTTTTACTGCCTTTCCCGGCCTCGAACTTACAGAGAAGAGGTAGGAGAAAGCACGGCTCAGTTCTGGGCGCAGACAGTGGCCTACTGATGGGAAGAGAATACCGCCAGCAGAAAGCTTCAAAATGGCAGTCACTGAGACAGGCTGCAGGCAGAGAGGGAACATGCTGCCCTGACAGAGAGACAGTGAGGGAGTTTGTGTAAATTGAGGCGGCGACTGAGGACCGAGGCACTAATTTTATGAAATGCAGCCTGGCCTGCAGGCAAATAAAGGGCACTCTGATGAAAGGGGAGCTGGGGCATGAATAAGTTACTGCCACTGTTATCGAAAATATGCAAAATTGACCAGGACTGTGAGGGAAGGACTGATGGCAGTGCAAGCAATACCAACCCCAATAATGGAGCACTAAAAAGAAGGGAGGGGGCAAGGGGATGGTGGTTTAGCAGCTTTACAGACGGGACCGCCCTTCCAGGTAGAGACACTGATGGCACTAAACAGCAAAATACAGCAAACAAGTAAATTCAGCAGACTTGCAGCTTGCCTGTGTGTGTGGGGTATCCTGTCCCTAGATATGTAGTGCCTAGACTCCAGGGGCGAATCGCTGGAGTGACCGATGCAGGTTTCTGGAAGGGACACACATCACTTTACCTGGACACCTCCACTCTGCAATATAACGTCCAGGAGGCGGTTGACGCTGCTCTTGGCCTCAATAGCTGTCTCTTTACAGCTGCTTAGATGTATGGACAGCCGTGCACGATCCAGGGCGGCTGAAAGTTCAGCCACGCCACTCACATGCATCTTACAGGGAGCTGCACCCCACAAGGCTATGCAAGAACAGACTGCAGCAAATAACTGGACAGTTGTCAGGGCACTCATGATCGTATAATTGAAGGTTAGTAATTATTAGAATCTTCAGTGTGGAGTAACACCATAGAGAGTTCATATATTATTTATTTCTTGACATACAAAGTCCACCTTGATACAAGAAAAGCGTCCTTGAATTTCAATAATGTATACAGCAAACAAAGCCAACACGTGTTTCGTCTTATGAGAATGTATTCTCACAGACTTCATCAGGGCTGCAAAAAATATGTAAGAAGAAAAACCATGGCTGTAGTACATATTTAGACGTTCAGAGCAGATCTTAAACTAACTTATCGTGATATTTGTGAGAATCAAAACATGCCATATGCAAGTTAGAGTGCCAAATAATACAATAGAAACTGTTCTATTTATAACTAATGACCCATTAGAAAGTTAACCAAACTGTGGGATAATCGTTTGTTTTCAATAGTGAGAAAGTAGGATTTGAAACAAAAAGTGAAGTTTCCATGCGTAAAAAACTATCCTAACCCGAGTGTGAAAATATCCCAAGTAAAAGAATAGAAAAATAGACAGAAAAGGAGAAATCACCCCAAAATCTAAGAGTATACGAAACTTTCAAAAAACCAAAATAAATGTGAAAGACGGGGGATATCTCCAACTATGCCCCCATGCCAGTGGAACAACCTAAGTACCAATATTGTAGCACATCTAAAACAAAACAGCATACCTTAAATCAAGTATGTCTTATATGAAAACTACTCATTTCCAAGCATTATCTAGTAGAATCTGCAGAAATAACCATAAAATATATTAAATAGTGATTCAAGTGTTATTGCAAAGTCAGAAAGCGAAAACACTCTATGACTGACTAACCTAATAACAGAATAAGTATAGCCCTCGGGGCAAGACTGACCTTAATTAAGTGTATATGGTCCTACATTAAGTCATCTAATTAAGGAATCTTCTTGTATTCCCTATATGCGAGAATACGGGGAAAAAAGAGTAATTAAATAAACTGAGTATACGTATGCATTCTTAACAAATGCCCATAATATCCTAAGGTAATCTCCGTAAATTCAGCCCAACCGCAACACTCACCTATCAACCAGAAAGTCTAAAAATCCAAAGGAGAACTCCGTGGTGCGAATGTATCCACGGCGTTCCCAGTATCTGAAAGTCTAATCGTTCGAAGAACGTCCGGCGCAGATGCAATTTAAAACGTCTTCCCGTCCGATGTGCGGAAATAAAAGACGGACGGATTTATGTAATCTAGATGCTGTTTTTTCGCTCCTGGTGGTCAGTACCTCGCTTTGATACTTAGGCTTGGACCTATTTGAACATTGTCCCTGTGTTTTATGGTTTGACTGGCTTGAGGATGCATATATAGATATTTTTTCCAATATTGCTTTGGATCGGTTCAGTTTTGGTCTTGGGAATATTGTATCAGGGATTTCCAAGATGGCGCCCGTTAATTGACGCGTAGTCCGTCTTTTATTTCCGCACATCGGACGGGAAGACGTTTTAAATTGCATCTGCGCCGGACGTTCTTCGAACGATTAGACTTTCAGATACTGGGAACGCCGTGGATACATTCGCACCACGGAGTTCTCCTTTGGATTTTTAGACTTTCTGGTTGATAGGTGAGTGTTGCGGTTGGGCTGAATTTACGGAGATTACCTTAGGATATTATGGGCATTTGTTAAGAATGCATACGTATACTCAGTTTATTTAATTACTCTTTGAGTCTGTGAGAATACATTCTCATAAGACGAAACACGTGTTGGCGTTGTTTGCTGTATACATTATTGAAATTCAAGGACGCTTTTCTTGTATCAAGGTGGACTTTGTATGTCAAGAAATAAATAATATATGAACTCTCTATGGTGTTACTCCACACTGAAGATTCTAATAATTACTAACCTTCAATTATACGATCATGAGTGCCCTGACAACTGTCCAGTTCATTGTTAGTTTCCCTTGAAACATTGGAGGATTAAGGAAGATCCTCTTGCCAGGAGCACCGTGCCACATTTGGACTGTTAATGTGATTTTATGGACTCACTGTGAGCGCCCATATCCTATGACTTGCTTCCTATGTGCTTTTGTCTTGAGACTGCAGCAAATATCCTGGACACCAGCAATGACTGTACTCAAGACATAACCATATCTTCAAACAGGCAAACTTCGAACTAGAGCCATGGCAACCATTGCTGGAATTAAAGCACCAAAATGACTTTTGGACGTCACCGCATACACTTGATTGTACTGTCTAAAATTTCAACCATCTTAAACGAATTCAAACTTTGCTCCTACAGAAGTTTTTACAAGTAGGAGAACGACATGACTAAAAGTAGGAGTGGTCTGGAATGAATAACCAAGGATTGCGTAAGGCAGAGTGGATGGCTTTTATGTTCCGTTGGTTGAAGCTCCCCGTCTTTTGATGCCCTGTTTGCTCAGGTAAGCACAATATGCCTGCATACTGAAAAATGTCTCGGGAAACCAGCAGCTCCCGTTTGTATGTCAGTCAGCAGCAAGAGGTTAACTTCAGCCTCACGCATTAATGTATTTGAATTCTGAGACACGTCTTTTAATGGTGGACTGCAACATTAGATGAAGAAGAAACAAAATGGTGTGAGGAGCGAGACTGACGAATACAAAAGAATGATAAAACAGTGAAATAACAACAAGTGAGTGCAGACAAAACCAAGAGTTCCACAAAAGTAGATGAAAACCGTACTTGGCCTCGGGACACTGATAAAAGAAACACACGAGAGGAACAACAGGAAATAGTATGCTGTATCCACTAGAAAGGGAGGAAAAGTAAGTGGCAAGCACACAAACCAATGAAAAGCAAGGGGCCAGGATGTAAGACTCTTAAGATTTATATTGAATACAAGAGATTCCACAAGCATAGTGCAAGCGTTGTGCAGGCAAAATCTAAAAAGGAAATCCAATTAACCTTAAAAATACAGTTAAAACGTGGTTTTAAACGCCAACTTTCGTTTTCCAAGTAATTAAAAAAAAGAAAGAAAAAAATGACTACATAGGCAGACTTAATAACACTAGTGTTACTTTAAGGCTGCTGGCTGATCTAGTTATCCCACAAGGCATGACTCCAGCTGGCTGCAAATCTGTTTATCTTTCCAGTGCCATTTTGAAGATTTGTGAACTCTTGCTTCTGCCCAGTCTTCTTTTTTGGACATTTTTACATCATCTCTGTTGTTTTTCTAAACAATCCAAACATTCTGGGGTCCTGATAAACAACTATTCTACAGTTTTTCACTCCTTTTCCGGTCCGTTGCTCAGCATGCATATAATTTGCTAACTGAAGATACCTTCACATTTTGTGATTGTTCTAAAAGGTAGCAAGAAAAAAAGACAAGGACCCCACCTGAGGTTATCCTGTGCGTTCCAGAGAAACAAAATGTGAAGGGGTATCCGGTTAGGGTAAAAATGTGGAGGACACTAAGGACATAATTATGAGTGGCCACTGTTCAATGGGATAATTATTGTGCCTTATAAAAAACAATACCGAGGTGCTTGGACTTTATCAAATGCCTATTATGACTTTTTTGTGTGAAAACATGCAAATTGTAGTGCTCACCACATCACAATCTGCATGTCCCAGTAAACACCAGGCCTTTTTGCCTCTAAACAAACTGCAGCAGGTTTAATCTGCCAAACTTAAACAGTCAGTTATGTAAGGAGAGATCATATTGCGCGACTTATAACCTCTTCCTTTGTTTTAGATTCGGTATCCCTTGAAGAGTTTAGAAAAACTCAAAGGCATTGTTAATTGCTCACATTTTTTATTTGAAAATAAGGAATTCCCAAAAAAACCTTTAATCTTTGAATAAAAATAAACGGGGTTTTTGAAGATTAATGCAGAAGCTCATTCATTACTTATCCAACCTCTCACAATGTATTATTAAGCAGAGAGAATTCTAACTCAGGTCTAATGTGTTGCTCAGAGGAAATATGACAGAAAGTACCCTGATGGCTTACACAGTGTGACTGGATGGGCACTACAAATTGTTAAGCAAGGAGGGGTGGCAAACAAAGATTCCCTCCCCCCTATCTTCCTTGGGCAAACAGGAGGGGCCATGGTGTGACATAAACCCATCCTAGAGCAACACACCCCCAAACATAGGTTTGGAGGAAGCCAGGAGTAGCACAGAAGATAGACATACACAAATAGTGTGGTTTGCTTTATTTAAAAAAAAAAACTATCTCTCTCTCTCTCTCTCTCTCTCTCTCTCTCTCTCTCTCTCTCTCTCTCTCTCTCTCCCTCCCCCTCTCTTCCCTCTCCCCTCTCCTCCCCCCCCCCTTCCACCATTGGAGGACTGGAGCAGCAGAGTGCTGACATCAACCACAGGATGCTGCACACCATCCTCCATGTGTTGAGAGTACAAACCACATTTCAATTCTGAGAGACAATGGCGATCCCTGTGGGTTGAGCTCGCTCCACCGAACAATGCTGAGTTAGGCAGTGCCAGCCCATCGTTTGCAATGTGATTGCTCCTATTGTTGCATGCAGGAACTTCCAAGCTGCAGAGTTTTTTAGGGTAACACCCTAATGTTTTATCTATCTTCCAGCATATACTCTAATCTCCTGCTTTTGCCCTCTCATAACAGTAGCAACAGCTGACAAAAAAAAACGGAATGGTTTACAGCCGTTATTCTTTTATTGCTAACTGTTAACACTAATTTATGTTGCAAACTATTAGTTTAATAATTACTTGCCCCTGCTTCCTCTGCCAATATCGCACTGTAAACGTACCGTGCTCTCTTGCTGACATTGAAACTGTTCATAAGTCTTGACAAAATACTTAAAATCTTGAAGATAGTTGACGCCTGATGGCAGCCGAAGCCAGTGTGAAAACATGAAACATCTAGCCTCAAAGTGCAACTGGATTAGCAATTTTTGGAACAGACAAAAGTCCTTAGCCTGTGCATGAACTGGGGCTTTCCCATGCACAGCCTTGAAACATGCAAAGGCTTTTGAATTTAACTCTTTAGAATTTAACTATTTTCTCAATAAGCAGCCATAGCAACTGTCTAAAATAGTCTGAGATCTGTGTCCAAATAGGGAGTCATAGGAAAATTGTCTGGGTAGCTTGCATTTAGGTAAATAAAGCCAAATACAGAGCGTTACAGTAATCCATAAACAAGGCAACTTTAGCACGTATAACCATAAAGGAGACGCCTAGAAGCAAAAGAAGGATCTTTCTTTGAACTTTCAGATAAAAGTAGGTAGAGGTCAATTTAGCTAATTACCTTCCAACTTGTGACAGCATTCATGTATACTTTGAAATTAGCTGGTCAGTCCAGTCTGAGGATAATTTGGATTCTGTAAGCAAACAACTTGGACTCAATATTAAAACATTGTAATAGTTTAATAAAGGGGTCCCCCTAATTCTTAAAGTAGCCCTGAGGGCCTGCGCAATTTATGCCCTCAAACTGAAATGTATGCAGCAGGGCTATAACAACTAATGCGCTTTGATATATAGAACATAAGGCAGTCATGTGCTTTTCCTTTGATAACTGCTTCAATCAAAGGGGGTGGCATCACGGTGTCTACCAACAGCCTACAGATCCAACAGGACGACTGCAACTCCATTGTTATCCTGTATCATCCACAGCTGGTTCATCACGTAAACCAACATGCAGTCTGTTTCAAGACGTCATTTAATACAATAAATGTAGTTAGCTGTGTATTTGCTTATTTTTCTGCGACCTTGGTCATAAATGGTTATAACGATATGGGTCTAACATGGTTGAGTCCAGAGCAGGTATTTTTAATAAGGGATTAATTCAAGCATTATCCCACAGGAGGGTACCAAATATGACATAAGAGAAGCAATTAGTAGTTATGATCATAAATAGCATATGAGCAATGCTATTTATGATCATATGCAATATTTTGATGGGACAATGATCTAATGGTGAGCCAGAATTTATAGTTTTACTCACTGTGATTATACAGCTCGTGGATATGTGGCGAGGTCAAAGAAGACTGCCTTTGTATGTATCCCTGGGTCTAAACAATTGTGACTCAACCTCCCTGGGGAACTAGTGTCTAAAACTGAGTTAAAGTCATCATTCATCGTGACACTTTTAGATATGAAGTAAAACATGCACTGTACTTCTGCCATTTTACACTTGGTTTCACTTATATTTTACTTTGTTCTATTTTTTCCTTTACTCAACTCAGGTGTGTTCTTTCCATTAACCCGAGTTTGCTGCTTATGATATTTTTTTACATATTCTGGCAAGATGATTTTATGAGTTGTAATATACCTACCACAATAGAAAGGGTGTTTAACAAAACCAAATTATACAAAAGTTTAAAAGAAATAAACACACACAAATTCCCCCTACAGCAATTGAGTAAGATGTGCTTGAAAAAAAAATCCACCAACCTAAGGGAAAGACAGGAAATGAAATGCACTAAAAATGGCCCCTAACCTTGTGCAGAAGAGAACTAAGCAGAACACGAAATTATGTGTATGAGCGACCCATTGACAATACCTGGAGTTCGCTCATTGCCTGGCCGATGTGTCAATAAGAAATGCTGTCTTGACGGTAAGAAGACAAAGAGAGCAACTCTGCATGGGTTTAAAAGGAGGGAACATTCAGTTGATGAGTACTGAATTAAGATCCCACTGTGGCATGACAAACTGAGATGGAGGGCCCTTTCAAAAAATGCATCACACCAGATGACTTGAAGAGAGGTGGCTGGTCAGATACACGCAAGAAGGTGAAAAGAGCCGAGAGGTAACCTTTAACTGTTGCCATAGCAAGCTTTTGCTGGACCAATGACAAAGAGAACAGGCGAAAAGCCAATAACTGTGCTTTTGGGGTTGTATATCCTGTGAAGCGCACCAGACAACAAACTTCTCTCAGCGTTCTCCATAGATCGATTTGGCTTATAGACGCCTGGCTGCTAAGACAGCACCAACCACTTTGGGAGGAAGATCAAAAGCCATCAACTATCACCGCTCCATCTACACACATAGGTGCAGTTTGTGCATGCTCAGGTGCAGGACCCGCCGCTCCTGCAACAACAGGTACTCACAAAGAAGCAGCTGAATCGGAGGACAAAAGCTTATGACCAGTAGATCCAGGTACCACATTCTACTCACCCAGTCTGGAGCCACTAGGATGACTTGGTGCGGTTTCCCCTGACCTTTTTCCAGTATTCTGGGCATAAGAGGGAGGGGCAGAAAGGAGTACAGGTGTCTCGAGCTCCAGTTTAGGCAAAAGGCATCTACTAGACAGAACTGCCTTAGCAAATCCAATGGGAAAAAGCTCTGACATTGTGTGTTCTCTGCAGTGGCAAATAGATAGAACCAGGGATATCTCCATTGGAAGGTACCGTGTCACCTCTGAAAGTGACTGCCATTCATGATCTGCTAGGCAACAATGGCTGAGTTTGTT
The DNA here is from genome assembly GCF_031143425.1 of Pleurodeles waltl. Taxonomy (NCBI): domain Eukaryota; kingdom Metazoa; phylum Chordata; class Amphibia; order Caudata; family Salamandridae; genus Pleurodeles; species Pleurodeles waltl. Next base: position 225,835,763 of record NC_090445.1, read on the forward strand.
TGCCCTGGCACTCAAAGATCCTGGTAGCTGTTCTGCGATCAGGGATAAGCCCAGAGCGTTCAGCCACTTCCGGAGACATAGGGACTCCTAGCACAGAGCCCAATACCCCACACTGCTATGCTTGCTGGAATAGCACATAGCAGACGTGTTGTTTGTGAGCACCTGTACCCGTTCCCCTTTGATGGTCGGGTAGAAAACCTTCAGTGCCAAGCTAATTGTCACATCCATTAGTTCTGGGTGAGGAGAAGGATCTGCTGTCAGTCCAAATGTGGTAGAGCAGTAACCTACTTCAGGTCTTTCACAGTCTTCTTTGACACCTGGATGGAATCTGACAGATTGCCTTGGGACTGAACCCACTGAGCCTTTAGATCCCAGTGCAAAGTCAGCATGTGCCATCTGGCATGGTCCACAACCAGGAAGCCTCACACCTGACCTAAGCGGCTAGTTGAAACATTGGGATCATAGTTTGAATATCCTAGACTCGTAGAGCAAAGAGATGGCTTGGAAGGCCCTATATCCTCAATTGCTCCGATGAATGGTAGTTGTTTTGAAGGAGTCAGGTGTGGCTTTGGCACAGTGACAGAAAATCCCAACAATGTCAACAATATGGCAGATGCTTGGGCATGGTTTATGACTATTTGAGGTGCAGCCAGACATCAATATATGGGAAGATGAGCTGCAACCATCGCCTTTTTGAACACGATAGGTGCAGTGGTGAAGGCAAACAGCAGCACGGTACACTGAAATCGCTCTTGGCCTACCTGAAACTGCAGGTAACGTCTGTGGGACTGCTGAATAGGGATGTGAAAATACGCAAGCTGCATAGTCCAGCGTTCCCATCGAGTCTCCTGGATTCAGGGCAGAGATTACTTGATCCAAGGTGTGCGTTTTGAACTTGCCCTTCTAGATGAAGAAGTTTAGAGGGCAAAGATCTAGGATAAAGTGGAAGCCTCGGTCCTTCTTTAGCACCAGAAAAGAACAGAAGTAACAACGAGTCCCGATTTTGGATGCTAGCAACCTCTATACTGCAATGTCGGTGGCATGTGCAGACGAATGTGCGGGAAATAAGATGGGGGAGGGGAGCTTAGGACACAAAGGCCATTGTGCACGCTCTAAAACATCCATTGATCAGATGAGATTCTCCTCCAGCAGGTAAGTTGGCGTGACCCCCTACTGGCTGACTTTGTGCTGCCTAGGACAAGTTGAATCGGTTTTGCTGTGGCCGCCGGCGGGATATGTGAGAGGTATGGGGCTGGGATTTGGATAGCTCATTGCCCTTTGGAAACTGTGTAGTCATTCCAATCCTCATCTTAAAAGGAGTGGGGGCCTGTTGCTGCTGAAGCGTGTACTGTCTTTGCCTCTGCAGGTAGCACCTACCAAGCCCTTGAAACTTTATGTCAATAAAAGACTGTTGAGCATCTGCAGAAAAGCTCCTGGATTGAATCCAGGTGTGGTTCCTAAGCACCATGTTGGTGCTGACTACCCTACCTAGCCATTTTGCAGCATCTTGTGCATCCAAGATCAGCTTTTCTATGTTGATGAGACCACTGCCAAGATATACGCTACTTTCTATCATAATGCATGCGAATATCTGCCCAAGAGGTAGGTGGTGTTTACCAACCTGAGGGTGAGGCTGGCCTAATAGAACATCTGTTTGGGGAATTTCTAAATTCTTTTTCATTACCTCTCAGGTGGAGTGGTAGGGAATGCATTGCAGTTCAAGTGGCTCGTCGATGCTTGGACAACAAGGCTCCCTGGGGGTGGGATGCTGCAATGAGAATTCTGGAATCTCAGAAGCCAGACTATGCTGCCGCGCAACTTATCTACTGACTGAAGGGCCAGATCCTGGTTTTGACCAGGTGCGCACCAGCTGACAGAATGATGTCAAGTATCTCAACTGCCTTAGAATCACTGTGGTGAAGGATGCAGACTCTTCAGTAACTATGGCAGGGTTTGGTGAGGAGGGGCTAATATCTGGTGAGGTGTCTAGAGCACAGACATCCTGAAGGTCATCAAAGATATTGCCTACATCATATTGTTCATTATCGGCCTCATCAAGATTACCCAATTCATTTTATGGGGCATAGTCTGGCTTAGAATGCGAATATGGTCTTGGTCTGGGTGGCAGAGTGAGGGTCTCTAAATCAGACTGTATAATCTGTTCCCCTTCTGGCGTTGGCATCTATATGCACGCCATCATTTTGGTCATGGCGATAAATGTGGCATTGTGCATAGCGCCAAGTGTGAATGCCATTGGAACTGAGTTCAGTGGAGCCGAAGCAGAGACAGTGTTGGCTTCAAGGTGAGGTGAAGAGGCGTGGTAGAGGACAGATCTGCTGGGATCAGACCAACTGGACACCTCCTGGGAACCATGGGGCCCAAAGGTGGTAAACATGTGATGCATGGCTGTCTTCAGCTGTTGGAGCTGCTGTGGTGTTGCTATCCGTTCAGGCTGGGACCTAAGCAGTCTAGCATCCGGACCGGTTCCACTGGGGTAGTAACGACTCTGCAGCCCAGAGATGATAAGGGTGTTACACGATCCAAGTCATGGGAGTGATGGGACAAAAGACACCCATGCTTAGATTTGTTTATGCTTCTTCAAGGACTTCCTTGGCTTACCTGAGCCACCTGACCATAAAAATGACTGGACACAAGAGTGGCCTCGGGAACAGGAGCACATCCATGCCCTCGATTTCGACCTGGACTGTTATATCTTTAACTTCAACCGCAAGCACTTTTTCAGCCTTCAGAGTTTAGTTACTGCTTGTTTGGCCTCCCGCTCGGGAATGGCCTCTTTTTAATTTTTGCGCAACATGGACATGATGTAGGGTCATGTTTGGAGCTGAGGCACCATAGACAGATGTCATGGGTGTCCGTTACCGACATCTGCCGGTGACAGTCACAATAGTTTAAACCCTGTTGTTTTAGGGGGTGACATTGTCTGCACCCTGAAGTAATTTCAGGGAAACTAATTTCTGCCAGGAGTCACAGGATTTGAGAGCACCAGATACAAGTCAGCAGGAGCCTGTAATTTGACAAGCTGAAGCCATGCCGGTCTTTTCAGTAAGAAAGAAATGCCTGGAACACTTCCAGCACTGGCTGCACCTACAAGGGTGAAACACTTTTATATTTTTCTCTGCTGAAGAAAGGATTGACCTAGAAACACGTGTCCAGAGATGATTTTATAACCTAAGGCCTGGAATAATGAAACTGCTTAAAGAATTCACTGTGAGTTGCTGGCTTTGCTTTTTCTTCCCGTTTATATAACATGTTGGGAGTGCGCTTTCACATGAGGACAACTTCGTTTTTGATAATTAACCGGCCTGTCCAGTCGGGAAAGCAGCACCACTGCACATCGAAGCAGGTCTGTGTGACTAAAAATGGATTGTCACATAAGAGCAATCAGGTTGGGATATTCACAGCAAATCTGACAATTTTACTTTGGATTCGCCTACATAGGTTTTGCACTTTGGTTCATTATTTCGTTTGGCTCCAGCAACCCACTTGGGGCTAAATGAAAAAATTGCAGGACCACCACAACCAGCATGCACTGTTACTCACTTGAGAGGCCCACTGGGGCAGACTGGTATTTAAAGAGACTATTCAGGTGCCTGTAATTTGACAAGCTGAAGCCATGCCGGTCTTTTCAGTAAGAAAGAAATGCCTGGAACACTTCCAGCACTGGCTGCACCTACGAGGGTGAAACACTTTTATATTTTTCTCTGCTGAAGAAAGGATTGACCTAGAAACACGTGTCCAGAGATGATTTTATAACCTAAGGCCTGGAATAATGAAACTGCTTAAAGAATTCACTGTGAGTTGCTGGCTTTGCTTTTTCTTCCCGTTTATATAACCTGTTGGGAGTGCGCTTTCACATGAGGACAACTTTGTTTTTATATATATATATATATATATATATATATATATATATATATATTTAGAGAGAGAGAGAGAGAGGCCTCAACATCATGCCTGGAACACAAAGGACTAAACACAGAGCTGCACAACGCCACATGTCAACGCATGAAGAAACGGCTACTAAAGTTTCCAGATCCAGTCTGGCCCTGGGGGGAATTCCCAAGTTGAAGAACCTGCATTTAGAAGTCTGTATCAGAAAGTGATTTTGTAATCAACCACCAGATTGTAACATGAATAATGTGTGTCTATTTGCTCATGCAAAAAATGAATTTACAAATGTTTTGCAGAGGTTTCCAGGTCCACTTCTTTAAAGTCTTGGCAATTGATGAAGGTCAGAAATCTGCATTAGTGCAAGGACATATGTAAGTTTTACGCTAAGTTTCGATTCTTAGCTGTTTTTTTTTTTTTTTTAAATGCTGGCATGCATTAAAACATGTTTTACTAAATGATTCCTCCAATAAATGATATGTAAAATTGCACATAATTTTAGCAAAATGTTTTTATTTGAAGTTGCCTATTAATTGAACATTTTATTTTGAAAGGAAGCAATATTGCTTTCAGGCTCATGTATGCATTTGAATATATCAGGGCACATTCTGGCAGTCATATAAATAGCCTTCAATTTTCTTTAAGGACACATTTTTGTACTGGAAGTAATGCAAGCTGGGCTCACACCATTTATTTAGATGACTCACTCTAATATTAAAAGGTTTTGCATTAAAGAACTATATACAGAAGCTTGAACAATGTATGCATATGGATACAAATATTAACTTAGTTGCAGATAGTCTTCTTTCGCAGTGCCATACTGCTTGTCAAATGGTTAGTGCTACAGAGGGCTGGGTCTACTTGCTCAGTGGACAAAATAAAAATGAAAATGTGTTGGTCCTCAACACAAATGATATTTCTACAGTGTCAGGACTTGACACACTCAATTATTGTATCAATAGTTACATGACTATTTGTTAATCATGTATGAGAGACGATTTTTAAATGTTAAAAGACATGAAAAGCAAACATAGAATATTGAAAGTACCAACATAGGGCCTTATTTAGAGTTTGGAGGACAGTTTACTCGCATCATATCCCATGGATGTATAAAGTCTTAGGGGCAGGGCATTCTGACCGCGGCGGTTTGGCCGCTGTCAGATGCGGAAAACCGGCGGTCTTCCGCCGGTTTTCCGCTGCCCTTGTGAATCCTCCATGGCGGCGGAGCGCGCTCCGCCGCCATGGGGATTCTGACACCCCCTAGCGCCATCCTGTTCCTGGCGGGTCTCCCGCCAGGAACAGGATGGCTGTAGGGGGTGCCGCGGGGCCCCTGGGGGCCCCTGCAGTGTCCATGCCAATGGCATGGGCACTGCAGGGGCCCCCGTAAGAGGGCCCCACTTTGTATTTACGCGACGGGTGCCACTGCACCCGTCGCACCTTCCCACTCCGCCGGCTCAATTCTGAGCCGGCGTCCTCGTGGGAAGGATGATTTGCCCTGGGCTGGCGGGCGGCCTTTTGGCGGTCGCCCGCCAGCCCAGGGCAAATCCCAAAATACCCTCAGCGGTCTTTCGACCGCGGAGCGGTATTTTGGTGGGGGAAGTCTGGCGGGCGGCCTCCGCCACCCGCCAGACTCAGAATCACCCCCTTAATCTGTTTTGTACCATTTAGTTTCGTCCTATTCCTCTGGGGATTACCCCTAAGAAACTAATAACACAAATACCAAACACTGTATTTGTACTGCTTTTGGCAAAGTGGTGCATCGCTCAGTGATGTACATGGAGAATTTCACCAAGATACATTAGAATCTCACCAAGATACATTACTTGGGTTAAACACATGACTTTCTGTTATGCGCATGAGGACTGGTGCTGCTTGGTCCATCAGATGATTCACTCCTAAACATATCTGGATGGACTACAGGAATTATCTGCCAAGTATTATGAAGCTAATCAACACAACAAACCAGAAGACTTGTGATATGGTCTACTACACCCCTAAAAAAAGGGAGGGGAGTGGACCTGCTGCTTTACTGTGTTTTTGATATGATCTTCTTTATTATTAAGAAGTGGCTTGAGACAAGATGTTTATATATGATTTACTTCTTCCATCTGTTCTTTGCTGGTCCAATGTTCCTCTCACCTGCGGCAAGCCACACTGGTGATGTTTGTTGCACTGCATTGTTCACAAGAAAAACAAAAATAACGTTTTAAAAAGAGTGAAAAATGCAGTCTGAATTGGCTCCGCAAGCCAGTCGTAAGTGGGAACAGGCAGCCGATGCTCTGAGGCATCACCAGTCCTTTTGGCGAAGGACGGTAGAGCCTAGATCAGCACAGTACAGGCCACCAATACTGGATGCAGGCTGCAAGGAAACAGAAGACATCCTGGGGCCTGTAGATCCACTGTGGAAATGAAAATGAGACCAGCCTCAGTTTTGTAAACACACCAGCACTCTGTCTGGTGAATGTATGTGCGGATTGGATGCTGATCGTATGCTCTGCAGCATATTGACCATACACAGTGTGCCAAATATACACAATATTTAGCCAAACTGCCATAAAATAGAGTGGCGAGTGTCAAACGCCCTCAGAAGCAATCACGAACAATTGAAGCACTGAATCTCTCAAGATGAAACACAGACTGAAATTGGGGTAAAATTATGGTGCAAGGCCCATGGGGCATTCAATGTAACTTTGGCTTTTGTAAATGGAGTGAGATATCACACACAACCTCACAGTGGGGTTGTGCATTGGAGAGCCCACAGAAAATATTTGCTGAAAGAAATATTTTTACCTGCATGCCTGCTGGTAGCAAATCTAGACGGGCATCCAAACTGTTGCTACTTTTCCCCAATCTCAATGCTCCTGTAACACGTTTGCCTACTCACCGTGTGATTAACAACTGGAGTGTCAATATAGCCTTAGAGCCCATCGTAGCAGGCTCTACCGCCATTAAATGCCCAGGACGGTGTTTAAAAAGGGAGCAGGCCGTTAATGGCTAAGGCGGGGTCTAACGCTAATTACAGCATTGGAATGTTGGGAGCTCCAATAAAGACAATACAGCTCCAGAGATCTGTATTCACTGGTAAAGGCCCTCTCACCTGAGTGTTCTAAACTCCACAAGATGCCACTAGCAATCCATTCTACTGTTTAAGTGTGCAGTTAGCCCAACAGTCCTACCCAGGTGAAGAGCTGAGCAGTAACTAAGGCAAATCCTCCAAGAAATGTGCAGTTTTTGGAAAAGCCTCAACAAATTTCTTTCAATTTATTTGGACACATTTCCATTGATGAATGGGTAAATATCAGTTGGAGTATAAATACAGATGCCTGGAAAACGCCACCAAAACTTTGCTGCACATGAACTGGATATCCTCGAAGAACAGAGGGCTGTAACCAAGACTAGAAGAGCCACAAAATGGGCAACTCAATTATTCAGACTGGTTAGTAGAAAATGTGCATGTACTGCATGTACCAGACTTTGAGATGAAACCACCGCCTGAGCTCTGCAGCCTTCTGAGACATTTGTTTGCAGAGGTAAGGAATGCTAAAGGAGAATGTTATAGTAATCAAAGCCTAATATCATTAAGGACTGAACTAAATAGACAAATTAATAATCCTCCTTTTAGCAAAGCTCTTCATATCATGCATGATACTGTGTTTGCACCCGCTAAACAAAGCAGTTTAAAAAAAACAATGTAGAGAAGGCAAATATGTAAGTGTAAGAAAAGAATTTACAACAGCACATGACTTGTCATTGATAAAATGCTGTGGTATCTTTAACTGTGATTAACCTATTCCACTGCAGTACAATTGTTTTTTTGATACCCAACTACGCTTTGCGAGACGTGACAGGGAAGGATTACAAGAGTTGCCTAAAAATGCTTTCACCTTCATAGTAGATGAAAACAACCAAGGGTATGCAACGTTAACTTTTAATGAACAAACAAAAAACCACAAGGAAGTAAACAAGAAACTTAGGGCCAGATGTATCAAGAAAGGCCTTTGCGAATCACAAATAGCGATTTTTAAGAAATCGATATTTCCGAGTCGCAATATGCCATGTATCACTTTTGCAATTCGGATTTAGCGATTTCTTAAAAATCGCTATTTGTGGTTTGCGAGGCCCAAATACCAAATCGCAATTTGCAATTCGGTAAGTGAAAATCACAAATTGCGAGACAGCACACCTGGCAGAGCCTGATGACATCACAAGCAGGAAGTGAGTCATCCCAGGCAGTTTGCAGGTGCCACACCCAAAGGAGCTCTGAGAGAGAGACAGCCCAGCCACAGTGAGCAAGTCTTTGAACAAGGCAGGACTGCACAACCACCATGGACACCTCTGCACAGGGAAAGGAGAAGGGAGAAAGGAAAAGGAAACTCAAGTTTAGTGAGCAGGAACTGGAGGTGCTCACTGAGGAGGTGATGAGGAGCCATGACCCTTTGCTTGGAAAAAGCTCATTCCAGGTCCCTGAGAGTGAAAAGTGCAAACTCTGGGCAGACATTCAGACAAAAATCTGCGATGTGGGAGTTGCACAGCGCTCCGTGGAGGAGATAAAGAAGAGGTGGTACGACCTGCGTTCCCGTGCCAAGGAGAGGGTGGCAAGAAGACTGCAGGAGGCAAGGAGAACAGGAGGCGGACCACCCACAGAGACACCCTCAACCCCGATGGAAGACCTGGTGGAGTCGATACTCCTCCCAGAAGCTGTCAGTGGGGTCACTGACATCGACACATCAGGCACACCAAGCACCAGTAAAGGTAAGTGCAATATTGAAATGTAACCCCATATGTGTATGTAAAAATGCCCCTTAGGAATTAGCAAGTAGTGCAAAGCCTTGTGAAAAGTAGTCCATTCCACATCTTAGAAGCGGCACAACAATGCCTTATGGGACTGGTAGTCCACAACCCAGAGCTGAAAGTAGCACATAGAACGTAAATATGCTGAGCGACACCCAGAAGAAGACAACACCCACAACATAGTGATATGATGTTACTGTACATTTATCACCATTGTGTGACCTTTGGTGATACATACATAAATGACATGCTGCACATTGTCGTTGCAGGTGGCCCAGGCCCAGCAGCATCTGCAAGTGCCGTTGCGGGGGATACAGAACTCCACCCTGCATCTGACTCAAACACCAGTGAGTCACAGAATATAGCGCCCATCAGATGCAGGGCTAGGGCTGTACCGCTACCCGAATTGAGCCAGGACTCTGATGACATGCAGAATGACGTCCACACACCTTCCCCAGATGGCAGATGCACTGTTCTGCAGGAGTCCCAGCCCCAGCGTAGCACAACACCCCGCAGGAGGCCTACGTATATAGGCGCACAGCATATTGAAACAGGAGAGGGACCATCAATCTTCGGTGGCCTGGAATCTGCTATGTTAAAGCAGCAGTGCCTGCAAAACAGAAAAATGTCAGCTTTACAAAGGCAGATGCAGGCACACAATTCCAACATGGGAGGGCTGCATCGGCAGCTGGAGTGCCTCAATTCCAACCTCACTAAACTGCATGAGGGACAGCTCCAAGCTTCTGAGAACACCAGGGAGCTGACAAGTGCAGTGAGGGAAATGTGTACAGAGCTGCGGCACGACAGTCAGCCACTGCAGGCAGGAGAGACGTTTTATGGGGATGTTTGGAGGTTTCTGTCGCTCAGTCAATCGCCTTGCAAATTCAACAGCCCTCATATTGCGGCGTGCTATGGCCGCACAGGTGGAGGCAGCGCACAGCAGTAACGATGTGGCACAGGGACTGGTGTAGATCACAAATGTGCTTGACAATATGCTGGGTAACCGCTCCGCCACACCCAGTGAACTGGGACTGGGGGACACTGAGGACACATCTAGCCTCAGCAGCGTAGCAGTGCCCACCACTGATGCTAGGCGTCGCAGTGCCAGGCACAGCACTGCCACCGAAGCCGAAAACAGAGGTGCCAGTGAGGCCACTGCGCACTCGAGAGGCTTGCGTGGCCGTAGAAAGTGACAGTTACGGCCACAGGGGACAGTTTTATCATTGTGTCATACAGTAAACTATGATTGAATAGTGAGATACTGTTATCTGCTTTTTTTCAGTTACATAATCTTATTTGTGCTGCTAGTGAAATTTATGTTACCTGACGTTAAGGTAATACATTTTCTAACTACAGGTACACATGTCAGTGGAGTTGTGTTGTTATTACTCACATCTGAAATGGTTGTGCGTGATGTCAGCACGTCTTTGCCTGCCCTCTGCTGCACTGGTCCGGTCTGATGGCTGTAGGGGGTGTATGAGATCATAATCCTCATCAGAGTCAGAATCAGATATTTCCACAGGTATGCCCCTAGTGGTAGCTATATTGTGTAAGATCGCACAAGTAGCCACTATTCTACAGGTCGTCTCCGGGCTGTACTGTAGTGCCCCTCCACTTTTGTGGAGGCACCGGAAGCGACTCTTCAGCAGCCCAAAGGTGCGCTCCACCACATTGCGGGTTGCCCTGTGTGCTGCATTGTATCTCCGTTCTGCAGGTGTTGTAGGATTGAGGTAGGGCGTCATCATGTAGGTGCGCACTGCGTAGGCACTGTCTCCTGGAAGGAACAGAGGGTATGATGAGTAAGTGAGCCATCTGACATCACAACGTCATCAATGCGCCAGTGTACAGAGGGTCAATACCTAGTAGATATCCTTCACCAAACGCCCCAGCTAGAAGTCTTGTGTGAATCCCGCTGTGGCGAAAGATGTATGAATATGTGTGCTCCCTGGGTACTTGGCCACGAGATCAGTTATGATATAGGAGGCATTGCATATCACCTGTATATTCATTGAATGTTGGTATTTACGGTTGCGGTACACATACTCTGTGGCCGATGGTGGACAGATTGCAACATGTGTCCCATCTATGGCACCTAGGACGTGGGGGAACTGTGCTATCTGGTAGAAATCTATTTTTGTTTGCTGTATTTCCTGTGGGGTGTGGGGGAATCTGACGTACTGGTGTATCACACTCAGCATGGCGTTGATAAATGCATTGAAAAATCTAGAGAGGGCACTCTGTGAGACCCCTCCAGCTGCTGCTATGACCCCTTGATAGCTCCCTGAGGCAAGTAGGTGCAGGGAGCATAATACCTGCACATGGGTGGGTATGCTATTGGTCCTGTGTGTTGTGCGCTGCAGTATGGGTTGTAGCTCAGCTATCAGGTCAAGTATCATGACTGAGCTCAACCTGTACTTCTCAAAAATGTCCTCCTCAGTCTGGTCAAAAAGGGTTATGCGCACTCTGAAAATGCGCTCCTGTCTCCTCCTCCCTCTCCTCAAACCTGCCAAGATCCTCATTCTCCTCGCCATGACGTAGAGTGCAGCCATTGTGGAAAAGAGTCTGAGGCATTCTGGGCCTCTTTATATAGGTTGCACCTGGTTACCACCTAGTTTCACTTAGTGGTATTTTGCATGTGCAAAAGGCCATTCTGCGAAAAATTGCAATTAGCGTTTTTTTGGTGCATCGAATTGCGACTTGGTTTTGCGTGTCGCATTTTGCATCTCGCAATTTCCGACTTGATATACCGAATCGGTAATTGCAATTCGTATTTCATGTTGCAAATTGCGAGATGCAAAATGCGACACGCAAAACCAAGTCGCAACGCAAAAAATTGCTATTTTTGCAATTTCTTATTTTTGGTCTGCGAATGCCTTTCATGCATAGCAGACCACGTTATTGCATTCGCAAACGGCAATATTTTACAATTCGCACCATTTGCGAATGCAAAATGGTTTGATACATCTGGCCATTAGATATCAAAACAGAGTTTGGATATATGCCCAAAGAGGCAGTGCAATTTGTCCAGTGAAATCGTTGAAAAGTTATGTTTCCAGATTTCCCATAGATTGCAGTTGCTTCTTTGTACAACCAATGAAACCTACTGTGGAGGATGCTGCAAGTGCCTCTGTTTGGTATTTGGGAAAAACACATTTGGGGGGCTAATGAAAGAAATCTGCAGGAAAGCAGAATTATGCTGCATTTACACGAATCATTGTCTACACTACAGTTGTGCAATTGCTCGCAGATAATGGTCTTGGAGTGAGTTAAGATAGTGGCAGTCACTAGCAACGAAAGCATAATCAGTGTATGAAGTTACTGAAAAGCATCATCTGAAGATCGAAAAGTATGGTCCACTGTACAAGCAAATGAAGGTGACAGTACCAAGAAAGATGCATTTGAAAAATACATAAATGGGCCACTAAACCTGTGTAGACATAGAAGACAATCCTTCTTTGAGGATACCAGGAAGCAGCACAGATCCCAATATGAAAATAATTATTTACGAAGTTTTCTCACACTGTCATTTCACATTTAATGGCAATGTACAATTTTTACTTAAAATAAAATCTTATTTTAACAGATTATTTTTGATGGTTTTCATGCTTTGCAAAGTGCGTTTTTCCTCAAACATATTAGAGTGCATGTTTAACTCATAAATATATAACTTATTTCATGACTTTAGCACTGTAATTGTAGCACAAATCACATGGTTGTGTTGGGAATATAATAGATGTTTGGCCACACACATAGCTTCTGTTTTTTATCCTCCATGTCTGTATATATTTTCCTGTGATGGTCTGTGTTTTAAAAATTGTGGTCAGGATTAAAAATAGTAATTTTTATTTAAGGATGTTTTTAATTCCCCTTTAGTACTACAATTGTTTTTTTTTTTTATGTAAGAGAAGATCTCTTCAGCATGTGTGTTACAGCTGTCTCTCTTGTTCTCAGACTGATAATTTAAGTAAACAAGGACAGAAAGGCAAAACTAAAATCCATTGACGATGTTACTTTAATTTCCATTTCATTTCTGTTTCTAGCCATTCGCTGAAATCTGAAACTTGTTCGAAAGTTAGACTTTTTTTTTTTAATAGAGAAAGTTGAGAGCCCGTTCCACAACACATTTTTATAGAATAACAAAAAATCAAAATTAGAAATGTCTCGTTTCTTTTGGTTTTTGCCAGTAAATATATTTTCAAAATGAAGCTGACACTTAACAAGCCTCGTTATTTTCTACAATGTGTGCCTCATGTACCTTATTTAAGTTATAACCTGTGCGCTTTCTAGCTTGCTAAGTGAAACTACATGGGGGGTGGCAGGGGGCTCTTCTTTGTTTAAATTTTCACTTTAAATTAATCACATTCGCAGCAACAAGACCTATTCTCGTTGCTCAAATTGAAAACACCTTTAATATAGCCTTACAACCCACCGTAGCAAGCCCTACCGGCCATTAAAGGCCTTCAATGGAGCTCCCAACATTCCAATGCTTTAAGAAAAAACAACCTGAAAACTACTAGGGTGCACCAGGGGTAAATTGACAATTTAATGTCATCTAAGAAATCTGGGCAGCAGACAGATGACACTCTCATAAATTAGTGACAGGGGCATAAAAAAGGAGTAGTAGTTCTGCAAAAATGACATTGAAAAAAGGAGGGATCCCCACGCCAGTAACTAAAGCTAATTTGCAGAGTTTGATTTGTGATCTTCATGACAAAATCTCAAACATGGTTACTACACACATGCATGCATTGAAGTCAGGCATGGCAGCGGCACCCTCGGATATGACAAACGACTTGCAAACACTAGGGGAACAGGTATCAACTAACGGGGATGACATTGTGGCTGTGAGTCAAGAGATGAGATGGAAAATATCAAAGATAGCAGACTAAGATTGAGAAGTTTGTCAAGGCATTATGAGACAAGTGTAGAGACCTCAAAGATCGGTCACGAAGTGCTAACATCAGATCTGGAATGTGAGGGAGAACGAAGAGAAAACAGAAGTAACACATTACTGCCAACAATTGTAGGAAGACCTGGCCACTGATATTTCACTTATTAAAGTCCACAGGGTGGGAGCTCCTAGAGACTCACCGGAGCTCACCCAAGGGACATCATTGCGAAGTTGGCATCCTCTTCCAACAAGGACAAAAAAAAAATGAGGCAAGGAAGTTGGAGACCAGTTCATTCTGGGGCTAGGCCTATAGCAGGACATCCCACAGACGATAGTCAGTAAACAGTCAATGATGTAGATAACAGCAGAGCTAAGGAGGAAGACACATTTATTATTGCTGTACCTTTCCTTTTGTGAGGTGGTTCCAATTGGATTCTGGAGCAGGTCCCAGACCCAGCTATCCTGGTGCTGCCAGGCCCGCCGCTGCCTCGCTAATTCTGCTGCTCAACTCTTATGCTCTCATCTGACTGCCCTTTTCTCTTTTTCTTTGCTTAACTCCTTTACCTATTTCTTATGCTTTTCTCTTTCTCTTTGCTTAACCTCTTTGCCTATTTCTTGTGTTTTTCTCTTTTCTTAATTCCTTTAACTACTTCTTGTACTTTTCTCTTTGCTTAATTTCTTTGCCTATTTCTTCTGTCATTCTGGCATTTAGGCAGTCATTATGAACATGGCGGGAAAGACCGCCGACCGCCATGTCGGCGGTGAACAGAATCCTGCCAGTGGCGGCGAATGGAAACCAACCATGTAATGAATGAAAAACCCAACCCCGCCAAAAAATCCCAGACTACCACTCCCCGGCAGGACACTGTCAGCGGGAATCCCAGCACACCCCACCCTGCCTCCGCCAAGCACACCCACATCCCACCCTCCAAATAATGATGCAGAAATCACCTCAGCAGGCAGTGGTGTCCAGATGACCATTGGCGGCTGCGACCACCACTGGCGGCAAGTGGGCCCAACAGCAAGAAGTGCACACATTGGCTAGGCCTATCACCCACACACCTGACACACATCCTGAACACCATAAAACACCCCCATACACACCCCACAATCCCCTGCAACAAAACCAGGACCAGAAGACGGAGAGCACCAGAGCCAGACAGTGAACGCCAGCATACAGGACTCGCATATTAACCCACACAGGAGCACCCAAACCCCGCCCCCAGTCCTGATGCCATCCACCACCCTCACCATGTCCCTCTCCAAAAATCCACGCTTTACCAAAAGGGAGCTAAGGACCATGGTGGACGAGATCCTGAAGGTGGAGCCACAAATCTCCGGGTCCAAGGTGCAGCACACAACCACTTCGCAGAAACTGGAGCTCTGGCAGACCATTGTCAACAGGATGAATGCAGTGGGACACCATCCACGCACTAGGGACGACATCCACAAGAGATGGAACGACCTGCGGGGGAAGGTCATGGCCATGGCATCCAGGCACCACATAGTAGTGCAGAAGACTGGGGGAGGACCGCCACCAACACCACCCGACTACACTGACTGGGAGGAGAAGGTACTCGCCATCCTGCACCCAGAGGGACTCACTGGAGGAATGGACTTTGGTAAGTCATCTACAATTACCCCATATATAACACATCTGCAATGCATGCACCACCCCACCCCACCCACACCCACCAGGACCAACACCCCACCCAGGCATCAGCCACCACATCCACCACCCTGCATTACCCACAACTCACTACCAGGCCCACATCACACCCGCTGTGCACAGCCACCCACCCCTGCACGTACCCACAATGGAATAATACCCCCCACCACAATTTAAGCCCACCACTGCTACTAAATGCAATGTCCACCTCACAAAGGCACCCTGGAAGGCCACTGAAAGTCACACTAGCACGCAATTACACAGTTCTGTACACCTCAAACCCTCAGGCAAATGTAACAGACATGTCTATGTCCCCCAACAGGCACCACCACCCATGCAACCCTAATGGAGGGGACAATGAGTGCCACAGCACTCCAGGGAGACAGAAGCACTTCACAGGACACTGGTGAAGGATCCCTGGACACTGATGAGCAGGCAGGCCCCTCACACAGCATGGATGCTCACCATGTAGCATCCCCACCCAGGAAACCACTATCACCCCCAACACCCAGTCAAGACCAGCAGGCAAGGGGAGGCGTACCCACACCAGTGGAGCCAGGGCACAGACAGGTGGAACACAGCACCAGAGGCCACAGTCTCCCACTCCCAACATGCAGGAAGGCGAGGGCCCCAGTAGAAGTGGCATGTCAAGACCTGCGCAGTGGACACAGGCACAGGGGGCTATGGCAAGGTCAAGTGCCCCAGGGGGTAGGGCACCGGATGGATGCAGCAGCCCAGGACGTCATTGCAGAGGTATTGGGGGCCTACCAACATACCCAAGACAGGTTGGCACAGATTGTGTCCACCCTGGAACAAAGTCAGAGGATGCAGTTGGAACAACACCAACAGGCCATGGAGCAGTGGAAAGAACACAATGCCACAATGGCCACCATTGCTGGAGCACTGCTGCAGTTGGTCAACAAACAGTCTGACACCCACACTGGACAAGAGGCCCCCACACCAGCCCTGGGCAACCAGCAACAGATGACTCAAGCAGCAGAAACAGCACAGGAAATGCCCTCCCAGGAATCACAAGGGCCAACCATGCCACCCCAAGAAGCTCCACAGCAGGTGCCCAAACTTAGTCTCAGGCCAAGATATGGCACTGGAAACCCAGCTAAGAACAAGCCCCACTTCAAAAATTGACACTGCTACTACTGCAAAGCAACCATCCCACCCATTCACCAACTACACTCAGCTGAGGGCAAAATGAGGTACTATACTACAAATAGGACCCACCTATGACATCCAACAGGGCTGCCCCAAAGTCGGTTTTGAGGACACCCAACCCTTACAACTCCCATCACTGTTTATAGCACAATTCACTGTATTCGACCAATAAAACAAATTCTCACCTGTAACACTGTCCCCTGTCTTCAATGTTGAACAAATTGCAGTATGGATGCAACTGGCAGACAACAACTTTATTGTAAATGTGTGCTTGGTGGTGGTAATGTGTGTTTCAAATTAGGCAAGGAGGGAATGCATATATTGTCTGTGAGTACCATGCTGAAACGGTCCATGTCTCGCCTATCATGAGCAATCCCCCCTATATGACATGGGACATTGACAGTATCAGTCACTAACCACAATTACAGGCTTCAGTCCCAGACAGTTATTGGAAGTAGAGTTGTATAAGTTGGTTCCTGGAATTGACATCTTCCCCTTTCTCATCCTCACCATCACTCTCCTCACCTCTCTGAGGTAACTGATCAGGACCTATAGCACCCTCCACCTCCAAAAGGGGGATAGAATGTCTCACAGCCACATTGTGCAGCATGCTGCAGGCCACCATTATACAACACACCTTATCAGGCCCATAAACCAGGGACCCCCCCAGAGATATGCAGATACCGGAATCTGGCCTTCAGGAGACCTATAGTACGCTCTATCACCCTCCTAGTATGTCCATGGGCCTCATTGTATTTCCTCTCTGCATCCGTCCTGGGATTCCTCACAGGTGTCAGGAGCCAACGCAAGTTTGGATAGCCAGAATCACCTAGAAAAAGGGTCAATACAGAGTCGTCATTGTAAAGTCCCTTAGTCAGACAGGCAGGTTCTCTGCAATGTGTCACTTAGTGACAGGCAAACTTATCTATGATCCACCCTCTGTCCTCTTGTAGTTGTTCCATCTTCTGTGGCACACTACTGTTCCTCAAAACAAATGAATCATGGACTGACCCCGGAAACATGGCATTCACATGGGAAATGTACTGGTCTGCAGTACATATCAATTGGATGTTCATGGAGTGAAAGTTCTTCCTGTTTCTGTACACCTGTTCACTGACTCTTGGGGGGATGATAGCTATGTGGGTGCCATCGACAGCACCTATGACATGGGGAATGTTTGCAAAGGCATAGAAGTCAGACTTGATGGCAGAGAGGTCAGCACTTTGGGGGAATCGCACATAGGATTGCAGATGTTGTACAAATACATTCAGAAACCTTGTCACTACCAGGATGAACATTGGCTGTGAGAAACCAGCACCCATGCCCACTGTCACTTGAAATGAGCCTGTGGCCAGGAAATGGAGTGCGGAGAGCACCTGCCCCTCAGTTGGAATGGCACGCTGATTACGATTTCCGGGAGTCAGTGGAGGATCCAGTAATGCACATAGGTCCTGAATAGTTGCACGTGTGAGTCTGTAAGTAATAATGATCTGACACTCCACTTTGGTCCCCATATCCACAAGTGGTCTGTACACCGATGGTGCCCTTCCTCGCCACAAGGGTCGATAGGGGTAATAAAAAAAAGGAGTGATGTTCACACATAAATTGGCTTATTTGATAAATACATGCAGTGCATTGTTCATAGTAGTGTCTATACAATTACTGCAACCTGACAGATGTACATGTACACTAGGAGGTAACAGAGTAAATCATGTGTGCTAATATACGCAATGGATGGAGGCCTAGGTGCTTCATATGGCTAGTAGGCCCTGCATTGTGAGTAGTAAGAATTTTAAGATGCGTAGGTGATGGCAAAATGTCTGCCCACTGTAGTTCTGCCCCTTTGTTGTGGAAGTGACCTAATACCGCTAGCGGTTGACGTCACAGCGTACGGCGGTGTTGACCGCTGTTCACACCCTCATTAGCTAACATGGATGCCAATAGGGAATCCTGGCGTATCATGATCGCTGCAGGCGGTGACGGTGCATACCGCCGCGGAACATACGCGCGTTTGATCACTTGACTCCCTGATCTCGTGCGGACAGGTGCTCCACTCTGTGTACTGCTGTTGCCTGCCTCTGGCTATGGATGTTCCACCTGGTGCAGGGGAAAGGGCCCCGGCGTTCACCCAGGAAGAACTGGAGAAGCTAGTGGAAGGGGTCCTGCCCCTGTGCGACAGACTCTATGGCCGGCCAGAGGTACAGGTGAGTTCGGGTTTTTGGGGCACTGTGTGAGTAATGGATGGAGTGAATTGCACATATGTGTGCTCCTGTGAGCCAGGATGGGCCATGGTGCATGGAATGCTGTGTGCCACTGTCCTGCATGTCTGAGAGTACTGTCAGTCCTATGTTTGACAACCTGCTAGCTGTTCCCATCGTGCAGGAACCTGACCTCTGTTTTCCATTTCTGTCTCACCATACTAGGTCAGCGCCCACCAGAAGAGGGCACATTGGCATGCCATCGTCAAGGAGGTACGGACCCTGGGGGTCTACAACCGGTGGAGCACCCACTGTCAGAAGAGGTGGGAGGACCTGCGGCGCTGGGCTCAAAAGATCAGTGAGGCCCAGCTGGGGAAGACCTCCCAACGTGGAAGGGGTGCCCGTCGGGCACTAACCCCCTTCATGCGAAGGATCCTGGCGGTGGTGTACCCAGACCTGGATGGGCGCTTGAAGGCTGCACAGCAGTCACAAGGGGGTGAGTACTCACAGACCATACTTCAGCCTGGAAGGATGAGTGTGGTGTGCGAAAGGGCTCATGGTGCTTAGAGCAGGAATTTTGACTGGTGTCCATCTACTGTATGTTCCCCAAAGGGTGTAGGGGTGTCCCTGTCAGGTTTCACCTAACTCAGCTCCAATACTCTTTCAGGGGATGGGTGTAGGTCAATATTCTGCTCAGTAGTCAG
The DNA here is from genome assembly GCF_031143425.1 of Pleurodeles waltl. Classification (NCBI taxonomy): domain Eukaryota; kingdom Metazoa; phylum Chordata; class Amphibia; order Caudata; family Salamandridae; genus Pleurodeles; species Pleurodeles waltl. The sequence continues at coordinate 225,855,092 of NC_090445.1, forward strand.
GGGCATGGCCATGGGCATAGTGTACGGTGCTGGCTGTTGGGTGTGTTTGCTGAGGGGGTGTATGTCTGGCCATTGTGTATCAGCATTCAGCTATTTACAAGTGTCTCTCCTGTTTTGTGTCCCCATCCCTGTTCTCTTGTGTTGGTTTGGTACAGCATCAACATCAGGCGATGGAGCGGAGGCATCAGCAAGTGGGGAGGCAGCGGCCCACGGATCCTCTGAGGCAGAGGCAACGGACACCCAGGGGACCAGTGGGTGGGAGGGCGAGGGGAATTCCATGGGGGAGGCTACTACCACAGGAGGTAGTGACTCTGAGACCTCCTTCGATGGGGGTCCTCCGGCAGTGGCGGACCCTAGTGGACACACCACTACTGTAAGATCTTCTGCCACCACCCATACCATCACTGCCCTCCCTTCTTCTCCCCACCAAGTTGCCCGTGCCCGCCAACCCAGAAAGGTGGGCGTCTCCTTCGCCCCAGGCACCTCCTCCCCTGCCCCAGTCAGCCCTGCTGCCCTCACAGAGGAGGCTATTGACCTTCTGAGAACCATCTCTGTAGGGCAGACAACCATCGTCAATGCCATCCAGGGTCTGGCATCAGAGGTGCAGCAGACCAATGCCTATCTGGATGGCATTCACTGTGCCATGTCTGCCCTACAGAGATCTTTTCAGGCTCTGGCCTCCCCTTGGACGGCAGCCAGTTTCCCTGGCCATTCCATCCCCCCTCCAACCTTCTCTACCCCGTCCAGCAGCCCACTCCCTTCACCCGTCCAAAGCACACTATCAGACCCGCTTGCAGGCACATCAACACACAAGAAGCACACTTCCAAACACAAGCACCACACCTCCCACCACAAGCATTCACACAGCCAACAGACACCTGCACACACAACAACGTCCACTTCCCCCAGTGTGACCGCCTCTTCCGCCTCCCTGTCTGTTCCCTCTACATGCACACCCTCATGCACTGCACCTTCACTCACTGTTACTGCTCCTCTTCCTGCACTCACCACGATAGCAGACAGCCATACATGCACCCAATGCACCACACCTGCACTCACCACCTCTACTGTAGTTGACACATGCAGCACACTCACCAGACTTGCAGACACCCACCCAACATACATCCACACTAGCTGTCTGTCTTCTCCCACTGTGTCCACCCCCCCACCTCCTAAAACACACAAAGGCACCAAGACACCCACCCATCAGACATCCACCACACCACAGCATACTGAGCAGTCACCTGCACCCACTACACGCACACCTACACCCCATACATCAACTCCCTCTGCCTCCACTCCCACCCCCTCATCCACGCCCACCCCAATTGCTCCCAAGAAACGTCTCCTCTCCCGTGCAGACCTGTTCCAACCCACTGGCCCACCCAGTCTTGTCCCCAAACATGCCCACCTCCTTGCCCTTTCCACTCCTTCCACATCACAGCCTACCCTGGTCCAGCCTTCCCATTCCCGTACCCCTTCCCCGGTGAAGAAGAAGGCCCGGTCTGAGTCTAGACCATCCAGCTCCACCCCAGCCAAAAAGCCCCCACCCCCTTCAAAGGAGAAGCCCACCCCTCCTCCAACCTCCTCACGCAAGTCAAAGTCCCACCCCGTCTGAAATCCCCACGCCCTTCTGCCCCCCTTTCGTGAGGTGCCTGGATCCCCATATGGTTCCCTGTTCAGTGGAGTACCCAGCACTTGTGGGAGTCAGGTGTGGCCAGTAGTGACCAAGGACAATTTTCATTTTATGGACTGGCCATTTGCCCTGTTGGCACTGTTTTGCTCAGTGAGCTACAAATTAAAGTTTCTGTGTGGCCTGTGTTTGGGCTGCACGCAGTTCCACCCTGGTGTTTGTTTTAATTTTTAATGGGTGTGAGGCTATTGTATGTACTATGGTCAAGTTGCTTTTGCCTTCGGTCAGGTACGTACCTCTTGGTGTGGGGTGTCTGACGTGTTGCTGGGAAGGGTTGGGGGGGCGTTGCAGAGTGGGAGGAATGGGTGGGTATGTAACTGGCCCTTTCCTCCCTTGTGTCGTAGGTTGCGGTACTTACCGTCGTTGTCTTTGTCGGCGGTCTTGGTTGTGTAGGTATATGGCAAGGAGCAGGGCTGGCATGATCAGCAGCTCTCTGTCCATGGCTGCCGCAGCACGTTTTGTGGAACTCAGGTGAGTGTTTCCTTCTATTTGTTTAATTTCCGCCTGGCTTTGTGTGGCGGTGGTTCCCGCCCTGGAACTGGTGGCGGAATGGTGGTTCATTATTTGATGGGAGGGTTGGGCCTTTCCGACGGCCTGTGGGCAGACTCTGCCGTTGTCAGCGGGACTCCTTTCCTGGCGGTGGGTGGTGCGCGGGATGCGTTTGTTTCGTTTGGTTCATTATTTGGCTGTCCGGACCACACCTCTGTTGGCGGTTTCTACCGCCACCGCCGGCGGAGCGGAACGGACCGCCAAGTTCATAATCAGGGCCTTAATTCTTGTGCTTCTGTCTTACTGCGTTTTTATCTTGCTTAAATCTTTTACCTATTTCTTGTGCCATCTCTGTTGCTTAATTTTTGTGCTTTTTACCCTGTTTTTTCCTGCCTCACAATCACTGTTGCCATTCTCCCACCTAGCTCTGCCTACTGCTTCCCTCCTCCCAGGACCTATTTAATGGAGGCAGCAGAGCCACCCCATTGAGCAGATCCCAGACCCAACTCTCCCTAGTGCTGCCAGTCCCCTCTACTGCCTGGCTAATATTGCTGCTCAACCCTTGTGCACTTGTGTGACTGCGCTATTCTCTTTCCTTTGCTTAACTCCTTTGCTTTTTTTCTTGTGCTTTTCTCCTTTTCTTAACTCCTTTGCCTATTCCTTGTGCTTTTCTCTTTGCTTAATTCCTTTGCCCACTTCTTCTGCCATTACAATACAATACAAAGGCATTTACACAGTGCACGGCTACTCCCAAAGGAGCGTCCCAGCGCTAGTAGCTGAACCACACAAAGAACACCTTGGCTTACCAGGCATCAGAGCTACATAGTGAACAGGTGGGTCTTCAAGCCTTTCCTAAAGATCTTTTCTGAAGGAGTAAAACGAAGGGAGGACGGTGTCTCATTTCAAAGAACAGGCACCAGAAAGGTAAAGGATGTCCCACCATGCTTAGCCGTGTGGACTTTCGGGATGTGCAGGAACCTCTAGGAATTAGACCTGGGAGATCTCCTCTGGTGATAGACCTTGAGTATGGATCACAAATACTGAGGTCCCTTATTCTGCAGAGCTCTATAAGGGAAGATTACAGCCTTGAATTTTTATGCGGCTGGTCACAGGGAGCCAGTGCAGCTGGCGGAGTTGGGCAGACACCGATTGACGTATCAGGACCTTAAGAAAGAGGGGCTGTGGCATTATGAATAATCTGCAGTGTTGCAGAAGGAAAGTTGGCAAGCTCAGGTGAAGATTGTTGGCGTAGTCCAATCTGGAAGTAACTAGGGTGTAAACAATAGCCTTACGGGATGCCAGAGGACCCAGATGAAGCATCCTTCTCAGGGACTTGAGCGTAGCAAAGCAGCCTGCAGAGACCGTTTGACCTGGGGTTCAAAAGACAATGCTGAATGGAATTTGACAGCTAAATTTTGGACACAGAAATAGGGGGAGGGGGAAGCCCCCAGCTCAGATGACCACCAGCTGAGAGGGTCTGGGACCAAGCTTGTGCCGAAAGAGAGAACTTCCATCCTGTTGGAATTAGGACTGAGGTGGCTTTCACCCATCCAATCACCTACTCCTTTGAGACAATCCTTGAAGGACTTAAAGGCGTCAGGAGCTGCATCCTGAAAAGAGAATAGAAGCTGCGTGTCATCAGCATAAGAAATGACCTTGACACACGATACCTCAACCAGCTTGTCCAGGGGTTCCAGGTACACACTGAAAAGCATGGGGCTCAGGGCATAACCCGGAGGCACCCCATCCTTGAGAAAAGGGTCTGAGAAAAAGGGTGCAAGAAACACCACCTGGAATCCATCCTCCAAGTACGATTTGATCTAGGCCAGCACGTTTCCTAAAATTCTACCCTTCCCCAGTCTGTCCAGCAGGATGGAGTGCAAGACTTTGTCGGAAGCTGATGATAAGTCTAAAAGAACAACTATTGCTGATGCTCCCAGGTCAAGGTTGATCCTGATAAATTCCGAAACCTCCAATAAGGCAGACTCAGTGCTGTAACCTGCCCGGAAACCAGATTGCGAGTCATGGATTAGGGTGTTAGATTCTAGGGACAAGCAGATCTGTTTAATGACCGCCTTCTTCAGCATCTTAACTGCTGCAGGCCGAAAGGAAATCAGTCTAAAGTTACTGAGTAACTCGGAATCTGCATTGCGTATTTTTTTTTTGCAGAAGAAGGAGGGCCTGCTCCACCTCTTTGGAACAGTAGTTGACTCCAGGAAGGCATTCAATAGTTCATTAAGAATCGTATTGACAATTGACTTCAAAATATCCTGGGGCAAGTCAAACTTACAGTTTGCTAGAAGCATGACAGATTCCTCTAGTGAGATCAGCTTGAAAACACCAGGCAGATAGATGGCCCCTTCTCTAGGGTACCTTCTGTTGTGCCCAGGATAGGGAACTGATTAGATATTGCTTAATTAATGTGCTTCTGTCTGTCTGCGCTTTTCTCTTTCTTAATTCTTTTCCCTAAATCTTGTGCCATATCCGCAGCTTAATTTTTGTGTTTTTTGCAGCCTGTTTATTCCCGCCTCCTGACTGCCGTTCTTCTGCCTAGCCCCATCCACTTACTCCCAGCGCCCTCCCTCCTCCCAGGACCTACTTAATGGAGGCCGCAACCTGACTGTGCAGCGGACATGCTGTTTGCATCTGAACCCGGATCACACCAGAGCCAGGATGTCTGGCTCCCGGCCCACATGCAGCTGCAACACCTCCATCCTCCGAGCACTCAACATCATCAAAGAACTTTATTTTTAAAAAATTGCAAAATCATGTAAGTATACAAGATCATATTAAAAAAAACTTAAAAACAAATAAAATCCATACATGACATGAGCTGAACACATTGTAAAAATACCTAAAGCAAGAGAGAAAACATCAATAATACATAATAACCTAAGATAAAGTGAAAATTGCATGGCTAATCTACCTTACAGGTACAGTACGACTCGGTACGAACACGGTCAAGCTCGGAGCCACGAACGGCAGCTAAAAAAGCTCCCTTAATCGTTAGTGGAGCAATGAACAGCGGCTGATAAAGAGTAGAAGTACAGACTGCGGACGAATGTTGAGTCAACAATAAAAGGCACTGGTCTCTCCAATAGTCCTTAGGAAGCCCAAATGTGAAGGGGCCAAAACGTGTCCACTTTTGTGATATTAAGAGAGGTTGTAAGGAAGATGTATTTTATCTTTAAGGATTGTGGAACACATCTCTATGAATAAGGATGGAAAGTATATAGAATAGAGATGTGTTATGGAGTACAACCATCTCATAGATGTGGATCTATTGTATAATCTACGTATATAACTACACCGTCTTCAAATAAGGAGAGCAATGAGGAATTGTCTTTGGTATATAGGTTTTGTCAGTTTGTGTTTGTATATACGTATTAAGGGTGATTTTATACTAATGATTTTTGTCCTTTTTGTGAATAGGTGAATTAATTCATGTCAAAATTCTGTAATTAATTTTCATTGCCGATGATTGATCAACAGTTTCATTGTGTGCAAATCAAGCTTAGAGATTTTTTTCCTACTATTAGACCAATTGTTCACATTTTGTGTATTCTCAACCTGGGTATAGTAGGGTTCTAAGGGTAGATCCCTCCTCATTATTTTTTATTTTTTTAAATTTTTTAATCTACCTTACAGGGCATCCAGCAGTCTGTCAAACAGCAAACAAGCTAGAAAACTAAACGTGTGCCCTACAAAACCCCACCAAAAACCACGCTCAATAGAAACACAGATTTGGTGTAGATAAAAAATTTAAATATAAAAATGCAGGTCTAATTTGTCTAAAACCCCTGGGCAATAAAAAGGCCAAATGTACTTACGGCGCAGAGAAGCAAATCTAGGACAGATAAGCACAAAATCCATGGTGTCACACACTGAAACATTATTACAAGTGCACTGGGAAGGATTAGTTGGTTTATGCCAAACCCCACTTGGAAAACGGGGCATTTCCAAGAGTAGATAAGGCTCAGTTCCCTCCACTGATTTAACCATTACATAGGATCTCTTGGACTGCTTAGTCAGACATAAGGCCTCTCGATCTGCTTCCACCCTGGGGGAAAAGGCCGGTTTTACCCCCACAGTGTATTTTTTCTCAATTTCCTCAGTCTCTGAAAAAGGGCCCGGGCTTCCTAAAATATAAAAACTCAATTTTATATAATAAAGCCAAGGAATTTTAAGTGCATTATCCAGGGTTAAACAGTCCCGAAGGATTAATCTGTTAAGTTCTAGCTTTTCCTTGAGCCAAACTGAACACCAAAGTAAAAGAGTATGAACACAAATCAAATCAGAAATACATTTCATACCTAATTCCTCATGTACAATAGCCGCAAAAGTGCTGTGACCAACCCCTAGAAGGCCTTGTAGAAACTTATTTTTCACAACCTGAATTATTTCAATAGAAGCGTAACCCCAGATCTCACTTCCAAATGTTGCCATTTGAATACATTTGGCCTTGAATATGTCCATCATGATTTCAGAGGCCTGTGTCCAGGATGATTAGCAAAATTACTTAGGCCAGTGATAACCCTCTTTAGGGAACCCACATTCTTTTATCAAAGGTTGGCAACTGAGATTCGAGTTAAAAAGAATTCCCAAATAACAGATATTTCCCACCCTATCCAGCGTCTGCCCCTGTGCCAAAAGTCTTGCGCTTCTCATATTCTTAGGACCCACCACCATAAAATGAATTCTTTTTAAACGTTGTGGATAGGTCCATATTGTCCATAAAAGTAATAATTAAATCTTAAAGCTGCTGGAGACTTCTGGATGTTCTCATGATTAAAACTGCATCGTCAGCATATGAAAACACAGGGATTGGCTTACCATTAACTCTAGGAACATCTATTCCACTATTAGTGAGAATCTCCTCCAAACTATTAATATACATAATAAATAAAAATGGGGCAGGAATACAACCTTGATGCACATCTCTTATTAGGTGAAAGGGCTGGGAGCACTCCCTGTTAGCACCGTATCTAAAGCACTCCTGTCATATCTGTATGAAGATCTCTCAAAGAATTAACAAGAACTGACTGAACCCCCATGGACCTCAGCTCAGTCCAAAGCTTTTCACGATTAACCTTATCAAAGGCTCAGCTGAGGTCCATGAAAGCCAACTGTATCAAACCTTTTCTCGTCACCATATATTTGAAGATCAGAAGATACAAGTATAGATTTTGCACCACAGTACCCCTTCCGGGCCTAAACATTTATTGAATGTCAGATACTATTCACATTGGCCCAGCTAGTCAGTCTCTCCAAAATGACACTCCCTAGTACCATAACTTCTATATCCACAAGACAGATTGGCCTATGACAGGCTGGGTCACTTCTGTTTCCTATTTTTATAAACTGGAATTATAACAGACTGTCGCCAGGCCTCAGGAAAAGATCCACAACTGGCCCCATTGATGTGTATGGTGAGAATAGGGTATAAAATTGGGGTTCTAACTTCTAAAAGCCTGTCTTCCCGTAGAATACAGTGGGACATAAGCTCAGGACTCTCAATCACAAAGGGCAGCAAAATGAACTACCCAAACCTGAGAGGGTACAATGGCTGCCTGATCAGAGAGCTGCTCCTTCTTAAAAAAAGGACGATTCAAAATTTGCCAGAACTGAGAACTATCCTTCAAGTTTCTTGCAGTCATCATTTCCTCCCATAGCCTGGACTTTAGGTTGTTCTTCATGTCCCTTATGGCAAATCTGTAAGAATGCCTACACCTTCTGGTCACCTCCCCATCCCGTGGTTTCTTTTTTAAAATGAGTAAAAGATCCTTCCTGGTCTTGATGCAATTTGTACCAAACCAGCTACAGAGCTTAGGAGGGCCAACTGCCCCTGTTTTAGTAAGGGTTGAATTAACAAACTTTCAGATAGAATCAAAAGCCTTCCTGATACTCTCATCTGGGGCCTCTACGCCTAAACAGGTAAAAAATTATTTTCAACATGCCTGTATCATATTAATATTGAAGGAATAGTTGAGTCCCCCCCTTGACCTTTGTGTGTAGGCACAACATCGGCTTGCTTGAGAGAACTTAGAGCAAGTCCAAAGCTATGTCATTAAAAAAGTCACCATAGGAAGTATGGTTAATATGCACTCGGTCTATATCAATCCCTGCACAATCCTTACAGTGAAACAAATAATATGTACATGGGCGAAGCTTAAAATCTCCTACTATCAAAAACACGGTTCGTTGATTCTCCTATGGAGAAACAAAAGTGTTTAAAAACCCACCAATTATATCACAATATCTGTGGGCTCTTTTCTATGAATAATACAAAGGATACAAAGTTTGTGGCCAAATTTTAACAAAACTCTAAGTAAAAAAAGGGATTTAGTCGGGATCACCTTGGGGTTAAATTCCAAATTTAATTTTATAAGGGTTACCAAGCCCCCTCGTGCTCACCCCTCCCTTATAGAATACCCTTTTTGATAAATGAGACATGGCCACCTAAGCAAAGCTAATCCTTAGAGTCCCATGCTTCTTGTAGATTGATAATACCATGAGAGTTTAGTACAGTAAGTCAATTAGGGTCCCCAAATTAACCCTGAATTCCAGCAATATTCCAGCTCATGACCTTTGGCATCATAAATGATTTATTAGAATAAATAGGGGGAGTTGAACATATGAGTACTCAGTCAGTCCTGCTCATCTAATCTACTCAAAGGTTCAGACTGATAACTCAACACAATAGTTTTTTTTTTAGTTCAAACAATATCAAAGTCTGGCCCCTGCCTAAAAGTAGGCTTAGATTCTCCCTGTTGAGACACCCCCATCTTCATTGGCTTATTTAAAAAAATCCCATTGGTAGCAGAATAATGTTACTGTGTGGCCCTAGACTGGGAAGGGACTCATTCAAAATAAAATCCATCCTAATGAGCATTCGAAAAATTTACCATAATGCAATCTCCTTTATAGACTTTCTGGGCACGCCCAATCCAGCCTACCCTTCTAAGTATAATGATTTCCTTATCAAATTAATGACTGAGCTGGGTCATAAACCTTCCTGCTAGCCAATGTACCACCTTATTTTTAAGCTGATCATATGATTCAGATTGTGGATATACATGGTGTACAAGCGGGGGAGTTGATGAACCCCTTAGCTGCTGGGCCTTTTCCCCCCCAGTGCTGAGCCCTTTTTTGGCTATTTGGGGTAGTTCGCGCTTAGGGCTTCATAACTTTTTGTCCACATAAGCTAACCACGCCAAATTTGCGTCCTTTTTTTCCAACATCCTAGGGATTCTAATGGTACCCAGAGTTTGTGGTTTCCCCTGGAGGAGACCAAGGAAATAGCCAAAATACAGTGAAAATTTTGTTTTTTCCAAACAAATGGGAAAAAAGGGCTGCCGAAGAAGGCTTGTGGTTTTTTCCCTGAAAATGCCATCAACAAAGGGTTTCTGGTGCTGAAATCACTATCTTCCCACCTTTCAGGAACGGGCAGACTTGAATCAGAAAACCACAAACACAACACAAATTTGGCATTTTACTGGGACATACCCCATTTTTACTATATTTGGTGCTTTCAGCCTCCTTCCAGTTAGTGACAGGAATGGGTGTGAAACCAATACTGGATTCCGGAATGCTAAACATTTCTGAAAACTAGACAAAATTCTGAATTCAGCAAGGGGTCATTTGTGTAGATCCTACAAGGTTTTCCTACAGAAAATAACAGCTGAAATAAAAAAATATTGAAATTGAGCTGAAAACAACAGCCATTTTTCTTTATGTTTTACTCTGTAACTTTTTCCTGCGATGTCAGATTTCTGAAAGCAATATACCGTTTTGTCTGCTGGACTCTTCTGGTTGCGGGGATATAAAGGGCTTGTAGGTTCATCAAGAACCCTAGGTACCCAGAGCCAATAAATGAGCTGCACCCTGCAGTTGGTTTTCATTCTATACTGGGTATACAGCAATTCATTTGCTGAAATATGAAGAGTGAAAAAGAGGTATCAAGAAAACCTTTGCATTTCCAAAATGGGATCAAGATAAGGTTTTGAGGAGCAGTGGTTATTTGCACATCGCTGAATTCCGAGGTGCCCATACTAGCATGTGAATTGCAGGGCATTTCTCAAATAGACGTCTTTTTTACACACTCTCTTATATTTGGAAGGAAAAAATGTAGAGAACGATAAGCCCCAAAACACAACATGGACACATCCTATTTTTTGATAGAAAACACAGCTGTTTTTCCAAAGTGCCTACCTGTAGATTTTGGCCGCTAACTCAGCCGGCACATAGGGAAACCTACCAAACCTGTGCATTTTTGAAAACTAGAGACCTAGGGGAATCCAAGGAGGGGTGACTTGCGGGGCTCGGACCAGGTTCTGTTACCCAGAATCCTTTGCAAACCTCAAAAAGTGGCTAAAAAAACAAGTTTTTCTCACATTTCGGTGACAGAAAGTTCTGGAATCTGAGAGGAGACACAAATTTCCTTCCACCCAGCGTTCCCCCAAGTCTCCCGATAAAAATGATACCTCACTTGTGTGGGTAGGCCTAGCGCCCGCGACCGGAAACGCCCCAAAGCGCAACGTGGAGACATCAACATTTTTGGAAGAAAACAGAGGTGTTTTTTGCGAAGTGCCTACCTGTAGATTTTGGCCTCTAGCTCAGCCGGCACCTAGGGAAACCTACCAAACCTGTGCATTTCTGAAAACTAGAGACCTAGGGGAATCCAAGGAGGGGTGACTTGCAGGGCTCGGACCAGGTTCTGTTACCCAGAATCCTTTGCAAACCTCAAAAAGTGGCTAAAAAAACAAGTTTTCCTCACATTTCGGTGACAGAAAGTTCTGGAATCTGAGAGGAGCCACAAATTTCCTTCCACCCAGCATTCCCCCAAGTCTCCCGATAAAAAGGATACCTCACTTGTGTGGGTAGGCCTAGCGCCCGCGACAGGAAACGCCCCAAAGCTCAACGTGGACACATCCAAATTTTTGGAAGATAACAGAGGTGTTTTTTGCAAAGTGCCTACCTGTAGATTTTGGCCTCTAGCTCAGCCGGCACCTAGGGAAACCTACCAAACCTGTGCATTTCTGAAAACTAGAGACCTAGGGAAATCCAAGGAGGGGTGACTTGCGGGGCTCGGACCAGGTTCTGTTACCCAGAATCCTTTGCAAACCTCAAAAAGTGGCTAAAAAAACAAGTTTTCCTCACATTTCGGTGACAGAAAGTTCTGGAATCTGAGAGGAGCCACAAATTTCCTTCCACCCAGCGTTCCCCCAAGTCTCTCGATAAAAATGATACCTCACTTGTGTGGGTAGGCCTAGCGCCCGCGACAGGAAATGCCCCAAAACACAACGTGGACACATCACATTTTTTCATAGAAAACAGTGCCTACCTGTGGATTTTGGCCTCTAGCTCAGCCGGCACCTGGGGAAACCTAGCAAACCAGCACATTTTTGAAAACTAGAAACCAAGGGGAATCCAAGATGAGGTGACTTGCGGGGCTCGGACCAGGTTCTGTTACCCAGAATCCTTTGCAAACCTCAAAAAGTGGCTAAAAAAACAAGTTTTCCTCACATTTCGGTGACAGAAAGTTCTGGAATCTGACAGGAGCCACAAATTTCCTTCCACCCAGCGTTCCCCCAAGTCTCCCGATAAATATGATACCTCACTTGTATGGTTAGGCCTGGTGCCTGCGACAGGAATAGATCACACAACGGTCAATGTTGGTCCTTACGTGAGGCAGCTGTTGACCCTGGGGTGATCCATTCCTGACACAGGCACTAGGTGTAGGCACTCAAGTGGGGTAGTGTTTTTATCAGGACAGGTGAGGAGTCACTGGGTGGTAGGAATGTTGTGGATCCCAGCATATTCCTGTAGTTTGTGTGACAGAAATGCGAGAAAAATAAAGTTTTTTTTTCAACATTTCAGATTTGCAGGGTATTCTGGGTAAGAAAACTTTGGGGAATCCACACAAGTCACACCTCTGTGGACTCCCCCGAATGTCTAGTTTCCAGAAATGTTTGGGTTTAGTGTGTTTCTCTATATGGTCGCCGAATCCAGGACCAAAAACACAGGTGCCTGCCTTACAAAACCAGTTTGTTTTGCCATAGATAATTTTGATGTCTCCACAATATGATTTGGGTGGTGGAATTTGGGGCTGAACTAAATTGGGGAGCTCTCCAAGAGAGCACTCTCTCTCTCTGCTTGCCGCCGCATTCACCTGCTCTCTGGGTTGGCCTAACCCACTATTACCCAGTTGCACCAACAGCTTGCGAAGGGACAGCAGGACTGTCCTCATCACCTCCCTCATAATGTACTGGAAGAGGAGTTATCGAATGGGACTCCTCTGACTGAAAAATCACTCCCAGAGTCTGCGCCATTGTCCTATCCCTCAGATGCTGTCTCAGTATCTGATGTCTCAGTCTCTGATCCTATGTCAGAGCGGTCCTCTATAACACGAGTGCAGGCAGCAGTCATCCATCAAGATGCCATCTCTGCTATTGGCTAAACTGTTGCTCTAAAACACTAGCCTACGTAGACAGTCACAAAATCGAAGGTGTGTGTGAGATACGTGCAACAGTAGAGGCCACCTTACCTGCGCTTCTTCCCTCAATCAGCACGTACTTTCAAGACATTCAAAAAAACACCTTGTCACATACCATTCGTCACAGTCTTTAGCACCTCCTGCGCCCAGTCCAACAATCATTATTGGTGCTCCCACTCCCTCCTCCTCGGATTCCCTCATTACCACCCAGCAAAAGTGCCCTTCATCTCTCCATAGCCGCCCTCCACCCCGCACATACATTTCATTGGTATTATAGCGCAGGTAATGGCTGACTTTACTAATGTATTCAGCTATTTACATAAAATACAGATTTGCTCTTTGCAGTAGGCATATAAACCTTCTGCGCTTCTTTATGGCACTAAAACTGCCACTAGACAAGTCGGACCCTTTTCCCCCCAGGGAAACCACACACATATTGACAAAAGTGATATATATATGTGACAGCCAACCACCTGAAACTCAACTCAAGCAAAACCGAAATAATCCTCTTTGGCCCACACAAAAACTCCTGGGACCCCTCATGGTGGCCCACCACGCTAGGCCCTGCACCCACCCCCGCCAACCACGCACGCAACCTCAGCATCATCCTAGACTCCTTCCTCTCGATGACCCAACAAATCAACGCTCTCACCTCCTCATGCTTCAACACACTCCGTATACTGAAAAACATTCAAATGGATCCCCACAGACACCAGAAAAACTGTCACTCACGCACTCATCAGCAGCAGGCTTGATTACGGAAACGCCCTCTACGCCGGCACCACTCTAAAACTCAAGCGCAACCTACACGCATCCAGAACTCAGCAGCACGACTCATCCTCGACCTCCGCCGACACGAACACATCTCTCCACACCTCAAATCCTTCCACTGGCTCCCCATTGACAAAAGGATCACCTTCAAGATCCTCATCCTCGCACACAAATCACTCCACAACACAGGCCCTGCCTACCTCAACGAGAGTCACCTTCCACACCCCCACACGAAACGTCCGCTCAGCTGACCTCTCTCTCGCCTCTGTCCCCCGCATCAAACACACCACCACCGGGGGCAGATCCTTCTCCTACCTTGCACCCAAAACCTGGAACGCCCTCACAACCCACCTTCGCAAGACCCAAAACCTACTTCTTTTCAGGAAGGGCCTCAAAACCTGGCTTTTCGAACAGTGAACCTCCCAGCCCCTTTCCCTCCCCCCACCCCCCCCCCCCCCCCAGCGCCTTGAGACCCTCACGGGTGAGTAGCGCGCTTTATAAATCTCTTTGATTGATATAGATCTACCTCTATATATATATATATATATATATATATCTACATAGATATATCTATAGATATATCCATGTACATAGATATATCTATCTACATAGATATATATAGATCTATATACACATCTGTTTTTTTTTAGTTGTTGTATGGTTTCCTTGGGGGCCAAAATGGCCCCCAGGGAAACCCTACAACATCTAAAAAAAAAAATATTGCCCCCACAGGGGGTCACCCTGCCCACGGGTGACCCCCTGTCATTTTTTTTTTGGGAAAAACAAAATTCCCCCCCCCCCCCCCCCCCCCGGGGGCACCTACCTTTTTTTTTTTTAATAAAAATTATGCCAGGGGGGGCGGCCCGTTTTCCGAGGGGGCCGCCCCCCAAAGTGAAATCCCTGGCGTCTAGTGGTGTTTCCTGGCCCCCGATCGCAGCGGTGCTGCGATCGGGGGCCAGGAAACACTTTCAAAAGGCCTCGTAAGAAAGGGGAGACTCTTTCAGAAGGCCTCGTAAGAAAGGGGAGACTCTCCCGGAAGGTTCCGTGTCTCCCGGGGGAAGATTAAAAAAATAAAATAAAATCCTCGGGTGCAACGCACACGAGGATTTATTAATACCCTTCATGGTGACGGCCACTGGTCGTGATCCGCACCAGGGAGGGTGTGTGGGTGTCGGCCAGTGGCCGACGCCCGCACCTAAGAGGTTAATGACATCACCTGGAATTGAAGACAAGAGATAACTAGCTGGATCTGCTGGCTCGTTCCTGACCCACGTCCCATCACATGCCCAGAGTTTAAGTCAGAGATTTTAAGTCAGAGATATCTCTGTCCTTGTATATGGGGCTCAGTCGAGAGTATTCAGTGAGTTCACACCTTTATTATTACATAAGATGGTGGAAGAGCTTATACCCAAATGTAAGGTTAATATTGGGGGGAGGTGGGGGACGTATCCTTGGAGGAGAGACTTGTAACTGCAACTGAACTTGCAAATTCTCCACAGTTTTTGTTGGAGGACCTACCGTTGCCTCCAAGTTTGCTATCCTCAAATTAAGAGCGTAAAAAGCAGAAAGGAATTTGACATCCATTTTCTGGCAAACACCTGCATGTTATTTAGCTCTGAGGCATTTAGGGTTGACCCCCCACTCGCTTCCATTAACTTTAATAACACACTGGAGCTGATTAGAATCCTGAGAGAGAGAGAGCGTGAGAGAGAGAGGGCCCCTTTTACTTTTTGGCCTTGTTCTCCCCTCAACGTCCCCCACTTTATATACTTTACAAGTTTCTTGCAGTTCTTGTGAAGTGTGTATAACAAAAGTCTCCTGGACCTCATTTGGAGTGGGGAGAATCTGTGTGCTGAGGGGAGGCAGGGTAAGAGAAGATGCAGCAGATGTGGTAACCGTTGGAGTTCGTCTGCACCTATCAAGGTGTCTGAAACCTGTTGGGATTGTGTGAGCTACTCTTCCACACTGATGATTTCATCCGTTAACACTCCCACTGCGCTATTAAGGAAATGTAGTATGGATTTGTTTGTTCTTTGGTGTTTGTCCGTAGTGTTCTGAGTCTCCCCTTTTCTCTTTCCCACAGTACTATAATTGTTGACTTGCCACAGAACTCAATCAGAAAACAGGGCAGCAAATTCACCCTTTTTACCGACTTCTTACACGCCCCATCTAGAGTTTACATTACAGTGTCAAACAGTCATGCAAATCAGTACTAAGATAAATAAGGACTAAGATAAATAGGTAACAGAGATTTGCATTACGCCCAGCAATAAAGCTAACTCTTACCCAAATAAAAGATTGTAAACAGAGCCTGGGATGTGGGCCCTGCCCTGCCTCCTCCTGGCGCAGGACAGACCTGCCCTTGGTCCGGGCTATGCCTGCGCATGCATCCCATGCTGAGGGGTTTTGAGATGCACTATAAAGCGCTCCAGATGACGTTGCAGGGCTTCTCCTCCCGCACCTCAGTGGCCTCACAGAGTTCCTGGGACAGGTAGCTGACAACCCACACTGCAGGGGCTTGAGACACGCTATATAGTGCTCCGGAAGACGTTGCAAGGCTTCTCCTCCCGCTCCTCAGTGGCCTCACAGGGTTCCTCTGAGCACTCAACACTGGATGACCAAGCAAACACTGCTACCATGCCGCACCGAACTCTACGGTGGGACTGTTCTCCTGCGCCAGATGCACTTTCATCTGCAGCACCACAACCACCATCACGCTGCAAAGCACCATGCCATCCTCCTGCCACACCAGACGCAACTCACCGGCTCCATGCGCAAGCACAACACCGAACTTCAGGACCTCATCACCATCCTCACTGAGACCTGACTCAACCCCACATCCGCCTCTGACATCACCACAGCAATCCACAACAGATACACAATCACCCACCAAGACCGCAGCAGCAAGCCGGGAGGAGGAACAGCCATCATCTACAAAGAGACCATACAGTGCACCACCACCATAGACAATATCAACAACCCCTTGGAACACCTCAACTTAAAGCTCCACACTGACAACAAGTTGACCATCAGAGGTATACCAACCCCCGGGCTCTAGCTTCTACAACACCATTGTAGATTTCATTGTGCCTTTAGCCTTGAACTCCAAGGACTACATCTTCCTCCATCACCTCAATTTCCACACTGATGACCCCAACGACAACAGCACCACCACACAGCTCCTCGACAACATGAGCAGCCCTGGACTGACCCAGATCGTCCGCGACCCCACACACTCCGCATGACACAAGCTGGAGCCCATCTTCAACTCCAGCAACCGCATAACATACAGGCACGTCACAAAACTCACATGGACCGATCACCATCATCCAGTCCCCACACCACCACCCCCAAGATGGCCAGCGCCCCCCACTGCAGATAGAGCAAAATTTCAGAGACCTGCTAGACGGATGCCCCCCACACCCGCAACCCAGCTGCTGCCACCAACATGGAACAAGGATTTAAGAACTTCAATGCCTGGATCATCAACTCTACCAACAACATAGCCCGCATAAAGCAACAATCAGTGAAGATCCTCCAGAAGGGCCAGCTATAACACTCAAGAACTAAGAACAGCGAAACATGACATTAAACAGCTGGAAAAGAAATGGTGCATTGTTAAGGAATTCTCCAACCTGGCTGCCACTGAAAACAACATCACACCCTCACAAGAACTGTGAGACAACCACGCTGACTTATTCCATGAGAAGATCGCAGCCATATACAGAAACCTCAGCCCCAACCTACACCTACGGACTTCCTCACAATCCTGTAATTCGATGCTGAGAAAGAATTTGACAGAGTAAAAATACCATTTCTCTTTAAGGTAGTTGTGGAAATCAGATTGGGACCCCATATGCAGTGGATGCCAACTATTTATCAGATGCCATCAGCCAGGATAATGGTCAATGGCTGTAGATTTGATCCATTTCTCTTGTACGGAGGCACAAGACAGGAGTGTCCTCTGTCACCTCCGCAATTTATATTACCCATCGAACATTTGGAGGCTCATATTAGGAAACACGCTGTGATTAAGGGCATGGTAGTTAGAGGAGAACAATACACAGTCCATTTATACACGGGCAATATCCTGTTGACAATAACGGATAATTGTGCATCCTTACTGTCAGCCCTAGACCTGATAGCATGATACAGAATACTGAAGATTCAGGGTCAACCTAGAAAAATTCAGAGTTGATAGGAACAGGCCTTCCCCCACGGTGGATGATCCACTTATTGAGAGCACCTCCTTCCAGTAGTCAAGGAAAAGATGGAGCATATTAGTATTTATATTACACCTAAACTGCAGAATCTTTATGCAGCCAATTACCTAAGATTGTTCAATGCAATCACTACAGACTCGCGTAGATGACAAAATATTTATATGTCCTGGATAGATAGATAGAGTAGCAGCCATCAAAATGAATGTTCTACCTGAACTGTAATAAGTATTCCAGGCCCTGCCAGTGCAAATTCCTGAAGAATAGCTTAAAGTTCTGCAAAGGGGTGTGGATCTTTTAATATGGGAAGGTATACAAGACTAGCAAGAATTGTCACACCGGCAACCCCTACTCTTGAATCCCTGTGATACTTTACGGATGGCCAATTATAGCCTTTAATTTACATTTTTTTTTTTTTTTACCACTAATCCGAGGCCCAAGATGCCATTGCAACCCCTACCACTGGCCTACCTAATACTGATGACAACACAGGCCTGATTCCACGTACCTTGGATATTACTTACTTAGGACACAACAAACAATCACTACAATCTTCAAACTTCAAACTTCAATATCCAGCCTTGAATAAGTCCAATAGGACAAAACACGTGTTGGCAGCAGAGTTTTAAGAAAATTAACTTGGAACATGATGGTGACACAGAATAAAAAGACTCCCAGAAAGAAATACGCTGTTAATAACTATTCTGCTTAAAGTGTTACTTAAATATAATTTGCTTATGTGCTCTTATATCTCCCTACATATACATTAGACAGTTGAAGCCTCACGTTCATAGTGAAACAAAGAATCACACCCCTTAGTTAGCAGGATGTAAGATATTGTAGAAGTACTATCTACAAAGCATACTTCATTGTTTTTCTATACTATAAAGCATTAATCTTTTTGCTGGGAGATGTGCAACAAATATGTAACCACTGCTACCTGTTGCTAAAAATCTTTATGACACAGAGAGGTACTGGCTTTATATGGAAGCACTAGTAATAGGGCAGGCACCGTGGGCAATACCTCAGTGTATTATTTTGTGGAGATTTTAAGACCCACATTGTATATATGGGGTATGATCCAAAGTAGGGGGCCTTGACAGTTCTCATCCCCATACACAGATATGGAGAATTTTGAAGTTTATAATGTAAAGTCATAGAGACGGTATAGGTAGATGGGCAGAGGGAAGGTGTAGAATGCTTACATATCTCTCTGACATACAAAATATAAAAACGTTTGAACAATGTAGTAAAGAATTTACAATACAGGAAACCAACCACATGAAGTACTGGCAGTTAAGGCATTGGGTACTTCACCCTGTAAATAAAGAGGCGGCCAACAGATCACCTACTGATTGGGAAAAGTTTTTCTCTAGCTATACGTCCGTCAAGACACTTATTTTGCAACGTGAGATCCCAAAACAACAGTGGCAAAAACTGTGGCCAGCTATACCATCTGTGTACAAGTGTTCTAAATGGAGAATACCTATACAAGTATATGACACTATGGCATCTAATACCAAAGAGACCGAAAGGGATGTACCTTCATCTGTCAGGGTTGAATTGGAGGGGTTGTGGCTAGGAAGGAGACAACAAACATATGTGGTGGTCCTGCTCAGATTACAAATGTTCTGGAAAGAGGTTCTAAGTCACCTGAAAGGGATACTGGGTTACCCAATGCGGTCCAGCCCTGATATTATTTGTTACATCTCTAACCCACAGACTACAAGCATTTTAACTAATGTGGATTGGAGAACAGCAACCAATATGAACCTGGTGGTGAAACAACTGACCCCACAGAAATGTAAATTGGCTGCTATCTTGCTACTTAATGAATGGGCAAAAACTGTGGTCTCTGCGGGCTGTGAAAAATTTAACATAGAATTTACAAGAAATGAGTCATAACTATGAACGGACATGGAGAGCTCAGATTACTTGTCCACAGAATAGATAAACATGGGGTGTCCTAGATCTCTGAAACTGGTGGGATGTCAGGATTCTCAGGACAAAATGTGATTTTCATTAAATTCATAAACACTGACTAGACCTTCCCATATACAGGCACCCAAACTGCCTCCTAAAACAAAAAGCTTACCAATTAAAGCATAAAATACATAGATGTGGAATAATTTATTGAAGGAGGATCATTCTGAAATTTTTATTTATGATGAATTTGATTGTGAATCGTAGATCTAATATTGGCCTGTACTCCTTTTCTGGCACTTTCTTTTGAATCAGAAAATGCTTGGAGTAAACACCCTGGCCTTTGTCAGTGTGAAACAAGCTCTCTAGTGATTTCTTTACAGCAAGATTGACGTTTTGTTTCTCCTGATGGTAAGAAGGTAATTTAATGACAGTTTCAGAGGAACTGTAAGTGACATGGCCTTAAAAGTAGTAAGTATCCACAAGATACACTGTTTAGCACACAGTTCTCTTTTGCCAATTGTTGTTCACTCTGATAGATGCACAGATTCTACTCCACACAATAGAGCAAGTAAAGGGAGATGGGGCAAGGGTATTACAGTTATTATTGTCTGCCTCCTGATGAGCAGCTCCAATAGGTAGTTTCAAGTACATCTCAGATCTCAGGTACTATTCTTTGGAATGAATATCTCTGTGTCAGGTAAGTGTAGCGTGACCCCTAATCTTCACAAGAGCAGAATGATTCACATATCTCAATGCCTCTCCCAGTGCCCTTTCAATCTCCAAAATATATATGTGTCTAGACAAACAGTGCTCCCAGGAGGGGAAAGTATAAGAGGATAGACAGAAGAGACTGCTTGTTGTAGGTGTCAATTAGAGAACCAGCATATAAACAACACTGTTATTAAGACCTTCACTCTTCCTGTACCATATGTACTTAAGCTTACATTATTTCAAATTCTTATCAACTTCTCATACCCTCTGGACAAAGATCTTTGCTTCTCTAATGAGTTTAAATGTATTGTTTCATATATATGTTTTCTTTCTTCTTAAACAGCATCTTGCATTACTTCATTTACAGTTGCCTTGCTTGTTTCTTAGATTGTTTTGATAGTCTTAAAAACAACGATAAGAACTTCCAACTGAATATTAATGTTTTAATCTCTCTTTTTCCCCATGCAGTGATACTTGCGTAACCAGGAGAATCTGCCTTGACCTTCTGCTGCACCTTACTAGATGATATCATGAAGGAACTGTTAAGTATTCGCTTGTTTTTATTATTCTTTTTCTCTCACCATAACTCTCTCTGCTGTCTAAGTACTGAAATGTAACTCAACGAAGCCAGGGACTGACACACTACTGAGACGCTACTAACTAATCCCGATATGAGGGGTCGGGCTGCCACTAATCCTAACAACTAAACTAAGGGTATTGCGCATGCTTCGCAAAGATAGGATTCCTGAGGAGATTTCTTCAGTGAAGTGCAACTCTCGGAACACTGCACGCGCACTTCACAATTCTATGACAAGACCGGAGGTGAGGATTATGCTCATCTTTCTACACTCTTTATTATGACAGCAAGTTCAAAGTTCATAAAGCAAAAACGGAGAAGCTACATTGCCCAGGGGACAACATTCCCATGACGACCATAGTCCAATCAACGCTGGTTCCGACTCTGAGTATAAGTATCCCCTGCCGCCTCCTGACTTCCTCTTTCTTCACTGCTCCGGTAGAAAGCTAAGTCGCCTTTCTTTCTGCCTCTCGAATTGTTCAACTGTACTTGCCTAAGTGTTTATTGGAGTTGTAGGCTCCGCGCTTGTGTTTATCTTCACCCCAGAGCTGTTTCTAAGGACACGTTTTCAGGGCAGAAGGCTGTTTCAGTCCGAGCGCAGATTCACCTGCGGTGACACGTCAGCTCCTCCAGAGGGCGCTCTTTCGCGCCGCTCTGATTTACAGTGCGTTTTTCAACATTTTGAGCGCGCTCGATCGATGAAAAAGTGCACAACAGGGGTTCTTCGTAAGCCTGGAGGGCTTATTTCAACCCCTCCAACCCCCACTGTACGCCTTTGTGGCAAGACAGATACCGTTTTGCGGTAAGGGTATTTTGCCCAAGTTAATTACGCACGACCTAGAGAGTGCGTCAGAAGACCGTTGGTCTCTTTTTGGCCCGGTTTGGTGACAGATACGTTGGGGGGGGGGAAGGGCTGCCCTTTAAAGCTGCAGGGCATCTGTCTGTCGCACCCCAAGTCCTCTTGTTCCGACTATGCAGTCCACTAAAGATAATGATTTTTTCCCCACCATGTCCCCTGGGAAGGGCCCTTCACAGCGCACTCTACCCCCTGCGGTAGACATTTTGCTCTCTCAGGCTATTGCCCAGGCCCTGGCCCCTATTAAAGAGAGTGTGGCGCAGTTTGCTGAGAAAGTTTCTAAGGGGACTGGCATGAGTGGGAAGACGAGAGCTCAACCTTCATCCAAGGCAGTTGCAACTTCCAAGAAATCGCGCAAGCATGACGCGGGCACCTGGACAGCCTCCAGTGCCTCGTGGAAGTTTGTTCCAAGAGTGCGCGCGTGCCTAAGCGCCTACCCTGCCGGGAGGGATTGCTACTCGGACTGACGGGTGATATGGGGCACCACTTATTGGACCTTGGTAGTGGGTCTCCTAAACGGGCGGAGGAGGACTCGGAGGGGGACACTTCCTCTGCGGAGGACCAGCACTCCGGTCGCCCTTGACACCCCAGGGCCACCGTGCCAGATCCCCTGGAGACCGAAGACTCCGGCTCGAATATGTTCGAACCCGAGGGCATTTACCACCCCAGGTCCTCGGAGTGGCGACTGGAGCAGGAGGTGGCTGGATATGCAGCCAGTAAGATCAGACAACCTCTGGACAAGGGGGTTAGGGCCCGCCTGAAGGCTGAATGCCCGCGCCCTACCTTACCGGATAAGGTGACGGCCACTCCGGACATAGATCCAAAAATGTGTACCTTTCTTCCAAATACACCAAGGACCCTAAGAAGGGCATCGACCGCTCTTGGAAGGCTTGCCAGGACAAACTTCTAGACGTGTTGAGACCCTTAACACAAATTATTCAACTGGCCGAACACGCAAGACGCACTGACACTCCTCTGCCCACGGATGTCTTGGCTGGGTGGGCCCAGAGGGCGGTTTATCTTTTGGGCAACGCGAATTGCACCATCTCAGTGGAGAGACGCCGCTCCCTACTCATCAAAATTGATCCCAAGTTGGGGGAGTTGTCCAATTCAGAGGCAGGGGCGATCGCCAGAGTAACTTATTTGGAGACCCTTTTGTTAAGGAATTGGGTAAATTTGTCGCCACCTTTTTGGCGCTAGATAACGCGCAATCATCTATCAAAAAGATCTTCCCGGGCAAGGTTTTTGGAGGGTCCGGACGAGGTAGGGGTCACTCCTCCGGCCGCCTCTCCCAGCAAGGCCCCATCTCCTATGGCTACAGAAACAATGGCTGGCGGGATGGTTGCCAAGGTGCTTTCTTCCCCAATCGGGGTAGAGGGAAAGGTAGAACCAGCAGGAACGCCTGCGGAGGGGCGAACGCCCCAGGAGGCCCTTCCGGTAATGATTACCCTTTCTTCCCCTCAGTGTATAGGAGGGAGACTGTGTATTCAGGCACAATTGGGCACGTATAACTTCGGATTCTTTGGTATTGAAGACTGTATCAGGGTTCCACATAGAATTCTGGGGAACACCGGTTCAAGAACGTTCACCCAGACCCTTGACTTTCTCGGCAACAGAGTCCGCTCTAATAGATTCAGAACTGCACGACCTTCTTCGGAAGGGGGCCATCCGGCCGTTTGTCCTTCACCCCAGGGGTTTTCTGAGCAATCTCTTTCTCGTACAGAAGAAGGACAAAGGGTTTCACCCGGTTATCAATCTCAGGGACTTCAACGAATGGGTGGTCTACAGACACTTCAAGATGGAGGGCATTCATATGCTCAGAGACTTTCTCTTTCAAGGGGACTGGATGATCCGTCTGGACCTCAAGGATGCTTATCTGACGGTCCCAATTTTTTCCCCCCCATCGCAGATTTCGGCAATTCTTGTGGAGGGGTCAGGTATTCAAGTTTACGTCCCTCCCTTTCAGTCTCTCTTCGGCACCGTGGTGTTTCACCAAACTGCTTAAACCGGTGGTGGAATACCTTCAGTCACGGGGGATTCGTCTAATAATTTACCTGGACGATATCCTTCTTATGGACCAATCTCGGTCGCAACTCTTATCCAACGTGACCACAACTATTGCGCTCCTTCAGGATCTGGGGTTTGTGATAAACCAGCAGAAATCAGAACTTCTGCCATCGCAATCGATGATCTTTATGGGTTTTCTCATAGACTCCCAGTCAGCTTCTCTCAGCCTACCGGCTTTGAAGATCTCCAAGATCAAGAAGGAACTGACAAAGGTTTTGAGATGCGACAGAATTTCTCTTAAACAGCTAGCCCGAGTAGTGGGTCTGCTCTCATCCTCGATCCAGGCCACTTTTCCAGGCCCTCTTCACTACCGAGCGCTTCAATGTCTGAAGGCGCATCATCTCCAACGTGGCCTCACCTACTCTGAACTCATCTCCCTTACGCAGGAGGCGAGAATGGAACTACATTGGTGGCCGGAACACATGGAGGCGTGGAACGGCAGGGCCATTTTCCGTGCCTCGCCGGATCTTGTCATAGATTCGGATGCCAGCAGTCAGGGCTGGGGAGCCCGATGCAGATATGTCTCCTTCGGGGGACGGTGGACTCCACAGGAACTAAGCTTGCACATCAATTGCCTTGAACGCCTGCAGGTTCTTTGGTGATCCGGTCTCTGACTCAGGACAGGGTTTCCTGTGTCGACCTTCTGACGATAGACAATGTGTCCGCGGTGCAGTACATAAATCGCCTAGGGGGCACGCGTTCGAAGGCCCTTGCGGAATTGGCGAATGATTCTTGGCATTTTTGCCTTCAACACCAGGTATCGGTGACGGCAGACTATCTTCCGGGTTCCCACAACATTATAGCAGACTGGAACTCCAGGTTTTTGGGGGATTCCAGCGGCTGGCAGCTGGACAGAGTAGTTTTTCAGGCGCTCATGGAGCGTTGGAGTCCATGTTCGGTGGACCTCTTCGTATCCAGGTGGAAAGCCCAGTTACCAATATACTTCAGTTGGTGCACGGATCCTCGGGCAACTGCAGTGGATGCTTTCCTGCATGACCCACTTGGGGTATGTGTTTACCCTGTTCTTTCTGATCCCGAGGATGTCGTCAGGAAGCTACGTGGTTCTGATAACCCTACTTTGGATGTCTCAGGTGTGGTTTCCATCCCCGCTGGAGCTCTCTTGCGATTTCCCCATCCTCCTCCCCAGCTCTCCGTCGATTCTCAGGGATCCTACGGGACATTTCCATCCCCTGGCCCTTCACGGTCACCTCGCACTAGTAGCTTAGAAAAGTTCCGGGCTCGTTGGGAGGACGGACGACTTTCACAGGAAGCTAAGAGATTCATCAGACAGGCCTGGGCCCCAGGAACCTGCAAACAATACAAGTCCGTGTGGCATCGATGGGCTCGTTGGTGTTTGGGAAAACAAATCGATCCCATGGGGGCACACGTTACGGATATTATAAATTTCCTCGCTGAGTTAGTGGAAACATGTTTGTCTTATTGCTCTATAAACTCCTTTAGATCTGCAATTTCGGCAGGTCATCCCCCTCTACACAATCGTCCAGTGGAGGAACACTCTTCGGTGTACAAATTGCTTAAGGGTATTAGAATTTCCAGGCCTCCAGAACCTAGGTACTCGGAGTTATGGGATGTCAATCAGGTCCTGCACCTATTATCTTCGTGGCAAGATAACCAGTACCTCTCTAGGAAGGACCTGTCAGCTAAATTAGCTATTCTACTGTGCCTCATTTCCTGCAAGAGGATGTCTAATGTCAGGGCACTAGATGTCTCAGCAAGGGTTTTTTCCCCGGAAGGGGTCACATTAACAGTATCCAGGAGGACCAACTGTAATATCAGGTCGGTAACCTATCCGGCTTTTCCTCACGCACCGAAACTTTGTGTAGTAAGATGCCTCAAGACTTATGAGGAAGTGACGGCCGAGTTTCGGCCTCCCGGAGAACGCCAATTGTTGATTTTGATAAAGAAACCCTTCAAGGCAGTATCCTCCCCTTCCATAGCTAGATGGGTCAGATGGATCTTGGCGGATGCAGGTATTAATGTACGAGTATTCGGGGCACACTCTACTATGGCTATGGCTTCAAAGGCTATCCAGGTAGGTGGCAGGTTAGAGGATATCATGAATGCCGCGGACTGGTTGTCTGAATCAACTTGTACGCATTTTTATTTTAAGCCTATTCATGAAGCAACATCGTTGGTGGTAAGTTAGCATAATCCTCACCTCCGGTCCTGTCATAGAATGAGAAATTTCCTAGCTACTGAGAAGGAAAGTTTAAATTCTATTAAGGACACTGAGGTAAGGATTATCCCACCCAACACAAGGAATGTGTCTCCCACCCGGAAACTGTGGAAGGCATCTCCGATTTCTGGTGGTATAAATGTTTACAATCATGATATTGGAACTCTTGATAATTGGTTTGCTTATGTGCTATGCTTTGTATCTTCACACAAATTGGAGATCTCTTGTTATATAATCAAACTTCGATTATTTCAATTGTTCAGTTTTTCTGGATTTGATTCTTCCTTTGTTGAATATGTGATGTTACTCTCGTAGGTTCAGAGGCAACAAAAACCTGAGAATGCTGAATTCCCTCTGCAATGAATGCGAGGAAGTCAGGAGGAGGCAGGGTATACCTATACTCAGAGTCGGAACCAGCGTTGATTGGACTATGGTTGTCATGGGAATGTTCTCCCATGGGCAATGAAGTTTCTCCGTTTTTGCTTTATGAACTTTGAACTTGCTGTCATAATAAAGAGTGATGAAAGATGAGCATAATCCTTGTCTCCGTGTCCTAAATAGAATTTAAACTTTCCTTCTCAATAGCTAGGAAATTTCTAATTTCCCACCCAAGTATTGCAAGGCTTGGTTAGGGAAAAACAACTAGAGCAGCAATTTCAGTGCTCAGTGGCCACAATCATTAGAATCAGATTGTGCCACCTCAATATCCAGGTTAGAGAACTAAGCTGTTTATTTGCTGAATAACGTTTCTTGGGACTTCCCATATGCACTGAACAAATGGTCAAGGGCACTTGCGCCCAATTCTTCCTGAGGATCCTGACACTCTGGCCCTATGAATATTGTTATTGATGTTAAAGTTGTGACTGGTAGGGTCAGCAAGGAGGTTGAGCCCTCCATTGAAAATACCTCTGTTTTTTGTCTGAAGAATTTTATTCTAAATCTACTGACTTTCATCACTGGCGTGCTGACCAAACAGTACGGAACACAAGGAAAGAAGACTCATTATCTTTAATTGTGCTTCTCAATGATATCTCTCTATGATATCTGCGGCACTTGCATTCTTTAAGTGGGCTGCAGCTGTTTCACAAACATTCAAGCCTGTTAGGTCCAATCTTTTTACTTTCCCTTGCTGGGGGTGAGGTGGTTTCAGGTGCAGAGACATGCATTCACCTGGCTGAAGTTACAAATATAAAAATCCGGTTTGGGATCAGTTTTCAAAAATTCAGGATCCTATTAAGGAGCAGAGTTTATTGCATGCAGGCTATATGTTGTAGCCTTCACCTTAGATGGAGTCAGGAACTTTTTCTCTGCAATCTCCAATAAACCTGGAAACAAAGGAAGCAATGGTTTTGGAACTGCATTGGGCTGTACAGTTTCTGTAGGGCTTCTGGACTTTTCAGGAGGCGAGGTTTGACCCCTTGCAGAGAACGGAGGTCTGATTTGAGAAGATACTAGCCTCCCACTCTGTCCTACTAGAAACATGGCTGTTGTTTTCAATACCATCCTAGTTGGTGACAGTGGCAGTCTGTAAAATATTGTCAAATGGTATGATAGGGTTTAAAGGCCTTTGTGGCAACAGGTGGGGATCAGGAGTGATAAGCGTTCTGCATTGCCCAAGGATGTCTTGAAACAGATGCTGGTGAAGGTCGCTTTTCTTGGCAGGTGGTGAGTGAATAAGATGAAAACTTTGGGGTGATATTCTTCGAACAGGAGGTCTGTCTATGGGAATGGAGAGTTCTCATTGATGCTACTGATACAGGAGATAGTGTCAACCTCATACCACCAATGTTGATGAGTGACAACTTCAATCTGGATCTCTTCAATGTCAATGGTAAATAGTGTGAGTCCAGTCAACGAAGTCTCTTCAACAGCGAGAAAACATTTTCAACATCAAAGGACAACATTTGTGAGAGACTCAATGTCACTGTCATGGGCGTCAATGGCAGTCTCTGATGTCAACGTTGATGTGGCTGTCATAATCATCGAAAGAGGTCTCTTTGACGTTGACAGTAATACTGGTGGCGTGGTATGTGGAGTTGTCAACGGTGAAGTAGCTATGGGGAGTCGATGTTGAGATTTTGAAACGTGCTCTAAGACGTTGATGTGGGGAGTACATTGACTCTGTCTTACATGTTGAGCAGAAAGGCATTATGACTGACATAATCTGCCAGATGATGTTGAAAAACACTTTACCCATTACATACACTTAAAAGACATTGAAAGAAAGGGATATGCTGAGGAAAATTTAAATGAAAAAAATAATTATCAAAAAAACAGATGTGCTCTGGGATCCTACCTAAAGGAGCTGGAAACAAAGAATTGGGGCCTGATTTAGATCTTAGCAGATGGAATATTCTGTCACAAATGTGACAAATATCCCACCTGCCATGTTACGATCTCCAAAGAATATAATGGGATAGTAATACGGTAGACGGGATATCTGTCACACAGACGTGACGGAGTATTCCCCTGTTAGTACAGTGCATCATGGGTAGTGGAAACTCCTAGAATCGCTATCCTTACTGGATGATGTCATGACTACTAAAGTAGCTTACTTCCACTATAAGTATTTGAGATCAAATATATTCCAAGGTAGAAAAGAAGCACCACCATTTTTTGGATTAAAGAATCACCTCCAAGACTCGGAATACACTCCAAATAGAAGAAAACATGTTTAAAGAAAAAATATATATAGTCAGGTTCTGGTGTTGTAAATCCACAGAAAGGCCCTGCCGTCCCTGCATACCTACGCTGGCAAGCAGAGAAGAACGTGCTACCAGTCGCAGAGATTTGGGGAAGCAGCAGGGAAAGAAGTCTTTAGAGAGAGAGAAAAACACTGGACTGTCCATCACAATCATCTGATTCAAGGGACGGTACTGCTCTGTCTGGTTGTTGTAAGAGTAGGTTGTTCTGAACCAGCTGAAAGAGAGGACAGTATGTAAGTTTGGAATGGCAACCATTTTTAGCAATAATATACAAAGAATGAAAACAAACCTACCAGTTTCTGGTTGTGCTTTGATGAGCCAAAAGGTGACCAGGAAACCAGTGGAGGCCCCATGATACTGCTGCAAATACACCGGTAGGCACTATGAGAGGACAGAAGAGAGACAGCACAAGCAAAAGGAAAATGCAAGGAATGGTAAATTGGAGAGAGGCTATCCACAACCATTAGGAATGTAGTATATGTATTAACTGACAGGAAAAATGAGGAGTTAATACAACCAATGACTTGTTGTGAGGCAATAGCTAAACATCAATTGAGGTCTTAAGTATGGCTCTGCCATCTATCAACCGGAAATTACCCTAACCCCAGGACCCTAAAGCAAGGCAGTGAGTGACAGCTACGGAGTTAACAGTGTAGTATTCCTGTTTGTTTCCAAAGACTCGTTTTCCAGTGTTTCCAACCACTGTGTTTCTAATGCTTTGCCAGAGTTCTGGTAAATATCTCGATGACAGACAGGATAAGAAACCAACTTAGTATACGTTTCCTCAAGGAAGAATGAGATCCAAATCAATACTTCAGAGGTATTCTATTCAATTCTAGTCAATAATGGGACCCATTATTTAGAGAGTATAATGAATTTTAACTGGCTTAGGGTGTGGAGGAGCTTGGCAATAATACATTTTTGTATGAAAATCTTGCTTCAAAGTCTAGAGAACTTACTGAATTCCTTATTCACAAAATGCTTGAAAGATTTCACTTTAATCAGAAAAAAACAGGCACAAGCTTAGCCAAACTGGCTTAGCACATCTATGAAACAGGTGCTTGGGAAAATGGGCACTAATCAATGCAGGCACACGAGAAAGAAACAACCAGGTTTTAGAATCTGATGATGAAAGGGCTAAAAGGCCTGTAGGCCTGTGATATCACAATCTGCATGTACACACTGTATAACTGTTCTTTACAGTGGGTTGGAAATTCTGACTGCATAATTTAATATGGCTCCATCGCCCTCTCTTTTAATTATTTCAAATGAACTCATTTGATCCAATTTTCAAATTAGTATTGCTAGCTGAGCAAATTACATAGTCGCTGCTAGGTTATAGGCCCCGATGTAACTCTTAGTAGTTTCTGAAATTATTAGCAACCCAGAATTTCACCTTTTTGGTATATGGTTATAGTAGTTTCTGTGCATAAGAATGACACCAAAAATAACTAATTAATTGTTGTATTGAATCCTTTATGAAAATCTATGCTATAGCCCTCTGTAACAACCTCTAGAGCTTTAAATAACAGTAACTTCAACCTGGACTCAAGAAGATAATGTCAACTTAGTGACATCAGTGACCAAGCTACTTCCCCTGTTTTGTGAATTTGTTGACTTCCAAAATGTTTTATAGGTCTTCGCTCTGGCTGAGATGATTGGCTGGAGTTTCACTTGATTCCTATTGATTAGAATACTCTGCACTGGTACTTTGATGATGATTTGTGTAGCCCTTAGTGCTGCAGTCACAGGAAGAGTTCCTGGTGGGTAGCATGGAGCAGTGATGTGTTTGTACCATTTATTCTTCATCTTCATCATGCCAGATTTCCTCAACTCAAGTTACAAAACATTTATTCATTACAGTTTAACAGTGAGCCGATATATGATGTCTGACGGTCAAATCCCTCAACAGATTTTAGTGATAGAAATCATCTGGGGATCCCCATTAGAATACAAAAACTATGGTCTTCAGGGCCAAGGATGATCAAATTTGTTGCCCAGCTACTGACAAAGTGCTTGGGGTAGTACAAGAAAACTTCTTTTGTGTTTTTCAATTAACAGTAAAACTAACTTAGGCCCCTTTATTGACTGCAAACAAGACCACCTCTACCATCATAAACAGAGTGTAACAAATTAACTAGAAACATTGATAAAACTTATGATGTAGAAAATCTTCCTGAGCGGAGACTATACATAAGGCAGAATTATGCCTTAACAGTAAACTAACTTAGGCCCCTTTATTGACTGCAAACAAGACCACCTCTACCATCATAAACAGAGGGTAACAAATTAACTAGAAACATTGATAAAACTTATGATGTAGAAAATCTTCCTGAGCGGAGACCATACATAAGGCAGAATTATGCCTTAACAGTAAACTAACTTAGGCCCCTTTATTGACTGCAAACAAGACCACCTCTACCATCATAAACAGAGGGTAACAAATTAACTAGAAACATTGATAAAACTTATGATGTAGAAAATCTTCCTGAGCGGAGACCATACATAAGGCACAATATTGAATCATTATAGGACTGTGGTCAAGTGGTATAAATAACTCAGATGCTCCACTTTTATTAAGCACACTTCTTTAATTATTGCCTAGTGGTTTGGTACTATTTCTGTATGCGTCTGTTATTGACATGAAAATAAATCAGCCTGTCTCTCCGATACACTGGCTATCCGCGAGTTCTCTGGTCCCAGTTTATTTTCCTCCTGGCTCGATCTTCTTCCCAGTATGTTAAACAGTGAGCAGAAGCCGTAGGATAGACTACATAAAGAAATGCCATTAGTTAAAAGTGCTTCCCACCACCTCACTTACTACCTGCCAATTATGTGGCTCCTTCACAAAGGGACTCCATGTCACTTATGCTGTCCGCCACCACATTGCACCTCAAAGTCTCCCTCCTTACCCCCACAGTGGATTACCACCACTACAAATGGAATAGGAAAAGAACAGGCAATCACCTGAAGCCAGGCCCCTTCCCTTGGGGTAGTTGCAGTGGAACCCATATAGCCCTTCTGCCTCTCTGGGCCATTGGGTGTAAGCGGGGAGGTCTTCCCCTCTATTTTTATTTGAATATTTTGGTGAATCTAAATATTTGAGATTGTGTGATTTCATGACTTGAGTTTCGGGTTTCCAGGGATCTAATTGGTTTTAGCATGGAAAAAAATCATACAACACCAAACATGGACAATATTACATTCATATGCTTACATGCGTCATTGATTACCAGGCTTTGAGTGAGTTAAGAGGTGAAAAGGTGTAAACCATCTAACTTGGCATGGAATTTGTCTCCGTAACAGCAGAACCTTGTGAAGCATTCCTTAAGGTGAAAACCTTGTGTTGGGTGAAGTTAGTTACACTGTGAGAGGTGTAGTCATGGACAAGTCCATTAAAATTGCAAATAAAGTAATCCAGAATGGGGAAAAAGTTGGCATTCATGTAAATGCTAGGTTAAATTCTCCCAAGAGAGACTAGCAGCTGTATTCCTACAGGCAGTCCGCCATTCAGTTGAATTATGGATGCGCTCTTCATTAAAAGTTCTTAGACGGGGAACTAATTGCTTTTAGGACAAATTGAAAATCAAATCAACCCACTAACCCCATTCCAACTAGTTAAATCAAAAGTTGCTAATTTCTCATAAAGTAAAATAATTTGGGCTTTAGCTTTGAGTATGATTTGGCTTTAAACATCCAAGTAGTAACAGCCATTACATTAGCTCACCGTTCTCAAATCTGCTGCTTCTCACTCATTAACACAGAGTATGTATTACAGTTGCTGCTATCAATGGCAGAAATGGTTACTGTTACACCCCATAGGTTGGTCTAAATGGACCAATGCTTCTAAAACGTTTCAGGACAACAACCCACTTTTTAGCACAACAAACCTTTGCAACTTAGCTAGCTGTAATGGACATGAGGTGGGTGATTCTTTAATGTAACTAAAGCATTGTGTGGTAGCGCATTGACATTTACAAACAGTACATTTTCCTTTGAAATGCTCACACAATTTGCACAGGCATAGGTTTTTACTGACCAAAATAAGTTGCACGCCACTGGTAATGTCTAGAAATCTGGTTTCAATGAATATTTATTATTTGTGCACCACCAAGTATCTTGATTTGCTCTGATCGTATTAAGATCAGTTTGCATCATATGTCCAAATTACAAAACAAATGTGCTTCATTTTTGTTTCCCTAGCTGCTGAATGTGTACAGTTCACTTACAGGTATTTACACTTTGTTGTATGTTTCGAAAAAATGACATCCTGCAGCCTTTCCTTCACACTTTATGTACCCCAGCAAGATTATCACATAATTCACTTTGCTTTTCTTTCCCTGACAGCAAAGTGAGAGGATTTTATACACATCATTCCCCATGTTGGAAAATAATAAGCAGCCGAAGACATAGCCTGACACGACCTCTGTCTT
The DNA here is from genome assembly GCF_031143425.1 of Pleurodeles waltl. Lineage (NCBI taxonomy): Eukaryota > Metazoa > Chordata > Amphibia > Caudata > Salamandridae > Pleurodeles > Pleurodeles waltl. The sequence goes on from NC_090445.1 coordinate 225,888,232, forward strand.
TGAAACGCAGCAAATGTGACAAGCTAAACACAGAATTTATAGGCGTCTTTATTTGTTGTTTTGACTTTTGTTACCTTCACTGGATGCCATTCAGAGAGAGAAAATCAAGTTCAAAATTCAATGCCTTATCTATAACTGCATCTGGAAACTGGCTTACCCAAACGATACCTAGGTTGCAACCTGAATGTACATTTAGGAGCAAAAAAATATGTTTTGCCTTATAATACTAAAAGTTAAGTGCAAGTCAAATGGTGTTTAGGCAATACACCATCCAGGGAAAAATTTGCAATTTTCGTCGTCGTAATATGTAGGACAAACCCTTGCTCAAGGTGTTCAAAAAGTCCCAAGATGCATCTCTTTAAGGAAATGACTTAAATCCATTCCTAGAGACCTTTGGTGTATTGGGTGTATAATAAACAGACGTAACCAATCAATCACTGACTTTATTTTCAATACAACCTATTAAGGCTACCAAAGTTAATAAGAAAACGATTCAAGCTCCTGAACCATGAGACTTTCTTTGTTGATACAATAAGGCTATTAATTGATAAGCCAAGGATAATTCAAAGGGGGGTGCTTTATTTGAACCAAAATTAAGCTTTTAGTTGTGGCTTTCAAAAAACTGTCAGCATGCAGTGGAATGAATCATTCTGGGCTTGGAAATGCTTCCCATACTTGTGGAGCATGGAGCAGGACGATGTTTAAGAAGCAATTTATATTGCGACAGGAAAACTTTGTAGTGGTTCAGGTCAGCGAAAATATATTTTCCATTTATGCTAAGGAACTGCTCAAGTTCATTTTTCTTTGTTTTCATCGATACTTAATTTTAACGGATCCAACTTGCCAAGAATAAGAAATGGTAGACAATGTATCTTCTCATTTTAAAGATATTTGTTTCCAAGACTTAAACCAGAGATGTAAGATTACAAAATCACTCTCTCAGTTCAATCCTACATTGTATATGACAGTATTCAGTGAGGTTCGGACCTCATGTACAGAAATATAAGGCATTTACATAAATTCCTGGTGAACTGTTTTTTCCTAAAACTACACCAGTGGAGCCTCAATTATTCAGATAATATTACAGAGGTAGGTCGGAATGTGAGATGGAAAATTGCAAGAGTATCCTGGCTACATTTGGAATACAAATGAATTCCACTTAGAATCACTTACTGTGGACTATCCATGAAAGCCATTGAAATCTACACATAGATCCCATGTTGTGCCCCAAAACAAGTGTCTTTTTTCGACAGATGGTACAACTGTCACCACACTGCTTACATGTGGCTCCTCATTATTATCCTGTCATTATCCTGCCTCCAGTGGAAATCATGGCATTGCAAGAATAAGATAGATTAGTGGGGCAGTGTAGAGAAGTTTTGCCACAAATTATCTACGGTCAGATGGCTTTTTTGCACAATACGTAGCAAGCAGCTCTAGCTTCCCAAAATGTACACAAAAAAATTGAGATGCAACTTACCCTGCCTAGCGATAACATCAGCATCGATGACTGCACATCCCAGCTCTCTCAATACATTCACTACAGTGCTCTTTCCAGAGGCAATCCCACCAGAAAGGCCGACCAGGAACATTGTGCTGTAAGATAAGTTAAATCTGCAAACTATCGTTCTCATTAAGGTACAAAAAGGTAAGTGGTCTCAATCATTTAAGATACTATGAAAGGCTGTATGACAAACATAACACAAACTAATACATAGAGAAGACGATGAAAATATTGCACATTTCTAGCAGAATTATTTTCCTGCAGTATATAGCTATGCTAAGAATATAATTATATGATAGTAAATATAAACCCACTATAACAAAATGAGTCCTATGCTACAACACATGCAGGATCAAACTGTGTTTCCATCTTCATTACCATTCAATCATTTTGCTTTTAAAAAGCAGTGATTTGTATAAACAATTCCCCCGCTGGCCCCCAACAATGTACATTACTAGAAGGGTAAAGAAAATGTAGCAGGTTGTGACACTTAAAAGTATGATACTCTTGCTTTCAGAGGCTTTCTGAACAATCACAAAATTCACAAATAAAATACCAGTGTTGGTTGACTACATCATAGATCAAAGCTGCCGATCTCTAAAATATCTAAAGGCATTTTCATCATTTTTGGATTTTACACACTGAGGACAATACAGCACTAATTGATGTTAATAGACATGCTATGTTGCCATCAGCATGGAAGAGAATAATTAATCAATGACAACATACCCACCACCCAGTCCCCCCCAAACACGAAAGCGGAAAAAAACATAACACAGATTATTAAATGCAGGCTTCAGACAAACCAAAACCAACAGCAACACTGAGGTATCAGGGTACTGACAGTTCACTGTTTATTTCACTATGGTTTCAAATAGACTTTATAAATATGTTTGTTGTCAATTCTGAAAGTGTTCTAGGGTTGCACAGAGCATGCATATATGTTTGCAGTTGGTCAATGAGATGGTCAAGCAGTGCAGAATATCCTTCTCATTCAGTAAATCAAACGTCAACATTTCCTTGTCCATGGTAGAGCTCAGCCTCTTTCACCAATCATGAATGGAAGGGAGAGACAGACCCTTCCACTTCACTGAAATCTACAGTGTTGCTACTAGAAACATATTAGTAATGAAGATCCAGCCACACCTAGACATTCCATTAATACTCCTAGGCTGCAAACTCAGAATATTCAACACGGGATCTTCAGGTAAGGGATAGCGTATCACACCAAATATTTCTGTCCAGTAAGTCCATAATGTAGCGCAGGACAATCACACATGCAAGTCCTCCTCCATTTCACCACATTACCTCTAGAATGTGGTATCCAGGGCCGGGACCATATCACCAAGCCTAGGCAGAGTTCTATGCCAACGTAACATTATTTTAAACAATGTTGTTTTATTTGTACACTTTGTACATTCCTCAGTATGTCTTGCCATAGTCATAGATCACAAGTTAGGAGTTTCCCCAGTGCTTTCCCCCACGGTTTCCTGTATGCCCCCATTGAGTAGGGTGTCATGCATTGGACCGTACTGTGTATATATTAGAGATAAGACCTTTCTTTGAATCCTACATTGCAACAAGCTTTTCAAAGACTTTTTAGTCTCTGCTAGCTGGCTCTCTGAAAATTAAACACTGGATTATGTCTCCCATTCTTGGTTACTGGAGCCATTCCTGCTCCACTATCAAAGTCTCCACTATCAATAAGTCCGTCTTGCACCTTTCAAGACTTAACTTTCCTTTCATGAACAAGGTCTCCTGCAGTGCAGCCACCTGATTCTTTCCATTTAGCAGATAAGTCCCCTAAAGGAAAAGGTAGAAAATTGAGGTTATTGGTGTATGGTAAAGAAGGCAGGTGGGAATGTTGTTATGCCCAGGTACTATGATACCTCATACCAGCCCTTACAGTAATAGTGTGTAACCAAAGATACAGATGCTAATATGAGTCTGTGTTTCTCTATAGTACTTCTCAAAATCAGGGAGTCCAAGCCTTCTGTCACCTTTCCATTGTTGTAATACCTTTCATGAGAGTGTAAGTTTCTTATGTCCCCATATAAATCAATCACTTGCCATCTGAAGTCTCATCAAGTCATTGTTCAGCACAGCAACATTTGCCTAAAACCAACCACTTCTGGAGTATGTTTTTCTTGTGGCCACCCTTCCTAAGAGGTAATGAGTGCTTGCCACTTCAAGACGTCTTGTTTAATGCCAGCTATCACAGGCTGAAAGCTTGCCTTCTACAAACTAAGTAAAGTTGGCTTTATAAAGATGCCCAGGTATTTTATTTTCAGGTTGGCCCACCTTAAAGAGGATATTTTTTCCAGTCTTCTGCAAGTTCTTTACAAGATTCTCATTTCCAATAATTCAGATGTTAAGATTAGCCTTGAACTCCAAGATTATCTCATATTGGCATAGGATTTCCAGAGTCTTCGCTATGGACTTCTCCAGATAACAGTGTCAGTAAAATATCAGCCTTGAAAAAAATGGATCCTTTGTATATCATCAAGGGGCATGCCTTCTACCCATTTGGCCTTCCTAATTGCCTGTGCTGGCCGTTCCATTGATGTAGTAAGGAGGAGTGGAGACAGTGGACAGCCTGGTCTTGTTTATTCTAGAGACAAGGTTATTCATATGTTCTCATCATAGGGCCTATTCTCACCCTCTCTAGGATTCTCCGCAAATATGTCAGTTGACCCGGTCAAATGCCTTTTCAGGATCTAGCACCATTGCCATCATTGACAGCTTGCATTTATTCCACTTCTCAATCAGGTGTAACATTTGTTGCACATTGTCAAAAGTTTGGTTATTCACTATAAAGCTCAGTTGGCCAGGCTCAACTCAGAAGAGCATGAGCAGATCATGTCTATTCACCAGGATCTACATAAAGATCTTAAGACCCAAACTGAGCGATGTAATCAGTTAGTAGAATGTACAATACACCCTAAGTTTTTTCCTCTTTCTCTATTAAGGATGTGTTAACCGCCCTCAAAGAGGGCAAGACCATTCCAGATTCTCTAAAAGAATTAAAGAGCTTCACCCAGTGTGGAGCAATAATAGAACATAATCTTTTGTAAAAGTGGACCATCTGCTCATTGGAGCCTGGGGTCTTATATACTGCCAATTTTTTGATAACTTTGCTTACTTCATACTCTGAGATATATTTGAGGCTCAAGCCATCCTGAGGTGTCAGAGAGGTAGGTCTAAAGTCTTCTAAATGGTTACTGTTTTGGTGTCCTTGGGTTTTCCAATGGTATAATTACTGGAAGAAGTAAGTTAATTTTTCTCGCTTTTCCTTCTTCAGTCTTTAGGATGCCCCTTGAATGTATAGCGTTGGTGAGTCTGGATATTGCTTTTGCTAATCACAATCTATTTGCAAAGAAACTGTCTGCTTTATTCTCCTTTTCGTAAAAGCATTCCAATAAGAGCTCTCTCTGTTTGTTCCATAAGCAATAAATTAATCTGCCCGTTAGACTTGTGATTTTACAAAAAGATTCAAGAGTTTCTGATTGCTTGAGACTTTCCCCAGAAAAACAGTTTAAAAGGGCATCATGTTGTATTATCATACACATCTCTACGTTGCCATTTATTCTAAAATATTCTTCCATCTGTTGCCTCAATATTTCCTCACATATCTTGTTCCTGAGAAGGGGAAGGTCAAAGTGTCATGGTCACTCCTTTCTGGGCACAGCTACAAAGTCTCAGTCCAATATTACTAATGCATTGTCAGAGATCACGAGGAGGTCTGTGCCCACCAGGTCCTTGACTTCCTGTAGCGTACTCAAGCCCCAGATCAAGTATATTCTTGAATATGTCCTTTGCACACTTGAGAAAAAGGCCTCATCTTTGGCACTGGTGTGGAGACACCTCCAGGTGTCATGTCAAACCCAAGCAGTGAATACCTTGTCAGTGCATACATCATCATTCCACTCTGGAACCTATCACTAGATGTCGGTCTATGGCGGGTGAATGAACTATATTAAAGCACCCTAACCATGCCAGCTCACCCACAGCCCCCAATATTCTTTATTTCCATGAGAGACTACAGGAATCTTTCTTGTTCCGACTCAGAACGTATGACACTACCAAGGTCAGATCTAATGTCTCCATTTTTCCTGTTTAGATGATGTATCAGCTCTCCTTTTGATCCATGAACGTTTCCACTATGTCAAAATCCTTATGGATCACAATAGACACACCACTCACTTTATGTTTAGTGGATGCGTAAAATTGTATCAGATGGAATTTGCGGATTATTAATCTGGTGTCCTTTAAGAAAAGATGACTCCTCTCTAGTCAGACTAAATCAGTGGGTTCTCTAATATTCACTTGCCAAATGTTATGGCCTTTAATAAGGAAGTTTTGTCTCATGTTACAAGTTAAGAAATACATCATGGATCAAGTGTGAGTACAATTCTATAGAGGAGGTCTAGTATAAGCACCGAAACATACTGCCTCAAACCACTGCTTCTTGTGTGTTTAATGAAACTGAATCATTCCCCACCTTTGTCCGATCTCAAGAACCAAAATGTTCAAAACTGATGAAAAGTCCCGGAGCTGGGAATAGACACACCTTAGGTGCGTTAGTGAGCTCCCACCACCATATGGGTGGACTTACTTAGCGTTAGGACTTCACTGAAGTTCCCATGGCGGAAAACGGGGAATCCTATCATCCCTGAGCTCTGCTGAACACTCATCCGCTAGCTACTATGGCTAGACCCTCTTTGACAGCGCTGTGCAGCCAACTTCACAGCAAAGTGCCTGATATAATGCAGTTTGTGTATTCCAAAACCAGATTTCTACTACATTCAGCTCACCACAGCAACACATCTATGAATCAGTAGTTAATTTTGAGTTAAAAAGTCAAAGTTAAAAAGTAATAGAAACATCATACACAAAATATTAGATACATAGACCCTGATTCTCAGAGCCCCTGTTTGCACCTGTTTGAGATCACAGTATGTGCGAAACTACTACACAAAACATCAAGGATTTACTTAATTTCGCTAGGTATAAACTGACGATACCCGAGTGAGAGAAAAACATGGTATCCTGAGTTCTACGCCTCTGAATGGAGGAAAAATTGTGATATCACTGTTATTTCCTGCTGTGACCAACAGAATTCACAATGTGGTAATACAGCACTGAAGACAAAAACCTTCTGGTATCTGGAAGAATACAGATACGAAAGAATAAAGAAGGGGAAAAAAATGAGCGACATATGCTAATGGATAATGCTGTTTATTCTAAACAGGAACATATGCATTTGCTCAACCTTTTTACTTCTAAGACTTTTCCCCCTAGAATGCAAAGCCATTTTTTTTTTTGACTATTCCGAGTAGTGTGCACTTAGGCTTCCATAACTTTTTGTCCACATAAGGAATCCACACCAAATGTGTGTCCTTTTTTCCCAACATCAAGGTATCCAAGGTTTGTGGATATCCCTGGAGGGGACTTAGAAAATAGCCAAAATATGTCTAAAGTTTGGTTTGGGTGGGGTTGAGGGGGTGGAGGGGTCGGGTGGGGTTGGAAAAATGTGCTACGCAAAAAAGTGTCCATTTTTTCCCACTTAAAATGGGATCAACAAAAGGTTTGCTGTGATAAAAACCATCATCTTCCCAGCTTTCAGGAGCATGCAGAGTTGAATTAAAAAATAATAATAATAATAATAATAATAAAAAATAAAAAAAATTAAAACTTATTTGCACCACAGTTTGGACATTTTTCAAATAACCCATTTTTCCTAATTTTGGTGCCTTTAATCTACTTCCAGGTTGTGGTGGAAACCGCTGCAAACCCCATGGGTGAAATTGAAAAGCAAAACATTTCTGAAAAGTACACAAACTTCTGAATTCAGCATGGGGTCATTTGTATACATTCTTCGAGGCTTTCCCAAAGAAAGTAACCACTAAATTAAAATAAGATTAAAAAAATAACCAGGAAAAAAACTTTCATTTGTTACAACGTTTTCATTTGTAACTTCTTGTCACAATGACCAATTTACAAAACAAATATACCATTATGCCAGCTAAACCCTTCTGGATGTGGGGGGATATACAGGGTTTATAGGTTTTCCAAAAACTCTACGTATCCAGGGTCAAGAACTGAGCTGCACCTTAAAATGTTTTTTCTTTGTATACAGAGTATAGAGCAATTCATATGGTGAAATATAGAGAGTAAGAAAATGGGTAACAAAGAAACCTATGTCTTTCTGAAATCAACACTAGATACGGAGGTTAGGAGCAGTGGTTATTTGTACATCACTAAATTTGTGAGTACCTATACTAGCACGTGACTCAGAGGGCACTTCACAAAATGCCTTCTTTTTTAGACACTGGCTTACATTTGGAAGACACAAATGAAGAGAAATTCAATTGATAATAACAAATGTTCTACTATTCTGGGTTTCCACCCAAGACTCCCAATAAGAATGGTGCCTCACTTGTGTGGGTAGGCCAAATTCCTGTGACAAGAAAAGGCCCAAAACACAACTTAGACATCACATTTTTCTACTGAAAACTGACCTTTTTTTGCAGGTTGGGTAGCTGGCTCAGTCATCACCTAGTGCAACCTAGCATATCTACACATTTTTAACAATTAGACACTGGGGGATTCCAGGGTGGGGTGATCTGTGGCTTGCACCAGAAGTTCTTGCAAACCTCAAACGTTGACTAAAACAACTAATTTTCCACATATTTATGTGATGAAAAGTTCTGGAGTCTGTTGAGAGTCACACATATTCTACCACGTAACATTCCTCTAAGCCTCCCACCACAAAAGGATACAATACAAGACGACTGATCACAAAGTATGCAGGCTTTATTAGAGTTCAGCATACATCCTACAACCTTCAACATCACCTCACAGGCTAAAACGATAGAAGATTCTACCTGTCAGTGTTACCTGAATCATTCCAAATAGTGTGGAAAAGAAGGGTGAGGATGAATTGGAATATATCACTGCGTGACACAAGATAAAACAATGACTTTATGAAATATCAATGTATATATTTTACACACATATACATAAACGTAATATATTTATCTAATTATAACAGTAGGCCTAATGCCTGCAACATGAAAAGCCCTAAAACGCAGCATGGAAACATCACATTTTACCACTGAAAACTGACCCTTTTTAGCAGTGTGGGTAGCTGTGAAATTTAAGCCCTAGCTCAGCTGACACTTAGTGAAACTTAGCAAACTTGCTCATTTTTGAAAACTAGACACCCAGGGCAATCCAGTGTGACGTGACTTGTGTGGCTTGCACTGGGTTGTCTTACTCAAAAGCCCTTGCAAACCTCAAACTTTGGCTAAAAGAACCAGATTTGCCTCACATTTTTGTGTTGGAAAGTTCTGGAATCTGTGGAGAGCCACACCTAGCACTCCCCAAGTATCCAGAAAAAAATGGTACCTCACTTCTGTGGGTAGGACCAGTGCCCACAACAGGAAAAGCCCCAAAACGCAGCATGGATATATCACATTTTGCCACTGAAAATGGACCCTTTTTTTGCAATGTGGATAACTGTGGATTTTGGGCCCTAACTCAGCCGGCACCCAGTGAACCATAGCAAACATATACATATTTTAAAACTAGACACGCAGGGGAATCCAGGATGGGGTGACTTGTGTGGCTCACAGCAGGTTTCATTACCGAGAGGCCCTTGCAAATCTCAAACTTTGACTTAAAAAACATTTTTCTCACATTCCTGTGATGGAACGGTCAGGAATCTGTGGAAAGCCACTCAATTCCTACCACTTAGCATCCCCCACAAGTCTCCTGATGAAAATGGTACCTCACTTTTACGGGTAGGCCTTGTGCCTGTGGCAGGAAAGGGCCCTAAACATATTTTGGAGATATCAACATTTCCTGTAACAAAAATGACCTGATTGGGAAATGGGCTAGTTGCAGTTTTCAGGCCAGAGTTAAGCTGCTACCAGGAAAACATACCAAAGTCAGATATTTCTGAAAAGTAGACAACCAAGAGGATCCCACACGTTTTTCACACCAAAAATGCCCTGCAAAACTTAAACATTGCCCAAAATTGTGCATTTTCCTTGCTTTTCTGTGACTAACATTTTCGGAATAAGCAGGAATCCACAAACTTCCTACCACTCAGTGTTCCCCCACTTGTTCCGATAAACATGCTATAACACTTGTGAGTCTGGGACTATAGCCCGCAACATGCATGCATCAAACCACGGTCTGCGGGAGTCCCACGGGGCCACTCTCATTGACCCTGGTTTGATGTGTGTCTGTACTAGGCCCAGCCATACAAGTGGGTTAGCATTTTTATCAGGACAAGTGAGGGAATGCTGGATGGTAGGAATTTATTGGATCCCTGTGGTTTCCATTTATGTCACAGAAATGCAAGAAAAATTAGCAATTTTAATGAAAGTTTGAGATATCGCACAGCAATGTGGTAAATAAAATGTTGTGGGATTCACGCAATGTACACCACCCGGGATCCTTCCAGATGTCCAGTTTTAAGAGGGGTCCAAACACCAGAGCTACCCCTATTTCTCCACATTGCATTTCAGGGTCTTTTGCATTATAGGTGCTAAGCCCCACTACACAAGTGGGGTAGTATTTTTATAGTAACTAGTAGGGGAATGCTGGGTGGTAGAAATATTGTGGCTTCCTGAAGTTTACGTCACAGAAATGCAAGGAGAATATGCAATTTTAGTCAAAGTTTGAAAATTGCAGGGCATTGTGGATAATAAAATGTTGAGATTCTCACAAAGCACATCATCTTGGACTGCCCCAGGTGCCTATTTTTTTAAAATATCTGGGTTCAGCAGGTTTCTTCATGTGACAGCTGACCTGAGCACAAAAAGTGCACCCATTCAGCCTAGAAGGACGATATTGGGACATAGCCCCACTCTGATACCTGTATGTAAAAAAAAACATCCAAAAGAATAAAACGTTCTTCTCGTGCCATAGGGATGGGGATGCTTCAGTTCTCAAGGGGGTAGAAAGAACTCTAATGCCCATTCTGGGGAAAGAGTATTGTCTCAATGTCAGAGTAGGTAACCCAAGCCTTTTCTCACACGCATCCAGACTGAAGAAAACAGCTTACATCTGCCCCTGATGAGGAGAGTGGCAGAAAGACTGCTGCAGGTGATTTGGATGGGGGCAGAAAGACTTTTGGGAAGGGAGGAGCATTAGCCCATTGCCACCTACCTCCACCCCTAGACACAGTCCCTGGAAGTCTAGTGGGCTTTCTACCCCCCACCAGGGGTCAGATTGGAGGAAATCACTTTCTAGCTGCCCTCAGTGGGGGGAGGGGTGCAAAAAGACTGCTGGGGTGAACTGGGAGGTTTGGGGCATGGCCCAATGCATGGATGGACCAACACCACCAACCCTTTTCAATATATAAAACACACCTTAGTATTTACCTCCAACCTGCTCCTAGGGAGTTGGGGAACGTTTTCTGGAGCTAGGAGAAGGGGTGCATTAGACCATTACCAGGGTGGACTTCTCCCCCCTCCAAATACATTCCCAGTGGGGTGGGTGGGATAATCTAGTGGGCTTTCTGCCCACACAAAGGGAGAGACTGGGGGGGGAAACACCTCCTCTCTGCCCCTGACGGGAGGCAGAAAGACTGCTGGGGGTGATTTGGAGGGTGAGGGCTTGGCCCTATGCCTGGGTAGTCTGCTCCCACCCGTTGTTGCCCAATATAAACAAACCCTGGTATCTAGTGGGTTCTCAGTCCCTCCAGGGACAGATTGGAGGTAATTACCTCTAATCCATCCTTGGGGCAGTAAAAATACTTTTGGGACTGGATGGCATGAGGGAATCATTTGCCCACTGCCGGGGAGCCTGCTCCTTCATTCAAAAATAGTCTCTGGTGCCTAGTGCGGGTTGGAAGGTAATGTGATGATTTGATTTCAGGATCCCATGGGGAGACAGTTACAGTGGGACCACTTCATGTACCTCATGCTTGTGTATTGTGTTCCAGTAAATTGCTTTGCCCAGTTTCTTTGCAAGCACAAATTCTTCAGTGGCGATGTCTGGGGCAACAAGAGGGAAATCCCCATCAGCTCCAAGCATCATGCCTATCGCCAGACTATTGCAAGTTTACAGGAAGAAAGGGTAAACCCACACATTTGTTGACAACAGCTAATTTCACCACTTTTAGATGTGTGGCAGCTGTGCAGGAGGTCGAAAATAGGTTTTCACTATCAGGGAAACTGCAAAAGGGGAAGCAGCTGTGAGTAAGTGGTCAAGTCACACTTGCATTTGAGAGGGATTAGTGCCGGACGATGACTCATGCCTGACGAAAGCTTATAGGATGACGACATTGCATCAAAGAGCACTGTGTGGCAATCATCTTAAAATATTGCCTAAGCCTGAGAACAGTCCCTGCAGTATTAGATGCCATTACAGAAAGGGATATGACCGATCAACATCCGCACAAATAAATAATGTTCATTGGTGATTAGCACACTGCTGTGAATCACAAAAATAAATAATAAGAATAAGAATCCCATTTTGGTATAAGACACATTGTGTTATGTGTACAAATAGGTGATTTCAAACAAGCAGTGTGTATGCTAAACTGGTGAGTTAAACGCAACCACATAGATGTACTTTATTTTGGCCTACGACTTTTCTTTGGTAAAAAACAGTGGTTGTCATAACTGCTACAACTTGATATGTGTCCATCGGTATTAATGTAGTTGGTATTATTACCATGATGCACCAAAACAGCATTTTTAAAATGTGGTACAAGGCACAAACAAACTATCTGTAGATGGAATGGGTGAGTTAAATGCAACGGTAACATTATTGAACACTACTTTGGCAAACCACCCTACCTTGGAAAAGATCACAGTTGTCATTCTTCTAACAGATATCATGCATGCTTTTTATGTCTCTCATTTGCCTAACGCATATCTATCTTAAAGACTTTAAGGCATAACATAATTAGGGATGAAAAGTGTGCGTCTCTTTTACACCCACTGTCCGTTTTGATGGCATAAATACTATGTCTAGACATCTTTGTAACAAGGCTTGTACAGAGTAAAAAAAAACTCTTTACTTGTAGCGTACGGCTTACTTTCATCTGTATTTTATAATCATCTCCGAGGTGTATGTAAATTCCCTGTGAATGATGAGTAGGTGACAGCAATCTATTTGGAATTTGCAAAAAAATTTCCTTGATAAACCCACAAGGAGATACTTATACACAAGGCAGTATGACACAATGGCACTCACTGCTATGACGGTATATGTTACTGAATAAATGTTTAAAGTTTGTGCTGTTTCTATAGTTAGTGTGGCAATGTTTGGATGCTGGCCATTTTTTTTTAATATACTTGTTTGTAATTGTAAACATAACGATGTGTTTGTATATTTTTTTAATGTAAAGAAATATATCTTGCATATGTCTACATTGCTCACAGCCCTGACGAAGTTCCTCAGAAAACTGGAATTAAATGTTTTGGCTGTCTTTCAATACGTGATGGAGTAAAGAATAACTATGTTTTATGAAGCCTGTTGAAGAGTGCACTCCAGTTTACAATTAAATATGTTTCTGCATAAATGGCAGCAGTATTTATCATAGCTGGCTTCTGGCTGGAGGTGCATTAGAGTTCTACAATGGACTGACTGGGAAATGTGGCTTTTCGCTTAGCCAAAGCTCTTTTATAAATTGTTCAATCTAAATAAATATGTTTGAGTGGATCCTAACCCTCTCTCTACCACTAGGGGTATGATGTCCCTGTTCAAAGGTGCAACTCTTCTTAATTCATGGCTGGTTACCACCAAGTGGTACTCCATGAAGAGTCTAGACTTTTAACATCTTTCATAACATTAGAAGGCATAAAAGGATACAGAAGAATGTTGTCTTTTTTTGATACCTGCTTCTTCAGTTATTGAGAAAAGCAGGCTTTTTAAAGAGGCGTTAAAAATACAGTTTTCTTTCATAAAGCCATTCTCTTATTTGGTATAACAGAGAAAGAACATGATGAAACTCCACTTACTGATCTGGCTATGTTAGAGGATAGACCATCCCAAAGACTACATGAGTCACTGTTTAGCAAGGCTGGTGTTACTCTTGGTAAAAGCAAACTGAAAATGTGCCAGAACCAAAAAAATAAAGATCCGCTAAAATACTTCCTCAAGTTGGCCAAATATTATCTAAAGCATGAGCACTGTTAAATATTTTCCCAGGGGCCACAAAGCTTGGTATGTGATGTGACCGAGGGCCGCACTGATGCCAGCAGGGTGGGGGTCAGGGATTGGCAGAAAGGTGGGTGTAGGGAAAGCAGGGCATATACATCTAGTGTGTGAATTGCACAGTGTGAAACCATAAATTTGGTAATAATGGCGGCTTCTCCACTTAACAATATTGTGAGATCCTAGGCAAATGTATTTCACTTTCCCTGCTTTTTGCTCATTATCACATAGTAGGGCCTCGAAACACATTACTTTGGGATGTCTGCTTTGCAAAACCTTCTTGTGTTTGATTTAAGAAACTAAAATGTTCATGTATAATAGAAACCCAGGCCACCCAAAGAGTGCACAAAAAAACTGACTTGCCTCTTAGTTCACCACTGGCATTGTTGTTAGGGTAGTAGGGAAGGGTGAATATTTCAAAATTCTTGTTTGAAAACTATCACTTAAAAAAAATACTTCTCACTGCACTCACTGATATAATCTTGTATACTAAAGTAAAATCGTTCTGCATGTTAATGAAATGCACTTTTTGAATTTTCAAAAGACTTGATCCTGCTTTTACACTTTTACTGCAAATATGTTTTTAAAAATGAAAGGGGGTTATTCTAACTTTGGAGGAGGTGTTAATCCGTCCCAAAAGTGACGGAAAAGTGACGGATTTACCACCAGCCGTATTACGAGTCCATTATATCCTATGGAACTCGTAATACGGCTGGTGGTATATCCGTCACTTTACCGTCACTTTTGGGACGGATTAACACTCCTCCAAAGTTAGAATAACCCCCAAAGTGTTTCTAAAGTTGTTGTGTAGTACATCCTAGTTATTTCCTTTAACTTCAATTCACCTCAAATAAATGTTTACCTGTTTATTTAACATATTTTTAGTGTTATTGCTTAGTCCAATAAAGAGCAGCCCAGTGCTGCTGTTAACCAGGGGGACGCATGCGGCCCCCAGGCCGTACTATGAGTATCACTGATCTAAAGTATATTCCATTCTTTGCTTACAAAATGATGTATACTAATGCAATGATGAAAAACAGATAGATATTTCAGTGAAGTGAGGACTGTGGTAAAGAATTCTGAACTCTTAAGAAAAACAATTGTGGCTGCACAAGAGGATCCCTTTTGTTAAGTCATGCAGATCCATTATCACAACAAATGCAGTTTCGCTTCAGGAGTGTGATGTAAAATTAGTAACAATAGTGTATGCATATAGGGTTCAGAAGGCAATTATTTCATGCTTGAAAAATAATTGTTGGCATGTTGAGAGAGAACTTCAAGGGATGTGTGTATGGTTCAGAATTTGCTGTTCGGATGGAATATCATCTATTAGTAAATCAATTCACTAGAGAAGGGTGTGAATTAATCCAACAATAGTGCAATCGCTGCAAAACATTTTTTTCTGTGTAGAAAATGTACCAGGGACAAGAAATGTTCTGGCGTTCTGTTTTTCTAAACTTCTGGTCAGTGGGGAAGATGAATGTGTCGATGTTTAGAGTTATGATCAAATGCTCTTTATCTGTGAGCTAGTCAAAGAGTGTGTTTTTAAGCATGACCGTTTGATGGCCTTGAGTGTAGGTAGGATTTTTCAGGCAGTTTTGATTTTAATGGGAGGTTGGCCAGAGAAATGAAGAATTCTTGCCATTCACTCTTAAGCCACGTAAATGTCAGTTCAGAATGGAATCTTTTTGTGAGGGTAACCACCCGTGGCAGCTTACGGAATGGAATTTTGGAAATGGCTCATGAAGGACACACACTTATAAGAAGCATGAAGAGAAAGGTTTGTAGTGAATTTTGGTGGTCCAATGTTGGGAGGTAGACGAAAATAAAAGTAAGATCTTGTGTGTGTAGTGAGCAAGAAGTCACAAAGGCCATACAATAACCCAGGAAGTTTATGTCCAAGCCAGAGAAGGTTTGGAGAAAGGGAGGCGTTTGTTATTGCAGGACCAATTTGATTCTTTGACTATCCAAATACTTCTTAGTACTAACTGACCACTATTCCCAGTCGCCTAAATTATGATTGTTGGAAATGGTTGTGTTCAAAGTGATGATCAGATTTATTTTGGAAATTTTTGAGTGAGATGGTTTTCCTAAAGCATAGCAACTGAAAACTATTTTCAGACGACACTCAGAAATAAAAGCGCTTCTTTCCAATCATGGCATTAAACGCCTATCTCCCTCAGTGAACTATCAGGAAAGTAATGGTATGAGGAGAACAGTGAATGCTGAAAGTGTGTGTGCAATTGGCTTTGAGCAAAGGTAGAGATTAGAGATTAAAGGGAAGATGTCAAGGATTTGGTGTGTACCTACCGCAGTGCACCAAGGGATGTTTCCAACAGATTCCTGTTTGAAAAGATGAGGGGGCGGGTTCCAATCTCCAATCTCAAAAAACCTGGAAGTTAGAACTAAATATGACTCGCTTCCAAATAGTGTCTTGTTTCTAGGTTACACTGTGCTATCTGACTCTTTCACATGTTTTAGGTTTCTTGTTTCCACTCACTGCCAAACTACTCACATTCAAATTTCCTAGTGTGCAAGTACCACCCAACTGAGCATGTTTTCGACTGTCTCATCTCTTTTTAGGGTCGAGCCTGCGTCGCATGCGCTTGCACATGCGTATCGCTAGCAAGACGCTTTAGGAATTAGAAAAGGGCTGGGAGCCCCGTCAAGTCAGTGTCTTTCGTTGGTTCGTTGGCTTGCCTGTTAGAATCTGCTTGCTTTGATTAGTGGAAGGCACACATAAGTCATGCCTTTTCCGGTGGTTAGCCCTCCTCGAGCACAGCGACCAAATACAGAAAACATGCGAGGCTCGCTGTTTCCCGTCAGGTCTGTGGACTACTTTGTCTACATTTTCGTAGCGCAATCTCGCTTGGCAGAAGTCTAATGCTTTGCATACTATCGACCCTGTTACACAGTTAATTGCACTTTTGCCGGTTACATCCATAATTGCACTTTTGCCGATATGTATTATTACGAGTGAACTGTAGCAGCACGATCGTGCTGTTTTTTTCTTTTAACGCAAGAAAAATCCGGTTGGGAGTTTACAACTGGTAATAGCTGTAACTAGGACAAATGCGAGACCTTACTGCATTGCAAATGCTTGTTTTAAATAAATATCATCCATCTACCCTCTATAGATCAGTTAGGCATTCAGAGCATTGTATTACTGCAGCGTCTCATTATCAATTTAATTTGGATTAGGAACTGTCGGGCAGGCTTCACCAAGATTAACAAATTTTATTTTGCAGTGTTACCAGCAGTTTGCAGTTGGCAAAGCCCAAAGGTGCAATGCAATAAAAGAGTAGAACCGTGCACACTCACTCTGTAATCTTCAGACGCTGAACTAATCAGCATCACTTTTTAATGAAAATATATATTTCAGTAGCTAATAACTTGATTTTTAATTCTACTCTAGTGTCAGATCAGCATCCTGAAAGGGGTTCAAGCAAAAGGTTTTTGTCTCATATTCAGATCAATTTGCCCCTGCCCAAATCCAATGGCATCTTAAATCATGCTAGTAATCACATGGTACCAGTTGTGCTGTCTGCCACCCTAATGAAAGATTAAACCAACCAGGGTAGCAATATTTCTTCTTCCATAGTAAACTGCACAAATCTCAGGAAGTTGACATTATGTTTTTAGTAGCAGCTTCCTAAAGAGAACAAAAACACTGCATGCTAAGCTGCGTTTCAGTGTCAAGCCCTTTAACCACCCCTAACTTTGAAAATAAAGTGGAAGAATTGTACCAATATTCAAACTTTTTCCATGCAGTCTAACACACAATCAGCAATCAAAGGTTAGTTGACAGGGGGGTGCTAGAGAGTCTGACATCAAGATGACCGTCATGGTGTGAGGCTCTGCCAGCGGGAGTTAATTATCAAACCAAAATCCACCTCAAAAATTGGCATCAGGGCGCGCTGGCGGGCTACCTGCATTATGGCACCCTGCTGTACAAAATTTACCCCGTGAGGCCTCGGCTGGTGCCCTGGAGCAGTGGCGGGTGGCCAATGGCTGCGGAGAGAGACTAGGCTGCGGATACAGCATAGGGCAGACTCGACGGCCCCAAGGGGGCACGACTGGTGGGAGTGGCCGGGACCTGCAGTGCAGAACTGCCCCCTCCCAGACAGCAGAGGTGAGGGAGACCTTTGGGGGGGGTAGCGGTTGGGAACTGCCCCACGGGTCTCCTTCCCCAATGGGAGGACTACGGCCCCTGCGTGTGCTGCTTGGCTACAGGGGCGAGTGTTGGGCCCGTACCAGCCTCGTGTGAGGCTTGGTGGTAGGTGAGGGGGCAAGGGACGCACGGGACTCAGCGGCCTCCCTCTGGAGAAGGAGTGGTGGCACTCAACTGGGCCAGCAGCGCTACGGAGGTTGTGGGAGTGCCAACAGGGCAGCCAACTCTATGTGTCCCGCTGCCAAACTCTCAAACTCTGCCACTGCTGTGGTTGGAGGACCCACCAGCACAGCCCCCCCCACCTGTCTGGACTGTCTTCGCCTCAGATGCTGTGAAACACAGCCCCGGATCCCCTTGCCGGATCTCCCGATAACTGTGCACAGCAAGCCATTCGCAACTGGTCCTTGGTGTTGATGGCCTGCTCGTTCCCTGTGACAGCCTCCAGGGTGTGGCAGGACCTGGCCCCTGTGGTGGTGGAGCTGTCTGGGGGCCCCTCTCATCTGCTGCACGGGGCCTGATATGCCGCCCCCACAGATATCATCTGCATGCCTGCTGGGGTGGCCTTGAGTAGTGAGCACTGAGGCGGGCTGTGCTGAGGCCGAGAGGAAAGAGCTGCACAAACGTTTCACACCCATTCCCCACTGACCTGCCAGAGTTGGGGGACCTGGAAGATCGCCTGGTTCCCCCCCACCAACTCAGCCATTCATCTCGCTACCACCACTGGTGAGTGACTGTAGACTTCATCCTGAGGGGGGGGGGGGGGGGGGGGGGAAGGGCGGCAATGACATTCAGGCTCTCCGCGCCAGTTGGCCTGCTTGTACACCCTGAGGTGAGGCAGAGCCCTAACCGAAGTGCTGTGGGGACTCGCATCTTGGCGGTGCTGGATCCCTCGCCCTCCACGGACGTGACGAGGTGCCCCACGCTTGATGATGATTGCTGGATTGATTATTCCCCTGGCCCGCCCGAATATTCAACTGAGATAGGAAAATCTGATGCAAAACAAGCAAAGCTGTCCTTTGCACAGTGCCGCCAGATGCGCACTGTAGGTCTGTAGCCTGAGGATACTCAGCCCCGGCAGGCATAAACAGCATGCCCCACTCAGGGCACTGATGTCCACCTAATGTTCCTGGATCTGAAACACAGCCTTATGGCCATCGATTTGATGATTAAAAGACAAAGTGGAAAAACATGATCAACGACTTGACCAGCTAGAACGCTGCAAATCGAAGATGCCCAACAAGAAGCTACTACAGATGGGGGAAAGTCCTTGAGGTGATTTGCAATAAGAATGAAGATTTTGAGGCGCGGTCAAGTAGGAACAATATAAGGATCATTGGGGTTGCAGAGACAATGGGCCGCATGGAACACTATGTCGAATCCATACTCTGGCAGCTTTTGAGGGAGCCCTATCCAGCGTGCTCAACGTGGAGCAGGCCCGCTGCTCACTTGGTCCACGACCTCCCCCGGGGCACCTACGCGGCCCATCGTTGCTTGTCTTCCTAATTATCGGGACCGCAAATACGGTATTGTGCCTGGCCAGGGAGTGGCAAATCTTACACTACCAAGGCAATGCAATCTTGATCTTCCCAGGCTTCACAGTTGCTGTCCAGGTGGCCTGGAGCGACTTCTGCCAGTCAAAAGCTCACTCATACAAACTGATGCAAAATACTCACTTCTCTACCCACCAAACTCTGCATCTTTCTTGCAGGATAAACTCACTATTTTACTGATCCAAAAGCGGCTGCTAAATTTGTTAAAACTACTCCGAAAGCCGCACCTCTGCAACCCCTGGCGGTGGGAAATCCTGAAGCTGAAACACTCAGTGACAATGACTGAGAACTGTGCCCGACTTGCTCTTGATGAGCTTTCGCGCTGGGCACTGCTAACCCTGATGGAACATGGAGGAAAGATACTCCGTTTCACCCCCCCGGTGAGGCTCACGAGGGGGTGCACATGGTGAACCTCGCCCATGTGCATGATATAGCCCCAGCCACCTAGTTACGATGAAACTGGGAGGTGTCAGGACCCTAGTCTGCCCCCACAGAATGACTTTGTGTGTTCTCTATATGATCCTTTACTTAGTAATGGGTTATAGGAGTGATGGGCAGCTTTGGCCTAATTGTGGGGACAATGAGAGGGTGGAATGTTGGGGAAATGTTCTTGTTTCCTGTTGTTAAACCTTATGGTACCTTTCCCGTTCCCTTTCCCCACCATCTCAGCACCACGCCACAAACTCTCAAATCAATAGCCCACATTAAACTCATCAGATATATCTTATCTTTTGGGTGCACGCTCCCGACCTGCTGCCTTTGCACTATCTGCTGCGTTCCTCGCCTCACCCCCATGGCTCTCAGTCTCAGTGACCCCACCCTGCACTTTTAACACATCACCGATGCATTTGCTCATGCGATCCCCCCCATCACTCCTGGACATGACCGACAATACTTGTTTCACTTGGAATATACGTGGCCTCAATGATGCACTCAAAGTCCGATTGGTAGCCGCATACATGCACCAGCACAAGGTAGACATCTGCCTGCTTCAGGAGCTGCACCTCACTGCCAACACCAAGATGCTGCTGAGGGCTGGCTGGTTCAGCGAGTGCCATGTGGCACTCTAGTTCAACTATGCTAGAGGAGTGGCAATCATTATTCTGAAGGGTCTCCCTTGGTGTTCCCGGATGGTGATATGCGACACCCCGGATGCTACATGCTTTTCGTTGGCGTGCTCTGCAGCCACCCATTCCGGCTGCTATCAGTGTACGGCCCCAATCTGGACTGCCCCGACTTCTTCAACATGGTTTGACTGGCACACTTGGTCCGGGAGCTCTTCTGTGGGGTGGGGTGGGGACTTTAATACTGCGCTAGATCCCCTGGCAGACCGCAGTATTGTGACCAGACCACCCCACCTAAATACATCTGCACTGCTGCACTCACTCATGACAACCATCTAATTGATCTTCGGCACTCCAGGCACCTACTCAACAAGGAAGGTACCTGCATCAAGGCAACCCAACACTTGGTCACGCATTGATTTTTGGCTCGCAACTCGGGGTGTGGAGTGATGGACTCACTGAGCTGTGCACAGCTGACGCACGCTTTCTGACCATGCCCTTGTTCTCCTAGAATTACACATCCCTGGTGGCGTCCAGCGATCGTTGTCTTGGTGTGTCCCCAGCAACACTCATGGGGACCAAGTCTTCCAGGCAAAAGTCAGAGATGTCATAGGCGATTATTTCGACCGTAATACGGAAACTATTCAGTCTCATTTCACCCTATGGGAGGCATTTAAGGTAGTCATTAGAGCAGTCTGCATGGCAAAACAATTTGGAATCCTTCGGACTCTGCACCGGGAACGTGCCTCGTTTGAGACAGAACTGCAAGACTTTGAACATCAATACTCTGTGACAGGGGGCCATCCATTCTGGCGCAGATCAGAGCAAAGATAGACAAATTTGAGGAGGCGGCGCGAGGTGTGCTACCTGGGGTGCAAGGCACAGGTCCGTCATTATGGTGAGGGAGAGGAGACAGGGCCAGAAGAACCCTTGCAAACCTGCTGTGCAGGCCCTGTGCTAGTGACTACGTAGTAGAACTTGAAGATCATCAAGAGAATCTTCAGGACGGTACGGAAGCAGTCCAGCAAGCAATGGTTGCCTCCTTTACCTCGCTCTATTCCACTTCACGTGAGGTCACTCCAGAAACCTACACCGACTACTTTGACACACTCAAGCTCCTGTGGTTGGATGATGGCCACAGACGCTATCTAGATGCCCCGTTCACGGTTGAAGATATTGTTCAAACAATTAGGGGAATGTCTGGAGAAAAGGCGCACAGACCTTGATGGCCTTATATACCTGCCTTTTATAAGGAATAAGCCAAACTTTTAGCACCCTATCTACCTGATATGCATGCTGAATCAATGGAAGCTGTCACTGAGGGAAGTACTGATCGTGGCCATTCCGAAGCCTGGGGAAGACCAACTCTTACCGCCGACTGGCAATGATCTACATTGACCACAAAATTCTGGCCAAACTGATTGCCTCTAGGCTGCTTCCTCTGCTGCCCCTCATCACCCGCCTGGACCAATCTAGGTTCATACCGGGAAGGTTGATGGCTCATAATCTGCGTACATACTTTGCAGTGGCACAGACTGTCGACCCACTCTGCAAGGCCGCTGCAGTCTTCCTAGATGCCAGCAAGGTGTTTTTGACTCTTTGAAGTGGTTCTATCTATTTTCACTGCTGGCCTGATTCGGAATGAGCATTGTGTATCTACAACTTATATGGCTCCTGTATGCACAGCCCGCAGCCCCATCTATGCACCA
Source organism: Pleurodeles waltl (assembly GCF_031143425.1). Taxonomy (NCBI): domain Eukaryota; kingdom Metazoa; phylum Chordata; class Amphibia; order Caudata; family Salamandridae; genus Pleurodeles; species Pleurodeles waltl. The sequence goes on from NC_090445.1 coordinate 225,910,410, forward strand.
ATGACACTATTTCTGCACCCTTCCTAGTGCTGAGTGGCACCAGTCGAGGCTGCACCCTCTTACCTTTACTGTTTGCATTGGCTGTGGAGCCCTTGGCTGCTCGCTTACGACAGCACCATAACCACAGGGTCCTTGCATTTACATCTCGAGCTGTGTTAATGTCCATGTACGTGGATGATGTCACACTCTATGTGAAAGACCCATAGAATAATCTAGACGCCCTTATCCAAGAGTTCATCCGATTCAGTGGTCTCTCGGGTATTACGATCAACTGGGCCGAATCCATCATATTCCTTCTGTCTGATGCCATCACCCGACTGGTCTCTGCATTTCCAATCTCTTGGGCGTTGGTGCCTGTATGATATTTAGGAATCCAACTTAGCCGGGACCTTGACGAGCTATGGAGGGCTAACTACAACAAGGCAATCTCCTGGCTTGAAGACAAACTTGAACAATGTTGTTCCCTCCCACTTTCTTTGACAGGGAGAATAGTGCTAGCCAAAATGGTAGTGGTCCCCAAGTTCCACTACTAGTTTGTGAATCTTCCCTTGCCTCTGCCACGCAGTTTCCGCCCATGCTTGGGATCATGATCTCCCTCATCTGGGCTGGGAAACAGCCCAGAGCTTCCTGGGGACTTCTCACTCTCCCCTTTGAGCAGGGGGGACTGGCAGCTCGGGACATGGAACTCTATTATAACTGTGTACAAGCACAGTTTGCACATTTCTGGGTACATCCGATCCAATACCAACCGCACACAGCACCTGAGCACGACTGCGTTCAACCCTGCCTGCTCTCTACAGCATTATATTTGCCTCTGTGACACGGTAGCCTGCACGTAGTGAGCCTGGCGTGAGCTTCAAAGTAAGGCCCATCTGAACTCCCTTTTTCCACCCTTGATGCCCATTGTTGGTCACCCAGCATCACTTTTTACTGAGGACGTCGGTACTCACATCCAGCTCCTAGCACTGAACTTGACAAATATTGGGATGATGTACCCAGAGGGGCAGTTCATTGAACCGGGGCAAGCTTTGCAAGAACCCCTTAACACCCTTATGTACAGACTAACATACTTCCAGCTGCGAGCTTCTCTCCGCTCCTGGCATGACTCTTTCCAGAAGGCTCCCGAGGTGCTCACAGCCCTGGAGGTGCTGCTCTCCTCCCCCTGCCCACGCCGCTTGATTACTAAACTCTACCTTGCCATGCAGGCTGATGCCCGTGACAGCCCCCCAGCTCCCAGGAGGCAGACTTGGGCAAATGGAAATACTGCTGCGCACATATACGCTCTATCTCCCCCAACTACGGGCTATGCCTGGTCCTCTTCAAATTTCTGCACCGTCTCTACTAATCCCAGCACACTTGCACAGACTGGGCCTTCGGTTGGACACACATTGTCAGCACTGCTCCGCCCTTGTGGCAGACTTCCTGAATATGGCTTGATCCTACCCCACTGTACAGACATTTTTGACGTCACTGACAAAGTGGTAAACCTACGGATCTCCCGCACCCCTTGCTCAGTTACATGAAGGATATCCCCAGTGCAGGACGAAAGCTAGCAAGCATGCCCCTGATACTCGCAAAGAGCAGGATAGCTACTATATGCTATATGGGGGGGGGGTGGGACTGTGCCCCCGGCAAACTAATGGCTCAGGGATGTGGCTTATTGCCAAGAACACCTACAGACTTACTGGAACTTGATGCTGGCTGTTTCACACCCTCAAAACATTTGGTACCCCCTGGTCACCCACCTGGAGATGCACACTGACGATACACTTGAACCATCCGGCCCTCCTTAACAGACCTCAATGCTGGGAACGACCTCATCACCATCACTGAGACGTAAGGGGGTCTTTAAGTAAACATGATATAGGCTGCATCGCCTAGGCGGATCTGAGCGCCCCATGTCCCTCCCCTTGACCAATTGCCTCACCCCTGTACCTTTCCCTCCCAATAACCTGTCCCTTATTCACCATCTGCAACTGCTGTTGGAATGTACGATTACGGCAAAGCCTGTATAATTTTGTGGACTCTACTTGATTTGCTCAACTTTGCTAACCTTCCTTTTTCCCCCCCTGCTTCTATGATGTACCACTTGTTAATTTTCCTTTTTTTTTTAAATTGAATAAACAAAGGCTAAAAAAAAAATAAAAAAAAAACAGTTGAGACATCTTATGATTTTGGATAAAGAGACTAATAAGATCAAAAAGTTTTAAAGTTACTGTTGAATATGTTAATTATTCTACTGTTTCATTATCAGAACCACTCAGTAAATGAAAACTAATGACAATGCTTTCGAAATTGAAACTATTGTTTCGGTGATTAAGATTTACACAGGCAGAAACAAGTTCTTAAGTTACTGTTCGCTGTGTCAAGACCTCTAATCATGTCTAAGTTTGTTCAGGTGAGAATAAAGTGGAAGAATTGTACTCTTATGTAAACTTTTCCCCTGAAGTCCAACACACATTTAGCTATCAAATGTTAGTCGACACATCTCTCAATTTTGGATAAAGATTAGTTTACTCTCTAATAAGATCAACAATTTTGAAAACTTTTCAGTTGAATAAGGTAATTATTCTATTGTTACATTATAAGAACCACTCAGTAAATTAAAACTAATTACAATTCTCTTGAAATTAAAATTACTGTCTCTGTGATTATAGAAAACGCAGTTCTTAAGTCATTGTTCACTGTAAACGTATTTTATAGGAATACATGCAAACCAGATTTAACCCTTGTTGTCTGGGCTGTTTTGTGTTAAGTGTATGAGCCTTGTTTGTTTTGTGTATAAGCTCTTTCCACAAATAATTAGCCAAGACAGCTGCAAGGTGTTTAGACTCTCAAAATGAATTCTCCTTCAGTGTATCATTATGGTTATCCATAATAAACTCTACTGTGACACTTCACATGTTCCTGTGTCTGACTCTTCAAGGAACGAGTAGTGGTATCAATGTAGCATGGAGAAAGTACAGTAATTATGACTGACTAAACAATGTGGTATGCTGATTACTGACAGGTTTACAATAAAGGAGCATTTATATTCAATTTTACAGTAGCTTTAAGGCCCAACACAATCAAATCAAATCAAACCAAACATTTATAAAGCGCGCTACTCACCCGTGCGGGTCTCAAGGCACTAGGGGGATGGGGTTACTGCTGCTCGAAGAGCCAGGTCTTGAGTTGCCTCCGGAATGCGAGGTGGTCCTGAGGTTGGTGAGGAGGGAATTCCATGTCTTGGCCGCCAGGTAGGAGAAGGATTTCCCACCTGCTGTGGTGCGGCGGATGCGAGGGACGGCGGCAAGAGCGAGGTTGGCGGAGCGAAGTTGACGGGTGGGTGTGTAGAAACTGAGGCGGCGGTTGAGGTATTCGGGTCCCTTGTTGTGGAGGGCTTTGTGTGCGTGGGTGAGGAGTCGGAAGGTGATCCTTTTGTTGACGGGAAGCAAGTGCAGGTGTCTCAGGTGGGCGGAGATGTGGCTGTTGCGGGGTATGTCGAGGATGAGGCGGGCGGAGGTGTTTTGAATTCGTTGCAGACGTTTCTGGAGTTTAGCGGTGGTTCCTGCGTATAGGGTGTTGCCGTAGTCCAGGCGGCTCGTGACGAGGGCGTGGGTCACGGTCTTTCTGGTGTCGGCGGGGATCCAACGGAAGATCTTTCGGAGCATGCGGAGGGTGAGGAAGCAGGAGGATGATATGGTGTTGACTTGTTTGGTCATGGTGAGAAGTGGGTCCAGGATGAAACCGAGGTTGCGTGCGTGGTCTGAGGGGGTTGGTGCGGTGCCAAGGGCCGTGGGCCACCAGGAGTCATCCCAGGCGGTCGGGGTGTTTCCGAGGATGAGGACTTCCGTTTTGTCTGAGTTCAGTTTCAGACGGCTGAGTTTCATCCATTCTGCGATCAATCAGAGATCAACGTACATCAACCACAGACTGAAAATCCACACCCACACAAGACAGCTACACTTCAGCCTCTACCTCGCCCACATCCCCTGCATCCATCGTACCCAAAGCATTGGGCGCTCCTTCTCCTATATCACAGACAAATTCTGGAACAGCCTACCCCTACACCTCCCTCCCTAGTGATCTTCAGGAAACATCTCAAGAACTGGTTCGTTGACAGAGACTCTGCTTCTCCATCTCCCAGAGATCCATAAGGGTGATAGTGTAGAGCTTTACAATTCTGTGATTTATTGAGTAAGACTTCAAAATCCATTATTCTCACAGATTCTATGTTCCTTGTGTTGGTGATAACGAGATTAATTTCATTACCATTTAAAAAGTACAAGGTAAACAAAACACATTATCAGGGTCATCCCACACACTGAGTAGGCAGCCTATCAGAACAAAAATAGTAATGTAGAGTACCCTGGTTCAGATGCCCACAGCATTCTCTATTATCGAGAAGGCAGTTACACATTTTGTTACGTGTGGATAGTACCATATGTGGTTGAAAGTAGCATGTGTGTGTCGTGCAAGAGATTCGGAGGTATGCTCCAATCATTTTGCAGCAATCTTTCAGCAGCATTTAGGGATGAAAATTATGCAGAAAGGTAGTGTACAGAGGAGTCAAGTTTGCAGCTATCTAAGAATTGTTTGTCATAATTAACCAGGAAAAATCATGTGTTCGGGTACAGGCTAATCTTAACAACTTAACCTTAACTTTAATGCTAACCTTAACACCGTACTGGAACTTTATATGGCTGTTGAGTAATGTTATTCTTGCCAAAAGGGATATCAAGAGCTTAAGTGATGGAACAAAGAATAAACTCCTGCCAATGCAAGTCTTTCTGAAAGAAGAGATCATTAGGGACCCGGCCAATCTGGATCGGACAGGCCTTCTCTGGCAGTGGGTTCGAATTTTGCACTGAAGGAAAATCGATAAAGTGCCATTAATGGCCTTTTGAGCAGTGCAAAAGAAATGAGACACCCTTTACAACCATCAGCCATTGTAGAGTAACATGGGGGCAGAAGGATGGTTGATCATGCAATGTAAAAGTTGTCTGGGAGAAGCATTCTGGATTCAGCAGAGCTTGCAGATCAAACAGAGTGGGGCACCAATATAAACCTCTTGACAAAATCAATGTGGGACAAGGCAAGGGGGATAGTGGCTTGCATCCAGTGAATTTTTCTACTCAGTCTTATCCTTTTTAACATATAAGAAAACTCAGGCGAAGGGATAAAAGTAATAGCTTTACTCTGACACAAACTACTTCGGTATGGAACACAGGATTTGAAACTATGCATGCAGGGCAGAACTCTTCGGCCCATTGCAGCACGTTCTGTGCTTAGAAGAGGTTGTACTGATAAAGTTAATTCTTTGTATGGGGTGGGGAGTCTGTATGCTATTTGAGATGTACCTATTCTATGTTGATGCTTGCACTCTTGATGGTCATGCAGACTGAGATGTGCTTTGTTGTTGCTGCACTGTTTGGGAACTTTACACTGCTCCTATTAGTACTATACCCGTTCTTTATGTTGAAACGATCTGTACTGCTTCTGCTGTCCCTATTATGTGTGTGCAAGGTTCCTCTTCAGCCCCTCTGGTAATTTGTGCTCCCACCTTAACTCTGTACTTCCCTCTTGATTCCTAATACTTCCACTTGCCTCCTTGGACCTTGCATCTCACACAACGCACTCTGACCACGAGCCCTTTGATCGCCCTCACAACCAGCATTCGTCTCTTGAGTCTAGCAACCCACCTTTCACTCCTCCTGCACTCTCTCTTTGGCATGACAATTGTTTTGCTTAGTCTTGGGTATGGAGTCAGAAACCGTGCACTTGCACCTCGGCTCAGGCATTTCCGTGATCATGAAGAGTTCATTTTACTTTCAAATACCTCTTTCACATAAAACAATTACATTTCTCTAGCTACAGTATAAAGAGCCCTACCAGTCTTGTGTGTAAGCTCAGCACCAGCCTCTCTGGCTTAAAGCACTGTTAGCACTGCCTGAAGAGGTATGCTGTCACAAAAGCCCTGCAGAATCCAGGTTTCACTGGTGCTGCTTGCACACATGATGGTACATCAAAACCAGTAGGTAAACATGGACCTGCCTGGGAGTCCCTGGGACACCAAGTTAAGGCCAGTTTTGGCTTGCTCACAGCCCCAGGTTATAATAACCCACGTAACAGTGACACAAGTTTGTCCTCTACAGTCATGCACAAATCCTGCCAGTCATCAACGCATCCTGCCCATGTCAAACAGGATTACTTCAGACGCCATCTCAGAGTCATTGGATGATCATCCAACTACTGTAGAAGTCATTTTCACATCATCAGACATCATCAAGCTCTTGAAGTCATCAGTAAAGTTTAGAAACTTGAGCCTGATGATTCGAGGATGACTTGAAAATGAGTATCTGATGACTTCACAAGGTGTGACTATTCCTGATGACTTGGGGAGGATTTGAGAATGAGTATCTGATGACTTAACAAGGCGTGACTATTCCTGATGACTTCAGGAGGATTTAAGAATGAGTATCTGATGACTTCATAAGGTCGAATTGTTCTTGATGATTTGAAAATAAATGTGCAAAACTCCACAAGCATCATTTCTTTTTACCATGACGAAATGACTCCTGATGGTTTCAAAATGATTTCCTGATTACCCCAAGAATACACCCAATATTTCAGTTTAATTTTTTGTCAGAAAGGTCCAACCTGTTGGGTGATTTTAGAATTATTTGCTGATTACTACTCAGTGAGCACTATTTAGGTATTAAATGGGGTTTCTTTAAATGAAAATTAGCACACAGGGTGCTTCATCAGATTATATAAGAAAAGACACAAGTAAATATTTTTTATTTTACATAATTTGTATTTATAATAATCAGCCTTAACAAGTATGTTGTGATAAAATGTTCAAAACATGTTCATTTTGAATCCACTTGATCAATTGTAGGTAGGGCCAATGGAATTAAGCAGGAATGGAGCATGAAATTATTTTTCAGTATTGTCTAAATCATGCAGCTGGGAAAACAAATTAGGAATTCAAAGGATGCAAATTAAACAGCACATTCTGTGAAATTTAGCTACTTTAGATTTTAAAAAGGGGTTGCAGACTCAAGCAACTTGAAACTTTACATGCTTTTTTTTAACTGTGCAAAGTGCAAAACTGTGAAGCAAAAAAAACAAATGGCAGCTTCAGAGGAATGCTGTGGCACCGAGAAGCCATCCCTACTATGGCGACTTTCAGAGGATGGACTTTTGCGCTTGGATGCGGCCTCCAACGGAGACCCTACCGGAAAAGTGTTTCCTAATCAGCATTTGAGTTTGACATTATGAACCATCTCCTGTTACTGAGCTAAGTCACTTGGTCTTACATCCACCACAGACATTGCTGCCAGAGTTTGAGTGACAACCCAGTCCCCACCATCACACTGTCAACTGTCCTACGTTGAAAAGGCAAGATAGGCTGGGACACTCTGAAGCTGGAAAAAAATCCAATGTACAAACATCAGGTCAAGTGGCTAAAACTTTGTCTTGGTGAACCTGGGAAGCAGAAGCACCTTCATAGACGGTAAAGTTTCCAACTTTGTGGGTGAAGGGTGAATCTCCAACTGCCTCTATTTTCAACACGCAGAGGTAAGGATACAAAGTGTGTTAGAAATGGGGTTTCTGATTGGCTAGGACAGGCACCTAAGCCAGGCAGAACCCACCCACTCTAGTCAAGGCGAGGGAGTTACACACCCAAGATAACCTCTGCTCACCCCACTTGGTAGTTTTGCACGAGCAGTCAGGCTTATCCCAGAGACAACGTGTAAAGCGATTGCACAACACACACAATAAATACACCACAAAGTAAACACAACAAGTTATATAAAAATAAACTGTATTGCATACAACATCATTAGACCAAACATGACATGTATCAGTAATACCCTGCTACACAAGCAGTTGTCAGAACATCACACAGGCTACTAGTACTCTGCGGAAATAAGCAGTAGTCAGGTAAACATATAGGTTACTGGTATTCTGCAACACAAGCAGCAGTCAGGTCATCAGTATTACCAGAAATGCACAGGGCGCAATAAACACATTATCAGAGGTGCCCAGAAACTATCATGAATTCACATAACAATGAAATATTTCCTTCTGGTACACGGTCTAATAAACATGTTAGCCTGAATGCCGAGTTATCATTCCGAATGCATGTAATGGAAATGCCCCCCCCAGGGCAGGCATAACAATTAATCCAGTCAGGAAAACATAATGTTGGCATAAGGGGACTGCAATTCAATAGAAAAAATGCAACCCCGGCAAGAGTTACTACCAACACCTTCTATATGAAGGTGGCAGCATGTCTGCACTTCCACTGGAGGAGAGACAGTAATTACCGCTCCCCACTGTCGGGCCTGCTGTGCTCGTTCCCCCAAGCCGGCGCAGGTCAAAAGATGCAGACTTCCCTCTGCCCGCTGCAGAGGTGAGGCATCACTAGGGGGCTCCTCGATGGGGTGGCGCTGCTGCTTTCCGGCAGCTCGGGGGTGCTGCTGGACGGCATCTCGCCTCACCTTCTGCACGCTGCTGTCGAGGGGCAGGTAGCCCTCTTGTTGCCCCAGCAATGCCCTCCAAGATAAACACGGCCTCCTCCGGTGCCCGTGGAGCACACACTGCAGGTTGAAATAAGCTTGTCACGCCACGGTCGGTCCCTCCAAGCCAAAGAAGGGGCGATAAGGGTGCCTTCTGCCTCTACCTGGTGGAGGGGGCCCAATGAGGGGGGGATTCTCGGCGTGTGGTACTGCTGCCGCCCCCACTGACTGGCTGATGGCACCCCTCTGGAGGGGGTTCCAGAGGGCGGCAAGAAGCACAGCACTCACTACGCACTCGTGAAAATGATAAAGGGGAGCTCCCTTCACTCGCTAGGGCTGCAGCGTAGCCTGGGAGCAGGAGACAGCACTCCCCTTGCACTGGGCTCCACAGGGGCACTCTGGTTGACATGAAGACAGGTGGCAGAGGACTGGGAGACCAGCACCCCACAAGCAAGTAGGGGCGATCACCTCCAGCAGTCCAAAAATGCCAGTCCAGCCCAAGCCTAGGGGGGCAGCCGGTCAGCAGGGCAACAAGCAGAAAAGCGATTCTGATGAGTCCTTTGTGCAGTCCAGTAGCCTCTCTGGCAGAGGTTTTGGTTCGACTTCCAAAAGTGCTCTAAAAATGTGTTTGGGGTTGAGGGGGGGGTCTTTACTTATACTCATTTTGTGCAGTCTCCACAAAAGGGGAAAAAGTGGTTCCAACAAGTACTAACTGGTTCGAGGAGTGTCCCCTTTCTCCTCCAGCACTGGCTCCGGACATTATTGCTGGGGTAAACGAGCCCTTTGTGTGAGGCCAGGGCACAGCCTTTACAGATGCAGGTGTGCCCCACCTCTCCCTCTCCCAGCCCCGGAACACCATTCAATATATAAATGCACTATTGTGACACCACCACCCTCCTTGTGTACAGGCTGTCTGAAAGGTATGTACAAAGCCCAGCTGTGACTCTGCCCGAGACGTGGATTGGAGTCAAGCTGCAAAACACCAGCGTCATAAGCACATAGAAATGCCCACTTTCTGAAAAGTGGCATTTCTATAATGGTAATATAAAATCCACCTACAGCAGTAAGCAGCATTTCTCATTACAATTACAACCATACCCAACATGTCTACACTATCCCTCTTAGATTAGACAATACCACTTAGACTTATGTTAGGGCATTTTCAATGCAGTTCTATGAGAGAGGCAGCACTCACAGTAGTGAGGAACCAAATAGGAGGTTTGTCACTACTAGGACATGTAAAACATAAAGACTTATGTCCTGCCTTTTACATACACAACACCCTGCCCACAGAGTGAGCTAGGGCCTACCTTACATGTAGTAAATGAGGAGTTCCAGGCCTGGCAAGTAAATTTAGATGTCAGGTCCCTGCGGCAGTAAACTGCACATGCAGGCCCTGCGGTGGCCCGAGACAGATTTGAAAGACTACTTTTGAGGGTGGCGCAAGCTGCGCTGCAGGCCCGCTAGTGGCATTTAATTTACAGGTCCTGGGAATAGGGATACCACTGTACAACGGACTTACAGGTAAATTAAATGTGCCAGTTAGGTGTAAACCAATCATACCAAATTTAGGAGGGAGGGCACATGCACTTTAGCACTGATCAGCAGTGGTAAAGTGCCCAGAGTCCTAACATCAACAAAAAGGGTCAGAAAAAAATAGGAGGAAGACAAAATGTTCGGAGATGACCCTGTAAAAAGGGCCAAGTCCAATTAAATGCATCCAGTGCTTTAAACAACTATAAACCTACTCACGCACCAATTATCAAGCACTTTACTGATCAGAAGCCATACCGACTGACTTTATCACTGCTTGTAATTAATACTACATTTTCTAGCTTTCAAATGCAAATAGCTAGAATGCTGCACCCACAACCATACTCTATAAAGATGTTGTAAGTCAGTGGAAGAATTGTATACCACATAAAGCGACAGGGGTCAGATCAAGCGCTTTATACAAGTTCCACTGGGACAACTATACACTTGATGGGGGTACAACGTTCTATAAATTACCAAGTGGTAATCGTATTCTCCTTTTTTGAGCAGTTACTTGGAATCCTTAAGTTAGGAAGCATGTTACAGTGCTTGAGAAAGATACATGCTATTCCTGTAGACTCTAGAGTATAGCTGTCTGTGGGTTCACTCAACATTTCATCTTTTTTTAATTGCATGTTGCATTCTGGGTTTTTGGGTCATTAAATGGAAAACTACTAGTCTAAGGTGTAATGTGCTTAGGTAAAAAAGTCAGACATGCACATCGTAATTAGTACATTATGAACCCGATTCAGGTGGAAGACTCCAGATTTTTGAAGCCACAAATGACTATATCTTATCTCCTGCCAGAAATTACTAGGGCTCCAACAAAAGCCAATGGGGAAAATACATTCCCCGTTTTTTTCCAAAATCTCTCACTTTCTTTTTCAAAATGTCATGCACAAATCACCCTTCAGCATGTATGCATAAATCACCTCCAACCCTTGATGTACACAAATAATAACCATTGCATTGCCCTTAAAATAACATTTCCTGTTTTGCACCCAATTCCCCGGTTCTTGCACACCCCAATCGATAAGTGACAACAGAAGGAAACTCTTGGAGGAATGAAAGCATCAAGAGAAATACATTCTCCAGTTAACTTTAATTACGAGTATTTTTAAGTGGAAGGAAAATACAGAATAAGGTTATGTTTGCTGAAAAAAATCGGAATTCTACAAACTAAATCGTAGGGCTGGTATTTATATCTTTCTAAAATCAGTTTTCTGAAAGCTAGAGTTCCTGCAGCTGTATTGTGTCCACTTTTTATTTTTTTGTTTGTTTTTTTTTTTTTACATGGAAAGAAGCATGGCTTTTATTCCAAAAAAATGCTCTGTACAAAAGTATATGATACATTGTAAAACGCAATACAAACTTTTACATAGTGTTTTCATCTAGGAAAATGCACTTGACAGTACAAGAAAAGAACTACCGTAGTCAAACTGTTTACTTGGTTGCCAAGTGTACATAAATGGAGAGGGTAGAAAAGAAAAATCCATTTTGCATAATCAACTGAGCTTTTAGACATTAGTTATTTTTCAGCTGCTTCAACTTTAACTAGCGATGACAGAAGAAGAAATTCTGCACTTTTACTCCACGTGCAACTACTGGTTCACCATTGTACAGCTGGCCACAAAGAAATGTAACGCTTTTCAAGCAAGCTTCTAAAGTTTTTTGGGGCGGACATCCGGTGGTGCCGGAAGGACGTCACACAGGAAGTAATGTCACCTGCCTGTGCCGACATTATTGGGAACTGCGAGGATGAGGCCGGAAAACAAAGAGATATTCGAAATAGGAGAAGGATTGCTCTTCTTTGACCTTTTAAAATGCATTATTCACCAACTAACATCTTGAAGATTTCACAGTCAGCCCCTCTTTCCGAATTGCTTTGAGGTAAAAGAATAATCAGTGAAATAGTGGGATCGATTGCATTCCAACATGGCAGCATCCGGTAACAATTGAGGGGGTGGTGGTTATTTTTCCTTCTGGCATTGCGTTGCTTCTAAAATGTTATTTAATTCTCCAGAAGTCTTCTTCCTGGTTTAATTCTGGGCTGACTATGGGCAAGTTATTTAAGGTTTACTTTACTAAAATCTAGCCAGCTGCGTATTTGGACATTTAAAATGTAAACATTCAATGTCTTTGCTCCTAATGCCATCAGCAACAGCTGACTTGTTTATCTTTTTTCTGATGGTTAGTAAATGCATTGCATATTATTCACTTTTTGGCCTTTCGGGCCTGTATATTAATCTGCTCCATTAAAACTGGAAAAATTATACCTTCGTCCTTTCAGAGACTGTTAGTCTCTAATAGCAAGAGGGTATGTTTTTTAATCTAATAGGACGAGGGTGTGTTTTGTTTCATTTTTATGGAGTTGAACTCGACCCAAAGAGATTGGAGCACTTTAAAAGAGCATCCATTATATTACACCGGGTAACATTTCTAAGGCACGGGAAGCTGACCTGTTTGCCATGATGATGTTGAGCTGACACCGAGCCTGGATCCTGATTCTTTAGTTCCAAGGACAGCAGTTCTGGCTGGCCATAACGCCACATCTTTTCGAGCTACTATGCGGTAGTTCCTGCAGAAATTATTATGCATACTCGTTTGTGCTATCAATTTATTAGGAATAGGCTGCATTTTTAGCAATCCCTGTCCGTACGGTTTTCACAATGAAGTCAGCCCTGTGGCTTTTTCTAGGGCACGATTTGAGGCTGTCTTCCAGCAACATGCCTGTATTTTTTTCTACCTCACATAGGCTATACTGTAAGCAAAGCTTTTCTTCGGTCACTGCTCGGATACGAACGTGGTGGCAATAATAGTGTCCGTCTTTCCATTAATTCCACCTACCACTGTTACCCTGATTCTTGGGTAGCTGTGAATCGCACTTTTATTGGACTAAAGGTTTACTAAATAAATCACACAATGCAGCTACAACTATGCTCATTACTCATGCCCTTTGCTTTGGAGATGTTGATTTTCAGTCTTACCCATGGTAAGGGGCACAGTGGTGTCAGTGATAAGGGACCGGCTGTTCCTGCAGCCCCTGGTCCCCTTTTCACAAAATGAACCACACGTTTGGATCTCCCCCACGCTATCGGTTATTCAAAATGCAGATGTCTGCCATCATATCTTCAGTGAAAATATCTGTATAAATGTGGAAGTGGTTAAAAAACAGTGTTGAAATATTTTGGTCTTCTACATGATTTTTGGATCTTTTTTTTTTTTTTCTCTCCAGTGTTCTCTCAAAACATCTTACTTGCTGTTGCGCACCTTCACATATTTTGCGCTTTCTGTTGCTAATGTCTCTTTAGCGCCATTTAGTTAGTGGTAGAACACACTTTAAAAGGCATAGTTCGACATACAAGCTCAAGAACCTACTGACCCTAACTAATTTCTACTTTTACCACAAGCAGCACATACACTGACACAAGCACGTCCATATTCTTATGCATATATAACCTAGTCCAGAATTTGTGCACACTTCCAGACTGCACGAAATAGACACAACACCTGCACTTTCAAGACAGATTGCATCCATCCACAAGCAATCCCCTCAACCCTTCCTCCACAAAGTAGCAATCCAATTTACATTTTAACCACTGTCACCTTACTTTAACATGCTGATTATTTTAGTGTTGAAAAACCACCTTGTTAAGGCCAGTGCTAGAAAAGTGGCTTAAAAGCTTTTCTATGTGGTCTTCATTGAGCACCCCTCTGGACTGGCATTTTGATAGGTCAGAAGTACTAGGGCTTGCCCTTACCAGCATTCCTGATGATGGTAAGGGGGAGAAGTACAGTTATAAGACACCTTGTGTCTCATTGCCCCTGGGCTGTGTGCACACCCAGTAGGGTGCTTATAGGGCCAAAGTGGTGGTTACACTTCCCTGCCTAAATCCCTTAGTCTTTCCTATCCCCCCAGTAGTATTTCCCATTTTCCAGCCATTCCCCTCTGTCCCCTGGAGAGTCTGAAGCCAGGGCAGGGAGTTTGGAAGGTGAGGGTGAGGGAGAGGGTGGGGTGAGACCTCTGTACAGAAAAAGATAGGAGAGGCATAAATACTGCACATCAGTTTATGAATAGCATTTTGTAGTACTTCAAAATATATTAGATAATGCAGTTTGTGAATATGCCCCTCAGTTTTTCGACACCCAGATATGGCTACGTTCATCAACAAATGACCTGCCCTGCAGTGAAATTTATGCCGGATCTATAATCACTGATGTGCACCATCCTGCTCACCTTCAAGGCCAGTTAATCAGCTGTGAGGATGGCAGTCATCACGTAAGCTGAAATTTATAAGTGCATCAATTACACTGAACTGCATAGAATACGTGTGTATGCATATTCTACTTTGAATGGTGACCAATGCATCATTTTTAGGAATTAATCCTTTCTTGTAGTACAGAATAAATGTAGTTCATTAACTGTCTTGACTGCAAAGCACTTGTAACATGTGTAAAAATATATATATGAACAAATGGAAATTACATATTATAAACAGTTGCGTAGAAGTGGTTTTATGTTCACTGGTTTCTCTTGTTTTTTTTTTTTTCATGACAGGGTAGACTGATCATTTGTAACTGAAAGTGCATAATTTCACACTGGGATAAATACGCTTGCTCCTTAATGAAATTATGCATGACTCGTCAATCATTAATAGAGAGAATGCCTATACCTGTATGAAAGAAAGGTGTATACTTTTACAAGCAAAAGTGAGAGATGTACAATCTGAGATTACGGTCTAAAAAGGTAAGAAAAAGATATTCTATTTTGACCAGATAGATGGCAACTAATTTTCATATCTATCTATCACAACACCCAAATCTATACCACTTTTTATATCTGTACAGCCCAAAAATATGTTTGTGTTTCTCAAATCTAGTCACTTGAAATTATTTATTTCCATTTCATTATAGCACAGGTGTGCGGCACATGCTGAAAGTAGACGGCTATAAATCGTTTGTAGGCAGCAGTCTGAATTGAAAAGGTCAAACATCCTACAAAAAATCCTCGACATCAAAAATATTCAAGGGGTCATTTGCAATATGAAGGGTGGCTTGCTTTAATATTTTTTTCCTTTGGTATATTATTTCTGTGTTACAATCTGAAAGTATTAGTGTGGAAATATCTCAGACATATCTACTTTTTTTATGGTTTTATAAATATAATTTTTTCACAGGTGAGATATGCCTAGATGACAGATAATTATCCACAGACTACCACTTTATATTTTTACATTTTGTTTAAACTAGCATGATGGCATGTATATTAATATTCCGTGTGGCTAGCTGCAGGCTGATGTGCAGGAAATGATGGAAGATTCCACTGACCCTTCCTCATAGAGAAGCGACCTTATCCCAAAGAGAGGACTTCACAAGCTGGTGAAAAAGGCCAGGTATGTTTGGATAGTGCAAGTTTTCTCCTCACAGTTTTGAGTATGATACATTTTTACCAAACAAATGTGGCAAAGGTGTCACTAAGGCTCATGTTGGAACTGCTGCCCTTGATGAAGAAACGGTTGGCGTAAATGCGGGGTGGCTCAAATGTCTTAATTGCCTTGTACACTTGGTACTAGTGGTTTTCAAACTTTTTAACACCGCCCCCCAGTACGATAAAAAATAATAATCATCTGGCCCGCCTCCGAATTTTTCACCATTATTCTATTAAGTAGGCTATGTTTAAAAGTGTCTGGACTTATTTAAACATTGCAGTTAAGTTCTGTTACCTTTTTAAAAATGCAATAAATGTTTTTTTTTCTGCTTAAAACAAAGTCCTGTTATCTGCATAATGTCTTTTTCGGCCAGAACCTGGTCTCCCCCGCACCCTCACACAGTTTGAAGACCCCTGAGCTACACCCTCGTAAGTATGGGATTGATCTTCTGTATTTACTTCTTTCTCTATCACAGATCAGAAATTGACATTTTCTTTCTCCTCCTCCATGACTAATGACCTAATATCACCGGTGCTCCTGTGACCACTCACCATAAACAAACTGTACTGACTGTTTGAAGATTATGGTCTTGTTGCATTTTGAAGACAATGCCCTCTTTGGAAAAAGATCCTTATCTATGCTTTTGTTATCCTTTCAGAGTTTATGAAATCTGTGTACATCGTCAAAAGCTGGCCAACCATGAACATCAAAACGATGCAGTGAAAACTTGCCATAACGATCTTCCTTGCTAGATGAGAACTGAAGAAACCAGCAAATCTAGAAGCAAAAAACAAAGTACCGGTTTTCATTGACCATTTCTTGTCTACTTTTACTGTTCTATTTTATGGTAACCTGAGCCCTTTTGGGACCAGGTATGTGTTTCACTTGAATACAATGAATGTAGAAGTAATTTTGGATCCATTGTATTTCAACCTCTGTTTTGTTTAGTCTTTTCCCACTTATCACAATATTAGAAAAATGTCAGGTAATATCTTATACACAAATTAAGGCAATGTCTACTGAATATTAGGGAGTAACAGAAATTAAAAGGCTTCTTTTGAATTCAAAGCGTGTTGTATTCTCTCTAATTCCTACCTCAGATTTGTTTTATACCACCCCCAAGCCCACCACCACCTTTTATTGCACAGAAAATAAAGTATTATGCCACAGCTTGTTTTAATTTTAGCTGCTTATTAGTTTCTTAGATTTAATTGGAATGTATAAACAAGTTGCATTTCTTACATTCAAACACAATTCCCTTTTGTACAGGATTGTACATGGGTCCTGCACCTCACAGTACTTGTTTAGCAACAGATTAGTTGATCTAAAGTACTTGATGGGCACTAGATTTGAGAAAATGTGACCATAGAATTTTCATATCATAGAATGAATACAATAGATTCTGCAGTGAATATTACAATCCTCACACGATGATAAACCATTCATTGGTTACCAACAGCCATCAAAATGTTTCCTGGAATCATCCAGGAGTAATTCACTCTCCCCCTGCAGTTGTCATTAAGACATCCTTTAGTAAGTCACACTCATGCTAAAGTTTTCCTGTAATCCCCCTGGAATAATCCATACTCATTCTAAAGTTGTCATGGAGTCATCCTGAAATAATTTACAGTCATCCAAAAGTTGTCCTGGAAACATCCTAGAGTAATCCTCAGTCATTGTGAAGTTGTCGTGGAATCATCCTGTAGTAATTAACACTCATCCTAAAGTTGTCAGTTGGTGTTCCTGGAGTAGTAAAAGATCATCACGCATATTCAATTGAAGTAATCAGGATACCATCCCAGAGTAGTTTTTGTGATGATTGTAGAGTCATCTCATTTAAATATTTCGGCCTATACACATACTTCAGGATGGTTTGGGATGACTTCGTCAGATCATTACAGGAATAGCCCAGCTAGAGTCATCGGAAGACTTCAGAATGAGTCCAGGAAGATCTTCCTTTTTGACTTGGGTGGTTCGAACCTGTCCTTTATCACAGATGACATGTCCCAAAAAAGCTATTTGTGGGTCTGTCCTGGCCTGCAGACTGAAGGTCCCGCTACACAGCGCCAAAATAGCAACTAAGCATTTTGATTAACAGTTCTGACCATCTCGACATACATGCAGTCTGCCTATGCACAACTATGCAGCTGAAACATGTATATCGCTAAATGTATGTATAGTCTATTTTTCTGCATGCCTGTCTCTATGGTCTCTCCTTGTTCATAAGCATCCATAAACTTACTTCCAATCTCACATAGATTCTCGTCTCCACAAATTTTTAGACTGCAGACATTCTATGCCATGACAAACATCTCTTCAGGCACTGTCCTCACACAGATTTGTATACTCTGTCAGAGGTTCTCAACGTGGGATCCCTTGGGACTCTTCGACACCTAATAATGTGGACCACTACAGTCTAGAAAAATAAATAACAGCGTAATAAAGTCTACATACATAAAAAATATGTAAAAACTACAAAATAAAAAAAATCTCAGTAAAACTTCAAGAAATTTGAAATTGAAAGCAAAAAAAAAAATCAGCTGTTATCCTTAGCTTAATTTAAAAAGGCAACAGAATCAAGTAAGGACGGTTTGCGGCCTTAAAGGAGTCCCTCACTGCTATTTGCAAATAAAAAAAAAACATGCATTAGGAACAAAAAAAACAGAGTGATATGTTAGAGTACAGCATATTGCTTCAAAGTGTCCTTAAAATAAGAATATATTTGTATTTTTTATTCCGAAATTAAATATTTTGGATTATCTCCATTTGTTGGATGTCTAATTGCTTCAGCGTATTGGTGTTCTGTTTTAAGGTTCAAATAGTAGATATTTCTTAGGCGGGGCCGCGGGTGTGATTAAATGGAATTCCATTTAAGTTAAAAGATCAACAACGTTTCTCTACGTCTCATAACACTGGTCTCCTCGGGCTCTTCAAACACGTCCTACTTTTTTCTTTTTTTTAATAAACACGCCAACTGTAGTCACTCGCCTTATATCCGGCCCGGGCTTAGGCCTCGCAAGTTGGCTTTTATACACGTCTAGTATCAGTTCAAATGCACCTGTGATTAAGTCTCTCGTTTCACAAAATTAGACCAGACTTCTGTTTGCTCGTTTAATACACTTCTTCGCTTCTCTCTCCGATGTCCACTGGAGTCTCCCGTTCCATGCAGACTATTTGATGACATTGTCTTTCACTCCTAGTGGCCCCTGCAGTCTACCTTTCTCCATAGAAGTATCGGTATTTTCTTTCCCCTCATAACGACTACTGGGTCTTAATACCAGTCTGTGTACCGTCATTCTTTCCTCCCATCCCCGTCCATTCTATCTCTTTTCACACATTTCACTGCAGTTTCTCTCCACGTTACTGGTTTCCCGAAGATTTTACCCTCCCACCTGTCAACTGCCGTCTGAACGTGCCCCGCCCGTCTTTCCCGCAACACATAGAGCCCAAAACAGCGACAAATAACGTGTCAGGGGAAGGTTCACGGAGACCACACAATAGAAATCACTACTTATGCGACCACCATTTTTTAACACCAAACTGCTCCCTTTCCGCTCTAGCTAAACCTGCCAATAATTTGCTCAAAATTTACCTCTGGCGTCAGAACTAGTCTTTTTTGGGCCCGGAAGTGTCGTACCTCTTAGTATCTCTCATCTCCATTGGTCAGCGGCAAACCGAGCTAGATTATGAACCAACAGTTGCTCTCGTTACTGAAATACCTTCCGGGTCAAGTGCAAAGGTCCTGCAGGACTCAGGCTATAGTGTTTTACGCAGAATGTGCCAAGGAACGAACAAATATCGCTGATTCAAAACGTTATTTAACCCCTTCGCTGCCAGGCCTTTTCCCCCTCCTGTGCCGAGCCTTTTTTTGGCTATTCGCTTAGGCCCTCATAACTGTTTGTTCACATAAGATACCCACGCCAAATTTGCGTCCTTTTTTTCCCAACATCCTAGGGATTCTAGAGGTACCCAGACTTTGTGGGTTCCCCAGAAGGAGGCCAAGAAATTAGCCAAAATACAGTGAACATTTCGTTTTTTAAAAAAAAATGGGAAAAAGGGGCTGCAGAAGAAGGTTTGTGTTTTTTTCCCTGAAAATGGCATCAACAAAGGGTTTGCGGTGCTAAAATCACCACCTTCCCAGCTTTCAGGAACAGGCGGACTTGAATCAGAAAACCCAATTTTTCAACACAATTTTGGCATTTTACTGGGACATACCACATTTTTATGATTTTTTGTGCTTTCAGCCTCCTTCCAGTCAGTGACAGAAATGGGCGTGAAACCAATGCTGGATTCCAGAAACCGAAACATTTCTGAAAAGTAGACAAAATTCTGAATTCAGCAAGGGGTAATTTGTGTAGATCCTACGAGGGTTTCCTACAGAAAATAACAACTGTTTTTTTTTTTTATTGAAATTGAGGTAAAAATAAAACTGCGATTTTTCTCTACGTTTTACTCTGTAACTTTTTCCTGCAATATCAGATTTTTGAAAGCAATATATCGTTACGTCTGCTGGACTCTTATGGTTGCGGGGATATATAGGGCTTGTAGGTTCATCAAGAACTCTAGTTACCCAGAGCCAATAAATGACCTGCACCCTGTAGTGGGTTTTCATTCTATACCGGGTATACAGCAATTCATTTGCTGAAATATAAAGAGTAAAAAATAGCTATCAAGAAAACCTTTGTATTTCCCAAATGGGCACAAGATAAGGTGTTGAGGAGCAGTGATTATTTGCACATCTCTGAATTCTGGGGTGCCCATACTAGCATGTGAATTACAGGGCATTTCTCAAATAGACGTCTTTTTTACACACTCTCTTATATTTGGAAGGAAAAAATTTAGAGAAAGACAAGGGGCAATAACACTTGTTTTGCTATTCTATGTTCCCCCAAGTCTCCAGATAAAAATGGTACCTCACTTGTGTGGGTAGGTCTAGCGCCCACGACAGGAAATGCCCCAAAACACAACGTGGACACATCACATTTTTTGACAGAAAACAGAGGTGTTTTTTGCAAAGTGCCTACCTGTAGCACCTAGGGAAACTTACCAAACCTGTGCATTGTTTTAAAACTAGAGACCTAGGGGAATCCAAGATGGGGTGACTTGTGGGGCTGTGACCAGGTTCTGTTACCCAGAATCCTTTGCAAACCTAAAAATCTGGCTAAAAAAACACATTTTCCTCACATTTCGGTGACAGAAAGTTCTGGAATCTGAGAGGAGCCACAAATTTCCTTCCACCCAGCGTTCCCCCAAGTCTCCCGATAAAAATGATACCTCACTTGTGTGGGTAGGCCTAGCACCCACCAAAGGAAATGGCCCAAAACACAACATGGACACATCCCATTTTTTGACAGAAAACAGAGGTGTTTTTTGCAAAGTGCCTACCTGTAGATTTTGGCCTCTAGCTCAGCCGGCACCTAGGGAAACCTACCAAACCTGTGCATTTTTGAAAACTAGAGACCTAGGGGAATCGAAGATGGGGTGACTTATGGGGCTCCGACCAGGTTCTGTTACCCAGAATCCTTTGCAAACCTCAAAATTTGGCTAAAAAAACACATTTTCCTCACATTTCGGTGACTGAAAGTTCTGGAATCTGAGAGGAGCCACAAATTTCCTTCCACCCAGCGTTCCCCCAAGTCTCCCGATAAAAATGGTACCTCACTTGTGTGGGTAGGTCTTGTGCCCGCGACAGGATATGCCCCAAAACACGACGTGGACAAATCACATTTTCAGAAAGAAAACAGAGCTGTTTTTTACAAAGTGCCTAGCTGTGGATTTTGGCCTCTAGCTCAGCCGGCACCTGGGGAAACCTAGCAAACCTGCGCATTTTGTAAAACTAGAGACCTAGGGGAATCCAAGATGGGGTAACTTGTGGGGCTCTGACCAGGTTCTGATACCCAGAATCCTTTGCAAACCTCAAAATTTGGCTAAAAAAACACATTTTCCTCACATTTCGGTGACAGTTCTGGAATCTGAGAGGAGCCACACATTTCCTTCCACCCAGCGTTCCCCCAAGTCTCCCGATAAAAATGGTACCTCACTTGTGTGGGTAGGTCTTGTGCCCGCGACAGGATATGCCCCAAAACACGACGTGGACAAATCACATTTTCAGAAAGAAAACAGAGCTGTTTTTTACAAAGTGCCTAGCTGTGGATTTTGGCCTCTAGCTCAGCCGGCACCTGGGGAAACCTAGCAAACCTGCGCATTTTGTAAAACTAGAGACCTAGGGGAATCCAAGATGGGGTAACTTGTGGGGCTCTGACCAGGTTCTGTTACCCAGAATCCTTTGCAAACCTCAAAATTTGGCTAAAAAAACACATTTTCCTCACATTTCGGTGACAGTTCTGGAATCTGAGAGGAGCCACACATTTCCTTCCACCCAGCGTTCCCCCAAGTCTCCCGATAAAAATGATACCTCACTTGTGTGGGTAGGCCTAGCGCCTGCAACAGGAAATGCCCCAAAACACAACGTGGACACATCCCATTTTTTGACAGAAAACTGAGGTGTTTTTTGCAAAGTGCCTACCTGTAGCACCTAGGGAAACTTACCAAACCTGTGCATTGTTTTAAAACTAGAGACCTAGGGGAATCCAAGATGGGGTGACTTGTGGGGCTGTGACCAGGTTCTGTTACCCAGAATCCTTTTCAAACCTCAAAATTTGGCTAAAAAAACAAATTTTCCTCACATTTCGGTGACAGAAAGTTCTGGAATCTGAGAGGAGCCACAAATTTCCTTCCACCCAGCGTTCCCCCAAGTCTCCGGATAAAAATGGTACCTCACTTGTGTGGGTAGGCCTAGCGCCCACAAAAGGAAATAGCCCAAAACACAACGTGGACACATCCCATTTTTTGACAGAAAACAGAGGTGTTTTTTGCAAAGTGCCTACCTGTAGATTTTGGTCTCTAGCTCAGCCGGCACCTAGGGAAACCTACCAAACCTGTGCATTTTTGCAAACTAGAGACCTAGGGGAATCGAAGATGGTGTGACTTGTGGGGGTCTGACCAGGTTCTGTTACCCAGAATCCTTTGCAAACCTCAAAATTTGGCTAAAAAAACACATTTTCCTCACATTTCGGTGACAGAAAGTTCTGGAATCTGAGAGGAGCCACAAATTTCCTTCCACCCAGCGTTCTCCCAAGTCTCCTGATAAAAATGGTACCTCACTTGTGTGGGTAGGCCTAGCGCCCACGAAAGGAAATGGCCCAAAACACAATGTGGACACATCACATTTTTTCACAGAAAACAGTGCCTACCTGTGGAGTTTGGCCTCTAGCTCAGCCGGCACATGGGGAAACCTAGTAAACCAGCACATTTTTGAAAACTAGACACCTAGGGGAATCTAAGATGGGGTGACTTGTGGGGCTCTGACCAGGTTCTGTTACCCAGAATCCTTTGCAAACCTCAAAATGTGGCCAAAAAAACACTTTTTCCTCTCATTTCGGTGACAGAAAGTTCTGTAATCTGAGAGGAGCCACAAATGTCCTTCCACCCAGCATTCCCCCAAGTCTCCTGATAAAAATGGTACCTCACTTGTGTGGGTGGGCCTAGCGCCCACGAAAGGAAATGGCCCAAAACACAACATGAACACATCACATTTTTTCACAGAAAAAGTGCCTACCTGTGGATTTTGGCCTCTAGCTCAGCCAGCCCCAGGGGGGGCAGAAATGGCCTAAAATAAATTTGTCCCTTGCCTACGGGGTCGCTCCTCTTGCGTGACGGCGCAAAAAAAAAAGATCCCTGGTGCGTAGTGGTTTCTGCCCCCCTTGGAGGCAGATTGACCTAAAATCGGCCGATCTGCCCCCAAAGCGGGCAGAAATGGCCTAAATATAATTTGCCCCTCCAGGGGAGCGACCCTTCTCTAAAAAAACAAAAAAAAAAAAAAAAAAACCACAACATTTTTTTTAGCCCTGGCGCCTAGAAGTTTCTGCCCCCCCTGGGGACAGATCGGCCTAATAACAATAGGCCGATCTGCCCCCAGGGGGGGCAGAAATTGCCTAAAATAAATTTGCCCCCACACCACTGGGGAGCGACCCTTGCCTACGGGGTCGCTCCGCTTGCGTGACAGCGCAAAAAAATAGATCCCTGGTGCCTAGTGGTTTCTGCCCCCCTTAGGGGCAGATTGACCTAAAATCGGCCGATCTGCCCCCAAAGCAGGCAGAAATTGCCTAAATACAATTTGCCCCTCCAGGGGAGCGACCCTTGCCTAAGGGGTCGCTCCCCATCCGTAAAACAACAACAACAAAAAAAATCCACGGTGCCTAGTGGTTTCTGCCTCCCTTGGGGGCAAATCGGCCTAATTAAAATAGGCTGATCTGCCCCCTGGGGGGCAGAAATGGCCTAAAATAAATTTGCCCCCCAGGGGAACGACCCTTGCCTAAGGGGTCGCTCCTCTTACGTGAAATTCACGAACAAAAAAAATAACTCCCTGGTGTCTAGTGGTTTCTGTCCCCCTTGGGTGCAGATTGGCCTAATTAAAATAGGCCAATCTGCCCCGAAGGGGGGCAGAAATGGCCTAAATATAATTTGCCCCCTATGGGAGCAACCCTTGCCTAAGGGGTCACTCCCCACCTCTTAAAGAAAACAAAAACAAAACAATTTGTTTTTTTTATCCCTGGTGCCTAGAGGTTTCTGCCCCCAGGGGGGGCAGAAAAGGCCTTTAAAAAAAATGCCCCCCCTGGGAGTGACACTTGCCCAAGGGGTCGCTCCCTCATGCCAGTTTCATTTTTAAAATGAAATCCCTGGTGTCTAGTGGGCGTTTCAAAAGCCGGATTGCTTTGCAATCCGGCTTTTGAAACGCAGAGAGAGACTTCAAAGGGAAGGAAGTAACTTTCCTTCCCTTTGAAGCCTCTCTTGGCCTCCCCCACATGATCGGAAGAGAAATGCAAAGCATTTCTCTTCCGATTGCGCTGGAAGCTGAGCTTCCAGCGCGATGGGAGGAGGCCCTGTGACAATCAGCGCGCGATGATGTCACAGGGGGGTGGGGGGGTTGGGGGTGGAAGGGGAAGAGCTTCCCCTTCCATCCTTGCCTTGGGGGGGTGGGGGGAACCCCACAGAGGGAGCGCTAGCGATCCCTCTGGGCTTTGTGCCCAGGACGTAATGGTTACGTCCTGGGCTCAACAGCACTGTGCCTCAGGACGTAACCATTACGTCCTGGGCACAGAAGGGGATAATGAAACTGAAACTACTTAGTGTAGCAGACTCAATGTACAGATTAAATGGACGTTAATTTTTCCATTCTAACATCCTAGTATTATTACTATGTAATTTTGTAACAAAACAAACGTAAATTTAGCTCCAAAAAATTGACAGTTGTCCTTGCTATTTAGAAATGTATGTTTGTTGCGAGGGGGGTTGTAAAGGTCAGGAACCACAGGAGTAGTTTTCTTGAAATTTAAAGTATTGATTTCCAGAATTAAAATCAAAGGAACCCACAACCAACACTCCTTGCACCTTGTAATGACTGATCGGCACACTGCGAGAGTGGATATAATAATTACTGTTTATTTGATAATCTAACGAGATCGGTCCCATCGCTAGCCTCAAAGCAACTGACCAAGAGAGAACTACGACAGTCAAAAGATTCTATTAGAGTTATACTGTTAGCGAGTCAGACCTTAATAAATAAACTTACAAGGGGGACGCGTATAGGCCGATGGACTTTTGACTGCGCTTCGAGTTATTCCCACCATATAACCCCATACAAATACAAATCAATAGCAAATAGCAATCAATGACATCAATAAGAGTAATTTCAACACCCCTGACCTCTCGCATGAATAACCACACCTCTAGGTAGAAGTTAGAATGTTTATTTCCCTATATTAACAATGCGAATGTCACGTAACTTAGTCTCAATATCAAATGATAAACAAAGAAAAACAATACTGGCTGTCCAAAGCGGCGAATAAATCGCAATCTAATCAAAGCTTGAGCTACTACACATTCTAAGGTTACAGTACAAATTAATAGCAAGAATACTGCACAAACAATATATCATACATTTAAATCCAGCAAAGAAAATACATCAGCTTTTATTACATGTAGCGACCTTCATCTGTGAGGACCCTAACTAACATGAGATTAGCATCGCATGTTTGGACTTCATGCAAACAAATTAGTCAATACAAATTTGGAAAAAACATCTAACTATGGCTTTATCTAAATAGCAGTCGGTATGTAGAAACAAAAGCAAATAGACATCGCAATCAGTAACATCATCGTATACCTGTCCTCAATATGGTTCAGCTAGCTGTGACAGTCTTTGATAATAGGACATCTTTTCGGTCAGCAAGACATCAGGATTTAGCATCAAAGTTTCAGAAAAGCAAAGTCTCTCCATGCACTTCAGAAAGGATAGCTAACGCTCTAAAGAAAGGGCAGAATATCTCCTCTCAGTGCAGTTGGGCTAAGTTAGATTTCCTAAAACTACTTCTCTAGTCCTCATTGGTCAGAGGATCGCATGTTTACATTTAGTCCAATGAGAATAGAAACCCCTATCTAAAGTTTTACTACTACACAGTTCACATGTCGATGATTGGCTCCCCTTCTCCCGCTCTCGTCATTCGGCTTGTCAGGTATCAATATTGTTGCAGCTTATACCCCAGTAGGTGCATCCATTGTCTTCTCCTGGGACGGTCAGTCTTAAACACTACAATATACAATGTTTCCCTAGCTAGTACAACATCTTCTAGCAAGCGGTTTCTTATGAGAACTAACTTCAGCTACGAGCACATGGTCAGTACAGTGGAAAATCACAATTTAATTCTCTAAGCAACCTTTTTATAAAATGCCTAAGAAATGCAGCTTGATATGAGGCCGTGCAACTAGGCCAAGACCTCGCTAAGTTAAGACCTACGATTAATAAAGCTAACACACAATACATAACCTTTAATATGACATATTACTACATTAATCAAAAATAAGCTAACCAGTTCTTATTATTAAACCATTAATAAGTACACTTCGTGAACAATGACGGCCACTTACATGGGAACAACATCAAACGTGTGCATTATTTTTCTCTAAGTTAATTCATTTTCTACGTAAATTCCACAAATGAATATTCATTAATGAAACTCAGTGTTGACAATACCATAGTATAATTCCAAATGTTAAAGGCATAAGACGTGATCATAACACCAGTCATCCCACATTATAACACATCTCCCTCCTTTCCACCCAACAAACCACTTAAGCAAATTTTAACTAAAAATAAAGTTAACAGGAAAATCAATTTTAACACAAATTATAAATAACAGGAAAATCAAACAACCTGTATATAATCCTCTAAATAGCAAGGAGGTATACAAATCCTGGGACCTCGCATCTCTATTGCCTCCCCAGTAACTTCTCGCATTTTTACCCACATGCCCTCCACCGTCCTCCACATTACCTCACACAAGCACATCTGTACCATTCACTAACTCTTTATCACTCATCATGTAATTATTGCATTTTTCATCACCGTGTTCCTCCTCCACACCTACCGTCCCTTCTCTTTGATACAAAGCAACTTTGTGCTTATTCCATATGTCACCATTCTCCAACTCCACGTAATCTCCATGCACATTCATTTTAAACAGGCCCCAAAACTTAGATAGCCCCCAATCACTCTCCCATGTTTTATTTTTACCCATTCACCTTCCTCTAAGCTCCCTTTAACTTTCCTTCTCCTCTCATCCACTGTCTTCTCATCACCACTATTGGTCAACCATGCTGGTATTAACGTTGTGCCCAGTTTTCTCCTCTCATTCTTTTAAAGGGAGATACCATGGTTGCCACATTTTCTGTTGTACAATGAGCCCGCTCTATGTCATTCACCTCCATATCCTTTCCACATTGCGTAGCTATTAATATTGCATCTGTCAGCAAATGGTTAACTCTCTCTACCATTCCATTTCCCTGAGGATTGTTCAGAGAAGTGCAATGATGCTTGATCCCACTATTTTCTAAAAATCTTCTCATTTAATGTGAAGTGAGCTGTGTTCCATTATCTTTTATGAGCACTTGTGGAAGTCCTTCCTCAAAGAATACTTTTTTTTACATTTTGATAGTACAACTTGTGGGCACTTCAGACGTAAACTTGACAACCACCCATCTGGAATAAACATTAACCATCACCATGGCATTCCTCAAATTGTTCTTGAGACTGCATGGGCCGCTAAAATCCAAACATACAGTGCTCCATGGTAAACCTGAATACTTTATATGCACACGTGCATTTTGGACTCTGGTCTTTAACCTTTTCTTGCTCTTTTTACAAACATCACACCTTTCAACCCACTGTGTTATCATTTCATCCATTCCTGGCCACAAACCTTTTTTCTCTGACCCTTTTTTCGTGATAGTCTGGCCTAAATAGCCCTCATGAGCCAGACTGACAATCCTTTCCTTGAGTCCTTCAGGTGGCAAACATTTGTCATTTCTCATGATCACTCCATTGTCTACCAAGGTAAACTCGTCCAGCATCTTCACATACGATCTCAGTGATGGGGCAATTGTACTCTCCCTTCACCCACCATACACAACCATTTGTTCCACCCCTCTGAGAAACTCATCATCCTCCACACATTTCTTCCATTCTTCTGCCATGAAAGTTCTCTTAACGCATTCCTCAATACTATCCATCCATGATACCGCTCCTTTTTGGTCTCTGGCTAATATGTCCAGGCCACCCATCTCTTCCCATTTCACTGATACACATGAGAGACAATCTCTTTATGTATTTTTTCCATCCAGGAATGTGTTCCACCCTGAACCGGTATGCCTGGAGCCTTGCAGCTAATCTTGCCAGCCTAGCTCACCCTTTTCCTGCCCCACCAGGACTCATCACTTTAATACGATTTTGTGGTCTGTACATAGGCAAAAAATAATGCCCCAAAAGAAAGTCCTAAAATGTTCCACTGACCATGTAGCAGCTACTGCCTCACACTCTATCACCAAGTAATTAAGCTCACTTTCAGTCAAAGAGTGCAATGCAAAAGTCACCGTCTCCTCTTCCTTGCCCCTTAGGTGGGACAAAAATGCTCCCACTCCACACGCACTTGCATCCACCATCAAAAAAAGTATTGCGCTTGGTATGAAATTATGCTAAGATACCTGCCTTACAAATATCCTCTCTAATGGCATCAAACACTTTCTGTTGTAATACATCCCATTTAAATGTGCACCATTTATGCAACACTATTTTCAAACCTTCAGTTTTCTCAGCAAAATTACAGACAAACTTTGAGTAATGTTCTATGAGACCCATGAATGAACATAGTTGATCCCTGGGAACAGGTGCAGATGTAATGGCTTTCAATAAATCCTCCTTAGGTTTTACCCATTTACCAAAGATTGTGTGACCCAGGTAATCAATTTATTTAATTAAAAATCTACATTTCTCTCTCCTTACCCTAATTCCCATCTCCTTTAGTTTGTCCAAGACAGACCTCAGTTCTTGACTATGTTCTTCCACCTTCTCACTGAATACCAGGATATCGTCCTCAAAGTCAACAATTTCTGCATCCCCTTGAAAATTCCTGACAATCTCTGAAAGGCACTGACAACTGAGAGCAGCCCAAATGGTATCCTAGTAAATTGGAATGTTCCTTCCATAGTAATAAAAGCTGTGAGACTCTTGGACTCTTCCTTCAATTTGACTTGGTGGTACATGCTTTTCATATAAAAATTTGAAAAGTACTCGTCCCCTTTCAGTACCAATAGTAGCTCGTTGATGTTTGGTAGGAGAAATGTGTCTGTCACAACATGTTGGTTCAAACTACGCAGATCCACACAGAACCTAACCTTACTGTCACTTTTGTTTGCAATAACCACAGGTGAGATCCATGCTGAAGCCTCTATTGGTTCTATAATTCCCTCCTCTATCATGTCGTCTAGCATTTTTTTTACTTCTACTCTTACAGGTATGGGAACTCTCCTCCCCTTGTGCTTTATGGGTATAGTGCCTACCTCCAAAATAATTTTGTGTACTTATCCTTACAACTCACCTAACCTTTCATTAAAGACTTCCTTTATTTAATCCAACACATCACTTACGGTTACATCATCCACAACCATCACCTTACCTGGGGCATGAGGATCAATTACGATGTGTAAGTCGTATTGATGCACCCAGCCCACAATGGGAGGTCCATCTTCAGCTACATATATTTTTCCCTCAATCAATCATGCCTTTAACTCAATCTGTGACACACAGTATCCCAAAACATTTTTTTCTTCTCCCTGGTAACCTCTCAGATTAATGTCTCTGGGTATTAATTCGATCTGTGGCCACACCTTCTTCCACATTGCCTTCGGCACAATAGTATACAATGAGCCAGAGTCCACAATCAGTTCCACTACTAAAAATATCCAAAGATGCTTTTGGTCTACTATTTCTCTCCTTATCTTCATTCGCAGTATGTACCACCAACACCCGATTTGCCTTGTAATTGTTTTTCAAACAAATCCTCCTCAAACGCCACTTAGATTTTCCCACTGTCTTTGCACATCCTAGGGCAATGTCCTTTTCAACAGCATATTCTGCATTCTTTATCAACTGCAAAGCACCACTTTGCAGAATGTGCTCAACTTCCACACCTTGAACACACCTTCTCTTTGGCTCCTTTTTGAGGTCTGACATGCTGTCTGTTGATTGCCGCCACATTCTCTTTATGTGCATCCATCTTACTTACAGCAGCTATGTCACCCTCTCGACTTGCCCCATCTTTATTGTTTATTTCTTTCATGCAGTGTTCTGATTCTTCAATTATCTTCGTAATGCGGATAGCATCTTTTAGGGATTAATTGTTTTGCTGCCCAGAACCGTTCTTGAGTTTTCTTACTCTTAATAGGAACAGCTATTGTACTATAAGTTGGTCACAGATTAGTTCCTCTGTCATTTGACCAAACTTCCATTTGATAGATAGGTCACGTAAGCCATCCATCATCAAATACATTTTATTCGACTTGTGAACAAGCCATAAAAGCACAGCAAAAACCATGTGCAATCGATAATACATGCAAAGATGTTAAGGTTAAAAACAGAGAAGCAAATCATTACAAAACACGCCTAAAGACAATATATATATATATATATATATATATATATATATATAACTTCCAACACTCCTTTAGAAATCAGGAGACCCAGGACACCTCCAAAGTGAAATTTAATTTATTTCAGCACAGAACATCCAACGCATTTCGGCAGCAGCCTTACTCATGGATAAATCATTGTCACAGTGCTCCAAACTAAAAACCCAAGTTAATCATAGACATAAAAAACAGACAAATCTAAATTCCTCAACCATGAAGCACATAATGCGGCGGCCATCTTAAAGTGCACCTATAAGTCAATTGCACAGTAGTTTGTTACATAGTCTTTCAAGTTGTTGATCAAGTTCAGCTCAGATATTTGTTCAAATCCATCAAAAAATTGGGTCTCCTGATATCTAAAGGAGTGTTGGAAGTTGTATTGGGGCTTCTCGGAGCCCATCCAGGACCGCTGTGCAGAGCACCTGCATTTCCGAGACTGTTTTGTGAGATATATATATATATGTATATATATATATAATAACATAAAGATAATTTATAAATCTTCATGGCTATTTCTCAGCCTCAAAGTAGCTTTTCTTTAAAAAAAAAACTAACCACGTTCAAAATTATGTAAACTGGGAGCATTTGGAGAAACATAAGAGCTGGACGTACTTGATTAAAATTAGCTTGCTTTAAAATTGGAAGAGTAAAAGTTTTCCTGGAAATCACATAAAAAATATAAAATTATAACATTATAAAATTATAAAACATTATAAACATTATAAAATTCATTATAAAATTCATTATAAAATTATAAGATTATAAAATTCAGGGTATCCTGCGGAAACAAGTTGTCGCAACCTCAAGGCCCCAAACTGTGACCCCCTCGAACAGCCCCTAGGAACAGCTAACTGAAAGTGCAGCAAATCTAGTCTAAGGGCCTAATTATGAGTTTGGCGGTCCAAGGCCAGCAATCCCACGATGGTGGTCAGACTACTGCACTCCTGGTGGTCTGACCACCAGATTGCAACCCTGGCAGTTGGACCGCTGCCACCGTCAGGATCATGGATCCCGGCGGTTGGAGTTGGGGTCAGCCACCGCGCTGAGTTCAGCACCGTCATGCTGATCACGAGAACTCTTTCCGCCAGCTTTTTCAGGCTGGATTCCCCACCATGAAAAGACTGGTGGAAAGCCAGTGCTGGGGACCACTGTATACTCTGGAAAAACAGATATCTCACTCCTGATTAAAGTATGCAAACTGTCCTTGATATACTTGACCCAAGGAATACAATAAGCATAGTCAAGGGAGAGACAGTCCTTTAAAAATCTCTATTCAGCTTAGCCTTGGGTCTATTCCAAATATCTAACCGGAGGGAAAGGGGGAGGAACACTGTAATGTCTGATATACAACCAGTTCCCAACCCATCATGCACTGAAAAAGTAGGGGCACATTGAGGGACACACAGGATGCGTCGAAAAAAAACATTTTCCACTGTCTGTAGCTCAGCCTGCTTAACAAAACCCCATACCTCACTCTCATATACCACCCTGGAGACACACTTGGCGCTATACATTTGTAGCAAGGCCCTCACCATTTATTTACCCAAGCGTGCAGCAAAATTAGAAGCCGCAGGATTAGCTCTTACAAAATCCTCTCTTTTCTGATTGACCAAAGGGTGCCAATTCAGGTATGAAAATGTACTAGTCTTGTGCAAAGCACTAGCATCTACATAAAACATATTTGTTTTGGTGGAGCGCAGACCGACCACCATAACAAAAGACTTCTTGACATTAACCGCATGATCCAGGCCTTCCATAAAGGTGGCAAAGGCATTCAACAGGAACTGCAGCCCTTTTGCTGTCCTAGCCACAATAACAACATCGTCGGCATACAGACACAACAGCAACCATTGTTGCCTCTTCTGTGGCCAATCCGTAGTAGAATAAATCAATGCCTGCTCTAGATGGTTCAGATACAGGTTAAAAAGAAAGGAGGACATAATGCAGCCCTGCCTCACTCCCCTACATGTACTAAAAATCCTGTGTGCATTGAAGATCTTTAGTATAACGCACCAATGCTATTGATCGAATGTAGACCCCTGAGAAACAAGGTAATATCCTGCTCCACCCCCATAGATAACATGATGTGCCACCATGTTTCCTCTTGATACCCGGCCAAAAGCCATAGTAAGGTCCATAAATGCAAGGTGGATGGATCCCAGTCGTGCAATGGTGTATTTTCCCAAGACCATGTACAGGTTTAAACACTGGTCAACAGTGGAGCATCCTGCTCGAAAACCATACTGTACATCAGCCAGAATATTGTGCTCCAAGGCCCAGGTCTCTAGTACTTTCTCTCGTACTACTTTCTAGGTCTCTACTACTTTCTCTAGTATTAGTCTTGCCCCAGTACTTTCACCACTGAATTGAGAAGTGAGATGGGCTGATAGCATTTAGTGATTATCCCTGTCACCCTTCTTACATCCAGGGACAATAACTGTGGACGCCCAGGATTGGGGAGGCCCCTCAACAACAGATGCATTAATAACTGAGGTAAGGGTAGAAGCCCAAACCTCAGTGTCACTGAAATACAAATCAGAGGGAATACCGTCAGAACCAGGGGCCTTGTTTTTAGATAAACACAGTATCCTTGTTTTAACCTCCTCAAGGGTAAAGGACAACTTGGGCATCCCCTTAACCAGGTTTAACTCACTATAATTGGTACTTGGAGCTACATCATAAGCCTCTTCAAAATGTAATACCCAGCTGTCGTCAGTAATGTGGGAACTCAACGATCTTATTTGTTCTGAAGCTTAAAAAGGGCTATTAATTATGCTCCAAAATTTGCCACTGTTTTTCAAAGCACTTGCCTCTAAAAGAGACACCATGAGGCCACTCTTATGCCTCGCCAGTTCCTGTCTGTAATTCAACAGGTTTAACAAGATCGGGGTCCCTAGGTCTGGTGCTTAGGGCATAT
Source organism: Pleurodeles waltl (assembly GCF_031143425.1). Classification (NCBI taxonomy): domain Eukaryota; kingdom Metazoa; phylum Chordata; class Amphibia; order Caudata; family Salamandridae; genus Pleurodeles; species Pleurodeles waltl. The sequence goes on from NC_090445.1 coordinate 225,943,880, forward strand.
TTCAGGTTCTTCAAGGGTCGGGAACATCCCTTATCAAACCATCTAGGGGGTCTCAGTTTTAGTCCTGTGCACCCCCAACACCAAAAGAGAGAACATGGTGGTGGCAATTGCCGTAAAGGCCCCTAAAATATCACCAGAGCTTGACATGGGAGATTGACAAAAACTGAAATCCATTTTCCGACAGGAATAAAGGGTCCTGAAAAAACTATCACGTGCAAGCTGGGAACACCTAAATCTTCTCCCATTATTCCATGCTCTTAGGGCACCCGAAACATTCGAACCCCAGCACCTGCATTGGTACGCAGCAAATATAGGGGTAAGGTCACATCATTATGATCACTAAAGAGGCTCGACTGAATTTCCACCTTAGTTACACAGGAGTAAAGGGAACCAGAAACAAAAATAAAATCAATAAAAGATTCACCCCCCCCCCCCCAGTAAATGTGGGAAAAATAACACTATCTTTCAAGGCCTATTGAGTAAAAAGATTAAGTTACACTCAGTCAATATCACATTTAGGGCAGAACCTTTAGTGGAGTGTTCCAAATGTAATCCAGAAGGTACTAAACAACAGTGAGAAAGGTTCCTTCTCTCCCAGGCGTCCTCACACAGATGGACATTAAAATCCCCTGCCAAGATCAAGTGAGCTCTAGATCATTTGGATCTGCTAGGGTTTCTCAAGAAAGAGCCCAAAAGCTGACTATGACATACCTCTGACACAGTTGCTTTGCATTATAGAAATTCAACAGCACCACACTTGCAAAACCTTGCATAGAAAAAGATATGTCCTGAAGAGTTGAGAATCCTGAGGGGAGAAACTCCATCTTTCCCTTTACCGCCAGAGAAACAAAAATAATCAAGCCCCCTTTTGGTCTACCCATCCGCTATTCAGTGGTGGGAATAAAAAAAGTTTTATGCCCCTGAAGAAAATAATGATTAGTAGTGGTTCAAGTTTCTTGCAAACAAATCACCCCAAAGCTTCTAATAAAATCTAGCCAGACAGGGTCTTCAAACTTCGCCACCAACCCAGCAATCTCCCAGCTTACTAAATTAAGCACCTAAGGGCTAGTTACTTTTGGGGCCTCAATACAACATCCAAGTGGGTCCCCTTGTCCCATTGGGCCAGACACTTCAGCCTGCTCATGGAGTCAGTCACAGGCATCCAGTGTGACCAACAGGGCACACTTGTTGTAAATAGCCACCCTGTCATGAGCTATGAGCTCACCCCCTGCACCACCATGAAACTCTTGGGTAATTCTAACCAATGAGGTTGTGATAAAGAACCAACCCTAGTGGGTCTGCAAAACAAGAAGCCCAAGGGGAAAGCAACAATGGAAGTCGAGAGACAACGAAGGCTAGAGATCAAGTAAGCCAGAGACAAAGGGCCTAATTATGAGTCAGGCGGTCACTAGACTGCCAGACTCATGATGGCGGTCTGGAGCATCGCTGCAGTGGTGGTCCGACTGCCACATTATGACCCTGAATGTCTGACTGCAAGGGTACAGCCATCTGCGCTGGGATCGATGATCCCGACGGGCAACCGGCTGGTGCAGGTTGTAATCAGGCAGGTCGGCGCTGCGCGCAGCGCTGCCCTGCTGATTACAACCTTTTTTTCCACCAGCCTTTTCATGGTGGCTTTATCACCATGAAAAGGCTGGCGGAGAACAGATGCAGGGGGCCAATATGGGGGGGCCCGACACTGCCCATGCACGCAGCATGGGCAGTGCAGGAGTCACACTGCCCAGCACCCTCAGAATGAGCACTGTTTGCTGTGCAGACAATGCGCATTACTAGGGTGTCGGTGCCTCCAGTGGGAGGCGGCATTGCCGTCAGCTCGATTATGAGCCGACGACAATGCTGCTGCCACTTTCCCACTGTGCTGACCGGCAGAAACCTTGATTTCTGCCCGTGAGTCTAGTGAGAAAGTCCTAATGGGGCCAGCTGGGAGGTCGCCACCACAGTGGCGGCCACCTTGCCGAAGTAATCAATCGTAATCAGGGCCAAAGTCATCTAGTGACTCTCCTAGTTTCTGAGGTCTGGTGTAAAATTTGTAATGTGACATCACAATGTTTTCCTCTTTGCCAAATCTTCTCTCTAATTGCATTTTTGCTTCTTTGTGAACATCTTCCATTGGCTGATTATCATTTCCCATAATTGCTGGTAAGCACTTAAAAATGTGGTGCGCTTCCTTACCAATCGTGCTCTATAACAATGCCTTTTTCCTCTGTGAATTTAAAACCTTGACCATCTAAAGCCAACAAATAATTCTCAAATAGATCTATCCATTCTGCCTTCTAAATAGATGATTGGCCGTGGTGTACTAAAAATGGTGAAGGCATTGCAATGGAAGTTGAAGCCATGCTGAAATTGCAGGTGTATAGGTTCAAAGGTGGCCAGAGCATACTGTAGTCAAAGGGAAAATATGGATCTCAAAGGTTAATCTGAGAAGCAATGTTTGTCCTAAGGGTCTTTCCTCCAGTGACCAGGGGTGTGAGGTCTGGAAACTATACACTTAAAAACAGAGGTTGCCGTATGGATGAGTCAGGAGCTTTATTTCCGTAGATGCGTTGAGTAAACATTGTATTTTAATTATATGAGTGAACAGAGTATCCAGGCGGTTTGTATTGTCAGCGTATGAAGCGCGTGGCGGTGGCAGGGCTTGAGAGGCAAGACTGCTAGATTTGCGCTCAAGTCAGAGTGTGCGCGCGTGCAGAGGATTACTTGTCACTTCATGTGTAAGCGGAGGAGCCGCTCACACTAACAGCAGCGCATTCAAATATAACTCACTGATTTAATAGATATCAACAATGACAGGATTTTAAGTCCATGTGCTCAGGCTGATACTCCAGTTGAAGTCTTTTTTTTAAGTGACCGGCAGTTTTTCTCCTCCTTGTAACTTATATGTGAGTAATCCTGTGACCCAACGTGGCCAACGATTCAGATCGCGATATGTTTGCAGATTAAGGGGGTCATTCCGACCCTGGCGGTAAAACCCGCCAGGGCCGTGAACAACAGAAAGCACCGCCAACAGGCTGGCGGTGCTTTCCTGCCCATTCTGACCGCGGCGGTAAAGCCGCGGTCAGAAAAGGGGATCCGGCGGTTTCCCGCCGGATTTCCCCTGGCTGGGCTGAACCTCCATGGCGGCGCTGCAAGCAGCGCCGCCATGGGGATTCCGACCCCCTTCCCGCCAGCCTGTTTCTGGCGGTTTTTAAAGCCAGGAACAGGATGGCGGGAACGGGTGTTGTGGGGCCCCTGGGGGCCAGGAACAGGATGGCGGGAACGGGTGTTGTGGGGCTAACAGGGCCCCAGCATGATTTTCACTGTCTGCATAGCAGACAGTGAAAATCGCGACAGGTGCAACTGCACCCGTCGCACCCCTGCAACACCGCCGGCTCCATTCGGAGCCGGCTTCTGTGTTGCAGGGCCTTTCCCGCTGGGCCGGCGGGCGCTCCCTTGGCGGGCACCCGCCGGCCCAGCGGGAAAGTCTGAATGGCCCCCGCGGTCTTTTGACTGCGGAGTGGCCAAGTGGCGGCGTAAGTTTGGCGGGAATGACCACCTAAGTCATCAAATAAAATAGTGAGAGGCTAGCGCTCATCTCCAAAATTTAATGACTGATTGACACACTGTGAGTTGATATAATAATTACTGTTTATTTGCACAGAAACAACATTCTGTGATCTAGAATCAAAATCCAACTTTTGACCCACAAAACTATTACTATGCTCTTCATTCAAACCCCTCACAGGTCGGATTTTTATCGCCTGATCAACTGTGACCTTGACTACCTCTCACTCCACCACCCTTTCTTATGCAACAGAACAGAATCTTTTGAAACTCTCTTGGAGCAGAAAATTTAGATTCTTCTTTTTTTCACTCTCTTGGGCATCATCACCAGCACCCAATCACCTCTAGACAAATCAATACTTCTGGCTTTATGTTTTTTATCAAAATGTTCCTTCGCTTGAATTTGTTAGGCTGCTACTGTAGCTGGAACAGAAGACAGATTTGCCTTTGCTCACCTCTCTAATCCAGTCAGGACACATGGAACATCTGGAAATTCTTTAGCGTAATAACATGCTTGGACAGACTTCAATGGTGCTATAAGGTGTTGTTAATTATGACCAAACCTTCTTTTTTAGAAAACTTTTCATATCATCAATGCAGTTTTCACACCTTCCGTCAAAAATGTATTCATGTTCTGAACAAGACCGTTAGATGACAGATAATAAAGTGTCACTTTGATATGTGTGATTTCAAACTAATTTCCAAAATTCTTCCTTGGGAGCATCTCCAATAGCAAAATTATCTCACAAAACTTGATGATGGAATCAGTATTAGGACTAGCAGTGAAATCAAAATAGACCCACTTAGAAAAATAGTCAACAAGTAGCATCATGTACCCTTGTGACATTGGTGATAACTCGAATGGTCCCGCAAAGTCTAAAGCTACTTTCTGCCAAGCGTCTTCAGGATATGGCACAGTACGAAGGAGTGATTCATGCAACTTGAAGTGCTTATCCGACACAGGACATGTAGCACAGTCCCCTACATATTGGTGAATTGAGGCTCCATGGCCGCCCACCAAAAAAATAGTTTAAGAACTTTATGCATACAGCTGATGCCCAAATGACCTTTGTATGCCTCTTCAATGAGGGCCTCTCTCAACAATGCAGGTGGTAAACAGACACAAGCACACATCAACATGCCATCAATTAAGGAAAGCTCCTCTTAAACTTGCACATAAAGCCTCCACATTTCTTTTCTTTGGCCAGCCATTGTTTATGCACAAACACAAAGTTGATAGGCTTGGTTCCTTACTTGCAGCTTCCAGCCAGTCTTTGCGTGTAATGATACCGGAATCACCAAGAATATCATCCACTAATGCTATCACATACATGTCCTATATAGTATTATTCACAAACTCATTAGGCTCGGCAATCTAGATAAACAGTCAGCTGGTATTTATTCTCATGACAAATATATTTGAACGTAAAAGCAAACTCGTGCAACTGGAAAGTAGCCTCGCAAGACGTGCAGAAGCTTTTCCTGATCCATTACCATTAAGCAGATTCAACAATGGTTTGTGATATGTGTACATAGCAAAATGAGCACCCCAAATGTAACATTTAAACCTTTCAACAGCCCATGAGCAACCCAATGCCTCATGCTCAATCGTGCTATAATTTGATTCAGCAGAGGTAAGAGTGTGTGAGGCAAAGGCAATAGTGTATTCTTTATCATGGGCAAACTGGAATAACGCAGCTCCAATACCAATCTGACCGGTATCCACAGTTATCACACATTTTCTTCCAGCCACAAATGGAGATAGCATAGGAGCTAAGATAACCAGTTTCTTTACAATTTAAAAAGCCTGCTGAACCTCATCCGGCCAAACGTATTTAACACCTTTCTTAAGAAAATTTCTTAAAGGTTGCACCACAAATGCATAACCTTTAACAATGTGTGTGTAGTACCCACTCAAACGTAGGAAAGAGCGATGGGTGATGGAGCTTCTTCAATAGCTTTAGTAAGTTAAAACTTTGGAGAAATCCCATTGGGACCAATGGACTACCCCAGATAGTCAAAATTCTGTGCAAGAAGCATGCACTTTTCAATGTGCAAAGTGATGCCAAATTCTTTAAAGTTTGTATAAACTGTGCACAAAATTTGATTGTGCTTAGCCAGCGTCTTTGCAAAGATGAGAACATCATCCTGGAAGGCCTGCACACCTGTATCGTCCCCCAAGAGGGTGTCCATCAACCTTGGAAAGATGTTGGCTGCTGAAGCCAACCCACAATGTAATCTAACAAATTTATGCACATCAAAAAGGGATTAAAAACATTTTGAACTCTTATGACAGATAATCCAAGGGAATTTTGTGATACGCAGATTTGAGGTCTAACAGTGAAAATAACTTTGCCTCACCAATGTTGGCTAGCAACTCCTGAATTCTTGCCAATGGGTGGCATTCCTCCACAATATTCTTGTTCAAACTGCACAAATCAGCACAAATTCTGATATCACTATCCCTTTTGTGTACTATCACTAAAGGACTCACCCACTCAGAAGAAGTAGCTTGCCCTCCTCAACCATCTTTTCAAGAAGCACTTTCAACTCCCCTCTTACACGTACGTAATAGTACTGGCTTTAACTTCTTGTGAGCAAACAGCACAGCATTTTTGTTGTAACTTAATATAATGCACATAGATCTTCACGCAACCAACAGCATTCATCAAAAATCTCTGGGAAAGCTTTGATTTCTTCAGATGTTTGATGAGCCACGACCTGAACAAAAGACACAGGAACATTCAAAATTCTCACAGGTGGATCAGCCTCAGGCACTAATTTAAGACCTAACGTAGCTAGATCTTGCCACCCTTCAATGTACTTGTCCATGATTGTCACATACACCTTGGTGAGCACCTTCCTTCCAAGCCAGATGACAAACTTCTCAAAGTATCCGAGCATATTGATGTCCTGATCCCATGTGCCTTAGGATTAATGTCAGGTTCTTTCAAAACTACAGATGCTCTCCAGTGTGCATTAAACATTACATTCAAAATAATGTTTGTTGGCTCCCCAGAGTCACACATCATATCGTTCATAAGCATCTTCCCGAAGGTTACTTAGCACATAGGGTCTTTAACTCTCTCAGATGTTAGCAAATTAACTTTAAGATTCAGTATTAAGTTACTAAAATATAAAGCTCTTTCCCCATCCAGTACCTCGACATTTTTCAAATTTGTTGCATCCACACTGTTCACTCTTATTGCATGTTCCCATTTTGTATACATTGTGAAATTGCCTTAATTTCTTTGCATTTGGTACAATGTTTACCCACAGCAAACAATGAGTAAAATTACTTAAGTGCACCCTGGAATCACACCTGAAACAAAATTGGTTAGATTTGAGAACAGTGATTTTAATATTTTATATTTTAAGTTCAGCAGCCATCAGGATTATAGCTCCTGAGAATTTTGTCAGCATGTTATCCACAATAGTAGACAACTTTCGTATTTTAATTGAATTCAATATGACTCCCACTGAAGGAATCATTGCTCCAAATATATCTCCTACCACACCAGAAGCTGTCTCCCTTTTCTGAACATGATGTGATTCAGACAGCTTTGGGAATTTCTTTAAGTCATCCAATTGATAAACCTTTGGGAACACTATTCCCAAATAACATCTCCCATACCATCCTTTTGAAAGACGATAATAGGCGTTAAGTCCACAAATATAATATACCCCTGGAATAACTGGGTCTTGTCCATTCAGCATGAACGTCCATTTAGCTTGAAACAAAAACGTATGTTTACATTCACTCGTTCCCACAAAGATTGTGTCATAATATGATTTAGGTCTATGTACACAGAGCCTCCCTACGTGTAATGCATCTAAAGCTAGTTTCCCTTGTGTCTTTATCGCGGCAAAAGCATAGTTATCTACAGATGTCCTTTTGTGTAATTCCCTTTCTAATTTCTCCTTCCCCGCTTTCCTCCTATCGTCAGTGTGCTCTAAAAAACTTTTCTCCATCAGTGAAAGCAAGCATGTAAGGTTTTCTCTGTGAGCGTAAGCTGTGTGAAAAGGTGACAATGGCTAAAAGAAACCCCTCATTAATTTTATATAATAATCTCTTGCTACTTTACTCAGGTACTCTATTATAGGGATATATGCGAATACAACATCTTGATTGGAATAAAAATAGTGAATATACTCCTGGCCATAAAATCTGGTCATTATTAAACTACATGAAATTCCATACGTAAGAGGCATGCTATGATATGTCACCCCTTCCATTACTGAGGTAGGTATTTGTGTTCATACATAACAATCTTTCGCATCCATTGTCTCAACATACTCACTCAACAAGCGATAGAAAACGTTGGACGAAAGTTCCTTCTTATCATGCAAATGTCTTTCGTCTTGTTCGAGTTTCTTCAAAGGAGTTAGTTCAGTAATAGGTTTAGAAGTAGAAGCATCATTCGCTTCTCTCTCATTCTTTCCATGCATTCCAAAAACTATTGCTATAATCATTAGTACACATGCAGTTATTAGACCTATACACATGTATTTGCAACACTTCATTTTATGTCCCTGTGTAGTGTAGCCTGTCATGATCTATATAGAATCAGAAAGTTGAAGACACTTTATCAAATCAGATTTGCATATATATATATATATATATATATATAGCTGAATGAGTTCAATGTTCACACGGTTCTTTTTAGCAGCTTTGGGCCATATGTACGAACACATTTTCCCATTGACACAGAATGGGAAAAACCCTTTAATACATCTGGCCCTTAGTCTCTTATCGGTTTAGCAGCTTTGTCTCAAGATTGGTTTCAAAGTCAATCAGGTTAGCAATGTCTCATCCGGTTCAAAAGTCAATCAGGTTGTTAATGTCTTATTCGGTAATGTTCATGGAATTTCACTTTTCAGGTACCAAAGTGATGTTCCGCTTCTTCGTTCTCAAGACTGAGAGATAGGAATTCGTCTGACCAATCGTTAGTGGCTATGTATGCCCACTCCAGACCAGAATATCTTCTGCTCCGTATTCTTTTCCTTTTCAATTTTGCATCTCCTTTTGATTCTCTCTCACTGGTACTTTCTTCCTTGGCCGGGTCTTTCTCTTCACTTGGTGTTGTTATTGTGACAGACACTTCTTTTCTTTTCTCTTTCAACTTTGGCCCTTCACTTTCGTTTAATATTTCCCTAGTTCTTAATTTCACTGGCGATATGCTTTGTCTCCATTTCGCACTGTTTTCACCTGATGGACCTGCAACCCATTCTGGAAGAGTTTGAACAGTTTCACTCTGTCTTGTCTTGTCTTCTCCCTCTAGGAGGTCAATCAGGTTTTCCTTTTAATTTCCTGTATCGTCTGTTTCGGGGAAAGCCCTCCTCTGATCAGGCTCTCCTGCTTCTTCACCTGTCTCAGGCTCTTTGTCACCTTCAGGACCTTTGTCACTTCCTGAGGCTTCTCCTTGGTCCTCCTCAAATGAATCAGTTGTTTCTTCCTCAGAAAATATCTCTCCTTCCTCTATTTCTGCTTGTTCGCCTCCAGGTTCTCTTTGCTCTGTCTCGGTGCCTGGTGCTCTTTTGTCAGTCACTGGCGATTTCAGCGCTTCAACTTCCTCTTCTGTGGGGCACGTCACCCTTTTCGTGTGACGGGCGTGAATCCAGTTGGGAACTCCCGCACACTTCACAGCGGTGGTAGTTGTCAGAATCACTTGGAAAGGTCCTTTTCAACGGGGTTCCAGACACGACTTCCTCACGTGCTTCTTTATCACGACCCAGTCACCTGCTTTCAGGGCGTGTCCTGGACCTTGGATCGGTGGCAAGGTGGTTGCCTCCACCTGGTGAGAAAAAGAGCGCACCACATCAGCTAGGCCTTTGCAGTAGTCCAACACCATATCATCTGTAATATTCAAAAGAGCATTTGCAGGAACCGCTGGAAGCCTCATGGCTCTGCCCATGAGGATTTCATGCGGTGACAGTCCAGACTTTCTATCAGGGGTGTTTCTCATTGACATTAACACCAAGGGCAATGCATCAGGCCATTTCAAGTTTGTTGATGCACATATTTTCGCCATCCTCGATTTCAATGTGCCTTTCATTTGCTCCACTAGTCCTGATGCTTCAGGGCGGTAGCTACAATGCAATTTTTGCTCAATGTTCAGCGCTGCACACAGTAATTTTATTACTTCGTTATTGAAGTGACTTCCCCTATCTGATTCTAAGGAGATCGGGAATCCGAAACATGGTATTAGTTCTCTCAAGAGTAGTTTTGCAACTGTGAGACTGTAATTTCTGCGTGTAGGGTATGCTTCAATCCAGTGACTAAAAATGCACACAATCACCAACACATACTTCAAGCCTCCATGCACAGGCATTTCAATAAAATCCATTTGCATCCTGCTGAATGGACCACCTGCCCTTCCAATGTGGCTCAAATTTACTACTGTTCCCTTCCCTGCGTTCATTTGTTGGCAAATTACGCAACAATGGCAAACTGCTTCAGCAACTTGACGGAATTTGGGATTAAACCAATCAATTTTGAATAGTCTAACCATGGCATCCCTTCCAAGATGGGCTTGTCCATGGTACAGTCTGGCCAACTGCGTCAAAAGACTGTTTGGCAGAACCAATCTCCCTTCACTTGAAACCCACAAATCATCTGGTTTCTTTACGCATTGTAATTTGCTCCATGAGAGTTTCTCCTCTTCACTAACATCGTTCTGTGGGGATTTCAATTCATCGATTGTATCTACAACCTTTAGAGCAAAAGCTTCTCTTGGTTCAAGTTCTGGCTCATTTATCAAGTTCCATTCGTCTCTGAGCAATATACAGTTCAATGCGCAAAACCTTGCGACTTGATTTGCATACCCATTTCCCAAAGAAACACTCTTGTGATTTTGAGTGTACACTGCATTTTACCACTGCTACTTCTCCTGGTAACTGGATGGCATGTAACAATTCTCTTATTCTTTCACCATTTTTCACTGGTGATCCTGAAGAGGTCATGAAGCCTCTTTGTGACTACAACTGTCCAAAGTCATGCACTATTCCAAATCCGTACTGACTGTCAGTGTAAATGGTGACTTTCATTAATGCAGAAAGTTGGCAAGCTCTAGTAAGTGCTATGAGTTCCGCTACTTGTGCAGAGTAAACTCCTTGAAGCCAAGATGCTTCCAGAACACCTGTTATTGTACATACAGCATATCCTGCTTTCAATATTCCTAGTGCATCTCTTAAACATGAACCATCAACAAAAATAACTTGATCGTTTTCTTCCAATCGGGTGTCTTTGATGTCAGGTCTTGGTTTTGTACAAAATTCAGTCACCTGAAGACAATCGTGCTCGATGTCTTCGGCGTTCTCAATTTCGACATTTTCACTGGGAAACAAGGTTGCTGGATTCAACGTAGTGCACCTTTTCAGCTGCACATTAGGTGAACCCAAAATTATTGTCTCATACCTTGTAAGCCTAGCACCAGTCATGTGCTGTGTTCGGGAACGTGTCAAAAGTATCTTGACTGAGTGAGGAACCATGACTGTTAAAGGTTGTCCATTCACTATTCCTTCACTCTGATGTAGACTGATACCAACTGCTGCTACGGCACGCATGCACCCTAGCAGTGCTGCTGCAACCAGATCCAAAGTAGCTGAAAAATATGCTACTGTTCTGTTTACGCCACCATGGGCTTGAGTCAAGACAGACAAGGAACATGCATCACGTTCATGACAAAACAATGTAAAAGGCTTTGTGTAATCAGGCATACCTAAAGCTGGAGCCCTGCACATGCATTCCTTTAATTCAATAAAAGCATCCATCTCATCTCTTTTCAGCACTATTTCATTGAGCGCATCTTTCTGGGTCAGTTTAAACAAAGGTTTGGCTAGAGTTGAGAAATTGGGAATCCATTGGCGACAGTAGCTCACCATTCCCAAAAACCTTCTCACCTCTCTTCTCGTTTTCGGTGAACTCATTTGAAGCACACTTGTTATTCTCTCTTTCATAATTCTTCTCGACCCTTTCTCTATTTGGTGACCCAAATATTTCACTTTCTTCTGGCAGAACTGTCATTTTGAAGGGGACACTTTGTGTCCGTTCCTTCCCAAATGGTTCAATAGGGCAATGGTGTCAGCTGTACAGTCATTTTCTGTCTTGGACGCGATCAGCAAATCGTCAATGTACTGTACCAAGGTTGATTTAAATGGTAATTCCAATGATTCCAAATCTTTCTTTAGAATCTGATTGAAAATTGATGGTGACTCCGAAAACCCTTGAGGAATTCAACACCAACTGTAGACCCTGTCCAAAAATTTGAAACAAAAGAGAAATTGGCTGTCCTCATGAAGAAGCACAGAAAAGAATGCTTGTGACAAGTCGATGACTGAGAACCACTCAGCATCACAGGGAACTTGAAACATTATCACAGCTGGATTTGGTACCACGGGACAACATTTGACTATTATGTCATTTATTTTCCTCAAATCCTGAACAATCCGGACCTTTCCACTCGGTTTTATTAGTCCCATGATTGGTGAATTACATGGACTACTTAACACTTCTTTTAGTACTCCCTGTTTTACAAACTCATCAATGAGTTGGGCGACTTTCATGAGGGTGTCTTGTGCCATACGGTATTGTGCGGTCTGGGGAAAATTTACATTGGGTTTTACAGTCACTTTCACTGGTTCTACTCCTTTGACCAATCCTACTTCTTTCCCTGTCATATCCCACACTTCCTTTCCAACTGTTTCCTGTAACTCAGCAGGAATATCTGCTTCAGTGAGCATTGGATAAAGAGTAATCAGGGGATACTCTTCATCGACAGTTTCCACTTCGTCCCCTCCTAAACTGTCCTCTTCTTCCCCATCGCTGTTTGTCTGAATTTTAATTCCATTATTTGAACACATAATCGAGCATCCCAATTTACACAATAAGTCTCTCCCTAATAATGATATCGGGCTTGAGTCACACACCACAAATTTATGTGACCCTTGATAGTTACCAATTCTGACTTGCACTGGATCTGTGATTGGGTTTGTCAGGTACCTATTTGCTACTCCCACTACTTGAACTGTTCTCCCAGAAAGTGGCAAATTTGGTACTTCGATGCTTCTAACTGTAGAGCGTGTAGCTCCGGTGTCAACCAAGAACGAAACACGGTGACCCATAACTCTTCCTTCCACATACGGACCCTTTTGATCAACTTCCAAGGATGCTGCAAGCATACAATTTCCCTCCTCATCTGGACTTTCACTCTCCCACACATCGTTTATTCCATTCTCACTGTGTAACGGGAATTGGTGTACTGTGTCATTTTGGTTCATCACTTGACCCGCGACCTGTTGAGGAAGCATTACTTGTTGCTGATTCATTGGTGCTAAGGGTATTTGCATTTGCTGATTGGGTACCATAGGAAACTGCTGTTGCATTGGCTGTAACTGTGACATTTGTGCACGGGGCATTTGCACCTGCTGCAGTTGTATTGGTTGTAAACCCTGCATCTGATTTATATTATTTTGAAAATTTGGATTTGGACCTCTCAATTTCGGTCCTCTCATTACCTTGTATTGGTTCTGGAGGGGCAGTACTAATGCTTGAGCCTTTTTTGCTTTCCACATATGATGGCGGGCGATCATTTAGCAATTGTATAATGAACTCCTCGTCCTCTGACTCGTCTGATCTTTTCGAATTTCTGTTGTTTTCTCTATCTCTGGACTGACTCCTGTTTGTTTTATAGGTAGCGTTCCTTCCTTCCGTCTCTGCTTCATCAGTAATTGCTGGAAACAATTTAATTCCCTGCAGTACGTCTGATCTCCAAACCTTTTGTGTGCTATCCCATCTAGCATCCGCTAGTGTCTTTTCTACTTTTCTTATTCTTGTCTCAAATTTCTTTTGTTGTTGGTTTCTAGCTATTAGCTCCCAAATTGCTAATGCCTCAAACTGTGCTGGTCTTGGAGGTACTTTCATGTCGTATAACACGAATCTTAGATTATCCAAAACCCTTAGATTAAACGACCCATGGATAGGGAACGCTACACTTCCATACTTTTCTGTTAATTTGCACCATTGCTTTAGCCAAAGACATGGTGCGACACCCTTTTCTTCAATCACGATGTAAGCTGGTGTACCCTCAGGCGGTGTTTCTTCTCCTACATTTGCTTTAATATATACATCTCCCCTCAAGGCACTCTTAAATGCTTTGAAAAATGTAATCTTTCCGTCTTTTATTTTTCTAAAATATGTAATCAATAAGTGACTTTAATTCCCGGAATACTCTTCGTTTGCCTTTCCCCACCAATTGCACTTCACGGACTGCGTCCAATCCGTGCGCGACCCTTCTCACCAACCAACCTATCCCAGCGCGGCTCCTATTGACGTCACACCCACACACTGCGGCTGACAAAGTCTTGCGGCTTGTCCTCCTTCATTCAGCTTCACTCAAAACTAATTTCTGCAATATATCGCGAGCACTAACCAAAAATAAGAAAACAAATCTGTCGGTTTACTACAGGAGGGGTAATGCAATCGCTTCAGAAACCTTAGGGATTTTTCACTAGCCTTGGCAGTTATTCCATCTTTCTCGGTTTCCCACTTTCGCAAGCAAAATTTGACCCACAAATTTTACTCTCAACTGATCAATGAACTATTCTAGTGCACCTTAGAATTAGTCGAATCTCAAAGTCGAAAATTTTCTTTCATTCCTCAATATTCATACTGACTCGTTGACCACGCCCGATCAACCTATTAAACTGAACAGATTACAACATCAATCAAGTGCCTCATACACTTTTCAACATACTCCGGAGTCTCTTGACCTCGCAGGGCCCGTCTCAACATCAACAACCACGTGGACAATTTTTCCTGCACAAAGCGCTACACACATGTGAAGTTCGACGACTTCCCTACTCTCACACTTTGGAGTAACACTCCTCTAAAATCTCTTAATTGGAGTTCGTAACCCCCTAAAATCCTCACAAACTTCTCAATTAACCTGCGGCAATAAGCTGTGCAAGCGCAAAACCCTAACTTCTCTCATACTGTCACTAGAAACGCCGGAAACATTTTCACACCTCCATTTCCTCCATTCGCAAGCTCCGATATTCCGGGAAAGTCATTGGGGATTTAGGGCATCATCAACTCTCCAACTTGTTTTATCAAAGAAAATCCTAACTTAACTCCGTCTATTGTTCGGATGGGGTCCCAAAGGGGCAAACCATCAATCTCTGCTACCATCTACTGATAACACGTCCAGCCCTTATAAATTACCTGTACCTGGACACGTTGGAGGTCGGTGAACCTTTTAGCCGAGTTGGGCTCTCCTCATCCTAGAATAGTCAGATCACTTAAATCAATAATCAATAGCTATTGTAATCGATACCCAATACTCAGTTAATAGATCAAAATAACACATTAGATATCAATAACAGTTGGTATTTCGCCGCAACATGACCTTTCAGTCATGAATAACCACACCAGTTTATTAAAAGTTAATGAGTTTATTTCCCTATATTAACAAAGCTAAAACAATATATATAAGTCTCAAAATCAAATGATATATGTATACGAACATTACTAGCTGTCCATAACGGCGGAAGAAACGCAATCTACTCAAAATCTGAATTATAATACACTCGGTTATAGCACTGCAAATCACTAATATGAGTAATTGAATTTGACTAATTGCATACATCGGTCAGCATAACAAAATTTCAATTCAACATGGTGCGTCAAGTGAATACCTCAACTAACCTCTAAATAGCATTGGCATGTGGGGCTTCATGCAAAACGAATTTAGTCAACACAAATTTGGAAAACTTCTAGCTTGGGTCCTATCAAAATAGCAGTTGGTACCTAAAAGGAAAAACACAATGCATAATACAATTATCGTTTCATAATTACCAAATACAATCAGCATACAAGGAAAGTCTTCGTCCTTCAGGTACCGGTTCGATCAGCATGGGGCAGATTTCAAAGGGGCAGAGTTAAGGACAAGTTTCCTTGCGGCAGCAAGGAAAATGGGGCAAAGATACTGCATGGGCAAGACGGGGCAAATTAAAGTTAAAGTCTCTAGGGTGAGAATTCTTAAAGTCTCTTTCTCTGGGATAGAGAAAAGGGCATCAAGATGTCGTCCAAGATGACGTCTGGCATTTGGCTTCAAAGATGGCATCAAGGAAAATGGCTGACTTCTCTTTGTCCAGTCGGTTTAAGTAAGAAACATTCCAAATACTTCAGGGTCTTCCATTGGAGGGTTCATAGGGTGGCTTCAGTTTGACCAATGAATAGTGTCTTTCTCCTAATACTCATTTTTGCATATATTGTCCTTGGAGCCTTGGAACACAAGTTGCAACAAAGTTTGCCAATTATTTTGGTATCAGTGCTTTTATTGTCCGCACTTGCTGGAGCTGACCTTGTATCAAAGGGGATGAAACCGGCCTAGCACGAAACCTTGGAGATAAGTGTATCAGTCATCTCTACTGGAAAAATACAGAATAATACCTTTTTGTTAATCAAAGTGAAAATCACGCAGTTAAATTTGAGGCCAGGCGACTAGGCCAAAGCCTCTACTAAATTTAAGCTAAGCTTAAAACAGTTTCAACAAGAAAATCATTGAACACATTTGCAATTATGACGGCTTACTACAATTTTCAATTTAATGGCGAACTACTCCGTGGGCACAATTTCCCACTTACATTATTTTTCTTTGCTAAAATCACCCTACCTTATACGATTTTGTTACATGATATATGAATATATGTTGGTCCTTCTTTTTCTGCGTCATCACAAGCAGGGCCGGCTCCTCCGTTAGGGCGGAGGAGTGTAGCTTCCCACCAACAGCGGCAGCTGCAAAACTTTATAAAAACGATAATAAACTTTTTTTATTATCGTTTTCTTTTAAAGGGGCGGGGCCACGGGTTTACAAGCAGAGTGCATGTGTGTTTGGCTGGCTGTCTCAGGGCGGCCAAACACACATGCGCAGTAGGCCTTCTCTATCCCAGCAACACAGTTGCCGGGCTGTAGAGAGCCTGCATAGGCTTCCAGTCTGCCTGGGAGTGCTCTGGCTGCTCTGAACATCAGGATTGTCCGCAGGGCAGGCTGGGAGCCTGTGCCTGCCTGCAGCAGAGGAGCGCACTGCGCAGCGGCAGAGAAGGTAAGTGTTTTTTTTTAATTTAATGTTTATTTCCCCCCACACTCCCCGCTCACCACCCGCCTCATCTGCGCCCCATGAGCCACTTTTGCATACAAGTACACTCTAATTGGCACTTGAGGCAGCCTTCAAAACATTTAAATGTAGCTGTGGTCCCGTTTATGTATGCTGTGTCTCAACTCACCACCTCCTGACTCAGCCAGGCCACAAAGCACTCAGCTCCGAACACGTACATTTGGATTGTATTTTTTAACATGTTTTATTGCTGTTATAAACAAATACAAAACCATGTGGCAATTTGAAGTTATCATTCCCTAGTAAAAATGGTAAACATAGGTTATATAGTCGAAGTTATCACGGAATACCAGATATAGGTATTCAGCTCTCAGGGACAGTATTCTGTCCAAAAACTAAACAAGGTTAGTACAATTACAGACATCCAGTTTAGGGCAACAGTGGGTCCCAAGGCGTATTTGAATTATGTCAATTTAAATGCACTGGCATAACTGAGATAGGTGCAGGGGAAAGGAGGGGGCTGATGGTAGGAATCCTGGAGAGGATTAGGTCCAGCCCCATGAGTGCATAGTAAGAAACGGGGAGAGGTAGGGGCCTACATTTGAATCTTGTTGTGAGACATAAAAGGTATCAGTGTCTATGTCAATGCGCAGGGCCTATTTTTTTGCAGTTTGATATAGAGCAAATTTGGCCCAAGGGCATCAGAATGCTTTACATGACAATGAGAAGTTTTATATTAAAACATACTTTTTTAAACCATTGGTGGTAAAGTGAGTTGCCCACAGTCACGGCTGGTGACATTTCAAAGTGGTGGGGTGTAAAAGTTTATGATGAGTGCCCGGTGGCAAGTCAGCGCAGCAAGCGAACCAAACCACCATAAGGTGGTTGAGGGGGGCCTCCCTCTGAGAAAAGTTTGAAAAAGAGTGGGCAAATAGTGCAGTTTCAAGAATATTTGAGAAAGCAAAAAGATGAATAAAGCAACTGTGAAAGTGTAGTTATGACATCAATAAGGAGACTTAATGTAATAATGACGTAGGCAGGTGCTTATTCAGTATCCTTGTTCAGAGTTCCTCTGCAGTTATCTTACCATGACTATTTGTTGCAAGTGATCTCATCATCACCACAACTTATGTTTTGTATTGTATTGTAGCTGCATTTATATAGCTCTTTCTACCCTTGGAGGTGCTGAAGCGCTTGAGGCAGGGTAGAACACTACTCCTGAGACACCATGGATAGAAAAGTGTGTGTCTCAAATGGCTTGTAAGGGTAGTGTGCATGCCTTGGGCAACAGATGTGTACCCTTGCTGCATTTATGCATGGGCTTGAAGCAAAAGAAGTAAGGGACTGCTGTCAGTGTGGGCTGCTTTTTTGGGCAATATGTTGTCCAATTAGGGCTGTGTCTGTGCTGTTCAGATCAGATGCTGCCAGCGGCCCAGTGGGGGCCTGAGCAGCCAGATGGGCCTCTATTACCTCCCTTTGACCAAAGAGCCAGAGGTGTCATTCCTAGTCTCTCGCTGGGCCATCCCATAAAAGTATGTAGATTGAGCAGGGGCAGGCGCCTCCACTGGTCAGTAAAGGCATGCACAAATGTGGGAAAGTACAATTCCCTATCATATGAAGGAACTCTCTCCCTGGAGAATGCAGAGGCCTAGGTTCTCTGCTGGTACATTTTTGGCATGATACTAATAAGTGTTTTTGTGCAAATACAACAAAAAAACACATTATTGCTGTTTGTGCGGCACAAAGGTGCTGTATTTTGGACAAGTAGCATTTATATTCCGGGTCTGGAGAGTTTGAAAATAAATGTTCCCTCACCTCCTTACATAATTAGAACACTATAAAGATTGTCTCTGATGCTATGTTTTCATAATGCTCATCGACTTTATAACCGACTGGCAGGTCCAAGACATGAGGGGAGAAAATAAAAAAATAAAAGAAAATAAATTAAACTTACCTTCAGGGACGTCACAGCCTCATTCGTCACTCCTCTTTGCTCGATGTGGTGTCCCAGCATTTGCTGGGACATCAGCACAGACTCCCTAGCAATACTGGCGCTGACTACATGCTAACCATAGCATGTAAGCAGCGTCAGGAATGGTCTGAGCGGCAGCCGCTCAGACACAATCCTGGGGCCTGTGCTGTTTCTCCAGCACAGCTGTTTATACAGCCGGGCTGGAGAAACCTATATGCGCATGTGTGTGTGGCCAGCCTCAGACGGGCAGCCAAACACACATGCACACTTGGGTGCACTCTCCCCTCCTCCCCGCTCCCGCCCCCTGTGGCCCAGCCCACCCCTCCCTGCACTGATGTGCCAGAAGCAGAAAAATAAAACAATAGAAAACTATTGTTTTATTTTTCTGTTTCTAGTTCAGCCTGTGGGGCGACGCTCCTTCGTCATAGTGAAGGAGCCGCCCCTGCCAAATCTGTTGTTCTGGCATCTTTGCTACTTATATTGTATAATTCAAGTGACTCCGAATAAAAACACAGAGGTCATTCTATTAATTCTAATTTCTCTATTTAAATAAAAGTGCACATGCTGATTATTTTGCATGCCATGCATTTGCGGTGTGCCCCAGCAAGATTTCGAAGACAGAGTTTGTAAAACAAGCAGGCTGAATGGCTGTCTGCAGCTAAGAGTCCCAAATATCTATCTGCATTAGATAAGCATATTCAGCTTGATGTAGTAGACCAGCTCTATCTGTATGCACTCCAGGTCCCAGCGCACCTCGGATATTTGTTCTGACTGTGTGATCTTGGCACAAAACTCCTGATGGATCTTGATCCAGCTCCAGTACAAGCTTGTCAGCACAAAATCGAGCTTGACACGCAGCAGAGCTGCCAGGCCTCCCTCCTTGGTGAAGAAAGCTTGCAGCCTCTCCTGGCACAGGTAATGCGCCTTGAAGTCAGCTTGTGGTGCCTGGCATGCTTCCAGGCACCTTTGGGTGCAGAAGTTATTGTTCATGCAAGAGCGGCACCCCTGCAGCTTCTCCAGGGGACTCATTAAGCCACTGGACATGAACAGCAGGTCGTTTTAAGGACTTCTCTGGTAAATCAAATGCATGCATCACTTAGGGGGTCATTCCAACCCTGGCGGTTGGTGTTAAAGCGGCGGCCAAACCGCCAACAGGCTGGCGGTAAAAAAAATACAATTCCGACCCTGGCGGAAACCGCCAACAGAGACCGCCACTTTAACACACCGCCCGTCACGGCGGGACAAACAAACAGCGCGGCGGTCACCGCCAACAGACAGGCGGGAGACAATGTACCGCCCACCCTATCACAACCCACCAATCCGCCACCTTTTCCGGGGCGGTAGCCCCGCCGATAAAAACACGGCGGAAACAGACATTTCAAACGGAAAACGCTCACCTCCATACACCCCACAAGGAATCTGGACAGCATGGAACCCGAACTACACATCCTACCAGCCATTGTCTTCCTGCTCCTCTACCAGGAGCACGAACACCGGCGCAGAAGACAACGGTGAGTACTGCACCTACGACACAGGGGAGGGGGAGGCAAAAAATTACGGGGACACACATATGCGACACACCCACCCTCACCCTCAACCACTACAACACACACATCAATGCATAGCAACACATCACATTTACACCCCCAAACCCCCCGGAAGAATGCAAAGGCAAAAGGAAATTATTATAAATATAGAATTATATTGTAAGACTGAGTATAAAATATATCACACATCTATAACTTTATATACATAAATTGTCCAGTCCGATATGTCTATCAGCCATTGTTCGTGGGCCACTGGGCCAAAACACATGGGCAAAGCCCACACAGGATACCTGCCTCCAACGGAGAGAACACTGCAGGGGCATCAGATAGGAAAACTACAGGCACCTCAGGGGGAAGGGAAGGGGGGGCACCTCAGCCAGATGAGTCCACGACGCCAGATCCACGAGGGGCCTCCATGGCCACTGTGCCATCCTGGGGAGTGCAAAGCCACAGTCTCACAAGTCCAGACAGTGGGTGGGTTGCCCACTGTGCCATCCTGGGGAGTGCAAAGCCACAGTCTCTCAAGTCTCTACAGTGGAGTGCAAAGCCACAGTCTCTCAAGTCTCTACAGTGGGTGGGTTGCCCACTGTGCCATCCTGGGGAGTGCAAAGCCACAGTCTCTCAAGTGGATAACAGTCTCCACTGGTACTGGAGGGGGACTAGTGCCCATAGTGCTTCGTGCAGCCCTGCCCGACACAGATGCGGGCCTGCCCCTCCCGCCAATGGGCCAGCGGTGCTTGAAATGAAGTGCCCTGTTCAGCGGTGCTTGAGATGAAGGGCCCAGTTCAGCGGTGCTTGAGACGGCGGTGCCCAGCGGAGCGGTGCTTGAGATGAAGGGCCCAAACGAGCGGTGCTTGAGATGAAGGGCCCAGTTCAGCGGTCCTTGAGACGGCGGTGCCCAGCAGAGCGGTGCTTGAGATGAAGGGCCCAGCGGAGCGGTGCTTGAGATGAAGGACCCTGTTCAGCGGTGCTTGAAATGAAGTGCCCTGTTCAGCGGTGCTTGAGATGAGTGTCCTGGTCAGCGGATCCGGCCCAGGCATGGATGTCACTCGCCACCTGACATGTGGCTGGCGGGGCCTTCCTGCCCATCTGTCTGGTGGCTTTCGGGGCCCTCCTGGGCTGCAGTACCGGGCCTGTCTGTGTCCTCCTGCACACCTGGGATGGGGCTGGTGGGGCCCTCCTGGCCAGCTGGCCTGCTGCCGGACTTGTCGGTCGTGCTGCCCTTCCCACCCTTCCCTGCATGCTTGTGGCCCTTTCCCACCTTTGGCGGTGTGCCAGGTGGCACCTGACTTCCTGCCGGAGCCAATGTAGGGATTTTTGTCCCTGGGGTCTTTGGTCGCTCGCGCCGGGCACTGGCAATCTTAGGATGCTTTTCCGGTGGTGGGCTGGCCGTGCCTTGGCTCCTAGCTGAACTGGATGCCCTTGAGGGTGGGGGACTCCACAGTCCATGGACAACAGTCTTCACTGGTCCCGGTTTTGTGGTGGCTGAGGTGCTGATTGGAGTCTTATGAGATGAATGGGGTGGGGGAGTTGTAGGAAAGAGGTCAAGTTTGGAAAGGAAAAGCAATTTGGAAAGAGAGGGACGGGTAGGTGTAGTGGGTATGGGAGTGGAGGAAGAGGATGTGGTTGTAGGAGTGTGAAGTCTGGTGTCTTTGGGTGCAGGTGCTTGGGCTGGAGGCTGTCGTGAGGTGGATGGCTGTTGGGTGGGTGGCTGCCTGCGTTTGTGTAGTTTGGAGGAGGGGGTGACAGACACACTTGGAGAGGACACAGGGGACGTGTAAATGGTAGTGGGGGTGGTGACTGCACGTGTGCGGAGTGTTCTGGTGGGTGTGCTGGTGATGGACGTAGTGGCTGAAGATGTTGTGCATGCAAGTGTGAGTGGAGACGTCACAGGGAGGGAGGGGTGAGACGAGGAGGAGGGGGACACAGTGGAGGCAGTGGCTGTTGGTATGTCTGCATGTGGATGTTGCTTGTGTGAATGCTTGTGTGATGTGTGGTGCTTATGTCTGGATGAGCTTCCCTTGGGTGTTGAGGTGTGTGCAGGCTGGTCTGTAGGTGTGTCTGGGATAGGCAGAGGTACAGGGGATTGGGTCTGGATGGAGGAAGTTGGAGGGGGGAGGCTAGAGACAGGGACAATTGCTGCCGTCAGTGCTGAGGCCAGAGCGTTGAACGATCGCTGATGGGCAGCCTGACCCGAATGAATGCCCTCCAGGTATGCATTACTCTGGTGCACCTCTCTTTGTACACCCTGGATGGCATTCAAAAGGGTAGACTGCCCAACAATGATGGTCCTTAGGAGGTCAATGACCTCCTCACTGAGGGCAGCAGGGGTGACAGGGGCAGGGCCTGAGGTGCCTGGGGCGAAGGAGATGCCCGCCTTCCTGGGTGAGCGGGCACGGGGCAAACGCTGAGGGGCTGCTGGGAGGGCGGTGCTGGTGCACTGGGTGGCGGCTGTACCTGTTGTTGCGGGGGGCACGGATGTTGCCGCCACCACAAGGGAGCTCCCTTCAGAGGACGAGTCGTTGTCACTGACATCAGCACGAGTCCTCGCCCTCCGTCTCACTGGTGAAATCCGAGTCAGTTGCATGGCCCGCCATGGCCATGTGAGATGCAGCTCCCTCGTGCTCCGATGCCACTTCTCCTCCGCCTGATGATGCTAATGCACACATGAACAGGAAGACCACAAAAAAGGGGGGGAGGAGAAATAAAGGCATGTTGAGTGCATGGATTACCGCTACCGTTGGCGGACAAGACAGACACAGAAGCCCCCTGCACTACGCCGCGCACTTGGGGTCCACTACGCAATCCGTGGGACATGGCCTACAAGCCTATGGACGACAACTGCACACATAGATGACACAGGGCCATGGATACCTGTACTTGGCACCCTACAGAGGTGGGGGGCGGGGGCACAGTGCCATGACTTATGGAGGGTCCTAGCCTACAGAAATCGCCCTGGCCTAGGGATACTTACAGCCCTCCTCCCCCACCCAGACACCTCCACTGCGCGCAAAGTCAGCAGAATGTATTTGTACTCACCCCCTTGTGTCTGCTGTGATGTCCTCACGCGCCCATCCAAATCAGGGTAGGCCACCGCCAGGATCCGGGACATCAGGGGGGTCAAATGACGACTGGCACCCCTCCTACGTTGGGAGGCCATCCCCAGCTGAGCCTCCGCCGTCTTCCTGCTCCAGCGTCGGATGTCCTCCCACCTCTTCCGGCAGTAGGTGCCCCGTCTGTTGTGGACCCCCAGGGTCCGGACGTCCTTGGCGATGGCACGCCAAATCGCGACTTTCTGGTGGGCGCTGACCTATGTGACATGTACAGGGAGAGAAAAATTGTCATCACCTTCTGCATGCTCGATGTGAGTGGCCCCCCATCCCCACCCTTGCCATGTGGCACATGCTCACATTTGTCGTTTGATGCATGCCTCAATCGCTCCCCTCCCCACCATCTTTCATCCACCCGACTCAACCCAGGCATTGCCCACTAAGCATGGTCCCAGTGTACTTACCTGTTGGTCTGGAGGACCGTAGAGTAGCGCATACTGGGGGAGGACCCCATCCACAAGTTTCTCCAACTCCTCCGCAGTGAAGGCAGGGGCCCTTTCCCCAGTCGCATGAGCCATTGTCTCTTCCAGACCGAGGTCACAGCAGCACTTGCAGTGTAGGTCCTCTCCTGTCGAAGATCAGGTATCGAGTGATTAAGCAGATAGAAAATGGCGGTCACGCCCGCAGCGGTGCGTACCGTGGCGGAGCGTACCGCGACCGCCGGCGCACATCGTCATTGGCTCCTGAAACCCATAGGGTTCAATGTTAACCAATGCGGCTTAGCGCCGCGGTCTTCGACCGCCTACCGCCGCGGTGTGCCACGCCAGCGCATTGACCTCACATCCCACTGTCGCACTTCACAGGTCAGGCAGCCGCCAT
Organism: Pleurodeles waltl; assembly: GCF_031143425.1. NCBI lineage: Eukaryota > Metazoa > Chordata > Amphibia > Caudata > Salamandridae > Pleurodeles > Pleurodeles waltl. Next base: position 225,968,007 of record NC_090445.1, read on the forward strand.
TTCAAGGGCCCACATGGCCTAATTACCAACTGCGTCACACATACCTAGGCCATGCACCAACACTCATACAAGCCATTCAATGCATTGGGAATCGTGTTATGTGCAAGCTGTGGTTACGTACCTGTGGGTTGCTTGACTCTGTGCTCGCTGTTGTCCTTCATAGGCACCGTCCGCTGGGACATGCGAGGAGATGGAGGAATCTTCCCGTGTACAGACCGCTGGTGGACCTGTCGACAATGGAGGACCGACATGTCATACTGACATACAGGCTTGACCGAGCCACTATACAGGAACTGTGTTCCCAGCTGGAGCCAGACCTGATGTCACCCATCCGCCAACCCACAGGGATCCCCCCTCTAGTGCAGGTGCTGTCAGTACTCCATTTCTTAGCAAGTGGGTCATTTCAAACAACAGTGGCCATATCATCAGGGATGTCCCAGCCTATGTTTTCCATGGTGTTGTCCAGAGTGTTGTCTGCCCTGCTGAAACACATGCGGAGCTACATCGTTTTCCCTGAGGTGGGGGATTTGCCTACAGTGAAGGGTGATTTCTATGCCCTTGGAATATCCCCAACATCATAGGTGCCATTGATGGGACACATGTTGCTTTGGTCCCCCCCAGCAGGAGTGAACAGGTGTACAGGAACCGGAAGAGTTATCATTCCATGAATGTACAGATGGTGTGTTTGGCTGACCAGTACATCTCCCATGTTAATGCCAAGTTCCCTGGGTCAGTGCATGACGCCTACATCCTGCGGAATAGCAGCATCCTGTATGTGATGGGTCAACTCCAGAGGCACCGGGTGTGGCTATTAGGGGACTCTGGTTACCCCAACCTGTCCTGGCTACTGACCCCAGTGAGGAATCCCAGGACAAGGGCAGAGGAACGGTACAATGAGGCCCATGGGCGGACTAGGAGGGTGATCGAGCGAACCTTTGGCCTCCTGAAGGCCAGGTTCAGGTGCCTCCATATGACAGGTGGATCCCTAATGTACTCACCCAAGAAGGTGTGTCAGATCATCGTGGCCTGCTGTATGCTTCACAACCTGGCTTTGCGCCGCCAGGTGCCTTTTCTGCAGGAGGATGGTCCAGATGGTGGTGTTGTAGCAGCTGTGGAGCCTGTGGAGAGTGAAGAGGAGGAAGCCGAAGAGGACGACATAGAGAACAGGAACACAGTAATACAGCAGTATTTTCAGTGACACACAGGTAAGAGTTGACACCGGCATATTACATTTACTTAATGACTCCTACCTCTCTACTGTCTGACTTTTTCCCCCAGTGTATGGTAACTGTGTTGTGACTTTCCCTTCCGTTTTCAGAGATGTGGGCCCCACTGCGTGACATCTGCTTTGTTTCCCCATGGACTACAGCTGTGTGACAGCGGTTTGTTAGCATCACAATGTGAATGAACATTTTGGCACGGTCATGTCTAATACATTTGTTCAAAATCACAGCCAGACTCCAGATTGTTTTGTGCAATAAGTGTTTTTATTCAAGTGCTCTAAATTGGATGGGTGGTTGCAAATCGGTGAGGGGTGATGGTGGAGGATTGTCCATGGCAGAGTCCAGACTATCAGTATCACAGGTGCATTGTCCAAATGCCTGTGGGAAGTGGAGCAGGGGCAGTTTAAGGTTGGACAGGGTAACAATGTGGGACAGTGGGATGACAATCAGGGCAGTATCCTTTGCAGGCGGGGGTCTTGACATCTTACTCTGTCTTCTTCCTGGATCTCAGGGCCCGCTTGCGGGGTTGTTCTCCTTCTGCAGGGGGTGGGGTTCTGGTGGCCTGTTGGTCTTGTGTCGGGGCCTCCTGTCCACTAGCGCCGGCAGAGGTGGTAGGCAGTTCTTGGTGCATGCTAGTGTCAGGGGCCCTTTGAGGTGCCACAGTGTCCAGCAATGTCGTGACTACCTCATTCAGGGCCACTACGATGGTACCCATGGCGGAACTGATGTTTCTTAGTTCCTCCCTGAACCCCATATACTGTTGCTCCTGCAGAAGCTGGATCTCCTGAAACCTGGCCAGGACCGTCGCCATCGTCTCCTGGGAGCGGTGGTATGCTCCATGATGGAGGAGAGGGACTCGTGGAGAGTGGGTTCCCTGGGCCTGTCCCCCCCCCTGTCGCACAGCAGCCCTCCCAGTTCCCCTGTTTCCCTGGGCCTCTGTCCCCTGGACCGTGTGCCCACTACCACTGCCCCCATGTCCCTGTTGTTGTTGGGGTGGTGGGTTAGCCTGGGTTCCCTGTAGTGGTGGACACACCGCTGATTGACGTGTCCTGGGGACAGAGGGATGGGCCCGCTGGGTGGGTGCTGTGCTGGTGTTCCCAGAGGGGGGAAGGTCTGTGGTGGCCTGTGCCTGTGTGAGGGGAACCGACTGTCCCGAGGTCCCCGATGGACCGGGCTGGTCATCTAGATCCAGGGAGACAGAGCTGCTGTCCTCACTGTGGGCCTCTTCTGGGGGTGGAATGGACATTTGTGGACCCTCCTGCGCGGTGACGTGGCGTTCGGGTCCTGCAGGGGTATAAAAGTATGGTTATTGCTTCTGTGTGTGTCATAGCGTGCAATGGGTGGGTGCCCGTGTACCCCAGTGCTGGCATTCCTTTGTGGGGGCTTTTGTGACGGTGGTTGGGGGGGGTTGTATGTGTATGTGCAGTGGGCATGCTTAGGTGATGGGTGTCCATGCTTTGTGGACGCATGCAGGGCTAGGTGTTGGGATGGGTGGGTTGTGATGGTGAGACAGTTGCAAGGAGTAGGATGTGATGGGGGTGAGGGTAAGGGCGGGGTATGAGTTGGCATGCAGGTGGGGTGGGGGGAAGAAGTAGTTAAGATTTGCCTTACCAGAGTCCATTCCTCCGCCTACTCCGGCGAGGCCCTCAGGATGCAGGATGTTCAAGACTTGCTCCTCCCATGTTGTAAATTCTGGGGGAGGAGGTGGGGGTCCGCCGCCATTCCGCTGCACCGCGATGTTGTGCCTGGATACCATGGAACGCACCTTCCCCCGTATGTCGTTCCACCTCTTCCTGATGTCGTCCCGATTTCTTGGGTGCTGTCCCACAGCGTTGACCCTGTCCACTATTCTGCTCCATAGCTCCATCTTCCTGGCAATGGTGGTGTGCTGCACCTGTGCCCCGAACAGCTGTGGCTCTACTCGTACAATTTCCTCCACCATGACCCTGAGTTCATCATCAGAGAAGCGGTGCCATGGGGTGGTGTGGGTGATGTGTAGGGTGGATTGTGTGGTGCTAAGTGTGGTGGTGTGTATTGTTGTGTTGAGTGAAGTGCGTTCAAATTTTGCTGGGTGACAGTGAATTGGGCGTCTGGGTGCTCGGATGTCTTTTCTCGGTGCGTGTTCACGAATCTCTAGGAGTGGAGGTTTGTGGATGATGTGGGTGTGTATTTTATATTTAATTGGGTGTGTGGGAGTAGTGTGTGTATGTGTCTCAGGTGTGTGTATTTTGAATTGTCCAATGTGGTAGTATTTTGTAGAAGTGTGTGTATTTTGACCGCGGCGGTGTGTACCGCCAATGGAATACCGCGGTTGAAAGACCGCTGCGTGGATTCGTGTGTCGTGATAGTGTGGGCGTATTTCTGTTGGCGTGACGGTGGAGGTTTGGTCATCGCCAGTTTCTCGCTGCCCTTTGGTGTGGCGGACTTTTGTGGATGTCTGTATTTTGGCGGTTTGCCTGTTGTGGGTCAGAATGACCGTGGCGGTTTACCGCGGCGGTGTTATGGCGGTCTTCTGTACGGCGGTAAGCGCCTTTTACCGCCGAGGTTGGAATGACCACCATAATCTCTTCCCACACAGACCATATTGTAATTAAACCCTTTTCCAGCTAATTCCTCACCATGGGGAAGGTAGGTAGGTAACTTTATTGCATGATTACTTAAAATTGTTGCAAAAAATACAATAAAACACATATAAAACGCACATAAAATACATCTATAACTCATGATTACATATATGTTGCGCACTATGAGGCACAGAGAGGTTTATGCAAAGAATCCATGATGAAGGGACACAAAGTACGGTGTAAACAATAAAGTTTACATCCAATATTAAATGCCACCTGTAAGGTACAGGCCTCTTTATCGAGCCCATCAGCACAAGATACTAAAATAAGGCGACTTGTCATATGTTATCATAAAAATCTAAAATCACAAAAGTGAAAAGTGCAAATGCCTACGCAAATATTCCCATCCATCTTTCACCTAAAAAAAAATGAATAGGTTATTTCCTATGTGTCAACTCATTTATCATATGCTATCCCAGGAGACTGGGATCACTTAAAATAAAGTGCAGGTGCGTGAGCCGGTCTTATCATTCAGCCTCCCAAGTGGGACAAATACTGCAGAATATATTCTATCTATTAGCTCATTGGCCTTAAAAAAGGTGGAGCTATGCCAAGATCGGACAATTATCATATTCCACATTGACATATATATCTAAAATCCATTAAAATTGCATGTCAAAATACAAAGTGAACCACATATAATTTAACTAATATTGCATTTATTATCTTAAACAAGTTAAAACAGAATATGAAGGAGAGGGCGGAAGAATTCAAAAGTTGAAGCCCCAAGACGTGACTGCAGAACCAGAGCGTTAAAAACACAGAGACCAGTGCCATCATAGGTAAGATAAAAGTTAGCATGAAGGGAGAAGCAAGATAAGACAGAATATGAAGAAGAAAGTGGTAAAACTTGAAGGTTAAAGTCCCATGACGTGTCTGCAGCACCAGAGCCTTAAACACAGAAACCAGAGCCGTCATAGGTAAAATAAGATTAGCATGGCGGTAGGAGCCATTTTGACACCACGGGGTAGAGTGCCTCCCTTCCGCCAATGTTCTTTAGTATAAAGCACTTTGCAGTAGCCAGCACTTAAAGTTAAAACACTCACCGCCTGACGACGTTCGTCCCTCTTAGCACTGAACTTCCAGTCCAGCCTGGCAGTTAGCATGGAAGTTGTGACCTCCTGCCAGTCCCTGTCCTACCCCTGTGAATTCTGAGCCAATCTAGATGCTGCTGTCTTGCTGTTTGTGTTAGGAAACAGCAAGAGAGCAGCATAAGGATTGGCCCGGTCAGGCGCTGCCGATGCTCATTTGGAGCCTTGGGCACTGTTGCAGCAATCCCCCAGGCTCCTACCTTACGGAGGTAGGTGAGGGTTCAAGTGCGCCTGTCAGGCTGGTCGAAGCAAGGCTCCCGTCCAACCTTACATGCTCACTTAATCCCAAGGAGGACAGGCAGCTGTCAATCATAAAGTTGCAGGCTCGGAGGCTCTCCCTCCCCAGTCAATTTCCTGTAATTTTGCCCAGGTCATTCCGCACTGCGACTCAAAAAAACTGAATCCAAAGCAAGTAACAAACTAAACATGATTTATAAGGGCCCGGGCCAACAAAACAAATAGGGGGGCGACGCCACCATGCCCCAGTGAAGAAACCACTGCTGGCAATGAGGCCCTGTAAGGAAAGCCTCCTTGGCATGGTTACCCCCTGACTTTTTGCCTTTGCTGATGCCAAGTTATGATTTGAAAGTGTGCTGAGGCCTGCTAACCAGGCCCAGCACCAGTGTTCTTTCCCTAACCTGTACCTTTGTTTACACAATTGGCACACCCTGGCATCCAGGTACATCCCTTGTAACTGATACCCCTGGTACCAAGGGCCCTGATGCCAGAGAAGGTCTCTAAGGGCTGAGGCATGTCTTATGCCACCCTGGGGACCCCTCACTCAGCACAGACACACTGCTTGCCAGCTTGTGTGTGCTGGTGGGGATAAAATGACTAAGTCGACATGGCACTCCCCTCAGGGTGCCATGCCAACCTCACACTGCCTATAGGTATAGATAAGTCACCCCTCTAGCAGGCCTTACAGCCCTAAGGCAGGGAGCACTATACCATAGGTGAGGGCATAAGTGCATGAGCACTATGCCCCTACAGTGTCTAAGCAAAACCTTAGACATTGTAAGTGCAGGGTAGCCATAAGAGTATATGGTCTGGGAGTCTGTCATGCACGAACTCCACAGCACCATAATGGCTACACTGAAAACTGGGAAGTTTGGTATCAAACTTCTCAGCACAATAAATGCACACTTATGCCAGTGTACATTTTATTGTGAAATACACCCCAGAGGGCATCTTAGAGCTGCCCCCTGAAACCATACCCGACTACCAGTGTGGGCTGACTAGTTTTAGCAGCCTGCCACACACCAGACATGTTGCTGGCCACATGGGGAGAGTGCCTTTGTCACTCTGTGGCTAGTAACAAAGCCTGTACTGGGTGGAGGTGCTTCTCACCTCCCCCTGCAGGAGCTGTAACACCTGGCGGTGAGCTTCAAAGGCTCACCCCCTTTGTTACAGCACCCCAGGGCACTCCAGCTAGTGGAGTTGCCTGCCACCTCCGGCCACGGCCCCACTTTTGGCGGAAAGGCCGGAGGAGATAATGAGAAAAACAAGGAGGAGTCACTGGCCAGTCAGGACAGCCCCTAAGGTGTCCTGAGCTGAGGTGACTCTGACTTTTAGAAATCCTCCATCTTGCAGATGGAGGATTCCCCCAATAGGATTAGGGATGTGCCCCCTCCCCTCAGGGAGGAGGCACAAAGAGGGTGTAGCCACCCTCAGGGCTAGTAGCCATTGGCTACTAACCCCCCAGACCTAAACACACCCCTAAATCGAGTATTTAGGGGCCCCCAGAACCTAGGAAAATAGATTCCTGCAACCTAAGACGAAGAAGGACTGCTGAGCTGAAAAACCTGCAGAGAAGACGGAGACACCAACTGCTTTGTCCCCAGCTCTACCGGCCTGTCTCCCCACTTCAAAAGAACTGCTCCAGCGACGCGTTCCACAGGGTCCAGTGACCTCTGAAGCCTCAGAGGACTACCCTGCATCTAAAAGGACCAAGAACTCCCGAGGACATCGGCTCTGCTCCAAGAAAGAAGCATCTTTGCAACAAAGAAGTAACTTTGAAAGAACACACGTTTCCCGCCGGAAGCGTGAGACTTTGCACCCGACGCCCCCGGCTCGACTTGTGGAGAACAAACACTACATGGAGGATTCCCTGGCAACTGCGAGCCCGTGAGTAGCCAGAGTTGACCCCCCTGAGCCACCACAGCGACGCCTGCAGAGGGAATCCAGAGGCACCTCCTGACCGCGACTGCCTGCTTCAAAGAACCCGACGCCTGATAAGGACCCTGCACCCGCAGCCCCCAGGACCTGAAGGATCCGACCTCCAGTGCAGGAGCGACCCCCAGGTGGCCCTCTCCCTTGCCAGGTGGTGGCTACCCCGAGGAGCCCCCCCTTGCCTGCCTGCATCGCTGAAGAGATCCCTTGGTCTCCCATTGAACTCCATTTCAAACCCGACGCCTGTTTGCACACTGCACCCAGCCGCCCCCGTGCCGCTGAGGGTGTACTTTTTGTGCTGACTTGTGTCCCCCCCGGTGCCCTACAAAACCCCCCTGGTCTGCCCTCCGAAGTCACGGGTACTTACCAGCTGGCAGACTGGAACCGGGCCCCCCCTTCTCCATTGAAGCCTATGTGTTTTGGGCACCACTTTGACCTCTGCACCTGACCGGCCCTGAGCTGCTGGTGTGGTAACTTTGGGGTTGCTCTGAACCCCCAATGGTGGGCTACCTTGGACCCAACTTTGAAACCTGTAGGTGGTTTCCTTACCTGCAAAACTAACAAACACTTACCTCCCCCAGGAACTGTTGAAAATTGCATTGTGTCCAGTTTTAAAATAGCTTATTACCATTTGTGTGAAAACTGTATATGATATTTTGCTAATTCAATGTTCCTAAAGTTCGTAAGTGAAATACCTTTCATTTAAAGTATTGTTTGTAAATCTTGAACCTGTGGTTCTTAAAATAAACTAAGAAAATATATTTTTCTATACAAAAACCTGTTGGCCTGGAATTGTCATTGAGTGTGTGTTCCTCATTTATTGCCTGTGTGTGTACAACAAATGCTTAACACTACCCTCTGATAAGCCTACTGCTCGACCACACTACCACAAAATAGAGCATTAGAATTATGGCCCTCATTCTGACCCTGGCGGTCGGCGGAGAGACGGCGGTCGGACCGCGAACAGACCGGCGGTATTAAAAATGGCATTCTGACCGCGGCGGTCCCCGCCGCGACCGACCGCCACTTCTCCACTCCGACCGCCGCGGCGGTCATGACCGCGGGGCTGGAGTTTGCGCACTCCGGCCCGGCGGTCGTCCCAAGACCGCCAAGGGTATTATGACCCTGCCTACCGCCGCGGTTTCTTGCGGGCGGGAACCGCCGTGCGAACCATGGCGGTAAGCACTATCGGGGCCAGGGAATTCCTTCCCTGGCACTGATAGGGGTCTCCCCCACCCCCCACTACCCACCCGAGTCCTCCCCCCACACCCTCCACCCCCCTGCCACCCCCCAGAGGTGGTACGAACCCCCTCCCCACCCCCACCCCCGACATGCACATACATGCACCCCGACATGCACACACCCCCAACATGCACATATACACACCCCCTACACACACATACACAACGGGGACACATACCCGCACACATACATGCCGACATGCACACCCGCCAAACTAAACACATTGCCCATAGGCACAGCAGCACTCCCCGCCCGCATGCACGCACTCACACACCCCCTCTACACACTCACACGCACACCCCCATGCACGGACACATCACACAACACCCCCCCACCTCCTCCCCTCACGGACGATCAACTTACCTTGTGCGTTGGTCCTCCGGGAGGTGACAGGAGCCATGGGGAGGTGACCGCCAACAGAAGACCGCCAACAGAAGACCGCCACACAGAAATGTGGGTCGTAATTCTGTGGGCGGTGTTCTGCTGGCGTGGCGGTGGAGGTTGACCAGTCTCCACTTTCCCGCCGACCGCCAGTGTGGCTGCTGGCGGTTTTCCGGCGGAACGCTCCCAGCGGTCAGAATGCGCACAGCGGCATACCGCCGCGGTCGGCGGTCTTCACCGCGGCGGTAACTCGGCGGTCTTGCGAAAAGACCGCCAAGGTCAGAATGAGGGCCTATGTCTTTTTGCCACTATCTTACCTCTAAGGGGAACCCTTGGACTCTGTGCATGCTATTTCTTACTTTGAAATAGTACATACAGAGCCAACTTCCTACTGGCCCTATATGTTTATTTAAATTTAATGATATTTTTGTTTCCGATATTTCAGTGTTTATATAGGTAAAATAGCTATTTTTAAAAACAATAATTCTGTTTTGATATTTGTGGTTTTACTAGTCAAGTATAGGAAGTCAACATTTTTGTTATTGATATTTAATTACTAATATTTTTGTCTTTTGATAATGTATGCATCGATATTGTTAGTGAACCATTCCAGTAGCTCACTGTACTCCATTCATTCACAAGAGCTTGCAGTTAATCATCTAACTACTCTGGCCTGCCCTCTCCCGATGACGTTAGCATATAGTGGGCAGAATCAATATTCTTGTAGTGGGATAGTTCTTAGGTGTGTGGAAAAATAGTTTCTCACCCTTCGTGCAACCACTGTTCATTTGACATCAGGACAACCATATTGAATATGGCATCCATTTTGTGAGTGTTTTAAACACCCCGTCGCAGAGGAAATAGGCAGAAAAAGATGCAGCTTGAAAGCAGCTACATCGTGTAATATGCCTAAGGCCGAATACCAGACCAGCCACATACCTGCGGTTAAGCCAATTTTGAGAAAAACTAATTTCCACGGAATAACCTGCAATTGGAACAAGGTCATACCTGCCATTTACTACACACTATTATACGCTTCAGCTGTTTGCACATTTTTGTTTGTAAGCAATCTCCCACTCCTCTCCCCTGAGGCATACAAATGTTTTTATACCTAACTAGTGGAAAATGATTGAACCTCTGCCATTTGTTTGCATGTAGTAGAAAAATGTATAAAAGCTCTATGCTGCGCGAAGTAAGACAGACTACTCCCTAACCCGCTTGGTGAAGGAGCTCACCCTTAACTCGAGTTATTGAATAAATCCCGATTATTCTCTACATCTCAGACCCCGTCTCTTTCCTTTTTTTATTATTTATTTAACTTACAAGGCAAATTCAGAGGTATTTTAAATTATTTACCACATTTTGGCGCCCGAACAGGGACTTCCCTTCTCTACACGCGCCGGTTTTGCCGGTCGCAGGTTTTTCCCCTACTCTCTCTCGCGACGGACTTTAGGTGCACCCGGTGGAGATTTCCCGCCGAACTCCCTCGGAGACCCAGGGGCGGACCAGCGCCCGGCATACACATGAGGCAGTGAGAGACGCGGAAAGTCCATACCCGAGTGCGACAACGAGGAGAAGAGGAGTCCGAGACATCCGAGATCCCTCAAAACGCGCAGCGTCTGGATTTGATCGAAGAATAACGAGTTTGCTTTTCGGTGAGTACTGCTGAAAAGTATCAAGACGTTTTCTGTTTAAACAGAAACGGTACAGATATATATTAAGAATGTCATTATTTACTAAATTCAAGTATCGGGCAAAAGAGAAAAAATTGTTAGAGAAGGCGATTGCACTCCCACCCAAGGACACTCCAGCTAGGTTCATGTATAACAAACATGGTATGCCCGCCATTGTATTTTTGGACCTATGGGTAGAATATACTAGTCAATTAGCGGAACAATTCAAATGGCCAAGTACGGGGACTTTTGATATAGAAAATGTCCTCAAAGTAGAGAAAAGCAAGACAGGGCCAGTTAGAGGCCATAGAATGGTGGAGGAAAGAAGCCCAACGGAGGCAAGAGAAAGCGCAAGGAAAAGTTGAGAAAGCCCAGAGAATGTCAGGAAAAAATAGACAGGAGGAACTACAAGAGAAAGGAAAAGAGGTAGTTCTCGAGCAGATGATAAGGGAAAGTCAAGGAAATGTTACAGGTTTATACCCCGTACTGCCAAGTAGTGAAAATCCCTGCCCCGATAAATCAAAAAAGAATCCTCTCCTTCCCAGTGCACCTATGCCCCCAGATGATTCGGCGCTTATAGACTTATTAGATGTGCCACCCCCATATTCTACCAATACACGACCACTCTTACCTGTACATAATCTACCAGCATCGGTTTCTCCTGAAACTGTTGAGGATCTCTCCGAAGCCGCGAGATTTCTCTCTATAGCAGAAGAGGATAAGAAAGACGAAGCGGTAGGGGGAGAACCAGAAGGAGAGTGCCCACACGATCCCTTATCCACGATATACCCCGCCTTAGGGGACGAGGGAAAAAGACTAGTTGCCATTTGGAAAAAAATAGAAAAGATCCCCGCTGTACAAAGTAATATCAATGGTATGCTAGAATTCATGTTAAGAGGGGGCGACTCTACTCCCTACCAAGATGTCCTGAAAGGAAGAAACAGAAAACAACAAATGTATATATATACCTTCATGTTATATCTATTTGCTCGATACTTCCAATTTAAGAGATTAAGAAATCCAGCGAAATTAGAAGATTTAATGGAAGAGGTGACGGAGGAAAGGGGGGATAAGGGAGAAGGGGTGGATTCCAAATTAAACAAATGATTAGATCTCATGAGGGAACATAGACATAAATTTAAAGAAGGAACAGTAACTCCAGAGAGGAAAATCAGTAAACAGCATCCTGTACGATGCGTACCACCCCTAGGGGATAGGTTTGCTCCCCTACTCGCGTTCCCAGAACCTCCCAGTAGCGAAGAATTATATGAGGAAACTGAGGAAGCTCTAGACTGGTTCTTTGAACAAGAACCGCCATTGACAGCCGAGGAACAAGAACTGGTCCGTACTGCTACCCTATGGACTTCACAACCAAAGATTTATAATTCGGACATTATAGCCCAGTTATACTCTAGTTTACCCCTCATCCAGCGTAGGTTAGCAAGTCTGTACATGACACAACACTTGATGACACTGAATAGAGTTTTCAGACCCCATCAATCAGCCCTTGAAGACTTGTTATCCAAATGTACCTCCTTGGCCTTCTTGCAAGATCCTGCACACTTCCTTAACATATTTTTAGATGCACAACAGGAATATCATGATGAAGTGGCTAGGACACTCCTTTGATTACGGGGAGAAAGAAATGTATCGACAATACCCTCTCAGAGAGGTCCATCCTAGAGTAAACGCCGCAAATGAATTGCAGAAAGTTTTTGTGTATACACCTCTTACTAAATTAGAAATAATGAAAATGAAAGAAATGGTACCACCGCATTCTAAGGATCCTGTTGGGTTTTTTAAGGAACTCACAGACGTCTTTACTATGGGAATATATACCTTAACAGATCTAACAATTATACTAAAATATTTGCTGCCCCCAGGTATATATGAGAAATTAAGGGGACAAGACTGGTTAGTGGATAACGCTAATTTGAATTGGGCCGCCTTAGAGACAAATGACAACGCCAGGACAGCTGGAGCCGACATACCAGATGATGTGAAATTAGCACCGACCCTCATTCTTAAAGTGTTGCCCCAACTTCTTACCACAAGGAAAGAGGATTGGGATGCTATCTCCGCCTGTAAACAAAAGCCAGGTGAAGATATAGGGGATTATTATACAAGATTAGAGAAATGTTTCACTGCCAATAGCGGTCTTAAATTAGAAAGTGATTCATATGCACATCTTTTTGTATCCAAATTGGTGGAAAACAGCCTCCCGAAGTTAAGGGAAAGAGTTCAGAAGGTAGAGAGCTCCTGGCAAGCACAAAGTCCCTCCCAAGTCCTACGAATATTACAATACCACCAAAACAGGATAAGGGAGGAAGAAGAAAGCGAAAAGGTTAGGGTAAAAGAGACTAAGTTAAGAGCACTAGTGGCACAAACAGTGATGCCCAAATCAGGGCCACAACCTCAGGTACAAAGAAAGGTTAATAATTCTAAAGGTGTTTGTAACTATTGTAAAAAACCAGGACATTATGTTAAAGATTTACAAGGGAACGTTACGTGCCCAGCTCTAAAACATAATGTGGCCACTGGGAAAACTACACCCAGAATACATGTTACTCGAGATCAGTACAGACCTCAAGAAGGAACGCCCCAAGAACAGAATCAGGGAATACCAAACACAATGCAAATGTACATATCTGATGAAAATACTGGATATGCCGATTTTCCTAGTTTTTTATGAGGCTGCCCAGGGGGGGTTGAGGATAAATTGCCCCTTATTCCTATACCTGTGGACCAAACTGGTCCATATGTAGACGTTCACCTCCTGGGACAAGACAAGAAATTCCTATTGGATACAGGGGCAAGTAAGACAACGATAGATCATAACGAGCTTCCGCAAGCTCCACTCTCTGGGAATAAAAATATTTCACTGGGTTTCTCTGGTCAACCCATTACAAGTAATACATCAGAGCCACTACCCTTACAAATTGGCCCCCTTACCACTACGACAGATCTTCTCTTGACTGATGCTTGCCCCGAGAATCTATTAGGAATAAAACAATTGAAAGAATTAGGAGCCATAATAGTGTGCTCCCCCCAGGATGTGCGTCTGTTCCTTCGAGACTTCAAGGGCCATTATACAGTCAGAGATTTAGATCCTCGATTGGCCCACCTCCCAGCCGAGTTGTGGGCCACCAGTCCCACATCGGTCGGGCGGATGGTCATTACGCCCCACAAGATCATTTTAAAGGAGGGAGCCATACTACCACGACTCCGTCAATATAAAATGCCTCCACAAGCTGAGAAAGACCTTACCTCCATTATAGAGGACCTCATCACTAGTGGAGTGGTGATCGAAGTACCATCAAATACCGTGAATTCACCCGTATTACCTGTGGCAAAGAAAGTACAACAAGGAGAAAATACCAACTATAGACTTGTGGTAGACTTACGGGAATTAAATAAATGTGTTGTGGCACAACATCCTGTCGTACCAGACATATCTACCCTTTTAACTACAATTGATTGTGAAGCCACACATTTTACCGTTATCGATCTCAAAAACGCGTTTTTCAGTGTACCAATACATGAAGACAGTCAATATTTGTTTGGGTTCTCATTATCCATAGGAGTTTCCGGTTTACCCGAGCTCCTCCAGGATTTACTGACAGCCCGAGCATCTATAGCCAAGCACTAAAAAGACAGCTAGACACTATACAAATGCCTGATCAGACAGCCCTTCTGCAGTATGTCGATGATATACTCATTACGGCCAGATCTGAACAGTCATGTGTCGAAGCTTCATTATTGGTATTAACATTCTTGGCTGAAAATGGCCACAAAGTTTCGCCAAAGAAATTGCAATTCTGTCAACAGCAAGTGACCTACTTAGGGCACTTACTGTCAAAGGAGGGAAGGCAGCTAACAAAGGAGAGAATACAATTGATACAAAATATACCACAGCCAAAAACACAGAGACAGGTACGCGAATTCATAGGACTAACGTCCTATTGCAGACAATGGATACCACAATTTTCACTATTATCAAAACCACTTGTAAAATTGACGACATTAGAAGCCAGCACGTCACCCCAGCTTCCATGGACAGAGGAACACACGGTCGCTTTCAAAACATTGAAAGATGCGATGTGTCAGGCCCCGGTGTTGGCCACCCCTGATTATCATAAAGATTTTACACTATTCGTCACTGAAAAGAATGGGACTGCTCTATCGGTTCTGACACAAGAGCAAGCTGGAAAACAAAGACCATGTGGATATTTTTCATCCACCTTAGATCCTGTAGCACAAGCTCTTCCCGCATGCCTGAAGGCTGTAGCAGCAACAGCTCAAGCTATTAGACAAAGTGATGCTATAGTATTGGGACACCCTTTGATAGTACGAGTTACCCATGCAGTAGAACTATTACTTAACAGAACACAGACACAACATCTAACAATAGCAAGACTGTCAGGGTATGAACTGACACTTTTTCAACCTCACATACAGATCTTAAGATGCAATACCCTGAACCCTGCTACACTTTTACCCATTCACGAGAACATAGATGAGGTACATGATTGTATGGAAGTGATTGAACAAGTGACGAAACCACGAACAGATTTAAAAGACACTCCATTACCAGATGCAGAAGAAAATATTTACGTGGATGGTTCTTGTAAAAGAACAGAAAAGGGGGAGCTAAGGGCCGCCTACGCTGTTACCACAAATACTCAAATTTTAGAAAGCAAACAGATACCCATTCTCTCAGCACAAGCTGCCGAGTTGATAGCATTGAGCAGGGCCTGTCGATTGGGTAAAGGAAAATAAATAAATATTTATACTGATTCACAGTACGCTTTTGGAGTAGTACACAATTTTGGAACATTATGGAGAGAAAGAGGATTCATGACATCGCATGGATCAAAAATACAACATGCAGACTTGATAACACAATTGTTAGATGATATACATCTACCAGAACAAATAGCTATAATAAAATGCAAAGCACACACAAAGGGGACAGATCATGTTATATTAGGAAATGCATTAGCAGATCAAACAGCTCAAGACATGACACAGAAAGACGTAGAGAGTACGCTGCATCACGGTCTCGAATTTATGCATATGCAGGTCACACGAGATATAACTATGGACATCCAAGACATACAGAGTCACGCCACAAATGAGGAAAAAGAAAAATGGAAAGAGGAAGGAGGGATACTAACTGATCAAGGATGGATGACATCACATAAAGCAGTCTGGTATCTTCCCGATGCCATGGTGCAGATTATTATAGATACAATACATGGACCAGCCCACCTTGGGGAAAAAGCTATGCTAGACGCAATACAACATATATGGGACAATAAACATCTTAGGGCAGCAGCCAAACAAAGAGTCCAAACATGTATGATATGTTGTCAGTATAATATTGGAAAAGGCACAACAGTAGGGGCAGGAGGATTTCATCCTCCTGAACACCCTTTTGAAGTTATACAGATGGACTATATATAAATGGAAAGATGTAGAGGACAGAAGTATGTACTCGTAGTAGTATGTGCATTAACACGTTGGACCGAAGCTTATCCTGTACCTGACTATACTGCCAGCACTACAGCTAAACAATTGATTAAGGAGTATTTCCCTAGGTTCGGTCTGCCCCGAGTTATATATTCTGATAATGGTCAACCATTCTCGTCTGAATTAATGAAAAAGATATCGCTCCTGTTGGGATACCAGTGGAAATTTCACTGTGTGCGTCATCCACAGGCAGCAGGCCTGGTTGAGCGACATAACCAGACTTTAAAAAACAAGATGGCAAAGATATGTGCTGAAAAGGGAGTTGATTGGATTACTGCCTTACCAGTAGCTCTGTTTTACATGCGTATGATTCCTCATTCCAGAACGGGGCTCGCGCCCTACGAGATAGTTTTTGGTAGGCCTCCTAACATATGGGTAATACCTCGAGCTAAGTCTATAACAGATATTGAAATGCCTGTACTGACTGATTACCTGGCTTCCTTGATGTCTGCACTTCAATCTTGTCGTTCACAGGTTGCAGCCGCATTTCCTGATAATACTGAGCCCAAAGAGCACCAGATCAAACCAGGCGATTGGGTTTATATTCGGAATTTTGATCGAACAACACCTCTTGAGCCTCGATGGAAGGAACCGAAGCTCGTTCTACTGGTTACCAGGACAGCTGTAAAAGTCGAAGGTCGTAAGGGATGGCTCCATGCCAGTCACTGTAAGAAACATTTTCCCAAGGAAAAAAGTGGACAGACATCGCCACTTCAGACACAACAGAACGCAGAACAATTGACATTACCCACAGAAGAAAGTCTCCAGCAGACTTATAGATCTAAACTCAGGTCATCTACTCGAGCCCAGGTCAATTAAGTCCAAACAAGCTCTACTTGTTGGTGAAACGGCAGGGGCTCTGAGAAGTATACCTGACAAAAATGACGACGGAGACAGTGAAGCAGAAGATGTTGAGAGACAAATACAGAAAGAAAATGTGTGTGAAAATAAATTTTTGTATAATGATGTTAATGTTGTTTCTGGCAGCAGCAATGTGTTTAGGTTGGGTTTTACATTTAATTTTTCCATCTAGTCAACTCCCTATATTCTCACCCAACAGTACACAAGAACATACCTATTATGATCTTACGCCTAATGAACGGGCCCACAGATTAGCTATGCAAAATAACTCCTTTGTACGGATGTTGCACTATACTCACCAGGTTGCTAATACTACCGATTGCTGGATATGCAGACAGATTCCCCCTCATCAGAATGACGGAGGGATGCCACTGGTACCTTTTCCATTTTCATATAATGGTACCTGTGAGGCTTGGTTTGCCTTAATAACAGCGTACAATACCTCCAATTCCGCATGCCCTGAAGGAGATGCTCGGATATGTAAGAATGGGTGGCCATGGGGAGATCTGAATACCATCCTTAATCAAGTTTGTTATCCCAACGATAATGGAATACCACAGGCTAAGGGGACTATATTCGAAAGTGAAGAGTATAAACAGGAGTATTGGTCTTCCAAATTAGTAAATACCAAGCCTAAAAAGAAAGGCGGGCCAACCTCCATATCTGTTACCAAAATTAAAGGACAGCTGTGTGTCCAGAAGACTGGTATAATCCATGTAGGACACAGTGAATGTAATATTACTGTGAGTTTCGAGGGTAAAGGCCAATCAACGTTTCCAGCATCTAGACATACATATTTTGTCTGTGGAGAGATAGCCTATATACGTCTTCCCCTCGGATGGGGAGGAAGATGCTATATATCTTTCCTATTGCCTCCCGTTTTCCTTGCCCCACCGATGTATCATAAGGATCGCCTACTCCCTAATGAGAGGCATAAGAAATCTATAGATACTTCGGGGATAGATCAAACAGAGACTACCCTGGAACAGTATACAGACTTCAATAAAGGTTTCTTCTTCTTTATTGGACCGATTCAGAATAGTAAGCTTATCCGTAGGCTTACTCGAACAGTAGAAGCAGTTGTAAATCAAACTATAGCTGCTCTGGGAAATTTGACACAGGAACAATCCGCTATCAGAATGGTAGCGCTTCAAAATCGTCTTGTTCTTGATGCAATACTAGAAGAGAGGGGCGGAGCGTGTAAAATTATCGGGTCGAGCTGCTGTGTTTTCATACCCGATAATGCCCCCTCTGTCTATGAGGCTATTTCTAAATTGCACAAAATTGCGTCCAGCTTACACCAGGATCCTGGCAACTGGACCTGGTCAGGATGGTTTTGGGGACTAGTCTCCACATGGGGCTGGAAATTGATTTCTGCTATTGGCATAGCATTGTTTACATTAATGGGATGCTGCCTGTGCATCCAGTGTGGCCCGCCACTCTGTGGATTGTGTGCTACCGTGTGCATTCCTAAACCACACATCCAGAAAAAAGAAAATGTTAAGATTATGCTCCAAGACCATATTGATGATCTTATGGCCATCGAAATAGAGGACAATGGTTGCACTCTGGTGCAAGGAGGGAATGTGGAAAAATAGTTTCTCACCCTTCGTGCAACCACTGTTCATTTGACATCAGGACAACCATATTGAATATGGCATCCATTTTGTGAGTGTTTTAAACACCCCGTCGCAGAGGAAATAGGCAGAAAAAGATGCAGCTTGAAAGCAGCTACATCGTGTAATATGCCTAAGGCCGAATACCAGACCAGCCACATACCTGCGGTTAAGCCAATTTTGAGAAAAACTAATTTCCACGGAATAACCTGCAATTGGAACAAGGTCATACCTGCCATTTACTACACACTATTATACGCTTCAGCTGTTTGCACATTTTTGTTTGTAAGCAATCTCCCACTCCTCTCCCCTGAGGCATACAAATGTTTTTATACTTAACTAGTGGAAAATGATTGAACCTCTGCCATTTGTTTGCATGTAGTAGAAAAATGTATAAAAGCTCTATGCTGCGCGTAGTAAGACAGACTACTCCCTAACCCGCTTGGTGAAGGAGCTCTCCCTTAACTCGAGTTATTGAATAAATCCCGATTATTCTCTAAATCTCGGACCCCGTCTCTTTCCTTTTTTTATTATTTATTTAACTTACAAGGCAAACTCAGAGGTATTTTAAATTATTTACCACAGGTGCTAAGGTAATATCATGTTTAATAAAGCTATTTGCTGAGTATATAAATTGTTTGCTCACACCATGATGAGTTTGCTGAACTTGGTGATTTTCTACGTGAAAATTGAATATAAACCCCCAACTTTGCAGGTGAGCCAGAAGACTTTCTGATAATAGTAGGCATGCTTGCTGTTTATTGATTTTGCTGCTTACTTGGGACTTAAAATTATTCTGATTTTGCACTTTACTCCGTATATCCTAATTAATGAGAGCCTTCGTGGCCATGACTTTATGCGTTTATGATTTCTGTACTGCACCTTCTGAATTTTTAAATAAGTCCTTCAAAACTGTATTCCGCTGTTTTAGAACTCAGTTACTGAGTCTGTCCCTACTTAATTGAATGTATTTTGACATGCTGTAAGGTCCCTTAACTTGGGGACACATTGCCTCATGAAATCGAGGTTTAACACTGTTTCTGATCCACCCACCTATGGGCATGCTGTTGAGGTAAAATGTTCGAGTGCATAAATGTCGGGGTTTCCCCGCACACACAAAGACCTTGGTAGCAGAGAATGGTTGTGAGATAAGAGCACCTCCCTTCTGCTTCAGGAATCTCTTTTGCACTGTCCTTTGTTTTAGTGGAGTTTTCCAAAGCAGACTTTCCTGGTGCTTTATTGCCAAGCTCCTGACTTGCACATGTTATTCCTGAGCAAAGAGGACTGTAAGTACGAATATGGCTGAATTATTCTTTTTAATTGCGATTGTTCTGGCGTGTCTTTGAGGTTTGTGTTACGTGATGGACTGGTATACTGCATGTGAAGTTTTTGGTTATGCAATGTTGATTCTTGGTTCAATTGGTTGTTTGATCACTGTGATATTGATGTGTTTGTCTTATTTGTGATTTGCAACAAAGATGTTTTGCTTTTATTGCTAGTTGTTTTGGTAATCAGATTTGTCACAATCCAAGATCTCGAAGTACCGTTGTTGAACTTGTCTGCAAAAAGGCAGTATGTTGGCCCGGTGTATATCAGATCACTTATTCTTGTTGATCACATACTACCTGAATCGACTGACACAGAGAGTTCCATTGTGATGATGCAGGGTGGAAGCACTGAGAGGCCAAATCTTTTGAGGAATACTGACAGATGCCATAGAACATTATTTTGACCATAACTGGGGTAGTGCGGGAAGCAGGGCTGTAGAATGGGACACCATGAAAGTGGTACTTTGGGGTGTGTGTATGGCAATGTCAGTTTCATATGACAGACATTAGAAAGGAAACTGGCACAAAAAGAAGCAGTGTTGGAAACCCTAGAGAAAGTACAGTCTACTAATCCGGTGTTTCTGATGGACTGGGATAAAGCACAACTCCAGGTATGCATGATATGGGATCCGCTAGAGAAACATGTAAGCCTTAGCAGTCGTAAGAGACTGCACATAGAGGGGGACAGAGTATGGAGAGTCCTGGCACGATTGATAAGGGCTGAGACCACAAGGCAGCCAATAATGTCTGTGAAGGATCAGAAAAGACACAGCCTATAGCCAGCAGGCGATCAATGAGGTTTTTGCTAACCTTCTACGGGATGTGTATATAGCATCAGCCAATTGGATATGCACTTACTCCCCCATGGCCCTGCCCTTTTAAAAATAAAAACGATAATAAACATTGTTTATTATCATTTTATTTTTAACGTTTTGCAGCTGCTGCTGCTGGCGGGGGTGGCACTCCTCCACCATAGCGGAGGAGCCGCTGGTGTCCAGTATGGGAGAATTGCAGCCACGGCTCGACAGGTGTGGCCGTCATTTCCTGATGCCCCAGAACACCACACAGACGTTGATTGCCATACTTTCCCTGGCAGGAGGCTGTAAGTTTATTACACACTTATATAAGGCTTTGTGGGAAGATAGAATGCTGGCCACACTGTGAGTGGAGGAAGCATTACAGCGGGTTAGCGACGATCCTATTAGCCCCATGGACTGGCTAAAAATCCATGATAGTGTGCACAGGGTATCAATCAATGTCAGATTTAAATTGGTGCAATACTACTTTGTGCATATAGCCTACCTCTCCCCTAGGAGACTAAACACTGTTTACCTAACCAGGGACCAGAGCTGCGCTAGATGTAATAATGCTGTGACCGATTTCGTTCATCGCGGTACAGTTACTGTGCCCTACTAGGTAGAGATCCTAGTCCAAATCAAAAAAATAATGGGGTGGGATGTCCCTTGCACAATTAGGAAGGTTCTACAGGGCTTACTCCCTGAAAATGCTAAGAAGAAGCTAAGTAGATGATTCACAGTCCTGGGACGTGTCTTGGCTAAGAGACGTCTAGTCATCAGTTGGCTTAGTGCTAGAACTCCCATGCAGCGGAACTGGAGGAAAGATCTACTGGACTGGGAGGAAGAAACACACATGCAACATATGCATAGGGATGAGAGAGTGGCAGATGATCAGCTTTCTTAGAGAGTTATGATGCAAGCCCTAGTGGAACCACAAAGTCCTACAAAGTGCTCTACTGAGATTAGGGTGTGGTAGACCCCTAATTTGTAGAGGCCTGTCGACACGAGCAGAATAGTGAACACTCAAATTGTGCTTAATTCATGGTAGGCATGTGGCCACATAAGGAATTTCTCAATGTATAGTCCAGTGTTCAAGTGGAAGCTTTGAGTGGTGGGAATGGGATTGTTTTTGTTACTCATTGTGGCAAATTGTCTTTCTATGGTAATGGTATGTGATGTTTGCTATTATGTCTGGATAAGTGTTATAACATATTGCTCCTACTATGGTTAGGTTACTAATCCGACATACTATAATTGTCATATGTTCTGGTCAACTGTACATGTTATCATGCTAGTTGAAATGCTACTAAATAAAAATAAGTAGAAAAAAAGGTACTGTGTTCTGTGAAATGCTGAATACCCAAAGAAAAGGATTTTTCTGAATCAATGAGTTTCCTTCCCTTGGAAAGGTTTTGTATGCCTAATTAATCTGGTGTTATTTGCTCTTTGGTGCACATGAGTAAATCCACTGGCCAGAAGTGGACTACTGCCGGGCAGGAGTCTGTTTTAGTGTGAATTGAGTTTGACAAGTACAGCAGAGTTGCTAGTCTTGTTTCTATTGTTTGCTAGATTCATTTCATTCTAACTTGATGATTTTCTCCTACTTAGCTTGAGCAAGCAGGATTTATTTTGGTTTATTAGTGTGCATTCATTGAGAAAAACAGAGCAATTGTTTTCGCACTCATAGAGAAAGCCATCCTGCACTTGGTTAGTCAGCTGAGGAGTCGAGCTGGGATTGGTGAGACATTATCACAGAGACAGTCTGTCATTGGTTGGTTTCTGTCAAAGCCAAGATGTGATTAGTTGACCTTTGGTCTAGTCTTGCCGGGATTGCTTTTTGTTTGCTATATTGTTTTGTGCACGTTTTGGATTATTTTGAGTGAACATTATGGGTACTCATTGAAGGGACAGAACATATCTGCAGATAGTTCACCTGTGTATGAGACGTTGACGAATGTTGGGCTCTATATATGTACCTGGATTAACTATTGGCATGAATACACATCTGTTGACAAAGACTTTGAATTTTGTTTAGGGCAACAATTTTAAACCTTTTAACTTCTGAAGACCCCCACTGAATCAGCACTGGAATCTGGAGACCACCCACTGAGTCATTATCAGAGCTCGAAAAATTCAGCACTCGCATTGGCAAGTCTTATTTGATCAGGTCGAGCTATTTTTAATACTTGCTTGCCCCTTCTGACAAGTTGACACTGAACAGGTGTTCTGTTCAGTTGAAAAGTGGAGGGGCAATAAAAGATGCCTTTAAATCTTGTTCTTATATCACATTTGCTCTGTGTTCACAGAGGTCAAAAGTAATTTTTTCTTACAAATAATTTTCCTTCTGACTGCAGAGTTCCAGGAGTTTGTAAGGTGAACCGTGTGACCTGCTGCTTAGAATGTAAAATAAAAGGATATATGGTGTCAGGTTTTCCACAACACACAATAATTAAATGACTAAGTCAACTGTGCAAACATTCAAAATATATTTCAGTAATTGTAAAAGCCCTTTTTTATATTTCTGTGTGATGAAAAAAACATTTTAATAGGATGAAAACAAATCGGAATACTTTATGTGATTTGTTTTCTGAAACCTAATTTTCAAAGATTGTTAATACACTGCATAGTTTTATCGGTAAAACTGCAAGTTAGTGGAGAGGTTTTAGACATTTCTTGAAAACTGTTACTGTGTGTAGATGACAATATGTTACCACATCATGGTTTAGTAGTATATTTATTAAAATTGAGTGTTTAAACAAAACTGAGAAACACTCCTGCCCTGATGGCAATGCTGTTAGTAAACTAAAAGAAGTCCTAGGTTTTGTGGGCTAGAAATCATGGTTATGTGGGCTAAATTCTTGTGATGCACGCAGCAAACTTTAGTCTACTTAATCAAACAAAATAGGGTTTTTGTACTGCAGAGATGCATAGATGCTGAGCTCACATATTTGAAGGAAGGTGCAAGCATATGTGAGAAGGAAAGCTCTGTAAACTATTTGCCTAGGATCACACAATTTGAGGCCCGTTTACGGGTCAAGTACATTACAGTTAGGTCGAGTAGATTATTTAAGTTACTGGACCTGCAGGTCTAGTAGCATTTTTATGATTTTTTTCAAGACCTGATTATTGGAAAGCTCACTATCCCCGGCCTAAGCAATTTATATGATTTGAATCTCAAAACTATACACAAAAATATAAAAACAATTGTACACCAAATACATTTTTAAATATTGAATTATTTTGTTTAATTCACAATCAAATAAAGAAAGTTTCAATTTTCCTTCTTTATTTGCATATACTTTATTAACTTTAATTTATCAGTTATAATATTAATTTATAAAACACTCGCAGACTCCCTGAGCAGGCCTTGCAGATGGGCAGGGGGCCTCAGACAACAGGTCAATACCCACTGCTTCAGAGGGTATCTTAAACATTAGGAAGCTAGTTTTATTGAGGCAGACAAAGCTTTTACATAGACCTACACAGTTTGAGGCAATGAATAAATGGGTCTGGAGGGCCATAGAGAAGAAGCAGAAGAAAATAAAGAAGCAGGTTAAGGGTTAATTTAGACAGTGGTTAGAAAGCAAGTGGGACAGTCACGGGAGATGCTGAAGAGAGGATATAGGAGCGGAAGTTAGGGTTTTCCCTGCAATTGTCACTCACACCGCACTGTTTAGGCAGAGCGCCAGCCACAGGCCCTTTAAGGTGGAGGGTGCACCTTGATGACTGCTTGCCGTCCGTTCTATCATCTCCTCCCCCTCGCACTCACCTGTTGTTTCGTCTGCATCTTCATGGCTGCCGCACACTGTTCCTCTTCATCAACAGTCCACGTTTTCACTCCGCTTGGCATCCTGGAGTCAAGTTGGGTGCATCGGTTTCTTCTGGCTGCCTTTACTGGATCTTGCGCTCCCTTAGGACCTACATGGAGAAAGAAACAACAATGCTTAAAGTGGCAAACCTTCCAGATGGTAACAAATGAACGTAACTGATATAAAAACGCAAATACTTAGCTTAAGGAGTATTACAAACTAACTGGTCATTTCACTGTTTGAAGCCTGAAAATGAGAAAACTATACCATTAGACTGTTGTTTATTTTAACTTATTTGTTCTTTGAAAACTTATTGTTTGTTTGGGGTAATCAGCTAGATCGTTCAATATTCATGGATAACATTCTATTGCCTGCACTAGAGGAATAGGTTATCCCTTAAGACTTGAGTGTAGCATATATCTATATGATGTGAGATGCTGCAATTCTGGTGTAAGTAGTACATGCACTATTTTTGTTTCCCTTATTATCTATAGCTCCTGAAAACAGACATTATGGTGGTCATTACAACATTGGCGGTAAAAGCCGCTTACCGGTGTGCAGAAGACCGCCAACACACCGCCGCGGAATTCCGCCATGGTCATTATGACCCACAGCTCGGAATCCGCCAAAATCCAGACACCCACACAAGTCCGCCACACCAAAGGTCAGTGATAAACTGCCGATAACAAAACCTCCACCGTCACGCCAACAGGAATACACCCACACTATCACGACCCACGAATCCACGTGGCGGTTTTTCAACCACGGTATTCCATTGGCAGTATACACCGCCGCTCTCAAAATACACACACATTTACAAAACACTACCACATTGGACATTTCGAAATACACACACCTGATACACAAACACACACCACTCCCACACACCCAATACAATATAAAACACACACCCACATCACCCACAAACCCTTACGTCAACAATTATGACTGAGGGCCAGAGAGCGACACCACCATCTACAAACTAGCATCCACAGGCACTCCACACCATCACTCACACAACATCCACGCACCTCACACAACACACCTCTAAATATCACCCCACACATCACAACACACACCACCCCACACATCACCCACACCACCCCATGGCACCGCAAAGACACCCCGGGTTCTCTGAGGAGGAGCTCAGGGTCATGGTGGAGGAAATCATCCGGGTAGAACCACAGGTATTCGGATCACAGGTGCAGCACACCACCATAGCTAGGAAGATGGAGCTATGGCGAAGAATCGTGGACAGGATCAACGTAGTGGGACAGCACCCAAGAACTAGGGATGACATCAGGAAGAGGTGGAACGACCTACGGGAGAAGGTGCGTTCCGTGGTCTCAAGACACCACATCGCGGTTCAGAGGACTGGCGGCGGACCTCCACCTCCTCCCCCACAACTAACAACATGGGAGGAGCAGGTCTTGGCTATCCTGCATCCAGAGGGCCTTGCAGGAGTAGCTGGAGGAATGGACTCTGGTAAGTAAAATCTTAACTATTACATCCCCCACCCACCAGCATGCTATCACATACCCCCACCCTCGCCCTCACCCCCATCACTCCAACTCCTCACGTATGTCCCAATATCACAAACCACACATCCCAAACTCAAGCCCTGCATGTAACACCAAAGCATGGGCACCCATCACCAATGCATGGCCACTACACATACCCATACACCCCCCTAAACCATTATCACACAAGGTCCTACACAGGAATGCAAGCACTGGGGTACACGGTCACCCACCCATTGCACACCATGGCACACACAGATGCAATAATCATGCCTTTACACTCCTGCAGGACCCCTACCCAAAGTCACCGTACAGGAGGGTACAGATATGTCCACTCCACCCACAGAAGAGATCCACAGTGATGACAGCAGCTCTGTTCAACTGGATCTAGATGACCAGCCCGGCCCATCTGGGACCTCGGGACAGTCGGTTCCCCTCACACTGGCACAGGCCACTACAGAGCTTACCCCCTCTAGAAACACCAGCGCAGCACCCACCCAGCGGGCCCATACCTCTGTCCCAAGGACACGTCAATCAGCAGTGTGTCCACCACTACAGGGAACCCAGGCCAACTCACCACCCCAACAACACCAGGGACCTGGGGGCAGTGGTAGTGGGCACACAGTTCAGGGGACAGAGGCCCAGGAACAGAGGGGAACTGGGAGGGCTGCTGTGCGACAGGGGGAGCACATGCCCAGGGAACCCACTCTCCACGAGGCCCTCTCCAACATCATGAGAGCCTACCACCATTCCCAGGAGAATGGCAATGGTACTGGCCAAGTTTCAGGACACCCAGCAGCTGCAGGAGGAACAGTATTTGGGCTTCAGGGAGGAACTCAAATCCATCAATTCCACCCCGGGCACCATTGTAGGGGTGCTGAAGGAACTCGTGAACACTAGGAGGGACACTGTGGCACAAGGGGCCCCTGACACTAGCCTGGACGATGAACTGCCCACCACCTCCGCCGGTGCTAGTGGACAGGAGGCACCGCCACAGGACCACCACACCAGCACCCCACCCCCTGCAGATGGAGAACAACCCCGCAAACGGTCCCTGAGATCCAGGACAAAGACAGAGAACAATGCCAAGACCCCCGCCAAGAGATGAGACCACCCTGATTGTCATTCTTCTGTCCCACTTTGTCACCCTGTCCATACTTAAACTGCCCCAGCTCCACTTCCTATGCCCCTTTGGACAATGCACCTGTGAGACTAATAGACTGGACTCTGCCATGGACATTCCTCCACCATCACCCCTGACCATTTTACAACCCCCTCCACTATTGAGCACTTAAATAAACACCCTTAAATTAAAAAAAACAATCTGGAGTCAGTCTGTGCATTCGAAAATGTGTATGTGCAATAACAGTGACAAAATGCTATATCAAATGTAATGACAACATACCTATGTCACACAGCTCTAGTCCATGCGGAAACAAAGCAGATGTCACACAGTGGGACCCACATCTGTGAAATCGTAAGGGAAAGTGACAACTCAGTGACCATACACTGGGTGAAAATGTTAGACAGATGAGAGGTAGTAGAATTAAATCAGATGTAGCAGCCAGTGTTGTCTTCTTACCTGTGTCTCACTGGAAGTATTGCAGGATCACTGTGTTCCTGTTGTCTATGTCTTCTTCTGCTTCCTCGTCTTCACTGTCCACAAGCTCCACAGCTGCCACAACACATCCATCAGGACCATCCTCCTGCAGAAAAGGCACCTGTCGTCGCAAAGCCAAGTTGTGAAGCATACAGCAGGCCACGATGATCTGGCACACCTTCTTTGGTGAGTAGAATAGGGAACCACCTGTCATATGGAGGCACCGGAACCTGGCCTTCAGGAGGCCGAAGGTCCTCTCTATAACCCTCCTAGTTCGCCCATGGGCCTCTTTGTAGCGTTCCTCTGCCCTTGTCCTGGGATTCCTCACTGAGTCAGTAGCCATGACAGGTTAGGGTAACCAAAGTCGCCTGCAAATGTCGAGGGGCAACTGACACACACTAACTAATGGGGACATCCCCAGACCCAGACAACTATTCACACTGTATTGGGTCCATGTCCTCACCTAATAGCCACACACGGTGCCTCTGGAGTTGCCCCATCACATAAGGGATGCTGCTATTTCTCAAAATGTAAGCGTCATGCACTGAGCCAGGGAATTTGGCATTCACATGGGAGATGTACTGGTCTGCCAAACACATCACCTGCACATTCATCAAATGGTGACTCTTCCGGTTTCTGTACAACTGTTCACTCCTGCGGGGGGACCAAGGGCACATGTGTCCCATCAGTGGCACCTATGTTGTTGGGGATATGTCCCAGGGCATAGAAATCACCTTTCACTGTAGGCAAATCCTCCACCTGAGGGAAAACGATGTAGTTCCGCATGTGTTTCAGCAGAGAAGACAACGCTCTGGACAACACGTTGGAAAACATAGGCTGGGACGTCCCTGATGCAATGGCCACTGTAGTTTGAAATGACCCACTTGCTAGGAAATGGAGTACTGACAGCACCTGCACTTGAGGGGGATTCCTGTGGGATGGCAGATAGCTGACATCAGGTCTGGCTCCAACTGGGCACACAGTTCCTGGATTGTGGCACGATCAAGTCTGTAGGTGATGATCACATGTCGCTCCTCCATTGTCGACAGGTCCACCAGCGGTCTGTACACCGGAGGATGCCGCCATCTCCTCACATGCCACAGCGGACGGTGCGTATGTAGGAGAACAGTGAGCAGAGAGTCAACCAACTCTGAGGTACGTAAACAGCTTACTCTGAAATATTGGCAAATCGACATATGCGTGTATGAGTGTTTAGGCAAGGACTAGATATGTGCGACGCAGTCCAAAATATTGGCATGTGGGCCCATGAAATGGCGGCTGCCTGACCTTTAAAGTGGGACAATGGGATATGAGGTAACTGCGCTGGCGTTGTACACTGTCGCGGTAGGCGGTCGAAGACCGCGCCGCAATCCTGCATTGGTTAACATTGGACCCTATGGGTCCCAGGAGCCAATGACGATGTACGCCGGCGGTGACGGTACGCACCGCCGGGGTCGTGACCGCCATTTTCTCTCTGTTCAATCACTTGATACCTGATCTTCGACAGCAGAGGACCTACACTGCAAGTGCTGCTGTGACCTCAGTCTGGAAGAGACAATGGCTCGTGTGTCTGGGGAAAGGGCCCCTGCCTTCAGCACAGAGGAGTTGGAGAAACTCGTGGATGGGGTCCACCTCCAGTACACGCTACTCTACGGTCCTCCAGACAAACAGGTAAGTACACTGTGAGCATGCTGTATGGGCAATGCCTGTGTGGAGTAGTGTGGATGCAAGATAGGGGGGGGGTGAGAATGAGGTGTGCATGAAACGACGGTGAGTGCATGTGTGTCATGGCAAGGGTAGGGATGCGGGCCAATTAGTGTGACGGTGCGGACGGTAATAACTTCTCTTTTTCCCATGTACTATTCCTGTAGGTCAGAGCCCCCCAGAAGAAGGACATTTGGCGTGTCATCGCCAAGGAAGTCCGGACCCTGGGGGTCTACCACAGACGGAGCACCCGCTGCCGGAAAAGAAGGGAGGACATTCGCCGCTACAGCAAGAAGACAGCGGAGGCCCAGCTGGGGATGGCATCCCAGCGTGGGATGGGGGCCCGTCGCACCATGACCCCCCTGATGTTCAGGATCCTGGCGGTGGCGTACCCGGAGTTGGATGGGCGCTTGAGGGCATCACAGCAGCCACAAGGGGGTGAGTACACTCTCATTCTGCTTATTCAGCGCGCATTGTAGGTGTCTGGGTGGGGGAGGTGGGCTGTGGGTTCCCCTAGGCCAGGACGAGTCTAGTAGGCAAGGACCCTTCTTA
Organism: Pleurodeles waltl; assembly: GCF_031143425.1. NCBI lineage: Eukaryota > Metazoa > Chordata > Amphibia > Caudata > Salamandridae > Pleurodeles > Pleurodeles waltl. Next base: position 225,997,729 of record NC_090445.1, read on the forward strand.
AGGCAGGCCCTGTGGCACCCCACCTGTGTACAGTGCCAACTACACCTAGTCAGGCTCCTGTGACATCCATGTGTGCAGCAATCGGGCATAGCCTTGTAACCCCTGTCCCTGGGATTGAATAGGGAACTCCAAGTACGCGGCGTAGTGCAGTGGGCTTCTGTGTCTGTAGTGTCCGCCAACTTTAGCGGTATTGCATGCACTCAACATGTCTTTCTTCTGTCTCCCCCCCCTTTTTGTGGTCTCCCTGTTCTTGTGTGCATTAGCATCATCAGGTGGAGGAGCAGTGGCACCGGAGCAGGAGGGAGCTGCATCCCACATGGCCCTGGAAGGCAACACTACGGAGTCTGAATTTACCAGTGGGATGGAGGGCAAGTGGAGCTCCACGGCGGGGACAGGAGCTGACACCAGCGATACGGACTCCTCCTCTGATGGGAGCTCTTTTGCGGTGGCGGGCCCATCTGTGCCCCCAACATCTACAGGTACAGCCGCCACCCCCACTACCAGCACCGCCCTCCCAGCAGCCCCTCTGCGTGTGTCCCGTGCCCGCTCACCCAAGAGGGTGGGCATCTCCTTCGCCCCAGGAACCTCAGCCCCTGCCCCTGTCACCCCTGCTGCCCTCAGTGAGGAGGCCATTGACCTCCTCAGCTCCCTCACTGTTGGGCAGTCTACCATTTTGAAAGCCATCCAGGGTGTAGAGAGGCAGTTGCAATAAACCAATGCATACCTGGAGGGCATTCACTCTGGTCAGGCAGCCCATGAGCGAGCTTTTCACAGTCTGGCCTCAGCACTGATGGCAGCCATTGTCCCTGTCTCTAGCCTCCCTCCTCCAACTTCCTCCACCCAGACCCAAACCCCTGTACCTCAGCCTATCCCAAGCACACCATCAGACCTGCATGCACACACCTCAACACACAAGGGAAGCTCTGGCAAACATAAGCACCACACATTCCACAGGCACTCACGCAAGCATCACACACATGCAGACACACCAACATCCACTGCCTCCACTGTTTCCCCCTCCTCCTCATCTCCCTCCTCCCTCCCTGTCTCGTCTCCACTCACACCTGCATGCACTGCATCCTCAGCCACTACGTCCATCACCAGCACACCCACCACCACACCCCGCTCACGTGCAGTCACCACCCCCACTACCATTCACACGTCCCCTGTGTCCTCTCCCAGTGTGTCTGTGATGCCACCTCACAAGGTACACAAACGCAGCCACACACCCACCCAACAGCCATCCACCTCACGACAGCCTCCAGCCCATGCACCTTCACCCAAAGTCACTAAACGTACACCTTCTACAACCACTACCTCTTCCTCCACTCCAAAACTCCTTCCATCTACCCGTCCCAGTGTTTCTAAGAAACGTTTCCTGTCCAACCTTGACCTCTTTCCCTCACCTCCCCCACCCCTTCAGTCTCCTAGGGCCCGACTCTCCAGGTCCCATCCCAGCACCTCAGCCACAACATCTGCAGGACCAGTGGTGCCAGTAGTAACCGGCTTCTGGAGTGCGCCAGGCAGCAGGGCAGCCAGTGTGGCAAGGAGCCAGAGCACGGACAGTCCCAAACCTGTAAAGCATAAAAAGTTGGCCAGTGCCCAGCGGGAGAGGGGAAAGAAATCAGCCACCAAAGCCGCTCCCAGGGGTACAGTTGGGGGTGTGGAGACAGCTGCGCCACCATCCAAGGTGGGGAAGGGGCACAGTAAAACCGGCAAGTCTGGGAAGATCTGCACAGCGGACAAGAACGCCACCAGCCCCACTGCCCAGGACACCACCACCAGCAGCACCGCTGCCCAGGACACCGCCGCCACCAGCCCCGCTGCCCAGGACACCGCCGGCAGCAGAACCGTGCCCAGGACACCGCCGCCAGCAGCACCGCTGCCCAGGACACCGCCGCCACCAGCCCCGCTGCCCAGGACACCGCCGCCAGCAGCACCGCTGCCCAGGACAGCGCCGCCAGCAGCACCGCAGGCCAGTGAGCACCAATGATTCCACGCTACTGAGGCCGCCATGGGCAGGATGAAGCACTCTGGGCACAAAGCCCCTTCCAGAACCAGTGGAGAAAGGCATCCACTACCTCTGTCCTTGGCAGGATGAAGCACTCTGGGCACAAAGCCCCCTCCAGAACCAGTGGAGTATCATATCCACTACCCCAGTCCTTGGCAGGATGAAGCACTCTCGGCAGAAAGGCCCCTCCAGAACCAGTGGAGTATCACATCCACTACCCCAGTCCTTGGCAGGATGAAGCACTCTGGGCACAAAGGCCCCTCCAGAAACCAGTGGAGAATGTTATCCACTTGCGAGACTGTGGCTTTGCACCTCCCAGGATTGAACAGTGGGCAAACCACCCACTGTAGAGACTTGAGAGACTGTAGCTTTGCACTCCCCAGGATTGAACAGTGGGCAACCCACCCACTGTAGAGACTTGAGAGACAGTGGCTTTGCACTCCCCATGATATAGCAGTGGGCAAACCACCCACTGTAGAGACTTGAGAGACTGTGGCTTTGCACTCCCCAGGATTGAACAGTAGGCAAACCACCCACTGTAGAGACTTGAGAGACTGTGGCTTTGCACTCCCCAGGATATAGCAGTGTGCAAACCACCCACTGTAGAGACTTGAGAGACTGTGGCTTTGCACTCCCCAGGATTGAACAGTGGGCATGGAGCCCCCTCGTGGATCTGGCGTCATACACTCATCCGGCTGAGGTGCCCACCCTTCCCTTCCCCCTGAGGTGCCTGTTTTATTTCTATCTGATGCCCCAGCAGTGTTCTCTCTGTCTTGTTCAGGTATTGAGTGTGGGCCTCGCCCATGCCTTTTGGGCCCCGTGGTCCACGGACTATGATAGTGGAATACCTTGGGCTTGGATTCTTGGTGTATATATTTGTTTATAGTGTGAATATCTTAATATATGTATATATTTTTGATTACTGTCTTCGTATATATTACAATCATTCGACTCATTTCCTTTTGTCCTTGCCTTCTTCCAGGGGGAGTTGGGGGGTGTAACTGTGATGTATTATGATATATTAGTGTGTGTGTTGTCGTGGGTGAGGGTGGGGGTGGGAGTGTTGCGTGTGTGTGTCACTGTTTTTTTCCTCCCCCCTCCCCTGTGTCGTAGGTGCAGTACTCACCGTGGTCTTCGCCGCTGGTGTTCGTGCTCCTGGTAGAGGAGCAGGAAGATAATGGCTGGAAGAATCTGAAGTTCCGGTTCCATGGCGTCCTGGTTCCTCGTGGGATGTGTAGAGGTGAGCGTTTGCCTTCCAAGTCCTGTTTCCGCTGTGTTTTTGTTTGCGGTGTATCTGCCCCGGAAAAGGTGGCGGATTGGTGGCTTATAATAATGTGGGCGGTACATCGTCTTCCACCTGTCTGTTGGCGGTTACCCCAGTGGTGTTTGTTTGTACCGCCTTGGCGGTCGGAGTGTTAAAGTGGCTGTCTATGTTGGCGGTTTCCACCACGGTCGTAATTCCATTTTGTTTTCCGCCGGCCTGTTGACGGTTTTACCACCGCTTTAATACCGACCGCCAGGGTTGTAATGACCACCTATATGTAGTTGTGGAAAATGAATGACTTTCATATACATATATAAGTGTATATATTATGTATTGTTTTTTATTAATGTCTAGTTTACTTTGTAGAACCAGTACACATCCTTTCAAGGGTACTAGGAAACTACATTTTTTACCAAAGGGAAGAGGGGACATTAGGTAGGTGCCATAGTGGGGGCTACAGAGTTATTTTGATATAATTTTCATAAGAACTATTCCAAGTACAAATTAGTGTTGTTATTTGTTTTAGAAGCTGATGACCAGACGTCATCTGGTGTTGGACTGGTCAAGCTTCATCCCTTTGTTCAGGTGGGACAGACGTGATTATTCATTGGTCTGTTTGAATTGCATGGAAGGAGAGAACTACATCATGTCCATTTCATAACTGCGAAAAGGTAACCCAATCATGATAGCAATAGTCAAAGAAATGTCAAGCAAAAAGAAAATCAATGAAGGAGACAGAGAGAAGCAGAGACAAGGACAGGATGTGATGTTTAGCGTTTTAAATGATCTTTTGAATTCAGGTCTTCCTCCATACATGGACTGGATGCAGAGACAGGTGGAGGTCTTCATGGTACCCGATATGCATGTAGCAGGTGAGGTAAGAGTGTACAGGCACATGGACTGACTATGCTTGCAGTTGTGGGTGCATCAGCACGTGCCCTGCTTCAGAATACATTGATAACTTTGCCAAATACTAGCAGAGATACTACTGTTGTCTCTCCAATTTAAAACATGTCTGCATGTTTCTGCTGAACCTCCTAAAGGAAGGAAAGTCAACATTGGACTTATAAGGATTGAATTTGAAGAAATTTTACAGAGGACAGTTGATTTAAATAACTGATACCTTACAATGTGGATAAAATGAGATACTTGATCAGGGAAGCAGTGAGGTGTGTGAATGAAGCATGTGATACATGTGAGCAAATAGCTGAAAAATGTGATGTGGACATCGGCAGAATGAGAAGTGTGTAGAGAAATTATTAAATGAACTTGACTGAAGAAGAAATATAAAAATTGGAATTTGTGACTACATACGCTCATGCTAAAGATTTGGATGGGAACATTAGAGACTAAAGAGATTTGAAAAGGTATAGGAAAGTGGAAATAGAAAGTTACTTCTAAGAAAAAAGTTACAGAGGCAGGCAAGAAAACAAAGGGTCTGTTAGTGATTCAGAACTGGAGACAGTGTTAGACCTTCCAAAGGGAGAAGATCATTGAGGAAATTATGTGTATGTATCTTGGACTAGAGGACATTTTGATGCATTCATGACATATTTTCCAAAACTGAGAGAGGAACTTAACAAATGGTTCAAGGAGGAATAGATTGATGACAATTTTGAAAATGCCTGGGACTGATATGAATACGCTATTTGAGATCACTGTTCCTAGTGATTTATGGACTTAGCACAAGGCTGTTGTTGCTTGACCAACCAGAGTTGCATCTGATAATGCTCCATCAGAGGTGGTTGCTGGCAAATATACAGAGCAGTGGTAGAGCGTTTGAAAAAAGGATCACAGAAAGAAGTGAACTATGGCGAGATCCTAAGACCAACACAAGAGCTGAAGAAGTCAGTGCATGCTCAACATGAGAGGATTATGCAGATCTCTAAGAAGCACAACAGAGTTGAAGATCACGAGAAAGAAGCAGTTAGCAGTTTTGATTTTACTTTTCTAATGGGTATGCATCCTGAGCTTAGTTCACATATTCAGCAGAGTGTGATATGTTGGCAGATTTAGGGTATTGATGAAATCTTGAAATATTCCAAGTACAGCAGTGATGGGTTTGATGTGAAGCAGAATCAGATTATAGAGAAGCTGATAATTGCAGAGACAAAGCAGATTCACAGACGTGAATAATCAGATGATGGGTTCTGATTTCGAGTTTATGCTGCTGATATTTCAAGAATGAATGGAGCACATCCCATCTAAGGTGTGAAATGAGAACTGAGATGATACAGATGCAAGTTTGTGGTAGAGGAGTTGTGAATTGTTCTGGAGTGAATGTAAATATTAGTTTTGTGAAGAAGAGCACTGCTTATAATTTCTGTGGCAAAACTGGGCATTGGAAGCGAGAGTGCAGACAGAATCCAGACCAAATCCAGTTTGATTTAATTCCCCGGATACAGCAAAATGCAAATCAAATGCAGATACACTTAGTTTCCCTAGCCCAACCAGTTACTTTGCAGGAAGAAGCAGAATAAAGGGCAGTTCTGTATAAACATGCCTGTAACTCCAGTGATGCAGCCAGACATGAGAAATAAAATGCCTTATTGTTCAGGGTACCAACAGAATCCATTGATTCTGAACAATGGTTTCCCTCAGTTTTTTCCAGAGACGTCTCAATGACAGTGCCTGGGAGTGGAGGCCAGGGGATTACATTCTTGGTGTACTCCTGGCAGTAGCCCAGAGTGGCCCTTATATAGATGTTGAGGTTTATGGCCACCCTGTATAATTTCTGATAGATACTGAGACTACCCGCTCTACAGTTAGATCTATGGGGGTTCCAAACTTACCCCTCTTAGAGAAGTCTGTGTTGTAGGCATTAGCAATAAGCAGATTGTTAACCAGGTTATGGCAGATGTCCCTGTTAAAAGAGGATCAATGGAAAACAATATTCAGTTTATATTATGTGATTCAAGTTCTGTTAATCTGTTGGGCAGACACTTACTTTGCAAGATGAACTGCATGATTTATTTCACACCAGATAGTGGTGCAATTATAACTCAACATGAAGATTCAGGCCCTCATTACAACCGTGGCGGTAAATGCTGCCTACCGCCGTGCTGACGGCTGCCAACATACCGTGACCGCGGTGGTATTCCGCCACGGGTATTATGACCCACACTAAGAATTCCGCCACTATACAGACACCCACACAAGTCCGCCACAGCAAAGCTCTGTGATAAACTGGCGATAGCAAAACCCACACCGTTACGCCAACAGGAATACGCCCACATTATCATGACCCACGAATCACCGCAGTGGTCTTTCAACCGCAGTAAACCATTGGCGGTACACACCGCTGCGCTCAAAATACACACACACTAACAAAACAACTCCACATTGGACAATTCAAAATACACACACCTGACACACATACACACACCACACCCACACCACTATAAAACACCCACCCACATTACCCACAACCCCTTACAGTGAAATAAAAAAGATAGCAATCAGAGAGAGACAAGCCAGGAGCACCCACTCAATCAGAGGAACAGAACACCATCACCCATACACCATTCATGCACATCACAGCATACACCCCAACACATCACCCCACACATCACCCCACACATCCTCACACATACCACTCTCACCACATCCATGGCACCCCAAAGACACCCCAGGTTTTCTGAGGAGGAGCTAAGGGTCATGGTGGAGGAAATCATCGGGGTAGATCCACAGCTACTCGGATCACAGGTGCAGCAGACGTCCATTGCAAGGAAGATGGAGCTATGGCGGAGAATCGTCGACAGGGTCAAAACCGTGGGACAGCACCCAAGAACCAGGGATGACATCAGGAAAAGGTGGAACGACCTATGGGGGAAGGTGCGTTCCGTGGTAGCAAGACACTAGGTAGCAGTACAGAGGACTGGCGGTGGACCCCCGCGTCCTCCCCCACAACTAACAACATGGGAGGAGCAAGTCTTGGCGATAATGCATCCTGAGGGCCTTGCAGGTGTAACAGGAGGACTGGACTCTGGTAAGTCAAATCTTAACTGCCACCCTACCTGCTGCCATCACAAACTCCTACCCCTACCTTCAACCCCATCACTGCACCACCGCACATTTACCCCACTAACACAACCCACCCATCCCAATACCAAGCCCTGCATGCTACACCAATGCATGGACACCCATCACAGACTTGCATGGACACCCATCACCACAGCATGCCCAGTAGAGAGACTCACCCAGCCCACAAAATCCCCACTCACACAAGGCCAAGCTGACAGGGAAATCACAATCATACAGGGTAACACACCCATGCACAAGATGGCACACGCAGACACATTAACAATGCATTTGCATCCCCATAGGACCCATACTCCACGTCACTGGAGAGGAGCCACATCCAGTCCCCCCCTAAAGAGGCCCACAGTGACAACAGCAGCTCTGCACACCTGGATCAGGATGACCAACCTGGCCCATCCGTAACCTCTGGACAGTTGGTTCCCCTGCCACAGTCCCAACCCACCACTGAGCCTCCCCCCTCAGGAAACACCAGCACAGCACCCACCCAGCGGGCCCATTCCACTGTCCACAGGACACGTCAATGAGCAGTGTGTCCACCACTACAGGGACCCCAGGCAACCCCACAAACCCAGGAAGATCAGGGACCTGGGGTCAGTGGCAGTGGGCATACGGTTCAGGGGACAGAGGCACAGGACAACAGGTAAGCTGGGAGGACTGCTGTGCGACAGGGGGAGGACAGGCCCAGGGAACCCAGTCTCATCCAGTCCCCCCCTAAAGAGGCCCACAGTGACAACAGCAGCTCTGCACACCTGGATCAGGATGACCAACCTGGCCCATCCGTAACCTCTGGACAGTTGGTTCCCCTGCCACAGTCCCAACCCACCACTGAGCCTCCCCCCTCAGGAAACACCAGCACAGCACCCACCCAGCGGGCCCATTCCACTGTCCACAGGACACGTCAATGAGCAGTGTGTCCACCACTACAGGGACCCCAGGCAACCCCACAAACCCAGGAAGATCAGGGACCTGGGGTCAGTGGCAGTGGGCATACGGTTCAGGGGACAGAGGCACAGGACAACAGGTAAGCTGGGAGGACTGCTGTGCGACAGGGGGAGGACAGGCCCAGGGAACCCAGTCTCCACGAGGCACTCTCCAACATCCTGGGAGCGTACCACCATTCCCAGGAGACGATGGGCCAGATACTGGCCAAGTTGCAGGAGACCCAGCGGCTGCAGGAGGGACAGTACCTGGGGATCAGGGATGACCTAACAAAAATCTACACCATCCTGGTCACTATTGCAGGGGTGCTGGCTGACATGGGCAAGACCATGAGGGAGGCAGTGGCACAACAATGGGCGCTGGACATTAGCCAAACCGATGAACAGCCATCCACCTCCGCCGGCACTAGTGGACAGGAGGCCCCACCACAGGACCAACAGGCAACCAGCACCTCACCCCCTGCAGAAGGAGAACCACCCCACAAACAGTCCCTGCAATCCAGGCAGAAGCCAGAGAACATTGCCAAGACCCCCGCCAAGAATTAAGACTCTCCTGATTATCACCCTTCTGTCCCACACTATCACCCTGTCCAACTTGAACTGCCATTACTCCCCTTGCTATGCCCCATTGGACAATGCACCTGTGATACCAAGAAAATGGACTTTACCCTGTACTTTCCTCCTCCATCAGCCCAGCCCCTTGCACATCCCCCTCTACTTATGAGCACCTAAATAAACACCCTTGGAACAAATACCAATCTGGAGTCTGTCAAATGATTCACAAATGTATTAGTACAACATTATCAAAGCATTGCAACTCAAATGTACAGTGAAATATACTTTAGGATGACCTTGGGTGGGCAGCAGTACACATAGCAGGAGCCAGAGTGGGGCACAGAGATCTGAAAATAGAGATGCCAAAGGGTGCAGTCAGTGGCCATAGACATAGGGAAAGAGGCTGCCTTGTACAATGTCCAACAGATAACTGAAATGTAAAGTGAAGTTACAGTGTCTTACCTGTGTGTCACTGGAAGTACTGCTGAATTATATTGGTTCTGTTGTCAACATCTTCTTCCTCTGCCTCCTCTTCCTCACTGTCCACAGGTTCCACCGCTGCCACAAGACCATCTCCAGACACATCCTCCTGCAGAAAAGGCACCTGGCGTCTCAAGGCCAGATTGTGCAACATGCAACATGCAACGATGATCTGGCACACCTTCTTGGGTGAGTAGTACAGGGATCCACCTGTCAGATGGAGGCACCGGAACCTGGCCTTCAGGAGGCCGAAGGTCCTTTCTATAATCCTCCTTCTATGCCCATGTGCCTCATTGTAACGTTCCTCTGCCCTCGTCCTGGCATTCCTCACTGGGGTCAATAGCCATGAGAAGTTGGGGTAACCAGAGTCACCTGCAAATATCGAGGGCCACACACTCACCCTTAGGGACAACCCCATGCCCATACACCAATTTATACTGGGTGGTGACCTTTGGCTCACCTATTAGTCACACCCGGTGGCTCTGGAGTTGGCCCATCACATATGGGATGCTGCTATTCCTCAAGATAAAGGCGTCATGCACAGAGCAAGGATATTTAGCATTCACATGGGAGATGTGCTGGTCCGCCAAACACACCATCTGCACATTCATAGAGTGATAGCTTTTTCTATTCCTGTAAACTTGTTCATTTCTCCGGGGGGGAGGGACAAATGCCACATGTGTACCATCAATGGCACCAATGATGTTGGGGGATATGTCCCAGGGCATAAAAGTCAGCCTTCACTGTGGTCAATCCTCCACCTGGGGGAACATGTAGCTGCGCATGTGTTTCAGCAAGGCAGACAACACTCTGGTAAACACGTTAGAGAACATTGGCTGAAACATCCCTGATGCCATGGCCACTGTTGTTTGGAAGGAACCACTTGCCAGGAAATGGAGCACTGACAGAACCTGCACTAGAAGGGGGATTCCTGTGGGCCGGCAGATAGCTGACATCAGGTCTGGCTCCAGTTGGGCACACAGTTCTTGGATTGCGGCACGATCAAGTCTGTATGTTATGATAATGTGTCTGCCCTCCATTGTTGCAAGGTCCACCAGGGGTCTGTACACCGGAGGATGCCGCCATCTCATATTCTGCCTCAGCGGTTGAAGCCTAGGGAAGAGAACGGTGAGCAGAGGGTCATATTCACACATCTATTGCACTAATGATGATTTGTTTACTTTACAGAAACAAAATGTGATTCAGACAATCAGTTGCCATGCCAATGTCTGCTGTGATGCAGTTAGGTGCCATGCCCTGTGCCCCCCTGAAATGGCGGATGCCTGACCTGTGAGGAGGGACAGTAGAAATGAGGTAATTGCGCTGGCGTTGTGCGCCGTTGCGGTAGGCGGTTGATGACCGCCGCACAAAATCTCAGTGGTTATCATTGGGCCCTATGGGTTCCAGGAGCCAATGGCGATGTACGCCGGGGTGACAGTACGCACCGCTGTGGACGTCACCGCCATTTTCTATCTGTTCACTCACTTGCTACCTGACCTTCAACAGGAGATGACCTACACTGCAAGTGCTGCTGTGACCTGTGTCTGGAACCGACCATGGCTCATGTGTCTGGGGAAAGGGCCCCTGTAGAGTGAATCTAAATTAAGAGCCACAAAAATTACTGTTGGATTGATATTCCTCAAGCACCATATCACTATAAATATCAATAACTGTAGTTTTGTATGTCATATAAAAATACAACTCTTGAATGCACGATTTGGGCTAAATATCAAACTAGATAGCAGGATAAGGAATCTATCTATAAACAAAGGAGAGGGGCCTGGGAGATTGATGGTCCAGTGCACAGTCTCCCATATATAGTAGTAAGAAAAGAGGGGTGCACTGTTCCAAAATAAATGGGACTATTTTCTTCAGGAGCGAGAACCCTCAAGCATCACATTGGATGTAAGATTTCATCATTGGAAAAGCTCCTCGTTAGGCCACTGAGAGGGCTCTTAACCGTATATGCTCTACTGATAGTTAGAGATAAGGAAGGGTATCTGAGATTACCCAAGTAGTATAGGAGAGAAAACAGAAGTAAAATTGGTTATCCATCTACGCTCAATAATGATGATTTTAATCAATACTACTGTGATGGAGACCAAAGTTAAAAACAAGAGGGGAGTAAGACTTTACAATAATACCTATATTTTAGACAACTGTTTCACTTTATTCCTGATTGTCTTTGGTATTATTCTTGATATTTTTCTTTTACATTATCATATACGGTTAAGAGCCCCCACAGTGGAGCCCGTTAGGAATTGCAGCACCGGCCTAACGAGGAGCTTTCCCAATGATGAAATCTTACATCCAATGTGATGCTTGAGGGTTCTCGCTCCTGTAGAAAATAGTCCCATTTATTTTGGAACAGTGCACCCCTCTTTTCTTACTAAGGAATCTATCGACAATATATAATTTTATTTAATTAATTTACAAAATACTAAAAACATAAAACCAAGTACACAAAGGACAATAACATTCACCTAACTCAGTCATCCCACATTCACAACGGGCTAAAACATCCATGATTTTGAATACAAAAACTACAATTCAAAAACTTTGATTATCCTAATATCATACAATTTAAACAATTACAGAGATAAATCCAAAATAATACATTCTATTATACAACATAAAAAGATTTTAGTTGATGCAAATCCGACAGTGTTAGTACAACAATCTTGCACTCTGATACAATAGGGATCTATGACCAAGAAAAATGATGATGATACTATAATCTCAAATGAGACACAGTAGTAACCTATAGCCTACGTGCATTTCGGTAATCCTCTATTATTGAGGCCACCTTCATCAGGGCAGTTCCCAATGTTATAGTCCATTACTGATGCAGGCCCAACAGCCGGACATTCTGGTAATTTCTTGTGCCAAATTCTGGATGTATGTCACAAGTATACGTGATATCTGTTACAAAAGTCTGGTATAATTTCTAATATGAAGGTGTTCCATTTTCGAGTATACAGGAAAAGATGTCCTTTGCTGTCAATAAGAGTTTATAATTCTGAGATCCGAATGGAAAATACTGGAGAGGAGGTTCTATTATGGAATTTTCTAATTGCCCCCATAGTTAATTCATAATGATCTGAATGCTGAAAGGCTTGGCGTTCGATCCCTAGTGCCCCTGCCTTCACTGCAGAGGAGTTGGAGAAACTGGTGGATGGGATGCTACCCCAGTACACGTTACTCTACGGTCCTCCAGACAAACACTGTGAGCATGATGTGTGGGCTATGAATGTAGGGAAGGCTGTGTGTGTAAGCCACATGTAGGGAGGGGGGTAGAGGCGTCCTGGCCACAATGCAGCATGTATGGTGGGGAATGCATGTGCGTCAAGGGATGGGTGGGATCTGGTGGGCAATGAGTCTGATGGTCCGGACGGGTGACTAATTCCCTTTTCTGCTGTCTTTTCCCTGCAGGTCAGCGCCCACCAGAAAAAGGGTATTTGGCTTGCCATCGCCAAGGAGGTGCGGACCCTGGGGGTCTTTGACAGGCGGAGCACCCACTGCCGCAAGAGGTGGGAGGACCTGCACCGCTGGGCAGAGAAGACGGCAGAGGCCCAGCTGGGGCTGACCTCCCAATGAGGAAGGGGTGCCTTTCGCACCATGACCCCCTGGTGTTCCGCATCCTGGCGGTGGTCTATCTGGAGTTGGATGGGCGCTTGAAGGCATCACAGCAGCCACAAGAGGGTGAGTACTGAATCAAAAACCTGTCTTTGCACGGGTTAGGAGGTACCTGGGTGGGGGATGTGGGCTGTGGGTACCCCTAGGACAGGGCGAACATGGCCTAGGGGCAGGGTAGGTCCCTTGTTGGGCAGACTCTGGAGCACTCCTACCCCAATAATGTTAGTGGACATCTACTACTGGGCAGGGTCCTGTGGGTTTCTGGTGTGCAGATGATGGCGTTGAGCATTGTACCCCATGGGCTGGTGACTGTTTTAGTAAATGGTTGGGCATGGCCTAGTTCATAGGGCTGCTCCGTGTGTTGTGTACGCAAATGGTAGTGGTCTTGCTGGCATTGACCAACTGTATCCTCTGTCTCTCTCCCCCCCTTTTTGTTTTGTCACCCTGTCCTTGTGTGCATTAGCATCATCTGGCGGAGGAGTAGAGGCACCGGCGACAGAGGGAGCTGCATCCCACATGGGCCTGGAGGCTGAATACACCGAGGGTGAGGGCACCAGTGGGACGGAGGGCGAGGGGAGCACCACGACAGAGACAGGAGGGGGCACCACAGAGAGCGACTCCTAATCCAATGGAAGCTCCCTGGCGGACACCTCTGTGCCCACCCCAACAACAGGTACAGCCGCCACCCCCCCTACCAGCACCGCCCTCCCAGCAGCCCCTCAGCATGTTTCCCGTGCCCGCTCACCCAGGAGTGTGGGCATCTCCTTCATCCCAGGCACCTCAGGCTCTGCACCAGTCAGCCCTGCTGCCCTCAGTGAGGAGGCTATTGACCTCCAGAGATCCCTCACTGTTGGGCAGTCAACCATACTGAATGCCATCTAGGGTGTTGAGAGGCATTTGCAACAAACAAATGCATACCTGGAGGGCATTCACTCTGGCGTGGCGTGGCGGCCCAACGGAGAGCATTTCAGGCTCTGACCAACTCCCTGATGGCAGCCCTTGTCCCTGGGTCTAGCCTCCACCCTCCAACTTCCTCTACCCAGACTCAATCCCCTCAGCCCCAGCCTATCCCAAGCACACTTTCAGACCTGCATTCACCCAAATCACCACACAAAAGTGGCTCAGGCAAACATAAACACCACACTTCATCTCACAGGCACTCACACAAGCACCATACCCATGCAGACACACCAACATCCACTGCTTCCACTGTGTCCCCTTCCTCCCCTTCTTCCACCTCCCTCCCAGTAGCGTCTCCACTCACACCTACATGCACTACATCTTCATCCACTACCTCCATCACCAGCACGCCCATTACAACACACCCCTCACGAGCAGTCACCACCCCCACCACCATGCACAGGTCCTCTGTGTCCTCTCCCAGTGTGTCTGTGACCCCTCCTCCCAAAGTACACAAATGCAATCACCCACCCACCCAACAGCTATCCACCTCACAACAGCATCCAGCCCATGCACCTTCACCCAAAGTCAGCAGACAGACACCTCCTACAACCACTCCCTCTTCCTCCACTCCCAAACCCTCTCCATCTTCCCGCCCCAGTGTGTCTAAAAAACTTTTCCTGGCAAACATTGACCTGTTCCCTACCCCTCTACCACCCCAACGTCCTTCCCCTCGGGTCAGGGTGTCCAGAGCCCAGGCCAGCACCTCATCCACCAAGTCGGCGTCCGCTGTGGTGCCTGCAACTCCCAGAGGCTCAAAGGGGGCACCCGTCAGGCCTGCCAGTGTGCCACCGACCCCTGCAAAGGACCAAACCATTCCACCACCTGCCAAGGTAAAAAAGGGGACAGCATGCCGCAAGAGCAAGGAGCACAAACCACTCAGCAAGGCCTCCTCCAAAACTCCAGCTGCCAGAGCCAAGGTCACAACAGCATCTGCCAAGGTGAGGAAGGGGCAGAAAACCCAAGGCAAGGCACTTCAGGTGTCGGAGGCTGCAGGTGAGGGCCTGGTGCCCACCAGCAGAACTGCCAGCCCCACCACCTGCACCGCGGCCAGCACCGCCAGCATCCCCGCCGCAAGCACCGCCACCTACACCGTCACCTGCACTGCTGCTGCCACCGCTACTGTCAGCAGCAGCATCCCCAGTGGCCAGCCGTCCGAGGCTGCAGGAGAAGGGCTGGAACCTCCCTCCACCACTTGCAGCACCGGCACCTGCACCTGCACCGCGGCCAGCACCGTCAGCATCTCCGCCGTAAGCACCGGCACCTGCACCGCTGACAGTAGGGCCACTACCAGCAGCAGCAGCCCCAGTGTGGGTCCGTCCGAGGCTGCAGAAGACGGGCTGGAGTCTCCCACCACCATTGGCAGCACCCCCACCAGCACTGGCATTACCACATTTTGCAGCCTTAGTCGCTGCAGGATGGAGTCTGGCCCTGCCTCCATGGACTATCATGCTACCTGGTCCCTGCAAATCTCGTGCCTTAAACACCCAGGTGAGGGAATGTGAACTGCCACACCCCAAGTGCTGCATCACTGGGCACAAGGCCCACTCCAGAACCAGTGGAGATATGCATCCACTCACCCTTTCCTTGGCAGGATGAAGCACACTGGGCACAAAGCCCCCTCCAGAACCAGTGGATATATGCATCCACTTACCCTTTCCTTGGCAGGATGAAACAAACTGGGCACAAAGCCCCCTCCAGAACCAGTGGAGATATGCATCCACTCTCTTTCCTTGGCAGGATGAAGCACACTGGGCACAAAGCCCCCTCCAGAACCAGTGGATATATGCATCCACTTACCCTTTCCTTGGCAGGATGAAGCACACTGGGCACAAAGCCCCCTCCAGAACTAGTGTAGAAGCCATCCACTTGAGAGACTGTGGCCTTGCACTCCCCAGGACCAAGCAGTGGGCAAACCACCCACTAGAGAGACTTGAGAGTCTGTGGCTTTGCACTTCTCAGGACCAAGCAGTGGGTAAACCACCCACTTGAGAGACTGTGGGTTTGCACTCCCCAGGACCAAGCAGTGGGCACCCCACCCACTTGGGGGACTGTGGCTTTGCACTCCCCAGGACCAAGCAGTGGGCAAACCACCCACTTGAGAGACTGTGGGTTTGAACTTCCCAGGACCAAGCAGTGGGCACCCCACCCACTTGAGAGACTGTGGCTTTGCAGTCCCCAGGACATCGCAGTGGGCCTGGAGCCCCCTCCAGGAGCAGTGGCATTATTCCATCTTCCGGCTGAGGTGCCTCCCTTCCCCATCCCGCTGAGGTGCCTGTGTGTTTACTACCTGATGCCCCTACAGTGTTCTCTCCGTATTGAGGCAGGAGTCAGGTGTGGGCTTGGCCCATGATTTTTGGCCCAGTGCCCAACGGACATTTAGAAAGGACAATGTACAGTCTTATGTACATATTGTAAATATTTGTAAATATATTTGTTACGTATATCTGCCTATTTCTAATACATCACTGATTTGACTCAATTCCTTTTGTCCTTGTGTTCTTCCAGGGGGTTACAGGGTGTAAGTGTAATATTGCTGCATGTGTTTGTGTGTATGGTGTTGTGGGTGAGGGTGGGTTTGTTGCATGTGTGTGTCACTCTCTCCCCCCCCCTTGTGTGCTAGGTGCAGTACTCACCATGGTCATCGCAGCCGCCGCCTGTGATATTCCTGGTGTATATGGAGGTAGACCAGCATGGGCAGGACCTGTAACTCGGGCTCCATGGCGTCCTGGTTCTTCATTGAGTGTCGAGAGGTGAGTGGTTTCCCTTCCAAACACTGTTTCCGCTGTGCTTTTGATGGCGTTGGTACCGCCCCGGAAGAGCTGGCGGATTGGCGGTTTGTAATGGGGTGGGTGGTACATTGTCTTCCGCCTGTCTGTTGGCGTTGACCGCCGCAGTGTTTGTTGCTACCACCGTGGTGGTCGGAGTGTTAAAGTGGCTGTCTGTGTTGGTGGTTTCCGCCTTGGTCGTGATCACATTTTGTTTACCACCGGCCTGTTGGCAGTATTACCACCGCTTTAACACCAACCGCCAGGGTTGTAATGAGGGCCTCAGTCTTTAAAATAAATAAATAGTGCAACACCTGCCAGCATCAATGTAAAATGAAAATGCAGCTTTCCCTATGAAATACAAAGAGGCAAAACAAGGAATTAACTACTTTATTGAACACATAATAGAACAAAGTATTCTGCAAAAAGTGGTCCTTGGATATTTCCAGCAACGGGCAGTAAAAAACAAGTGTTAAATGGAGAATTGTGCAAGACCTGAGGAGAATTATTAACATTGTGATACCATGTTGTCCGGTAGTACAATATCCTGCAATAATATTTTTCCAAATTCCTGCAGATGCAGAATGGTACTCTACCACTGATTATGCCAAAAGTTATTTTCCATTCATCTGTATAAGGATAGTCAATTCCATTTTGCATTTCATTTCCAAAATAAGGTCTTTGGTGTTGAATTCCACATGGGTATACTGGAAGCCTTTAAATGTTTAGTCAGATTCTAGGAACGATTTGGAAAATCTACAGTTGCCATGAACCTCAGTCCTGGTGCAATATATTGATGACCTCCTGCAGCATCAAAGACAAAAGAAGATTGTAAACTAAATACAGTTTCATTTATGAAACATCTAGCTGACTATGGTCACAAGGTTTCCCCACAAAGATGCAGTACTGTAAAAGAGAAGAGACTTATCTCGGCCATCACATTGAAAAAAAGAGCAAGGAAAATCTCAAAAGAACGTGCTTCTGTAATTCTGAAGATGAGTCCTCCAACCATCTAGAGGGATGGTTCCTGGTAGCCACCTGTGCTGTATGGCTACTTACCAGTTGTAAACTTTTGTCTAATCAGCACACTCTTAAAATGAAGAACTATGGCGCCGTACACATAGGGCATATTCCAAAGCCCCCTTAAATGAAAGGCGGTGAAGATGTGATGCAACAGCCAAAGCTGCAGATCTTGGAGCTTCAATCTTTGTGTCACCTCAGCATCCTGTAATTCTGGGCAAATCACTTTATCTCTCATGCCATTTAAAAAAAAAACTCAAAACAAACAAATGTGTCCTTGTGTAATGTAATTGGTGCTTCAATACCTTCTGTTCCTGAGTAGAGCGGGAGGAGCAGGCAGGGGTGAAGAAGAGAGACTGCAGACACCTGCACTCATCCTTGTGAAACAGAATTTGATAGGAGCCCCCTTTTCTGTTGCAATGATCTTCAGGTCGTGCTAGAGGATCTCCAAATGAATGAAATTGTAGAGGAAAAAAAGTAACTAAGTACCTTGATTGGATTTCACTTATTGTGCTAGCTAAGAAGAGCAATGGCAGTTTGCAACTGTATGTCCAGCTGAGCTTTGAATGTCTCTATCATCATACTGTATTCTCTACCCATGATTTAAGACAAGTCTACAACCAGATTGACTTGGTGGAAGAATGCGAACCACTAACTGCCTTTTTGACACTGTCTGGGATGTTCCAATAACACAGGATGTTATTTGGACTTACGTCTGCAGCATCTGTCTTTCAACAAGCCAGATTTGACCTCTTCCAGGATCTGGAAGGTAATGCAAAGTGCTTCCAAAATGACATTCTGTTTTTACAAAAATTAAAGATCAGCATAGAGATGTTTTGCACAAAGTCTGGTCAATGTTGACAGAAAAGCGTTTTGCCACTATCACCAAAAAAATGCTAACAAAGACATGTTGAGTACTTAGAACACTCAATTTCTACCGAGGGGATTGCTACTAAACAATCCATGGTCAAAGCCATCAAAGATAACGCCTCCACCCAACAACAGACAGAAATATTGCTGTTCACTGCGTTGGGTGAGTACTACTCTAAACGTTTTGCAAACTTGACAACTGATATGGAACCTTTCAGAATACTGTTGCGTAATGGAGAAGACTTTGTATGGCAGGAAGAACAGAAAGAGGCTTTGAGGAAGCAAAGAAGCAAATTACACTGGCTCACAATTTTAATCCCTTTTTTCTTGAACAATAATGAATTATTTCTGTAGATGGAAGTTCATATGGATTAGGATTTATCTTGTTCCAAAAGAGGGAGACAAAAAATGGTAAAAAAGTCTGAATGAGACAAACAAATAATAGACAGCGTGAGCGCTTAGTGGTGTGTGTGTGTGTTTGTGTGGGTGTGCAGGCGTGTGTTGGCCATTAGTCATTTCTGTCTTCTCATTAAACAAATGTAGATTGCAGACAAATCACACTCCTTACCTCCAACTTGTTTTCTCCATTCCATTTGCCAGCTCCCATCACCTCCATCCGTGCCCCCAACTCCTCTCTTCCCAAGCCTTTTCCCCATTCTCACCTTCCAACACCCTCTCTGCCCACATTTTTACCTCTTCCACACACTCTACTTCTTAGCACTACACATCCCTCTTCATGTACACTATACCCCCTCCACTACCTTGTCACTCAATACTTTCTTGACTCTCAATTACACCACTCCCCGGTCCTTTAACTACAGTCAAAACATACTCAACCACACCGCACTATATTATTCCTCTGATACCATGCTGCTCACCAGTATCAAACTCCTTACTGAATATACCCCTCCAGCTGTTCCATTCCACACTCTATGCCCTTCTTTTCTCCTCCTTCCTCCACTTCATATGCTACTTTTATACCCCATTATATCTCACTGAGTCAAAACCATGTACACCTGCACCCATCACACTTTCTCTTCTCCCTCCACTCACTTCTCATAACACCTATACTAACCAACACTTCAATTCTACCACCCACCGCCTACTTTTACATACAGCATCCTTCATCACACTGTAGTCTCCCACACAAACGGCCTTTAAGACACGCTATGTTGTAGTTCTGCTATCATGTGTGATAGAGAAATATGAAGGTGAGCAGATGAGGTTGGGTAATTGATCATAATTAATCATGGCATCACATCATGCACATTACCACATTCCACTGAGCGCCTAACACCGCTCCTCTCCACATACCACATGCTGCACCAGAATTCACTCTTATTCTCTAAACACAAATATCACTCACAATGCCCGTCACTCACAGCCTCTGAAGCATGAACTCAACACTACATCATACATAACACAAACCCAAAACACCCTAAACCACACTATGTAAAACATTACAATATAAGTCAACCCTCCACCAAGTAACACCAGAACATCGAAAAAAACACTACCAGACACAGACCATGGTTTACCTTTACACCAACCCACTGCGTCAAATAAAATCAAACTAACTTCTAACATTCCACTGCTCACCAGAACACAACCAACAAACACTGAACAATACAACAACCATACAGCATGCTGCTCATCACAAACAACAATCACCACATGCCACCCTCACCAGGACCTCAATCCACCTCCTCACCAAACACGAGCAACATCTTAACACACTCTTATATGGTTACCATAACAACGCAGCCCAGCACATATCAACTGAAAGCACATGAAAACTAACAATGGGCACCCTTAACCATCACATAGAGGCCTGACTACTCGTCACACACGTCAACCTCTGAAATATACCACTCTCAAACCCTCAACACAAACCAGCACAAGGATTGAAGGACCCACTCTGTTCTGCCATTTATGGTAGTTAAATGATAGGCTGCACAGCAGACAAGCATTTCTTTTTATATTTAAATTCACTTACTTTGAAAACACTGGAAGATGTCTCTTTCACTTACAAATGACCAGCCTACACTGTGGACTAATCCGATGAGCCCACACATTTACTGCACAAGGACAAATCATAATAAAAGTTTAAAAAAAATTGTAACTAAGAATCATATGAAACCCATATATTCTTGGGAACTGTGAACTGTAGCACAAGATATGAAATAAAAAACTAGGAGACAAGAGACATAGATTGACTGCAAATACTTTACATAGAACTGCTTTGACTGATTGCGAAAGCACGGAATTAGCAGCTGTGAATGACCTACGCTACGCTACACAATAAGATGATATTCAAGTATTAGAATAGGGTCAGCTTACTCAACTGCACTTAGACAACTAGTCACACGATCCATCCCTCCCCTCACGCAATCATTCTACAAAGTCCTAGAAAAAGAGTGAAGTCAGGCAAGAGCAAAAGAGGTGGAATACACCCTCCAGCAGACACAAGGAAGGCCGGGAGCCACAACACTGTCACCCCTGTTCAATGCACTCTGCAGAGACATCCCTATTGCAAACTTCCCACTAGCATTTGGCTGACAGTTTGCAAAAATATGGAACACAACGGTATGGAAAAGGGGAGCTTTATTCTGTACACATACCCTTTGAGTCTGCCTGGGTTATTGTTGAGTACTTTGTAGAGGGACTGAAAGATCTGAAGGATTGGATCTGGTTCAGTGATCAGTGATAGCTAAAACACCCACACTCCCTCTTGTGCTACCTAGATTTTGATCAACATTAATGTCTCCTTCAATTCAACTTTACTTGGAAAGTAGTCTAGAAAAGTGATTCTGCTATTGGCGAAAGGGACCAGTCTCACATCTGGTTCTAAAAAAGAGTCAACTTTGTGTGCCAACATGGAGTTAAACCTCTCTTTCCTAATGATAGTGAATGAACGTCCCGAGTCAGCTATTACCTTAATTAGTCATATAACACCTGAAAGGCACATATAAGAGGTTTGTTCAGTCCATCAGCCTTAACGCTATTTACCTTCGGTGCCACAGGCATTTTATTGGTTCCATACATTTTGTGTTCACTGTTAGAATCACAGACGTTAGATGTCTCCTGATAGATCATAGCTGTTTTTGGTTTCACGGTCTGTTTATTTTCTTGACATGCTCTAGTGAAATGTCCCATTCTCCCACAAACATTGCATTTTCTGTTGATTTTCCTTTGTATGATGCAGTGTGACTGTTGTTACCACAGTGGAAGCCTAGAAAGCACACCATTCTATATTCACTTCTGATCCTTGCATGCTCATTGTGGGATGGTTTAATATAAAAATTAAAAACTCTGTTATCAGTCTTTCTGTCTTGCTTTTCTTCATTTACCTCCTTCACCAATGACTTCTCAAAGGTTTTTGCCATTTTCACTACCTCCTCCAATGTAAGATAGCCAATTACACATTGTCTTTCTTGTATTTTTCTACTGTTTGTGTTAATGATGAGCTAGTTTCTTAAAATCTCGCCAGTGGAAGCAACAAATTCGCAAGTCGACGATAGACTCTTTAGGACCGTCTCAAGTCATCAAAATTTTCACTATCATTTTGCCGCCTGTCATAGAAGAGATATCTCTCCAGTATAATGTTCACTGTAGGCTTGAAATAATTTTCCCACAATAAAATTGACCTAAGATGCTCAATGTAATCATTCTCTCCTTCGGTGTTTGAAACTGAGGATGAGCCTTAAAAATCCCTTGCTAGCCTTATCAGTGCAGCAAAGTGCCTTTTCTACACTCCAATGTCATTTTGTAGCATCAATTGCAATCCGATAATTGAGAAGTTCCTTCTTCCATCTCTTCCCAGTGATTTGATGATGACCTTGGATTTAGATGAACTTCTGAGTGGATTGAATTGTATTTAGGAGTAAAGATCCTATCTTATATTATTATCATGCAAATGGTATATAACTACACACAGTGTCAAAAGTATATATTTCAGCTGAAGTTGCTCAAGCAAAAATCATAGTCAATATGAGAAATGACAGCAGCCAAATAATGTTATTTGTGAAAATATGATATTACCCAAATCCTGTTGGTGGTCTTTGCTTCACAAAATGGCTTCTCACTAAAGCACAGTCCTATGGAGTTCAAAATGGCCTCCCTATGTAAAATGGAGGCCTGGCACGCCAGGTCGAGTGATTTCCTAAAGTGTTGTATTACACCACTGCTCCGCCCTGGTATGCTTTCAAGGTACATGAGACCGTGTGCCCACAAACAAGACGTCAGGCGGACTACGCACTTGTTGCACCCAGGGGCAACGCTAGTCATGGGTAGCAGACGAAGGAGGGCAGCTGAAATCAGTTGCAATACAACTTCACAGAGAGCTATGAAACAACTTGATCGGTACTGTGCAGCAAAACTGAAGTGACTCACCAAACCTTTAGCCTGAAACTATGAAGCAGATTAAAAATTCCTCAAGTAGCTGTAATGTAGACATTGATCATGATGTGTGCGATGAGCTGCAGCGATAAACAGCAGCACACCCACTCAAATATAGCTCACACACAATCCTTATTGTGACATAAGTGTAGTACACTGTAGTATGAAGAGGTGCAAGTAAGTTAGCACTACTTATTTTATTCAAGCAGTCAGAATTTGTGTTATCATGGCCAACGCTTTAACTGAGAGCAGCCACAAGATAAGAATTATGAATTATGAATCACAAAGTTCCAAGTAGTTTACACCAATAGGGTAGACAGGATGAAGGAAGGGAACACATTTCTAAATATAGCAGTAGAAGCTGATGGAAAACTACTGTGTGGTGTAAGACGTGAACTGGGGTTGGAAACTTGACTGATGAGGGCTGAGACAGGGCAGGATAGATGGGGAAAAAGGCAATTCAGTGGCTGAGTTAGACAAAGGATGAGTGTTGGAGAATGATGGTGGGCAACGTGGTGGGAGATCTTGGAGAGTGGGTGGGAGACATGGTGGATGCCAGCGTTAGAAAAAACAGTGGTTGGGGGGAGTCTGGCCTGGAGAGAGGAATCATAGATAGAGATATTACATGAGGGAGAGTTTGGTTATGATGGAGGTCTGTCTGGTGAACGAGGAGAAAAGGAGTTGGAAGTTGATACCATGAATGGATAAAGGAACTTGGTTGAGGAGAGCTCACGAAGTAGAGGAACAAGGTTCAGGGAGAGGAGGGAGTTGAGGTGGGTGAGAGAGGCAAGGCTTGGATGAGGGTATGAGGGAATGATAAAAACTGGAGGGCTAGGGTAATGGGGGATGAGGGAATTATGTCTGAATAAAGAGAAACTTTGTAGGAAATAATGGCATCAAGAGGTGGGATTGGAGAGGAAAGATGGTGAGCTGGAAAAGCAAAGGGAAAGGAAATGTCAGGAGGAGGAGCGGTACAGTTATATGGTGGAAGGGGTGGCATGGTGAGGTTTTGGTGCTTTTGTTTGAATATGGTATTCATGTTTTGAGTAGTAGAAGAGCGTGTTTGGGGTTGCTAGATAAGGTGCAGATAGTTATGTTTCAATAGGCTCGTCTTCTGCCATCTTCACGTGGTGTTAAGGCAACAAAGCAATGCCATCCCACGCTGTATTTGTGTATGCTCATGCCTGCTTACCCACACCTTTGGGGCTCATGGTGCTGCTTGACCTAGTGTCCATTGCACACTGGCCAGTAGACTTATGGAATGCAGCTGTTTGCTGGTTGGCTCCAGTAGAGGAATTGTT
The DNA here is from genome assembly GCF_031143425.1 of Pleurodeles waltl. Lineage (NCBI taxonomy): Eukaryota > Metazoa > Chordata > Amphibia > Caudata > Salamandridae > Pleurodeles > Pleurodeles waltl. Next base: position 226,021,971 of record NC_090445.1, read on the forward strand.
GTTAGTGCCTGTAGTCTCAGACTTATGTGTTTCTGTTATGTACAGTAACTGTTACCTTTTTTTACTATTGCAACTGCGCATCTCAGAACCCGTTCAGGTGTCAAAGGCAGATATGGGCAACTGTGCCTCAGCTGTGTTGGTTGAGGTTGTTTGCCATTGGTGTGTTGGCTCCCTTGCACCTTCGGCTCTATAAACTGAGCCAAGTACAACCGTTTCATCTCTTGACTCTCAGGTGAGTGAGGGTGAGAAGTCAAAGGCCTTTCGGGGGCGAGGGGAGTATTCAGGGGGCAAGAACAAAGAACTGAACAATCAACTGACATATTAAGATATTGTGGAGCCCAATGCTTTTCTTGTGAAAAGAGGTGTGCTTTAAAAACATGACAAAAACGTAATAGTACACAATCTCTACCCTACTACAGCAATATCTTGCTACAACTGTAGTTCCCATATGTCTCTTAAGTATGTCTGCTTAAAGAGAATATCAGATGAGAATTGGATAAGGTGCAGTATTCTATTATATCAATAAACTTATTGTCTCAACGTGGGGTACCCCGTAGGTCATTTCAATCTTAGTTCTATTCAGTCTCATTTCTTGCTAGTGAGTTTGGGCAGCCCACATGCTGAGTTGAAATAAGTAAGTTCTAGGACCAGGTAAGTCTTTCTGCCCCTGCCCCATGGTATTTGTCTGGTTGAAGTGTTGTTTGATGATTGGCAGTTATTTGTGCCCCTGTGTCACATGGCAGAGTCCTCTGAGAGCAGGGTTGCGGAGATGTCCCCACCTCTCTGACCAGTACCTGCTGAGCTCCCACACACGTTTGCTTCTTTTGGGTGTGCCTCCCACTGGAAACACAGTTGGGTTTCTCCTCCTGGACAATCTTTCCTCTTACAGGGCCAGACACTGTCCTTTCCTCTCTGAGCAGACAGGCAGACTTCCATCTAGAAACTAGACAGATCAACAGCTTCTCCAGGAAGCTGCACAGACTTCAGGTGATGCTCCCTCACATCTGAGAGCCTGGCTGTCAGACAGAAACTAACCCTGAGCACTCTGTGGAGCACTCCCTTCCTTGGTAAAGAATAACTTGGAACTGAAACACATTTTCCAGACAGAGATGTGAAACCACTGTCTTAGGTTCTGTTTCCATTTTTTTTTAGGTGGTTCCCTTTCAAATGTAATGTTCTCTCTGTAGTACAGACATAGCCTTTGTGTAAGGTGTTAAATCCCATGGCAGGTAGAAATGATGCTAGCTCCAAGCAGGAGTATCTAAAAAAAGAGCATAATTCAGTGTGAGATCTCCTACATAGGGCTGTCCTCAGTCTTCCTAAAGTTGTAATCAGGAACAGAAAAGGGAAATCCCTGCTTAGACCTCCTCACCTTTAACAACAGAATGTGTCTACTCCCCATCTCCTTTCTCATCCACCAAATGGCAGTGTTTTTGAAGGACTAAACAGCAACACCTTGATAAAACAACCTTATGGAATTTCTAAAGGTAGCCCTGTCTCTAGTCTTCCTCACTTCTGTGTCTCAGAGTCTCTGACCTTCAGTCACTGAAATGCAGGCACCACACTTTCACTGACTAGGTAAACTGCGTCCAACTTCCATCGTGTGATTTGTTGAAACCATGAGCCTTCCAAAGTAGATCTCACTGTTCACAGCAATCATACTGCACATGGAGTTTCACTATGCTACGTGTGCATCCACTATGCACACATGCACTTAAATGGAATGAAACGGAAACTTGCAGAAATCAATGCCCTCATCAAGAAGCCAGCAACTGCCTGAATCAACTGAGCAACTTCCAAGCTATGACCCTGCTTCCCTATCCAGCTAAAGTGATTGAGAAGGACATCAAAAAGCAACTCACAACCCACCTCGAACTTCAACATGTGCTAGACAACACTCAACCAGGATTCAGAAAGAACCACAGCACCGGAACAGTACTCAGTGCGGCCACTGATGAGATTTAAATCATCCGTGACTGAAGAGAAACAGCGGACCACATCCTGCTCACCTCTCTGCGGCCTTCAGCACTGTGTCCAATAGCACCCTCATCAAAAAACTCCACAAGATTGGCTTTCAAGGATCTACTCTCAAATGGATCTGTTCTTTCCTCACAGGAACCCAAAGGATCAGGTGCTACCTTCACATCAGAGGGCAACAAATTTTTATGCGGAGACCCACAGGGATCGTCCCTCAGCCCTCCCTTTACCAACATATACATGACAACGCTCACCAACATAATTTGATCGCAAGACATCACCGTTGTGTCCTACACTAATGAAACCCAACTCATCCTCTCCCTGACGGACAAAACAACCACCACCAGAACCAACTTCATCAACTGTATGACCATGGTAGCAGACTTGAGGCAAATCAACTCCCTGCAGCTCAAATCTCACAAGATGGAAGTGCTAGTCTTCGGCAGCAGGATCTCCCCATGGAACTCCACCTGTTTACCGTCGGAGCTAGGACCAACACCCATAGATCACATAAGAAATCTAAGGATCATCTTGGATGACAAGCTCAACATGACAGCTCAAGTCAATGAGGTGTGTGCACCTCCTGCTTGCACATCCTACGCATGCTGGGAAAGATATTCAAATGGGGACCTCAGAACACCAGACGGACCGTTATGCAACATGAGACAGACTGTTACTCATCACCAGCAGGCTGGACTATGGCAACACTCTCTATGCTGGAATCTCCAAACAACTCCTACACAGACTCCAGACCATCCAGAACACTGCTGCAAGACTCATATTTGATGTCCCAAACCACACCGCACCTCAGGAAGCATCACTGGCTCCCCATTCATAAGTGCAGCCAATTCAAACTTCTCATACACACACATACAAAGCTCTACACAACACAGGGACAGAATATCTGACCAGCTGCATACACTTTCACCAACCCACCAGACACCTCACTGTTGCCTCACTCTCACTTGCACACATTCCCTGCATCTGCAGAATCAAAACTGGAGGTCGTGTATTCTATTACACTGCACCCAAGACATGGGTGACTCTCCTTCTCACTTTTTGAGTTCCGTAAGAAGCTGAATACTTGGCTCTTTATATAAGTACCTTGGGAACCACAAAACTACACACCTGCCCAAACGCCTAGGGTGATTAGTGCACATACAAATCAATATAACATAACACTTGACACATGCATGACATGTCAACACAGTGGCTGGTTTGTCACATCCCAGCTGAACTTTACACAAGTGAGCAGGCATACTGCACATTTCTGAGTCAGACAAAAAGGTTTCTGGACAGAACTATAAATCCTCAAATAAACAGCTATATGTCATCAGCCCAAAACATGGACTTCCGTCCTATGCTGCTAAATAGGAATCACAATGATCACCTTTGTAGGTCACACAGAAGGTTCTGGAACTTGTATTTACCGTGGAAATGCCTACGCATACACTCTAGATAACCAAATGCAGCCGAGTCTTCATGGCAGGGATACATCCCTGTGTACCATGACTGGGGAAGTCATGGTGCCCCAAAATCTAGATCACTCACAGTAATGACAGATTAAAAGTGAGATTCAAAATGTGTTTACTGTGTAATTGTATTCCTTAGACCATAAGTAGGGCCCCAATCCTAAATAGAAGTTATTAAACATAAAGTAAAACCTATAAATAAGCCATGTTTTTGATATACAGTCAAGTAATATTAATAATAGAAATGTCCAATCATATATGAAGCATACTTTGAGTTTTGTCTCAAACTTGTATTTTCCTTTGCATGTCTTCAGTAAAGGGCAGAAAATGAGAGAGCAAACATGAGTTTCACTCCCGGAGGTGACCAGGCCCAGGGCGTTTTCAAGGCCAGTGGAACATGCCTCTCACCTCTTTTAAGTCCATATCAATTGCCAATTCAGGAAGTCTCAACTGTTACACACTGGCTGCTCATCCTAACCCTCAACTTTTCCCGTCAGCAGTGTCATAACTCTAGCCCTCCCCATCCCAGAAAGCAGGTAAGTTATGCACTATATTATGCACTGCCGTAAATTGCCTCTTGACACTCTGCAGCTTATTTTTCACTTATGAGATTGCAAGCTCCGTCTCTTCATTCTTCCCTCCATGTACTCCATCTGGGTTTCCACTGCCTTCAATATGCAGCCCAACACTGTCTGATTTCTTTACGCTCTTATCAAGAGTTCTCAATGTCTTGTCTCTCTTGAGACGTGCACTTGCTAAAACAACTTTACCATCTTCCTCTGCAGCCCCCTTCTGCTCACATGACTAAGGTTGGAAGAAGTGCTGTTTCTCATTTTTTGCTGTTTTTCAACAATTGCACAAATCTGCAGCTCTTCATGTCGAATTCATTAGTTGTCCACCCGAATGCAGGTTCCCGATGAAATAGGCACAGCCACCTGGAAAACCTTTTTTCGTACTTTTCTCGTCCTTTCTGCCCTTGCTAAGCCAACAACTCATAACAAGGGAATAATTCCCAGACCACAGTGTGTCTGTGTAGAGGTGCCACCCATGATCTAATCTTTCGACAAAAGCACTTTTATATGTGATTCCCCAGGCCTAGCAAGCCTCTTTAGCCATGCAGCAGCCATTTTCTGTCCTCCACTGTAGCAAAGAGAGAAATCCATGTTAGCAATCACAACAGAAGGGGATGTGGCTTGAGGAGCCAACATGGCGGACGTAGAATAGCAGAGCTCCACCACACCGCCTAATTATCCTGGTGAAATCTTCTATTTGATGGGCCATCTATTTTTAGCCTTAGTGTGCATGGCAATTTGACAAGCCAGGCTGCTGCCCAAAGTCTCTGGCGTGCCCGGATGTGCGCAATGCAATACATGCTGCCCTGGGAAGCTGGTACTCTCCATGGCATGGCGCATGGGCCTGCTGCCTGACTGCCCATTGATTAAGTGGAGAGTGGCTGCCACCTGGGACTGTGACCCGATGTTGCTGATGTGAACTGAAGGGGGACCTGTGATTACCAAGAAGTGCGTGCAGAGGGAGCCTGACATTGACGTGTTCCCAAGCAGAGGGCTTCTTCTTCAGCTACAGGCTACTGGCCCGGCGGATAGGAGAGGCGCCTACCCTTCCTTTTTCTGGGTTCCCCTCTCAATGACATCCTTGATCTCTCATGGAGCAACACGTGTGAAGACCGCCCAGAGGTGCAATTGTCATGGAGAACTGTGGCCCTGTATTGTGAGTAGACTTCAGGAATTGCACTGCTGTTTCTACGCGGGGGCCCTACAGGTGTGACACATAATATGCATGCCTAAACTGTGACCTCTGACTTTTATGCACAGCCTCCTAGACTTGGTCATGGCGAAGATGTGATTTTCTGATTGCACAGTGGGCAGTAATGCTTGCACACCAGGTGAGAGGAGGAGTGCTGTTCTGTGACTTATTGCAATGGTGCCGGTCATGGCGAACTAGGCACCTTTGACTATTTAGCAGTATGTTGTTATCTCTGCTGTGTAACCTGATGCGTGATTGACTGTGTTTTTGTGTGAGAGGCATTTGAACTGGCCATGTAGTAGGGAGAACACCTACTTGAACGCCCATCCGGAGGGTGATACACTACACTACTGTGGACCCTGTACCTGTCTGCAATGGCAGACAACGTGGTGGATCTCATTGGGACACTCTCCATGCAGACCATACAAGGCTTGCAGGCAGAGTGACAGTAACAGAGCAAACTATTGCAAACTCTACCACCTAGAACACATAGGCCCACATCATGACATTAGCGGTAAATCCCGCTTACTGCTACGCTGACGGCCGCCAACATACCGCCGCGGTGGCAGATATCCGTTCAACATATTATGACACACACACACCAAACTGACAGAATGCAGCCACATACACAAATCCACCAGCCCAAAGGTCAGTGTTAAAGTGTCAGTACCAACACCCATACCGTTACGCCAACAAAACAAGGCCCACCACATCATGACCCACGAATCACCACTGCGGACATTCAACGTCGGTAAACCATTGGCAGTACACACTGCCGCACTCAGAACGGACACCCAAATACTAAACTACACAACTTTGGCCAATTAAAAAAGCACACACCTGACACCCATACATACACCCACCCACTCACACTACTATAAAACACACACCAACATTACCAACAACCCCTTGCAAATTGAAATCATTGTCACCAGACAGACAACAAGACCACTGCGGCAACTACACACAGACCCATACATCCCTCACAGACTCTAGTATGCACACCCAATCACACTACCCAACACCAACACACATACACACACCATACACACACACACACCACACAACACCCATGGCCCCACAAATGCACCCCGTTTCACAGATGAGGAGTTGAGGGTCATGGTGGAGGAAATAGTCAGGGTAGAGCCACAGCTGTTTGGAACACAGGTACAGCAGATATCCATTGCAAGGTGATGGAGCTATGGTGGAGACTCGTGGACAGAGTGAACGCCATGGGACAGCATCCAAGAACAAGGGACGACATCAGGAACAGGTGGAATGACCTACAGGGAAGGTACGTTCCGTGGCAGCGAGGCACCAGCTCACCATACAGAGGAATGGTGGTGGACCCCACCCCCTCCCCCACAGCACACAGCATGGGAGGAGCAAGTCTTGGCATTACTGCATCCAGAGGGACTCACTGGAGTAGCCGGAGGACTGGACACTTTAAGTCAACATTTACCACTTAAATCACCCCCAATACCTGCATACCATCTCACACCCTCACCCTCACTCCCATCCCACACAGTGCACCAACGCAGATGAGTAACCCTAATGCCAAGCCCTGCTTGCCATACAAATGCATGGACAGTCCTCCCAGTCCTGCATGGACACCCATCACCAAAGCATTCAAAACATAAGGGTACTAACAATCCCACAATACATCAACATGCACATTCAAAGGTGGAAGGGCAACAGCAACGATAGAGGGGAAGATAGGGATGTACAATATGTCACAGACATGAAGCATAATACATCACTTACATCTCCACAGGTGCCCCAGCCAATCTCAGCAGAGAGGGGGGTGCCACGACTATCCAGTCCCCCAACAGAAGATGCCCCCAGTGATGACAGTAACTCTGGACTTCAGGACCTGGATCAACAACCTGGCCCATCAAGGACTACTGGTCAGTCGGTCACCCCAGCCCACACATGGTCCATCACGGAGCCTCCCCCATCAGTATCCAACACCACAGCTCCCACCCAGCATCCCCACACCTCTGTCCCCAGGACACGTCAATCAGCAGTGTGCCCACCTGTACAGGGACCCCAGGCCACTCCTCGCCCCCAAGACAATCTGGTACCTGGGGTCAGTGGCAGTGGGCACACCGTTCAGGGGGCAGAGGCACAGGGCAACAGGGACACTGGGAGGACCGCCGTGCGCCAGGGGAAGGACAGGCCCAGGGAACCTACTATCCAGGAGGCACTCATTAATGTCCTGGGGGCCTACCAACAATCCCAGGACACGGTGGGCCAGATCCTGAACAACATGCAGGCTGCAGGAGGAACACCATCAGGAGATCAGGGAGGACTTGCAGGCTCTCAACACCACCATGATCTCCATAGCAGGGGTGCTGGCAGACATGGCCAACATCATGAGGGAATGGACTGGACAGCAGCGGGCCCCTACCACTAGCAAGTCTGTTGACCAGCCCACCACATCCGCTGCAGCTAGTGGACAGGAGGCCCTGCCACCCACAGGCCACCAGCACCCCTCCCCCTACAGAAGGTGAACCACCCCGCAAAAGTTCCCTGTGAACCAGACACAAGCCAGAGACACTTGCCAAGACCAAGACCACTGCCAAGAAATGAGACTCTCCTGATTGTCCCCCTTGTGTCCCACCCTGTCACCTTGTCCACTTTGAACTGCCTTTGCTCCCTTTCCTATGGCCCCTTGGACACTGGACCTGTGCTACAAACAGACTAGAACAATACCCTGGACTTTCTGTTAGGGTTTGTGCACAGCAAAGAGCATGTCCCCTCTCACTGCACTAGTGGGTTCTGTAATAGCTCCCTTTTAAACTTACTATTGAAAGCCTTTCTTGTTATCTCACCTCCCCCCCCCTAGGCTTCTGTGTATGTTGTTTAATGTGCTGTTTTGTTTACACATTGGGCCTTGCTTTTACCAAGGCTTCTTTAAAACACTCCTCTCTAGGCCATGTGTTAATTTAACTCATTTGCATAATAACTGAAACTCTGCACACCTTTCAAGAACATGTGCAGCATGTGAGGACCACACCCAGCCCTGTCTATAAAAGGCAGCCCCCGAGCCTCACCCAGTGCTTTTGCTCGTCTACCTCCCGCTTACCTGAGGACAGATCCCTCGGCGCTGGCACTCCTGCTCTCTACAGACTTTCATTGGCTTCAATGGGCGCAGCTGCTGGCTCTTCCTTCTTCCGGTTTCCGGTTCCTCCTTGCCTCAGCCTCTCTCCTACAAGCAACCTGCAAAAGAGAAAGAAGACAAGGTTAGACTGATCAGTATCTCTTGCCAGCAACAAGTAAGTGCAAAACTTTTATTACCTGAAAGAACTTTGACAACAATTTCTGGATTCGTGTATAGACAATTTGAAACAAGATACCTTCCACGAACATTGTGATTCAAACTCTTTGTTACAAGAATACTTTGCGGAACTTTGTGAAGCAAATTTTTTTTTTATGGAACTTTTAAGAATCGAACCGTGGAAACCATTAACAGAAAGGCAAACAGTAAATCAAGGACTAGCACAAATTACATGCTGTATTTTGACGTAAAAGTACAGTATTTGTTTTATAAAAGATTCTGGAAATATGGGAAAAGTGAGTCTGCTATTGGCAATTTAGGCTTTAGTTATATTAAGATGAATGTTTGATATTGATAATTCTGATAACGGTATTTGTTTAATGTTTTAGAAGCTTTAGAGTAATAGAAAGCACATCCCAGAGCAGTAACACATTCCAAACCTGGAAACTAGAGACCAGGATCCAAGAGGTACTTTTAGAAGAAAATTTCTAATAAATAAAGGGATAGTCAGGAACCCAGTTAGGAATAGGATGTACTTATCTGTTCTTTGTTTATGTTTCAATAGGCACCAGTTTCTACAGAAGTCAGAGAGGGCCGCAGATTTGTGCAGCACTTCAACAGTGGAAACGCAAGAACACTGTTGTCTCTTTATTTTATTTTATCCACTTCCCCCCTTCCCTTGAGCTTCTGTTCTTAGTGCACTGTTTTAAAAACTAGTGTGCTGGAACAAGCAGTTTCAGGGTGGGGTCGGATTGTCTTCAACCTCCATCAGAACTGAACAAGGACTCAGGTGAGCTGGGCTTTGACAGAAGCACAAGCCTTAAATAAAAAATAAAACAAATTCAGTTCTGGTGGACGATGAATATCGGGGAAGAAATAGAGGGCATTGACGTCACGGATATGGCGCAGGCCCTAAATGAGGACTTGGCTCATAATGAATCAGTGTCTGGCATCTTGAAACATATGCAAGAGGAAATAGAGAGATTAAAGATGGAGAATACCTCTTTAAAACAGGATTTAAGCAGGTATAAATTTAGGGTATCTCAGTGGAACACAGCTTTTACGCCTTTGTTTAAAACCTCCTCAGAGACAGGGGGGCCATCAAAACATACAACTTTGCCTCCCCCAGTTGAGGTCACTGTTAATGTTCCTAATGCTGTGCCCTTAGCAGCACCTGAACGTTTTCATGGAGATAGTAACAAATTCCATGTTTTTATCAATCAATGTCAATTACACTTCGTTTGTAAGCCACAACAGTTCCCTACTGATGCTACGAAAGTGGCATTCGTCTTGTCTTATTTGGGTGGCACAGCAGCCAATTGGTCAATTCCTTTCGTGGAGAGAGATGATCCCATCCTCCATAATTGGAATCAATTTAAACGTACCATGACCAGCCTTTTTGCAAAACACACTTTCATGCAGGCAAGTGATAATGAGCTTTTAAATCTTAAACAAGGTAACAAGGATTTATTGACCTATCTCACTAGTTTTAATCGTTTACTCACCGAGACACACTGGCCAGAAGAAAAGCGTGTCTCCCTTTTCTATAAAGGTTTGAGAGACGAGTTAAAAGACGCGCTGGCTCATATCGTTGATTTGCCAGAAGACTATTCGGACTTTGTAGATTTAGTTGTGAAATTAGAACATAGACTAGGAGAAAGAAAGGGAGATAAATACAAACTGGAATCACGGTTAACTTTTATTAGACACGAGAAGAAAGACCCAGATAATAAACTCCCTGAACCTGAGCTTATGCAAATAGGGACACTCAGAGGTTCACTCACATCAGAGGAAAAAGAAAGAAGGAGAAAACTTCAATTATGTTTATATTGTGGAAGGGCAGGTCACTTTGCCAGAGAATGTCCAGTAAAGCCTAAAAATCCACGAAAAGGTGCTGTTTCCTCCACCTCCTCAACTGAATCGGGAAACGATTAAGCTCGACAAGGGGAGAGGTTACTTGTTCGAGAAAACATCTTAATCAAACCTCTAATGCTGCAGCCTTCATGGTACCGCACATACCTAGACATTTCCTAATTCAGGTCGTTTTAATTGTTACTACCCAAGTGAGGCATTCTCTCCCTGTCCTACTGGACTCAGGCGCGACAGGAAATTTTGTGGATAATAAGTTAGCTGAAAACTTAGGACTTCCTATGTGCCTAAAGCCTTGTCCAGAAGCAGTATGTGCAGTGGATGGGTCAGAATTGACCTCTGGATTAATCACAAAACAAACAAGTCCACTTGTTATGGTCTGTCAGAACGGGCACACAGAGGTGATTAGCTTTGATCTGATAGATACTCCTAATTTTGGTTTGATTCTCGGGGTACCCTGGTTAACAACTCATAACCCAAAAATTGATTGGGTGAATAGAAATGTTACTTTGGATTCCTCTTTCTGTAGAACCAATTGCTATCAAGAAGCAGGTACAGAACAGAGCACAGTATTACACTGTGCTAGTGTTATACAAGATGAACCAAGTCTCCCTCCTGAATATTCTGACTTTAAAGACGTCTTTGATCCAGTAAAGGCTAGTGTGCTGCCCCCACATAGGTCTTATGACTGTCGTATAGATCTTATCCCAGGGGCCCCTTTACCTAATAACAGAGTATATGCTTTGACTGACGAAGAAACCAAATACTTAAGAACCTACCTAGATGACCTACTACAGTCTGGGTTCATCCGTCATTCCACATCTCCGGTGTCATCTCCACTCTTTTTTATCCCGAAGCCGGATAAATCCCTGCGCGTGTGTATCGATTATAGAGGACTAAATAAGGCTACAATAAAGAATAAATATCCTCTTCCTCTAATACCTGTGTTGTTGGATCAATTAAGACATTCTACTGTATACACTAAACTAGATCTGCGGGGAGCTTACCACCTGGTCCGAGTAAAAGAGGGGGATGAGTGGAAGACAGCTTTCAAGACAAAGTTTGGTTTATTTGAGTACACAGTAATGCCCTTTGGGTTATGTAATGCCCCTGCGGCCTTTCAGTTCTTTATAAATGAGGTCCTACACGAATTCCTGGACGTTTGTGTCATAGTATACATAGACGACATCCTCATTTACTCTAAGAACTCAGAAGAACATACCCAACATGTTCGTGCAGTATTATCAAAGCTAAAAGAAAATCATCTTTTTGCTAAGTTAGAAAAGTGTACTTTTAATGTCAGCAAGGTGGACTTTTTAGGATACTGCCTGTCACCTCAAGGAATAACTATGGATGTAAAGAAAATCAGTGCTATTGCTGATTGGCCAGAACCATCCTCTGTAAAAGATATTCAGAAATTTCTGGGTTTCGCCAATTTTTATAGGAGGTTTATTGCACATTTTGCAGACATTGCGGCCCCAATAACTACCTTGTTGCGGAAAGGGCAACGATTTCTTTGGACTGATGAGGCGGCACACGCCTTTCAACTCCTAAAACAAAAGTTCACTTCAGCCCCAATTCTGAAACATCCTGATCCTGACTTGCCTTTTTTTGTTGAAGCGGATGCTTCACAAGTAGCTTTAGGAGGAGTTCTCTCTCAACGAGATGCAGTAGATGGCCAGTTACATCCTATAGCCTTCTATTCCAAAAAGTTATTACCAGCTGAACAAAATTACACTGTGGCTGAAAGGGAACTACTAGCTATCAAAGTAGCCTTTTCAGAATGGAGGCACCATTTAATGGGAGCCAAGTACCCAGTTACAATCTTTTCTGACCATAGGAACCTACAGTTTTTTGGATCACTTAAAGCACTAACACCACGTCAGATGCGCTGGTTAATTTTTTTTAGCACATTTGACTTTGTAATAACCTATAGACCAGGTGCACAACAAATTCAATCTGATGTGTTATCTAGATACGGACATACTTCAGACATGAAACAAGATAAAATAGGAGAACCCATTATTCCTCCCCAAAAGTTTTTGGCACCAGTACAACAGAAGGATTTCATCACAGATCTATATAATGCACACATGCAAATAGCACCTCAGGATTGGTTAAAGGATTCCCATAACACAATACAACGAGGTTTATTGTATCACGACAACATGCTGTTAGTGCCCACCTCTGAATTACAAACACAGGTGATAATTTGGCATCACGCCTCACGGTTGGCAGGTCATCCTGGTTGGGTAAAAACCCTGGAAAATGTGCAAAAACACTTTTGGTGGGACACTATAAGAAAGGACATTAAGCAATTTGTCACTACCTGTCCAATTTGTGCAAGACATAAATCTTCTCATAAGGCCCCTGACGGTTTGTTAATACCAATGCCAACACCCAAGCAACCTTGGCACACTGCGAGCGTAGACTTTATTGTAGGTTTACCACCTGTAAAATCTTTCACAACAGTGTTGGTTATAGTGGATTTTTTATCTAAAATGGCACATTTTGTACCATTACGGAAATTAACCACGGCGGCAGAATTTGCCGATATTTTTATAAGGGAAATTGTGCGTTTACATGGTTTGCCAAGCAAAGTGGTGTCAGACCGAGGGAGCCAGTTCAACTCTAAATTTTGGAAAAAATTATGTAAAAAACTGAAAATAGATGTGGCATTATCCACTGCTTTCCACCCAGAGACAGATGGACAGGCTGAACGACTTAACCAAACCTTACTTCAAACGCTACGTTGTTTATTGGCTGATTATTCTAGTGAATGGTTGGAAGCTCTCCCTGTAGCGGAGTTTGTTTATAATAATACTGAGCATTCAGCTCTACTTTGCTCACCATTTTATTTCTTGCAGGGGTATCATCCAAGAGCTATACCCATTTTGTTAGAAGATTCTCTGTTACCTACAGTAACGGATAGACTAACAAGGTTAGGTGACATACAAGACAAAGCCAGGAAACATTTATTAAAGTTCAAGGAAAGCATGAAAAGACAAGCAGACAAACACAGATCTGAGGCCCCAATGTATAAAATCGGTGACAAGGTATGGCTCTCCACAAAGAACCTAAACATAGAGGGATCCCGAAAGCTGCAACCACGTTTCATTGGACCCTTTAGTATAACTGCCATAGTAAACCCGGTAACAGTAAAATTAGATTTACCAAAAGAATATCCAGTACATACTACATTCCATGTGTCCTTGATTAAGCCGTACAATCCAAAAACCCGACCTGAACCACCACCTCCACCCATACCAATTAAGGGAAATCTAGAATATGAAGTGAAAAGCATAAAAGACTCAAAAAGAATTAGTGGACGTCTGTTTTATTTAGTAGAATGGAAAGGATATGATGAATCTGAGAATTCATGGGAACCAGCATCATATGTACATGCCCCACAGCTGATTAGACGGTTTTATTTAAAAAATCCAGGAAAACCCCGTCCTGTAGGGGGGCCTTTGAGGGGGGCAACTGTTAGGGTTTGTGCACAGCAAAGAGCATGTCCCCTCTCACTGCACTAGTGGGTTCTGTAATAGCTCCCTTTTAAACTTACTATTGAAAGCCTTTCTTGTTATCTCACCTTCCCCCCCTCCCCCCTAGGCTTCTGTGTATGTTGTTTAATGTGCTGTTTTGTTTACACATTGGGCCTTGCTTTTACCAAGGCTTCTTTAAAACACTCCTCTCTAGGCCATGTGTTAATTTAACTCATTTGCATAATAACTGAAACTCTGCACACCTTTCAAGAACATGTGCAGCATGTGAGGACCACACCCAGCCCTGTCTATAAAAGGCAGCCCCCGAGCCTCACCCAGTGCTTTTGCTCGTCTACCTCCCGCTTACCTGAGGACAGATCCCTCGGCGCTGGCACTCCTGCTCTCTACAGACTTTCATTGGCTTCAATGGGCGCAGCTGCTGGCTCTTCCTTCTTCCGGTTTCCGGTTCCTCCTTGCCTCAGCCTCTCTCCTACAAGCAACCTGCAAAAGAGAAAGAAGACAAGGTTAGACTGATCAGTATCTCTTGCCAGCAACAAGTAAGTGCAAAACTTTTATTACCTGAAAGAACTTTGACAACAATTTCTGGATTCGTGTATAGACAATTTGAAACAAGATACCTTCCACGAACATTGTGAATCAAACTCTTTGTTACAAGAATACTTTGCGGAACTTTGTGAAGCAAACATTTTTTTTATGGAACTTTTAAGAATCGAACCGTGGAAACCATTAACAGAAAGGCAAACAGTAAATCAAGGACTAGCACAAATTACATGCTGTATTTTGATGTAAAAGTACAGTATTTGTTTTATAAAAGATTCTGGAAATATGGGAAAAGTGAGTCTGCTATTGGCAATTTAGGCTTTAGTTATATTAAGATGAATGTTTGATATTGATAATTCTGATAACGGTATTTGTTTAATGTTTTAGAAGCTTTAGAGTAATAGAAAGCACATCCCAGAGCAGTAACACATTCCAAACCTGGAAACTAGAGACCAGGATCCAAGAGGTACTTTTAGAAGAAAATTTCTAATAAATAAAGGGATAGTCAGGAACCCAGTTAGGAATAGGATGTACTTATCTGTTCTTTGTTTATGTTTCATTAGGCACCAGTTTCTACAGAAGTCTGAGAGGGCCGCAGATTTGTGCAGCACTTCAACAGTGGAAACGCAAGAACACTGTTGTCTCTTTATTTTATTTTATCCACTTCCCCCCTTCCCTTGAGCTTCTGTTCTTAGTGCACTGTTTTAAAAACTAGTGTGCTGGAACAAGCAGTTTCAGGGTGGGGTCGGATTGTCTTCAACCTCCATCAGAACTGAACAAGGACTCAGGTGAGCTGGGCTTTGACACTTTCCTCCAGCATCACCCCATTCCATTGCACTTTTCAGTCACTTATTTGCACTACAATAAACACCCCTGAACACAATTTGAGTGACAATGTATTGAAAATGTGCATTTGTGGGAACATTCACATCTAGTGCAAATGATCTGAACACTGTGATAGCATACAAATAATGACCTGTAACTGTTTGTAGTGAACACGTCAGGACATTGTTGTCATATCACCAACATCTGAAAAATGAGAAGCCATAGGTGACAGTAAGTTGAGATGCAAAGGACGTGAATGCCATCATGCTACAGCCACACAGAAAACATACTTAGTCGGAGTAATGGTCAGTTCCACTGTCTCACCTGTTGTCATTGGAAGTATTGACGTATAACTGATGTTCTGTTGTCCTCATCCTCATCCTCTGCTTCCTTCTCTTCACTGTCCTCAGGGTCCACTGCTGCCACAGTGTCATCTCCAGTCTCCTCCTCCTGCGGGTAAGGCACATGCCATCTGCGTGCCAGGTTGTGCAACATGCAGCATGCAACCACAATCTGGCAGACCTTTCTGGGTGAGTAGCACAGGGATCCACCTGTCAGATGGAGGCACCTGAACCTGGCCTTCAGGAGGCCGAAGGTCCACTCAATAATTCTTCTGGTTCGCCATGTGCCTCATTACAACGGTCCACAGCCCCAGTCCTGGCATTCCTCACAGGGGTCAGGAGCCACAATAGGTTTGGGTAGCCAAAGTCACCTGCAAGTATGGAGGGATAACATTTAGCCTTACACAATCCTATGGGGATAACACCTGAAGGTATACACTGACATACAGCGGGTGGGGACTCTGACTCACCTAATAGCCACACCCTGTGGCTCTGTAGATGGGCCATCACATTTGGGATGCTGCTATTCCTCAGGACAAAGTTGTCATGCACCAACCCAGGATACTTGGCAGTGATGTGGGAGATGTACTGGTCCGCCAGGCACATCATTTACACATTCAGTGAGTGGAAACTTTTACAATTCCAGAACACCTGTTCATTCTGGGGAAGGGAGGGAACAAACGCTATATGTGTACTGTCAATCGCCCCAATAATATTGAGAATATGCCCCATTGCATAGACTCCTGCCTTGACAGTGGCCAAATCTTCCATCTGGGGGAAAGCAATGTAGCTGCACATGTGTTTCACCAGGGCATACAAAACCCTTGCCAGCACGATTGAAAACATTGGCTGTGACATTCCAGCTGCCAAGCCCACTGTCACTTGGAAAGAACAAATTGCCAGGAAATTGAGTACTGATAGCACTTGCACAAGAGGGGGGATCCCAGTAGGATGATGGATAGCTTTTAGCAGGTCAGGCTCCAGTTGGGCACACAGCTATGTGATTGTGGCCCTGTCCAGTCTAGTCAGTATAATGTGCCTATCCTCCAGTGTAGCCAAGTCCACAAGGGGTCTCTACACGGGGATTCATCTTCTCCTCTCATTCATCCACTGCAGTAGGTATCTAAGGGACACAAGAGTGAGTAGGCTGTCACAATTTGAACAATGGAACAACCACCTCAGTGTACATACTGCATTTATGTGATGGGACAGTGGGAATGGCCAGGTATGTGCAAATCTAGGCAGTGATGCAGTCAGGGTTAATTTGATCGTTGTCCACCACCATGAAATGGCGACCGCCTGTCGTATGTAGGGACAGGTGGAAATGAGGTAACTCTGCCAACATTGGGTGTCGTGGCGGAAGGCGGTCTTGCACCACTGTGCAATTCCTCATTGGATAATATTGGGCTCTATGGAGTACAGTGGTGAATGGGGATCTGCGCCGGCGGTGACTGTGTACAGCTCCACGGACGTGACTGACATTTTCTATCTGATTCCTCACTTGTTTCCTGACCTTCAACAGGAGAACACCTACACTGCGTGTGCTGCTGTGACCTGTATCTGGAACCTACCATGGCCCATGTGACCGGGTAAAGGGCCCCTGCCTTCACTGCGGAGGAGTTGGAGCGATTGGTGGATAGGGTCCTACCCCATTACAGACTGCTGTCTGGTCCTCCAGACCAACAGATGAGTACACCATGGGCACGATGCATGTGGGAAGGATGCATGGAGATGTGTGTGCAAGCATCGGGTCATCGGGGAGAATGTTATATGGTGGTGTACATGGTGTGTGCCGGGCGATGTGTGTGCCAGTGGTGATGGAAACGGGATCGGTGGCCTATATGTATGACAGGCTGGATTGCATGTGTAATGGTGTATGTTAGAAATAGGGTCTTTGGTTGGCAGTCAGGTTACCCCCTGACCAAACAAGGACCCTCACCCTAGTCAGGGTAAGTCACACACAATCCAAATTATCCTGTGCCCACCCTCTGGTAGCTTGGCACTGAGGAGTCAGGCTTAACATAGAAGGCAATGTGTAAAGTATTTGTGCAATAAATCATGCAATAACACAGTAGAACACCACAAAAATACACCACACAGTGTTTAGAAAAATATATAATATTTATCTGATAAAATGCAGTTCAAAACGATTAAAATGCAATAAGTATATTTTGGAATAGCACTGTAAAAATGATATAAAGTGTCTTTAGTCTCTTAAAAGCAATAAATGTCTCTTTCAAGCACAAAGTTCCTGGTTTGAGTTCAAAATCTCCGCAAGAAGTGCAGAGGAGGAGATGCGTGGAAAACAGGGAGGTGTGCGTTGATTTCTCGGGCCGCACACGGTGATGCGTTGTTTAGTTTTCCCGCAGGGAAGATTTTGTTTCAATTTCCGGTGCTTGGTCTTGGATCCTCTCCGGGTTCCGGCGTTTTTGGACACCCCGGGGACGATGTGTGGATTTCCGGTGCTGACAGGACAAAGTCACAGGGGCTGTGTCAATCCAGTGGGTGTTGTGTGAAATTTCTAATGCACGGCAGGCACTGCATCGATTTCTCTCCGGGAGTGGGGCTGCGTCGTTCTGGCTCAACTGTGCATTGATCCAGTGGGCCGTGCGTCAATTTCCAGTCGCTACACTGGCGATGCGTCGATCTTCTCGTTGCGAAGTCAGGCTGCGTTGTTCCGGTTTAGTGTGCAGTGAATTTTCTACCGCAATGCAGGCTGTGCATCGTTTCTGGCAGGCTGTGCGTCGATTTTCGCCACACAAGGTGAGTCCTTTGGGCAGCCAGGCAGTTCTCCTTGGCAGGATGCAGGTTCTGGTTCAGGTTCTCTTCTCCAGGAAGTGTCTGAGTTGGCAGGGGCAGAGGCCCTGTATAAATACCCAAATGTGCCTTTGAAGTGGGGGAGACTTCAAAGAGTGGCTTAGAAATGCACAAGGTCTCCTTTCAGTTCAATCTTGTCTGCCAGGGTCCCAGTAGGCAGGCTTCTTTCCTTTGACATGTAAGTGTCAAGCTCTCCCCCCTCCCAGCCCAGGAAGACCCATTCAAAATGCAGATGGATGCAAGTGAGGCTGAGTATCCTGTGTTTGGCGTGTGTCTGAGTGATTGCACAAGGGAGCTGTCACCTGAACCCAGCCAGACGTGGATTGTAAGCCACAGAAGGATTTAAGTGCAGAGAAATGCTCACTTTCTAAACACTTTCATATGTGATGCCCCCAGGCCTAGAGAGCCTCTTTAGCCATGCAGCAGCCATTTTCTGTCCTCCAATGTAGCAAAGAGAGAAATCCTTGTTAGCAATCACAACAGAAGGGGATGTGGCTTGAGGAGCCAACATGACGACACAGAATAGCGGAGCTCCACCACACTGCCTAATTATCCTGGTGAAATCTTCTATTTGACGGGCCATCTATTTTTACCTTTAGTGTGCATGGCAAGCTGAAAAGACAGGCAGCTGCCCGAAGCCTCTGGCGTGCCCAGACATGCGCGATGCAATACATGCTGTCCTGGGAAGCTGGTACTCTCCATGGCATGGCGCATGGGCCTGCTGCGTGACTTCTGACAAGTGCATTGCCGTCTCTCGCTCTGACGGTGCTGGCAGACCCAAATAGCCAGCACCTGCCACGATCGCAGATAAAACTACATTGCCTCCGGGACGGTGGCGGAGGCATCATCAGCAGAAGACCGCAGGTGAGCTGTGTGACTGCTGATGCACTGTGGTTGCTGTGAGCCGCGCCCCACGGGTGGCTCTGTGGGATTCCAAGAGGCCCTTGATTAAGTGGAGAGCGGCTGCCACCTGGTACTGTGACCCGATGTTGCTGCTGTGAACTGAAGGGGGACCTGTGATTTACAAGAAGTGCATGCAGAGGGAGCCTGACATTGGCGTGTTCCCGAGCAGGGGGCTTCTTCTTCGGCTACAGGCTAGGCTACCGGCGCAGCGGAGTGGAGAGGCGCCTACCCTTTCTTTTTCTGGGTTCCCCTCTCGGTGACATCCTTGCTCTCTCACAGAGCACCACGTGTGAAGACCGCCCAGAGATGCAACTGCCATGGAGAACTGTGGCTCTGTACTGTGAGTAGACCTCAGGAATTGCACTGCTGTTGCTACGTGGGGGCCCACAGGTGTAACACTTAATATGCAAGCTTAAACTGTGACCTCTGACTTTATGCACGGCCTCCTAGGCTTAATCATGGTGAAGACGTAATTTTCTGATTGCACAGTGGGCAGTAATGCTTGCACACATGGTGAGAGGAGGAGTGCTGTGCCGTGACTTATTGCAATGGTGCCAGTCATGGCGAACTAGGAACCTTTGACTATCTGCAATATGTTGTTATCTCTGCCGTGTAACCTGATGCATGATTGACTGCGTTTTTGTGTGAGAGGCATTTGAACTGGCCGTGTAGTGGTGAGAACACCTACTTGATTGCCCATCTGGAAGGTGATACACTACTGTGGACCCTGTACCTGTCTGCAATCGAAGACAATGTGGCGGATCTAGGCAGGGGATCCCAGCCTACTGTGGGACACCTGACCGCTTCCCAATCCCGGACACCCACACCACAGCCATAATCCGCTGAGACCAATCTAACACACCCCAATCACTGGAGGACAAACTTGATGCTGTATTGCTGTCAATAGAAAACACACTACAATCTTTGGAGTCCAAAATAGACATAGTTGGCTCTGATCTTAGCCTTCTCCATGCAGACCATACAAGGCTTGCAGGCAGAGTGACAGTAACAGAGCAAACTATTGCAATTCTAACACCTAGAACACATAGGCCCTCATCATGACATTGGTGGTATATCTCGCTTACTACCACGCTGACAGCCGTCAACATACTGCCACGTGGCGGATATCCGTTCACCATATTATGACACACACACACACACCAAACTGACAGAATACAGCCACATACACAAATCCACCAGTCCAAAGGTCAGTGTTAAAGTATTAGTACCAACACCCATACCGTTACGCCAGCAAAACAACGTCCACCACATCATGACCCAGGAATCACCATGGCTGACATTCAACGGCGGTAAACCATTGGCGGTACACATTGCAGCACTCAGAATGGACACCCAAATACTAAACTACACAACATTGGCCAATTAAAAAAGCACACACCTGACTCCCATACATGCACCACACCCACCCACTCACACCACTATAAAACACACACCCACATTACCAACAACCCCTTGTGAATTCAAATCATTGCCACCAGACAGACAACAAGACCACTGCGACAACTACACACACACAACCATACATCCCTCACGCACTCTACTATGCACACCCAATCACACTACCCAACACCCACACACATACACACACCACATAACACCGATGGCCCAACAAATGCACCCCTGTTTCACAGATGAGTAGTTGAGGGTCATGGTAGAGGAAATATTCAGGGTAGAGCCACAGCTGTTTGGAGCACAGGTACAGTAGATATCCATTGCAAGGAAGATGGAGCTATGGCGGAGAATCGTGGACAGAGTGAACGCCGTGGACAGCATCCAAGAACAAGGGACAACATCAGGAATAGGTGGAACAACCTACAGGGGATGGTAGGTTCTGTGGCAGCAAGGCACCAGATCACCATACAGAGGACTGGCGGTGGACCCCCAACTCCTCCCCGACAGCACACAGCATGGGAGGAGCAAGTCTTGGCATTACTGCATCCAGAGGGGCTCACTGGAGTAGCCGGAGGACTGGACACTTTGGGGGTCATTACAACCCTGGCGGACGGTGTTAAAGATGCAGTAATACCGCAAACAGTCAGACGGACAAAAAAAGGGAATTATGACCCTGGTGGAAACCGCCAACAAAGACAGCCACTTTAACACACCGCCCGCCATGGCGGTACAGACAAACAGCGCAGCAGTCACCGGCAACAGACAGGCGGAAGACAATGTACCGCCCACAGTATCACAACAGGCCAATCCGCCACCTTTTCCGGGGCGGATTCACTGTGGATAAAAACATAGTGGAAACAGCTTTTGCTATGGGAAAACGCTCACCTTCTACACATCCCACGAGGAACGACGACTCCATGGACCCGGAACTGCAAATACTACCTGCCCTTGTCTTTCTGCTCCTTCACGACCAACAGCGACGTAGGCGCAGAAGATACCGGTGAGTACTGCACCGATGACACGGGGGAGGGGTGAGGCAAAAGTTAGGGGGACACTAACCAAACACCCCCACCCTTGCATATTACAACATACACACCAATGCAGTCACAAACATAGCAGTAACAACCCACAATCCCCCCGGAAGAATGCAAAGGCAATGCGAATTTCAGGCAAACTTTGTAATGTGCCACTATACATGTCATACAAAAATATACAAATATATGTATTCCAAAATCACTCATATTTACATATACAATCCGAGAAGTATTGCAGATATGTACACAACAATGTCCGTGCACAAACAGTCCAAAAATGCATGGGCGAGGCCCACTATAGATACCTGACCAAAATCGGAGAGAACACTGCCGGGGCATCAGATAGAAACACTACAGGCATCTCAGGGGGAAGGGAAGGGGGGGCACCTCAGCCAGATGAATGCAAAGCCAGATCCACGACGGGGCTCCATGCCCATTGATGTATCCTGGGGAGTGCAAAGCCACAGTCTCTCAAGTCTCTACAGTGGGTGGGTTGCCCACTGTGCCATCCTGGGGAGTGCAAAGCCACTGTATCTCAAGTCTCTACAGTGGGTGGGTTGCCCACTGTGCCATCCTGGGGAGTGCAAAGCCACAGTCTCTCAAGTTGATGCAGGTCCATACTGGTACTGGGGGGTGACTGGTGCCCAGACTGGATGAGTCTCCCCGTGAAAGGTAGTGTCCTGTCACTGTCCCAGCTGCACATGGGATAAGGATGCCTGATGTGGTGGGCCATTCATTCCTACCCGGTGCATTGCCCTGTTCAGCGGTGCTTTGCCATGGCGGTCTTTGCCCTGTTCAACGGTGCTTTGCCATGGCGGTCTTTGCCCTGTTCAGCGGTGCTTTGACATGGCGGTTCTGGACTGTTCAGCAGTGCTTTGCCATGGCGGTCTTTGCCCTGTTCAGCGGTGCTTTGCCATGGCGGTCTTTGCCCTGTTCAGCGGTGCTTTGACATGGCGGTTCTGGACTGTTCAGCAGTGCTTTGACATGGCGGTTCTGGACTGTTCAGCAGTGCTTTGACATGGGGGTTCAGGACTGTTCAGCGGTGCTTTGCCATGGCGGTCTTTGCCCTGTTCAGAGGTGCTTTGCCATGGCGGTCTTTGCCCTGTTCAGCGGTGCTTTGACATGGCGGTTCTGGACTGTTCAGCGGTGCTTTGCCATGGCGGTCTTTGCCCTGTTCAGCGGTGCTTTGACATGGCGGTTCTGATACGGACATTGGTGTGTGGCATGACGATTTCCACACTGGACATTGGTGTGTGGCATGACGATTTCCACACTGGACATTGGTGTGTGGCATGACGATCTCAATACTGGACATTGGTGTGTGGCATGACGATTTCCACACTGGACATTGGTGTGTGGCATGACGATTTCCACACTGGACAATGGTGTGTGGCATGACAATTTCCACACTGGACACTGGTGTGTGGCATGACGATCTCCATACTGGACATTGGTGTGTGGCATGACGTTCCATCCTTGCCCAGCGGGGCTGTGGCATCCTGGCCCCGCCTGGGCTGTGACTGCGGCGGTGGTCTCTGGACCAGTGACGATACCTGGGCCCTCCTGGGCTGTGTCTTGTGCGGTGGTCTCAGGACCAGTGACGATACTTGGGCCCTCCTGGGCTGTGACTCTGGCGGTGGTCTCAGGACCAGTGACGATACTTGGGCCCTCCTGGGCTGTGTCTTGTGCGGTGGTCTCAGGACCAGTGACGATACTTGGGCCCTCCTGGGCTGTGTCTTGTGCGGTGGTCTCAGGACCAGTGACGATACTTGGGCCCTCCTGGGCACTGACTCCGGCGTGGTCTCTGGACCAGTGACGATACTTGGGCCCTCCTGGGCACTGACTCTGGCGGTGGTCTCTGGACCAGTGACGATACTTGGGCCCTCCTGGGCACTGACCCTGGCGGTGGTCTCTGGACCAGTTACGATACTTGGGCCCTCCTGGGCACTGACTCTGGCAGTGGTCTCTGGACCAGTGACGACGGTGCTGGCGGTTGTGTCTGGACCGCCGGAAATGATGGCGCACTTCTCTGCCGTGACACTCACAACAGGCTGGGCAGACTTCCTCTGGACCTTCCCCAAATTTTTGGGAGTTACAGCTGACTCACCAATCGCCTTCGATCCCATTTCACTTGTTGTCCCACCAGGAGTCTTGACACGGTCCCGTCGTCCACTCTCCAATTTCGGAGCCTTTACAGGGGGTGGGCTGCCAGTGCCTTGGCTCCGGGTCCTACTGCCTGCCCTGGTGGACGGTGCACTCCAAAAACCTGGAACACGCATCACTGGTACTGGAGGCTTTTTGGCTGAGGCGCTACGATGGGACTGATGAATTGGAGGGGGGGCGTTGGGGCAAAAAGGTCAATTTGACAGAGGGATAGTTTCTGACAAACACTGGGATGGGTAACTGGAGGGGGTCTGGGAGTGGAGGAAGAGGATGTGGTTGTAGGAGGTGTCACTTTAGCTGTTTTGGGTACAGGTGCAGGTACTGGAGGCTGTCGTGAGGTGGATGGATGTTGGGTGAGTGATTGCCGGGGTTTGGGTACTTTGGGAGGGGGCGTCACAGACACACTGGGAGAGGACACAGGGGACGTGTAAATGGCAGTGGAGGTGGTGAGTGCTGGTGAGCGGCGTGTGGTGCTGGGTGTCCTGGTGCGAGTCCTAGTGCCTGTAGATGTGGTGCATGCAGGTGTGTGTGTAGACGACACTGGGAGGGAGGAGGGAGAAGAGGAGGAGGGGGACACAGTGGAGACAGTGGATGTTGCTGTGTCTGTATGGGTGTGATGCTTGTGTGAGTGCCTGTGGGATGTGTGGTGCCTATGTTTGCCTGAGCTACTTTTGTGTGTTGACTTGTGTGCATGCTTGTCTGTAGGTGTGCTTGGGATGGGCTGGGGTACAGGGGATTGGGTCTGGGTGGAGGAAGTTGGAGGGGGGAGGCTGGACACAGGGACAATTGCTGCCATCAGTGCTGAGGCCAGAGATTGCAGGGTTCGCTGAAGGACAGCCTGACCAGAATGAATGCCCTCCAGGAATGCATTACCGTGTTGTAACGCCCTTTCTACACCCTGGATTGCATTCACAATGGTAGACTGCCCAACAGTGACTGACCTGAGGAGGTCAATGGCCTCCTCACTGAGGGCAGCAGGGGTGACTGGGGCAGGGCCTGAGGTGCCTGGGGCGAAGGTGATGCCCACCCTCCTGGGTGAGCAGGCACGGGGCGAACGCTGAGGGGCTGCTGGGAGGGCGGTGCTGGTAGGGGGGGTGGCGGCTGTACCTGTAGAAGTGGGGCGCACAGATGGTGCCGCCACCACAGGGGAGCTCACATCAGCGGACAAGTCTGTGTCGCTGGTTGGTGATCCGGTGGCCGACGTGAAGCTCCCCTCGCCCTCCGTCCCACTGGTGTATTCAGAGTCTGTGGTGTGGCCCTCCATGGCCATGTGGGATGCAGCTCCCTCGTGCTCCGGTGCCACTGTACCTCCGCCTGTTGATGCTGATGTACAAAAGGACAGGGAGAGCAGGAAATGGGGGGGAGACAGAACAATGAGAGTTTTAGTGCATGGCATACCGCTACCGTTGGCGGACAAGACAGACGCAGCAGCCCCATGCACAACGCCACGCTCCTGCCCTCTGCACATGCAATTTCTGGGATATGGCCTACATGGCAATGGTGGAAATCTGCGCACATGGATGCCACAGGAGCAACTATACCTCAACTTGCTAATTTACTGAGGTGGGGTAGAGTGCCACATGGCCTACATTACGGAGGGGCCTTGCCTGCCTAACTCGCCATGGCCTAGGGACACCCACAGCCCACCTCCCCCACCCAGACACCTCCACTGCACGCAAAGTCCGCAGAATGAGGTTGTACTCACCCCCTTGTGTCTGCTGTGATGTCCTTAAGCGCCCATCCAACTCCGGGTAGGCCACCGCCAGGATCCGGAACATCAGGGGGGTCATGGTACGACGGGCACCCCTCCCACATTGGGAGGCCATCCCCAGCTGAGCCTCCGCCGTCTTCTTGCTGCAGCGGCGAATGTCCTCCCATCTCTTCCGGCAGTGGGTGCCCCGTCTCTGGTGGGCCCCCAGGGTCCGGACCTCCTTGGAGATGGCACGCCAAATGTCCCTCTTCTGGTGGGCGCTGACCTACATGACATGCACAAGGGAAGAGGAACAGTCATTACCAATTGCACCATCAATGTGTGTGGCCCCCTCCATACTCTGACCATGTGGCCCATTTATTCCCATGCTTTACTGTAGTATGACTTCTGCCCCCTTCCCTCTTCCACCCAGCCCTAGCCCCTACAACGTGCTCCCTGTGTACTAACCTGTTGGTCTGGAGGACCGTAGAGTAGCATGTACTGGGGGAGGACCCCATCCACAAGTTTCTCCAACTCCTGTGCAGTGAAGGCAGGGGCCCTTTTCCCAGACGCAGCAGCCATCGTCGCTTCCAGACCGAGGTCACAACAGCACTAGCAGTGTAGGTTCTCTCCTGTCGAAGGTCAGGTATCTAGTGATTGCACAGATAGAAAATGGTGGTGACGTCCGCGGCGGGGCGCATCATCACCGCCGGCGCACCTGTTCCTTGGCTCCTGGGACCGATAGGGTCCAATGTTAACCAATGCAGCATTGCGCCACGCTCTACGACCGCCTACCGCAACGGTGTGCAACGCCAGCGCTGTTACCCCACAATCCCATTGTCCCAGTTTAGAGGTCAGGCAGCCGCCATTTCAGGGGCCCACATGGATTCATTTTCAACTGCGTCACACATACTGAGGCCTACACTCAACACACATACAGGAAGGGTTTTGTGTCTGGTGTAGTCTTGTGTGTAACTGTGGGTACATACCTGGAGGAATAATGACTGTTTCTTCGCTGTTGTCCTTCTTAGGCACCGTCAGCTGGGACATATGAGAAGATGGCGGAATCCTCCGGTGTACCGACCGCTGGTGGACCTGTTGACAATGGAAGAGAGACATTTAATCCTGACCTACCGGTTTGACCGTGCTACAATCCAGGAACTATGTACCCAGTTGGAGCCAGAGCTGATGTCACCAATCTGCCATCCGACTGGAATCCCCCCTGACGTGCAGGTGCTGTCAGTGCTCCATTTCCTTGCAAGTGGGTCTTTTCAAACAGTGTCCATGGCATCAGGGATGTCCCAGCCTATGTTTTCCAACGTGTTGTCCAGAGTGTTGTCTGCCCTGCTGAAACACGTAAGGAGATACATCATTTTCCCTGAGGTGGAAGATTTGCCTACAGTGAAAGGTGACTTCTATGCCCTTGGACATATCCCCAACGTCATAGGTGCCCATGTAGCTCTGGTCCCCCCCCCCGCAGGAGTGAACATGTGTACAGGAACAGGAATAGTTATCATTCAATGAATGTCCAGATGGTCTGTTTGGCAGACCAGTACATCTCGCAGGTAAATGCTATGTTCCCTGGCTCTGTGCATGACGCCTACATCCTGCGGAATAGCAGCATCCCTGATATGATGGGTCAACTCCAGAGGCACCGTGTAGGGCTATTGGGGGAGTCTGGTTACCCCAACCTTTCCTGGCTATTGACCCCAGTGAGGAATCCCAGGACCAGGGCAGAGGAACGCTACAATGAGGCCCATGGGCAGACTAGGAGGGTTATCGAGCGCACCTTCGGCCTTCTGAAGGCCAGGTTCAGGTGCCTCCATATGACAGGTGGATCCCTATTCTACTCACCGAAGAAGGTGTGCGACATCATCATCGCCTGCTCCATGCTCCATAACTTGGCATTGCGACGCCAGGTGCCTTTTCTGCAGGAGGATGATCCAGATGACGGTGTTGTGGCAGCTGTGGAGCCTGTGGAGCCTGTGGACACTGATGAGGATGAAGCTGAGGAATACGAAAACGACAACAGGGAGTCAGTCATACAGCAATATTTCCAGTGAGACACAGGTGAGAACATTTTCATTTTTACCATTACATTAACTTTCACACATCTACCTCTATCCTGTACCGACATTTCACTCACTATTTGTAAACTGAGTTGTCCCCTTCCATTTCAGTTTCACAAATGTGGTAACCTACGTGTCAACTGTTTGCATCCTTGAAGGGCTTGTGATGTGTGACATAGGTATGTTAGCCTTCCAATGGGTAACCCATTATGAAACTGTAATTGATAATACAGATTTACAAATCATAGACTGACTCCATTTGTTTTTAGTGTTTCAAGGGTGTTTATTTAAGTGTAAAAAAATGAAGGGGGGTTGTAAAATGGTGATGGGTGATGGTGGGGGAATGTCCATGGCAGAGTCCAGTCTATTAGTCTCACAGGTACATTGCACATCTGGGCATTGGAAGTGGAGCTAGGTCAGTTCCGATTTGGGCAGTGTAACAAAGTGGGACAGTGGGGGGACAAACAGGGTGGTCTTATTTCCTGGCGGGGGTCTTGCCATCTTGCTCTGTCCTGTTCCTGGATCTCAGGGCCCGCTTGCGTGGTGGTTGTCCGTCTGCAGGGGATGGGGTGCTGGTGTGGTGGTCCTGTGGCGGGGCATGCTGTCCACTAGCGCCGGCGGAGGTGGTGGGCATTTCATCGTCGTGGCTAGTGTCAGGGGCCCCTTGGAGTACCACGGTGTCCCTCAAGGTCTTTTGAATGTCCGTCAGCACCCCTACGATGGTGCCCAGGGCGGAGCCGATGGTCCTGAGCTCCTCCCTGAACCCCAAATATTGTTCCTCCTGCAGACGCAGGGTCTCCTGCAACTTGTCCAGGACCGTGGCCATCGTCTCCTGGGAGTGGTGGTATGCTCCCATGATGGAGGAGAGGGCCTCGTTGAGAGTTGTTTCCCTTGGCCTGTCCTCCCTCTGTCGCACAGCAGCCCTCCCAGTTCCCCTGTGTTCCTGTGCCTTCGTCCCCTGGACCGTGTGCCCACTACCACTGCCCCCAGGTCCCTGTTGTTGTTGGGGTGGTGGGTTAGCCTGGGTGCCCTGTAGTGGTGGACACACCGCTGATTTACCTGTCCTGGGTAGGGAGGTTTGGGCCCGCTGGGTGGGTGCTGTGCTGGTGTTACCAGAGGGTGTAAGCTCGGTGTTGGGCTGTGGCTGGGCAAGGGGAACCGACTGTCCTGAGGCCCACGATGGTCCGGGCTGGTCATCAAGATCCAGTGGAGCAGAGCTGCTGTCGTCACTGTGGGCCTCTTCTGGGGTTGGAGTGGTGTTGTCTGGACCCTCTGGTGTGGTGACGTTCCTTTGGGTTCCTGCAGGGGTATAAGTACATGATTATTGCATGTGTGTGTTTCATGGTGTGCAATGGTTGGGTGTTCGTGAACCCCAGTGCAGGCATTCCTGTGTGGGGGCTTGTGTGCTGATGGTTGGGGGGTGTTGTGGGTCCGTGCAGTGGGCATGCTTTGGTGATGGGTGTCCATGCTTAGTTATGTCATGCAGATGTTGGGATGGGTGGTTGGTGTCATGGGTAGATAGGTGAGGATTTGGGGTGATAGGGGAGGGTGTGATGGTAGGGGTGTGTGATATCATGCAGGTAGGGTGGGGGTTATGATGGTTAAGATTAGACTTACCAGTGTCCGTTCCTCCAACGACTCCTCCGAGGCCCTCAGGATGCAAGATGGGCAAGACTTGCTCCTCCCATGTTGTTAGTTGAGGAGGAGGAGGTGGGGGTCCGCCGCCAGTCCGCTGTACCGCGATGTGGTGCCTGGATACCGTGGAACGCACCTTCCCCCGTAGGTCGTTCCACCTCTTCCTGATGTCCTCCCTATTTCTTGGGTGCTGTCCCACAGCGTTGACCCTGTCCACTATTCTTTGCCATAGCTCCATCTTCCTGGCTATGGATGTGTGCTGTACCTGTGAGCCAAATAGCTGTGGCTCTACCCGGATGATTTCCTCCACCATGACCCTGAGCTCCTCCGCAGAGAAGCGTGGGTGTCTTTGGCGTGACATGGGGTGGTGTGTGTGATGTGTGGGGTGGTGTATGTGTTGATGAGTGTGGTGAGTGTAGTGGTATGTGGTGTTTTGTGCTTGGATTTTGCATGGGTGATGGTGTTGTGTGCCTCCGTGTGATGGGGTTGTCTGTTCTGTGCTATCTCTCTGGCCTTCGTTCGTGAATTGTGGTCGTAGGGGTTTGTGGGTGATGTGGGTGTGTGTTTTATATAGTATTGGGTGTGTGGGAGTGGTGTGTGTATGTGTATCAGGTGTGTGTATGTGGAATTGTCCAATGTGGCGGTGTTTTGGAGATGTGTGTGTATTTTGAGCGTGGTGGTGTGTACCGCCAATGGAATACCGTGGTTGAAAGACCGCCGCGTGGATTCGTGGGTCTGTAGGCGGGTGTCGTGCACCTCGCCTACAGAGATGCAGCCCTGGCGACGCCGAAGTCTCTCCTCACTCTCTACTACGCGTCATCATGGAGACGCGTGGGGAGTGAACGGAGACGCGCAACCGGACTTCCGGGTTGCCGACACAAAAAGGAAGGAAGACGCCATAACGACGGACGCCGGAGCTGATGGAAAACCGCCGACAGGAGTAGGAGCCGAGCGACCTAAAAGAGAAAAGAGCGTGGAGCCAGTGGAGAACGGGGAACAAGGGAAGAAGCAGGAGACCTGTCCTCGCGCTGGAGAGAGGGAAAACTCCCGAGAACACGAAGGATCCCGCCACGACCCAGGAGGGTCGTGGCTATACAAGGTACGGAGCCTGTTCAGAGATACTCACAATAAGGGGGTCGGAGGGAGGGGAATGGTGGGGTAAAGGAACTGGGGAGAATAAAAAGGGGGGGGCACAGAGCATGTCAAAACCCCTCCTCTACTCTGACACAGCCCCGTAATCACCCAAGTCTTTGTTCTCTCTATTTTTATAACCAAAACCCCATAACAACACCACTCCCATCGTTTCTTTTTCCTCACACCCCTCCCCTAGACTAATAAATAAGAAAGATAGTAACTTACCATTCCACTCACCGAGACCTGTTCTGTTGTTCTGTCGAGAGTCCACGGGCGTCCAGGGAAGAAGCCGTCAGCAGAACACCACCTATGAGAAGAACAGGAGGAAATCTTGAGAACCTATACCATCCACCCCACCCCTAAACCAAAGACTTCCGGGCAGGTGAAAAGACTATGGAAGAAGATTAATTAATACGTTTTCTTTTTTTTGGTTATTCTCCTTCCTTCATTATTTTTATATTTTTTCCCCGGTGAACCAATAAACCTTGGCTTCAGCCGTATAAACACTTACCAACTGACTCTGAGCCTCTGTACTATTGAACCCAACGCCCACGCCCCTATACAGTGGTGTCAGAAGTGGGATTGGCAATCCTGACGGAATTACCTTACTGGGTCGTACAGAGGTGCTGCCAGCATGGAAGAGAAACCCACCCTCGAAGACATGATAAAACAACTGGCGGAGGGTCAACGACACCTCCAATTAGTCTGGGAGTCACAACAAAGGGAGGCCAAAGAAGACAGAGAGGCTCTTCAAGCCGCCTTGAAAAGTCAGGCCACGATAATGGCCAATAATCAGTTGGTTCACGAGACTGCTATGCAAAAACTGACCGATACCATTGCTGCCAGTAAGGTACATCCAAATGTACCAAGCTCGGTGTTACAGAAGTATCAGGAGGGGGAGGATCCCGACTCCTTCTTTACGAACTTCGAAAGAGTAGCCTCCTCAGCTCAATGGCCTGAAAGGCGATGGGGACAATACATTGCTCCACTTTTAACAGGCACCCTTCAGTCCGCTTATCAGGCTGCAAATCCTGGGGACACCACTCCATATGCTGAAATTAAGAAGAGTATATTAGAACGTGTGGGACATGATACTGAGTATTATCGATCCAGGTTTCGGAAGGCCAAATGGGGAACAAATGAAGATCCGCGTACATTTTACTACCGGGTGAAAGACTTAGGTTTGAAGTGGTTGGGGCCCTTAGGGACCGACCGTGAGGATATTATCAAGGCCATTATATTAGAACAGTATTTAGACTCACTCCCCATGAACACTCGGAACTGGATAAGACAACACCCAAAAATTGATACCGAACTAGCAGTTGATTTGGCCTGCGCCTATCACAGATCAGTGGATGTGAAAAACCAAACTCCCCGACCCCTGAACAAAGTCCCTGCCACTCCTCCTCAATATGCAACTAGACGAAACCCTGAGGAACCGGGACCCTCTGCCCGGAACACAGAGAGAAACCCCATGCAACAGCCTCAATGTTTCAGTTGTGGGGAGTGGGGACACATAGCCCGAGTATGTCCCAAGAAACATGAGGGAGCTGAACCTATGGAGATAAGAGTCACTTGAGGGAGAGTCCTGTGTATAGGAACCGGTAATACGTCTTTTAAATGCCCTCTGAGAATCAATGGACACTTGGTCATGGCTCTGATTGACTCTGGATGTAGTCAGTCAGTGATTCAACGCGACCTAGTCAAGTCGGTAAAGACTAATGGAGAACAGTGGGTGATGATATGTTGCATCCACGGAGACCGAGCTCGGTATCCGCTCGAAGTGGTCGAAGTAGAATGGAATACTAAGCATGACTTACTTGCCATTGGTATCATGGATAATTTGGTGGAAGAATGTGTTATTGGGACTGACTATCGGTGGTATTATGACATTCTCGATCAAACACGGAAACCCAACCCTAGTGATGACTGGTGGGAAGTAGCACCATTTCGAGATACTCCCATTGCTAGTGTCCCCGAACGGAAAAAAATTACTAAGAGAGAAAAACGGACGGAAAAACAAAAATATGCTATGAATTCAAAACAGATGGAGGAGGAGAAAACAGTGGCTCATCTAACAAACGCCCCAGTCTCGTTTAGACTAAGCCAACGCGAAGATCCCACTCTCGAACATGCGTGGAGAAATGCCAAAAGCGACTCTACCGGAGAGGTAGGCCCTCATTTTATAATACATAAGGACTTATTGTATAGAGTATCTAGGTCAATAAATGGGGAGAAACAACAACTAGTGGTCCCTGAGCCCTACCGGACTCAGGTCTTGTTCCTAGCACACAACCAGCCTGGAGGAGGTCACTGTGGCCGAGAAAAAACAGAGGAATACTTATTGAGACGCTTCTACTGGCCAGGGGTCTATGCCCAAATTCGACGATATTGTGCACAATGCCCAAAATGCCAACTTGTAGATCCTGGAGTCTCTCGAAGAGCCCCACTACATCCATTACCGATTATAGATACTCCCTTCAAAAGAGTAGGCATGGACTTGGTCGGACCTCTGTTACCTTCTACCAAGGGTCATACACATATCCTCGTGCTAGTTGATTACGCTACTAGGTATCCGGAAGCAATTCCCCTTACCAGCACCACTACTAAGTCCGTTGCACAAGCTATGATAGCTTTTTTTTCACGGGTTGGTTTCCCTGAAGAGATTCTAACAGATCAGGGGACCCTATTCATTTCTGGCCTCATGAAACAAATTTGTAAGGCATTAGGAGTTACCCAGATAAGGACATCGGTTTATCATCCACAGACTGATGGATTAGTGGAACAATACAATCGAACCATCAAGACCCTCTTGCGTAAGATAGTGAACGACTCGGGGAAAGATTGGGACCAGAAATTGCCCTTGGTACTGTATGCGATTAGAACACATGAACAATCTTCTACTGGGCATAGTCCGTTCGAGTTGGTATTCGGTAGACAGCCCCGTAACTTGTTAGACATGGCAGCAGAGCTATGGGAGGAAGAGAACGGTGAGGAGAGACCCCTTTTAGATTATATTCATAAACTTAAGACACATCTCCAGTCGGTCTGGGAAGACGTAAGACATCACTTAGAAATAGCTCAACATAATTAAAAAGCTGCTTATGATAAAGGCACCAAATTGCGAGTTCTGCACCCCAATGATCAGGTATTGATCATGCGTCCCACCTCTGAACATAAGTTGTTGGCCAAATGGCAGGGACCATATCGGGTACTAAAATCAGTTACCCCCGTTACTTATCTGATTGACCTAAGTGATAGCCCTAAACGTACTCAAATCTATCATATCAATTTGCTAAAGAAATGGGAGGACTCTGGGGATGGTAATGATCTTCCGGCTACGGGATACATGGTAAGCCCTTCCCACCCCTTAGGGTTAGAACTCTGTCCTACACCTCAGGCAGAGAAACAAAAACGCCCTTGTATCAATGATTCCTTAGCGGATGCAGAGAAACATCAACTACTTGGGTTGATTCAAAATCATTCCCATTTCTTTAATGAACTACCCGGGCGCACGTCCTTAGTCCAACATCATATTAGAACTCCTGAGGGACGAACGGTACGTTTACGTCCCTACCGAATTCCTGAAGCAAGAAAGATACTTATAGAAGAGGAAATTACAAAGATGTTAACACTGAAAGTCATTGAACCTTCCACAAGTCTGTGGTGTTCCCCTGTCGTTTTGGTCCCGAAACCGGACGGCTCGGTCCGGTTCTGTATAGATTTTAGAAAACTCAATGAGCTATCCCTTTTTGACACTTACCCTATTCCCCGGGTAGATGAAGTATTGGAAAAGATTGGACACTCCCGTTTCATGTCTACTATTGATCTCACAAAGGGATATTGGCAGATCCCTTTAGCACCACAAGATAAAGAAAAAACAGCATTTGCCACTCCCTCGGGGTTATACCAATTTACCGTCCTTCCCTTCGGGCTTCACGGTGCTCCTGCAACCTTCCAACGCTTAATGGACCGGCTTTTACGGCCCTTCCATGAATTTACTGCTGCTTACCTTGATGACATTGTTATATATAGTACAACCTGGGCAGAACATCTCCAACACCTAGACAAGGTATTTTCCGCCTCAACAAATGCAGGACTCACCGCCAATCCTCCCAAGTGCACATTAGGACAAACCCAAATCACATATCTTGGATATGTCATCGGTGGGGGAGTATTATGTCCTCAGAAAGATAAAGTAGAGACCATTAGACAGATACCACTCCCCAAAACTAAAAAAAACTCAGTTCCTTCCTGGGGTTGGTGGGGTATTATTGTAGATTCATTCCTCAATATTCTAACATAACAGCCCCTCTCACTGACTTATTGAAGAAGCAATACCCTACCAACCTGCCTCCTTTTTCGCCCTCCCATCTTCAAAGCTTCTCATTGCTTAAAGAGGCCCTCTCCACCGAACCCGTTTTGAGATGTCCAGATTTTTCTAGGCCCTTCCATCTTTTTACCGATGCTTCAAATGTCGGGTTGGGAGCCGTCCTGGCTCAACCGGACGAACAAGGATTTGACCACCCTATTGTCTATGTTAGTAGAAAGCTCCTGCTCCGGGAAACCCACTATCCAACTACTGAGAAGGAATGCCTTGCTATTAAGTGGGCTATTGAGTGTCTCCAGTAGTATCTCTTGGGTCGCCCTTTTGTCCTCTATACGGACCATGCACCTTTAACCTGGTTGGCTTCCCACAAGGACACTAATTCCAGGGTGTTGCGCTGGTTCCTTGAACTCCAGCCCTTTACCTTTCAGGTTCGTCACATCCCTGGGTCCAGCCAGTGACCTGCTGACTTTCTCTCCCGGTGCCCTGATTCTTCGGGTCTCTACCAGTCCAGTTCATGGGATGGGGTATGTAGGCGGGTGTCGTGCACCTCGCCTACAGAGATGCAGCCCTGGCGACGCCGAAGTCTCTCCTCACTCTCTACTACGCGTCATCATGGAGACGCGTGGGGAGTGAACGGAGACGCGCAACCGGACTTCCGGGTTGCCGACACAAAAAGGAAGGAAGACGCCATAACGACGGACGCCGGAGCTGACGGAGAACCGCTGACAGGAGTAGGAGCCGAGCGACCTAAAGGAGAAAAGAGCGTGGAGCCAGTGGAGAACGGGGAACAAGGGAAGAAGCAGGAGACCTCTCCTCGCGCTGGAGAGAGGGAAAACTCCAGAGAACACGAAGGATTCCGCCACGACCCAGGAGGGTCGTGGCTATACAAGGTACGGAGCCTGTTCAGGGATACTCGCAATAAGGGGGTTGGAGGGAGGGGAATGGTGGGGTAAAGGAACTGGGGAGGATAAAAGGGGGGGGGGGCACAGAGCATGTCAAAACCCCTCCTCTACTCTGACACAGCCCTGTAATCACCCAGGTCTTTGTTCTCTCTATTTTTATAACCAAAACCCCATAACAACACCACTCCCATCGTTTCTTTTTCCTCACACCCCTCCCCTAGACTAATAAACAAAAAAGATAGTAACTTACCATTCCACTCACCGAGACCTGTTCTGTTGTTCTGTCGAGAGTCCACGCGCGTCCAGGTAAGAAGCCGTTAGCAGAACACCACCTATGAGAAAAACAGGAGGAAATCTTGAGAACCTATACCATCCACCCCACCCCTAAACCAAAGACTTCCGGGCCAGTGAAAAGACTATGGAAGAAGATTAATTAATACGTTTTCTTTTTTTTGGTTATTCTCCTTCCTTCATTATTTTTATATTTTTTCCCCGGTGAACCAATAAACCTTGGCTTCAGCCGTATAAACACTTACCAACTGACTCTGAGCCTCTGTACTATTGAACCCAACTCCCACGCCCCTCTACAGGGTCGTAATGGCATGGGCGTGTTTCTGTTGGCGTGTAGGTGGAGGATGTGTTTCCGCCAGTTTATCGCTGACCTTTGGTGTGGCGGTGTTGTGTGGGTGTCTGAATTTCTGCGGATTCCGTGATGTGTGTCATAATAGCTGTGGTGGTCTACCGCGGCCGCAGCGGTGTATTGGCGGTCTTCTGCACGGCGGTAAGCACCTTATACCGCCAATGTTGTAATGACCCCCTTTAAGTCAACATTTACCACTTAAATCACCCCCCAAACCGTACCTGCATGCCATCTTACACCCTCATCCTCACTCCCATCACTCCACTCCATCCCACACACTGCACAAACACAGATGACTAACCCTAATGCCAAGCCCTGCATGCCATACCAATGCATGGACAGTCCTCCCAGTCCTGCATGGACACCCATCACCAAAGAATTCACAGCATAGGGATACTAACAATCCGACAATACATCAACATACACATTCAAAGGTGGAAGGGCACCAGCAACGATAGAGGGGAAGATAGGGATGTACCATATGTCACAGGCATGAAGCATAATACATCACTTACATCCCCACAGGTGCCCCAGCCAATCTCAGCGGAGCGGGGGTGCCACAACTATCCAGTCCCCCAACAGAAGATGCCCCCCAGTGATGACAGTAACTCTGGATTTCAGGACCTGGATCAACAACCTGGCCCATCAAGGACTACTGGTCAGTCGGTCACCCCAGCCCACACATGGTCCATCACGGAGCCTCCCCCATCAGTATCCGACACCACAGCTCCCACCCAGCGTCCCCACACCTCTGTCCCCAGGACACGTCAATCAGCAGTGTTACCACTTGTACAGGGACCCCAGGCCACTCCTCGCCCCCAAGACAACCAGGGACCTGGGGTCAGTGGCAGTGGGCACACGGTTCAGGGGGCAGAGGCACAGGACAACAGGGACACTGGGAGGACCGCTGTGCGCCAGTGGGAGGACAGGCCCAGGAAACCTACTATCCAGGAGGCACTCATTAATGTCCTGGGGGCCTACCAACAATCCCAGAACATGATGGGCCAGATCCTGAACAACATGCAGGAGAACAAGCGGCTGCAGGAGGAACACCAGCAGGAGATCAGGGAGGACTTGCAGGCCCTCAACACCACCATGATCTCCAGAGCAGGGATGCTGGCAGACATGGCCAACATCATGAGGGAATGCACTACACAGCAGTGGGCCCCTACCACTAGCCAGTCTATTGACCAGACCACCACATCCGCTGCAGCTAGTGGACAGGAGGCCCTGCCACAGGACCCACAGGCCACCAGCACCCCTCCCCCTGCAGAAGGTGAACCACCCCGCAAAAGTTCCCTGTGACCCAGACAGAAGCTAGGGACACTTGCCAAGACCAAGACCACCGCCAAGAAATGAGACTCTCCTGATTGTCCCCCTTGTGTCCCACCCTGTCACCTTGTCCACTTTGAACTGCCTTTGCTCCCTTTCCTATGGCCCCTTGGACACTGGACCTGTGCTACAAACAGACTGGAACAATACCCTGGACTTTCCTCCAGCATCACCACATTCCATTGCACTTTTCAGTCACTTATTTGCAATACAATAAATGCCCTTGAACACAATATCAGTGACACTGTTTTATGTGTTGAAAATGTGCATTTGAGGGAACAGTCCCATCTAGTGAAAATTATCTGAACACAGTGATAGCATACAAATAATGTACTGTAACTGTCTGTAGTGATCACATCAGGACATTGTTGTCACATCACCAACATCTGGAAAATAAGAAGCCATAGGTGACAGTAAGTTTAGATGCAAAGGAAGTGAATGCCATCATGCTACAACCACACAGAAAACATCATTAGTCAGAGTAATGGTCAGTTCCACTGTCTCACCTGTTGTCATTGGAAGTATTGACGTATAACTGATGTTCTGTTGTCCTCATCCTCATCCTCTGCCTCCTCTTCCTCACTGTCCTCAGGGTCCACTGCTGCCACAGGGTCATCTCCAGTCTCCTCCTCCTGCAGATAAGGCACATGCCATTTGCGTGCCAGGTTTTGTAACATGCAGTATGCCACTACTATCTGGCAGACCTTTCCGGGTGAGTAGCACAGGGATCCACCTGTCAGCTGGAGGCACCTGAACCTGGCCTTCAGGAGGCCGAAGGTCCACTCAATAATTCTTCTGGTTCGCCATGTGCCTCATTATAACGGTCCTCAGCCCCAGTCCTGGCATTCCTCACAATGGTCAGGCGCCCCAATAGGTTTGGGTAGCCATAGTCACCTGCAAGTATGGAGGGACAACATTTAGCCTTACACAATCCTATGGGGATAACACCTGAAGGCATACACTGACATACAGCGGGTGGGGACTCTGGCTCACCTAATAGCCACACCCTGTGCCTCTGTAGTTGGGCCATCACATTTGGGATGCTGCTATTCCTCAGGACAAAGGCATCATGCACCAACCCAGGATACTTGGCAGTGGTGTGGGAGATGTACTGGTCCACCAGGAACACCATTTGCACACTCAGTGAGTGGAAACTCTTACGATTCCTGAACACCTGTTCATTCTGGCGGGAGGGGGAAACGCTATATGTGTACCGTCAATCGCCCCAATAATATTGGGGATATGCCCCATTGCATAGAATCCTGCCTTCACAGTGGCCAAATCTTCCATCTGGTTGAAAGCAATGTAGCTGCACATGTGTTTCACCAGGGTAGACAAAACCGTTGCCAGCACGATCGAAAACATTGGCTGTGACATTCCAGCTGCCAAGCCCACTGTTACTTGGAAAGAACCAGTTGCCAGGAAATGGAGTACTGATAGCACTTGCACAAGGGGGGGGGATCCCAGTAGGATGGTGGATAGCTGTTATCAGGTCAGGCTCCAATTGGGCACAC
Source organism: Pleurodeles waltl (assembly GCF_031143425.1). Taxonomy (NCBI): domain Eukaryota; kingdom Metazoa; phylum Chordata; class Amphibia; order Caudata; family Salamandridae; genus Pleurodeles; species Pleurodeles waltl. The sequence continues at coordinate 226,061,121 of NC_090445.1, forward strand.
AGCTATGTGATTGTGGCCCTGTCCAGTCTATAAGTCAATATTATGTGCCTCTCCTCCAATGTAGCCAAGTCCACAAGGGATCTGTACACGGGGGTTCGTCTTCTCCTCTCATTCATCCGCAGCGGTAGGTATCTAAGGGACACAAGAGTGAGTAGGCTGTCACAATTTGAACAATGGAACCACCACCTCAGTGTACATACTGCATTTATGTGATGGGACAGTGGGAATGGCAAAGTCTGTGCAAATCTAGGCAGTGACCGCCTGTCCTGTATGTAGAGACAGGTGGAAGTGAGGTAACTCCGCCGACTTTGGGAGTCGTGGCAGAAGGCGGTCTTGCACCACTGTGCAATTCCTCATTGGATAATATGGGGCTCTATGGAGTACAGTGGCCAATGGGGATCTGCCCCGGCGGTGACTGTGGACACCGCCGCGGACGTGACTGACATTTTCTATCTGATTCCTCACTTGTTTCCTGACCTTCAGCAGGAGAACACCCACACTGCGTGTGCTGCTGTGACCTGTGTCTGGAACCTACCATGGCCCGTGTGACCGGGGAAAGGGCCCCTGCCTTCACTGCTGAGGAGTTGGAGCGATTGGTGGAGGGGGTCCTACCCCATTACGGACTGCTGTCTGGGCCTCAAGACCAACAGGTGAGTACACCATGGGCATGGGCATGATGCATGTGGAAAGGATGCATGGAGATGTGTGTGCAAGCATCGGGGGGGAATGTCATATGATGGTGTACATGGTGTGTGCCAGTGGTGATGGAAACGGGATTGGTGGGCCATATGTGTGACAGGCTGGATTGTATGTGTAATGGTGTATGTTAGAAATTGGGTCTTTGGTTGGCAGTCAGGTTACCCCCTGTCCAAGCAAGGACCCTCACCCTAGTCAGGGTAAGTCACACACAATCCAAATTATTCTGTGCCCACCCTGTGGCAGCTTGGCACTGAGCAGTCAGGCTTAACATAGAAGTCAATGTGTAAAGAATTTGTGCAATAAAGCATGCAATAACACAGTAGAACACCACAAAAATATACCACACAGTGTTTAGAAAAATATATAACATTTATCTGATAAGATGCAGGTCAAAACGATTAAAATGCAATAAGTATATTTTGGAATATCACTGTAAAATGATATAAAGTGTCTTTAGTCTCTTAAAAGCAACAAATGCCTCTTTCAGACACAAAGTACCTGGTTTGTGTTCAAAATCTCTGCAAAGAACCGCAGAGGAGGAGATGCGTGGAAAACAGGGAGCTGTGCATCGATTTCTCAGGCCACACGCGGTGATGCGTCGTTTAGTTTTCACGCAGGGAAGGCTTTGCTTCGATTTCCGGTGCTCGGTCTTGGATCCTCTTCGGGTTGCAGGGTTTTTCAACGCCCTGGGGACGATGCGTGGATTTACGGAGCTGACAGGAGGAAGTCACAGGAGCTGCGTCGATCCGGTGGGCGTTGCGTGGAAATTTCTACTGCACGGCAGGCGCTGTGTCGATTCCTCTCTGGAAGTAGTGCTGCGCCGTTCTGGCTCAGCTGCGCTTCAATCCAGTGGGCCGTGCGTCGAATTTTCAGTCGCTCTGCTGGCGATGGATCGATCTTCTTGTTGCGAAGTCGGGCTGCCTTGTTCCGGTTCAGCGTGCAGCAAATTTTTCACAGCAATACAGGCTGTGCGTTGTTTCTGGCAGGCTGTGCATCGATTTTCACCACACAAGGAGACCTTCTTGCAGAAATGAAGTATTTTTGGCCCGAGACTTCAGGGAACAGGAGGCAAGCTCTATCCAAGCCCTTGGAGAGCACTCCTCACCACAACCAGAGAGCATCAGGGCAACAGGGCAACAGCAAGGCAGCAGTCCTTCACAGAAAGCAGTCAGGTGAGTCCTTTGGGCAGCCAGGCAGTTCTTTTTGGCAGGGTGCAGGTTCTGGTTCAGGTTCTCTTCTCCAGGAAGTGTCTGAGTTGGCAGGGGCAGAGGCCCTGTTTAAATATCCAAATGTGCCTTTGAAGTGGGGAAGACTTCAAAGAGTGGCTTAGAAGTGCACAATGTCCCCTTTCAGTTCAACCCTGTCTGCCAGGGTCCCAGTAGGGAGTGTGGCAGTCCTTTGTGTGAGGGCAAGCTACTGTCCTTTGACATGTAAGTGTCAAGCCCTCCACCGTCCCAACCCAGGAAGACCGATTCAAAATGCAGATGTATGCAAGTGAGGCTGAGTACCCTGTGTTTGGGGTGTGCTTGAGTGAATGCACAAGGGAGCTGTCACCTGAACCAAGCCAGACGTGGATTGTAAGGCACAGAAGGATTTAAGTGCAGAGAAATGCTCACTTTCACTTTCTCAGCACTTCGGCTTAGTCAAGGCACAAAGCGAAGTGCAAGTTGCTCGAAGACAGGATGTACTAGAGTTTTTACTGAGAAAGGAATATTGGACATTGGTTTACAGTTAGCCAAATGAGCTGGGACCCTGAAGGATTTCTCTGAGATGCATTTTATCTGTGCGCATCTTAATAAGTCTGGGGCTTCCCCTTCTTGAAAAGATTTGTTGAGTGAATGTGAGAAAGAGTTATGATGTGGCAGGGAGACTCAAGATGGATTTACATATTGCTTATGACCATGACATGATCTCTAGGCTTCTGATGGTCCTCCTCATGTGGTAAGTCAGATTAGTGCACAGATGATGGTTTAGATTGTTAGGGAAGTGAAGGTGATACATTTTCTAGATTTTCAAGAAATAGAGCTAGTATGCAGCACAAAGAATTCATTCAGTGTGCCACCCTGAATCAGAAAAACCACCTGTACTGTCCCCTCCAACCCACTCAGCAATATTTGAGTGAGATGTGTATCAGCAAACAATCAGTTTCATGAGCCATGACAGGGAAAGTTATTGGAACCTCAAACCCTCTTTCTCTAAGGAACAATACAGACAAGAACACTAAGACATGAGGCATACATTTTAATAATATTATTTTAAAACAATAGCCTACTGCTCACAATATGAACTGTAACTTCAATGAAAACGAATAAATTGGCAATAGCAACTTTCACTAAAGTGTGAACAAGAAAAAATAATATGATTGCTTTTACACATTTATATAAATTCTACCCCCGTTCTGCTACTTCTAAGTGATAAGCTAATTCTAACAGAGGAAACAAATAAAAATCTGATGTTTTAACAAAGATTTGAAGGGTCTTAAACTTCTGATACAGCAGCTATTAGAAAGGACAATGGATATTTTAACAATGGACTATTTATCGCTATCTAGTCCTGCTATTACACAGGAGTCTGGATTAAACAATATCAAGGGCCACCCTAATCTTCTATCTGTAACCAGTGTACTTTGACTTTGATTAACTCTAAAACCTTTTACGAGTCCAGACTCAAGCCTTCTTCCCAAATGCAGCATGTTTCTAAAGGACACGAGGGACATCCTTTGCCTGCAGTATCAGGAGTTATTGATGAACCTGTTGGTGGCTTACAAAGAAAGATGGTCGCTTTTAATCATTCTCACCCTATGGGGGTCATTCTGACTCCCGCCGGGTGCGGTCACCGCGCGCCCGGCGGGAGCCGCCAAAATACCGTACCGCGGTCGGAAGACCGCGGCGGGTATTTTGAGTTTTCCCCTGGGCTGGCGGGCGGCCTTCAAAAGGCCGCCCACCAGCCCAGGGGAAAACGACCTTCCCACCATGATGTCGTAATCGAGCCGGCGGAGTGGGAAGGTGCGACGGGTGCTACTGCACCCGTCGCGTATTTCACTGTCTGCTATGCAGACAGTGAAATACAAGCGGGGCCCTCTTACGGGGGCCCCTGCAGTGCCCATGCCATTGGCATGGGCACTGCAGGGGCCCCCAGGGGCCCCGCGACACCCCCTACCGCCATCCTGTTCCTGGCGGCCGAACCGCCAGGAACAGGATGGTGGTAGGGGGTGTCAGAATCCCCAAGGCGGCGCAGCATGCTGCGCCGCCTTGGAGGATTCTGACGGGCAGCGGAAAACCGGCGGGAGACCGCCGGTTTTCCTGCACTGACCGCGGCCAAAGCGCTGCGGTCAGAATGCCCTAAGGGGCACCGCCAGGCTGTTGGCGGTGCTCCCGTGGTCGGTGGCCCAGAATGACCCCCTATGTCTGCTATTACCACATGACACCAAGACAAGATATATGGAGGGATTTTGTGGGCGTGTCAGAACTTATTTGCTTTTCTATTGTTATGATAAGGTGACATGTAAAGGGTAAAACCCTCAGAGGTCAATTCTGACCTTTTGACTCAGGCAGGAGTGTGAAATCATCCAAATAGACACTGTGAAACTAGCTGACATCAAATCTAACATCAAATAATCATCATAATCAATAAGAGTAATTTAAACACGCCATGACCCATGTGACCATAAATCACCACACCAGTTTTGTTAGGTTTAAACATTTATTACATTTATTGCCCTTTAGATTAACAATGCTAAGATCACATAAATCATTTGCAAGACCAAATGATAGACATACAGAAACATTACATGCTGTCCAAAACACCAGAAAAATCTCAATCTATTTAAGAAGTTCAACATTAAACATTCCAGTAGAACAACACAGAGTAGCAACAGAATCAAGTGAAACAGAGAAACAGCATACATTTAGTTTGTGCAGTTGAAACAAACTTCATCAATTAATAAACAGCCAAATGTAGATATGAGGTCAGGCATCCCTAACTAGCACTTTAAATCATGTGTGGGCTTCATGAAAAAGGTAAAATAAGACAAAAATGTATTTGGAAAACATTGAACTAGGGCGCTAACCAAAATAAGTGGTTGGATTTTCTAAGGGAGTAAAACCTGCAAGAAAAAAAAATGCTCAATGGTTATACCTCTTCTAAATGGATCAGCAAGCAGCAGACACTTCCTCAGCAGAGCGCAGGAACATCAGGTATTTAGAAAACAGCCTCAGGACATGAAAGGAAAGTTGGGCCTAATATAACTGAACTGTTAGAATCATAAGACAGAAACACATCTAACTCAGAATAAAACTGGAACAGACCTAACACATAGCTCAGAAAATGGGCAACAACTGGAATCTCAGAAAATGAAGAAATTACTGACTTTACCTAAAACATTGCTATTTTAAAGTCCCAAAAAATTACTAGCTAAGCCTTTATTGGACAGACTATGGGGTGTTTTAGTTTGCAGCCAATGATCATCTTGTGTGCATCAGATGTATCTCTTCAAGTTTTCTGCAACAAGGATTGGATTAACTATGTCACTCCTCTCCGGTCATCAGCTTCAGTGATTAATTACATTTAAAACTATGTGGAAGCGTAAGATGTGTTGAACAGAAATGAAATGCTACATGGAAAACGGGACATTGAGCACTGAAGCTCTTTGTTTAGTTTGTACATTATTATCTCAACTCAGGAAGGACAACAGTATCAAGTAAAGAACATAATTTTTCCACAGTGTACAAGTCACACATGATGCTTGTAGAAACATTATTTTTGCATATCCAGCATTCTTTTTTTAAAACAATGTGCCTCTGGAAAATTACTAAAACGTGAGGACTTTAAACTGGTGCTAAACATGAAGAATAAAACATTTAATAATATTTAAACTATTAATCCTTGTACTACACATTAATATTAATTTTTCAGTACATTTAATTATTATCAAGCAAAATACATTTTCATTAGACATTATTATTTCATAATAATAAATGTTGTTTATAGTGTCCACCATAGCAGCTAAACATTTTTATTTACTAATACTTTATTTCAGTTAGGTCTTTTAATACATGTTATTTCACATTATATTTTAGTGGCACAATTTTATTCATAATGTTTACACTCCAACAATGTATTTGGAAGAAGGGCCATGTTAACAGCGTAGCAATGGTTTATATGGTTAATGTCCCTATGCTAGGAGAGCACACAAAAGATGACACTAACTTCCTAAAAGACAAGGGGCCAGATGTAGGAACGCAAAAAATAGTGACTCGGAAATAGCGACTCCATGCGAATCGCTATTCCCGACTCGCAAAACGATATGCCAGGAAAAATCGCTTTACCAAATAGCGATTCGGTGCAGAGTTTCACTGCAATTTGCGACCTCGCATTTTGCGAGGTAGCTATTTGCAACCTCGTAATTTGCGAGGTCGCATATTGCACAAGGGTGTGCTCCGGTGTTGCAAATTGCGACTGACTCGCAAATTGCACGTAGGTGCAAATTCAACTTTTGAAAAACCCACTTCCTGGTTCTGAGTGATGATATCAGAACCAGGAAGTAAACCCATGGAACAGGGAGGAGCCCACCCAGCCCAAACTGCAGAGCCACACCCAGGTGAGAGGTGCTGCAGCAACAATGGCTGCACAGGAGAAGGAGACACCCAGTGGAGGCAGAAAACAAAAACCTACGTTTTCTGAGAAGGAGTTGGAGGTGCTCACTAAGGAGTGCTGCCTGCACCACGAGGAATTATTTGGCAAGGCAGCAATGAGTGTCCCTGACAGCCACAAAAAGAAGATCTGGCAGGACATCCTCAACAAAATAAATGGCATTGGTGTCAGCCACCACACCCTGGATGAGGTCTGCAAAAGGTGGTATGACCTTCGCTCCAGGACCAAGAAAAGGGTGGCGGAGCGCATGAGGGAGATGCATGGCACTGGAGGAGGGCCATCTATTGTACCACCCCCTACAGCCATCGAAACCATGGTGGAGACAACTCTGGAGCCAGAGGCTGTACTGGGCATCGGAGACCTAGACAGTTCAGCACCAGGAACATCAAAAAGTAAGTACCAAAATTAACCTATTTACACCAGCCTATGCACCATGCACACAATCACAGTACACATCAGCATGCACCTCCAGATTAGCTCCATTCCCAGTTTTGCAACCTGTAGAGCAGTGCTTTATGGGCAATGTAGTACAGTAGTCCAAATATAGGTAAATGTTTATTCTGAGGCATCAAACATATATGAGACACTGACAGTGTATCCCCTATGTCCCACAGGTCTCCCACAAGGACCCCCCATCATCGCCACTGTGCAGGGAGAAGATCAAAGCACTGACACAAAGGAGGAGCCTGCCACAGACACCGCAGGGGAGTGCAGGACAACACCACCCGTCCAATCGGCACAAGAGAACATGGATGATCCTTCTCTGGGTATAGAGGCAGCCATTGTGACACCGGGGCCAATGCCTAGGGAGAGTCAACCACGGGGATCAGCTGGCTCAGTGCGTAGACGACGCACAATGCAGTCTGTGCTTAGGGAGGATGTTACAGATGAGGATTTGTTGGGACTGGAGGCATCCTTACCTCAGCGACACCAGCTGCAAAATAGAGGCGGTTAATGAACTGTAACCTTTCAAGACTGCAGAACACACTCACGCATGGGCTTGCAAATGTGGACAACCAGTTCACTACAATGAACGCTCACTTGGGTAACCTGACTAACTCCATAGACAACTTGGTCAGGGAAATGGTGGCCGACAGGGCACAAGCACGGCGCAGGGAGCGCAACACTTCTTCCCGTTTGACACGCTAGGTGTGTTTATATGGTGCCTGGCTACCACTATAACCTGCCTGTCAAGGTGCACTGTCAGCCTGCAAGTGGAACTAGGCCATTTTTCAGGAAATGTGGCTCAAGGACTTGGCCGCATCAGCCATGCGGTGAACCTGCTGGAGACCAGACAGGCAGCAAGGGACACTGGGGATACCCCGCAGGACAGTGAGGAGGTCTCCAGTGTCAGTAGTGTGTCTGCCACTGATACACGTGTGTTGCGGAGTAGCAGTTCACACCAGGGATCAGGGGACCAACCTGGAGTGAGCCATGGTGGCCGCAGGAGGCTTTGAGCTACTGATATGAGGTGTTAGAGAGGCACATGCACATAATGTGTCAGAATACACTTTTGTTCTGCATTCTGTAGTATAGTTGACTATTGTTTCCACATTATAGTCCTGCAATAAAAGGGTTAATTTGTTGAACTACACAACTGGGCAATGGGTGTCTTACATTAGTGAGTGTTGTCACGGTTGCTACGCACCTGCCAAAGTAGTGGGTTGTTATGTGGTTCCTTCTCTGTCTGCCCTCCATTACAATGCTTCCATCCCCAGGCTGTTGGTGTGGTAGCTCTTGCTCCTCATCCTCCGAATCTGTGTAGTCAGAGGTGAGATATAGCCCACGTCTGGTGGCAATGTTGTGTAGGATGGCACAGGCGGCAACTATCTTGCATGCTGTTTCTGGGGCATACTGAAATGCTCCTCCACTTTTGTGCAGGCATCTGAATCGTGACTTCAACAAGCCGAACGTCCTCTCAATTACAGCTCTGGTTCGCCGATGTCCAATGTTGTATCGCCTCTCATTCTGATTGCCAGGTATTAGGTATATGCACTGTCACCTGTTTGACAAAATAGGCAAATTTAGCAGGGCATCACAGGGTTACGCAGTAACATGTATGTAGGGCTTCAGAGTCTACTCGCCAGTACCTAATAAATATCCTTCTCCAAACTCCCCACGTTCTGGGCGTTGGTGTATCCCACTGTGCCTGAATATGTAGGCATCATGTGTACTCCCTGGATATTTAGCCACAATGTCAGTAATGACATAATGGGCGTCACATACCCGCTGGATGTTTAGTGAGTGGGTACAATTCCTATTGCGGAACACGTATTCCAGATTTGCTGGTGGGCAAATTGGTATATGTGTCCCGTCCACACACCCTATTACATGTGGGAAGTTGGCAATTCTGTAGAAGTCCAACTTGGTGCTGTTCATTTCTGCCTCATTCCTGGGAAGGTATATATATCTGGACATGTGTGCGAGTATGGCATCTAGGAAACGTCTGAAGAATCTTGAGAGGGCACTTTGGGATACCCCACCTGCCACTGCAATCACCCCCTGATAGCTACCCGATGCCAAGAGGTTCAGTGAGCATAGCACTTGCACATGTGTGGGGATGGCGCTGCCGCGCATTGTCTGGCGTTCTAGCTGAGGTTTCAGCAGTTCAATGATTTCTAGGATGACAGTGCTGCTCAGTCTGTATTTATCATAAATCTCGGGCGTGGCTTTGGGCGTCAAGATGGCGGTCGCACTCTAAGTGCTCCGGACCCCTCCGTCATCCGCCCGTTGAAGCCTTTGCCATCCTGCCTTATAATCAACCCTTGCGGTCTTTATGGGATCCTTTGACCGCCCGTGAATCCGGCGGTCTTGCTGAATGGGCTGCTGAGGGCCCACACACGTGAAGGAGACTCAGACTAGGTCCGGGGTAGAAGCAGCAACATGGTGGCCGGGAGCTGTGGCCGGCCGCGGCGCCCGTGACCTACAGGGCACTGCCGCCCGGGCTGTTTGCATCGACTGAAGGTGGAGGGTGAGAGACCCAGAAGGGGCTGACGAACGGGCCCGGTGGACGGCGGCCCAGGCGGTCCCAGGGTGGTCTGCTGTGGTGGGCCCCGGGCGGGAGCGGCTCCGGGGCCGAGGCGTGCTCTAGTGGACTTGCGGGTGGCACAGGCAGTCTCCCTGGGTGCGGGGGCTTGCCCCTTGCCGTGGGGCGGTGCTCCCCCCCCTTTTTGGAGTGGTCTGGAGCGAGTGGGCTGACCTGGCGGACCGTGACGTGGTGAATCCCGGCGGCCAGCCCTCGTTGCGGTCACCACCGCGAGACCGAAAGGCGGTGGCAATTAGACTCACCGGCGAGGCACCGGGGATTGTGGTCCTCGGCGGCGGGAGGACACAGCTGCAACGTGGGGAGCTCTGGTCTCCCGATCCTGCCGAGTGGACCTGTGGCCGCCTCAGCCGATGGAAGTTGAGCGGGGTGGGGCGCCAGACCCCTGGGGGCCCTTTTTGGATCCGGGGCAGGATTGGGCCCTCAGTGACATTGAAGAATCACCCGGGGAGCAGAGGCTGTGAGTGGGATAAAAGGCTTCAGACACTACGGCCCAGTGCCTGACCCTTGGACAGGGGAGGGGGTGTGCCCCTTACCCCCCTCCCAGAGCGCCCCCTCCTGGGGCCACTAAGCAGAACAGCCTCAACGATCCCCTGGACAGGAGGCCCCTGACGAGACCGTCCGACTGAAGGTGGCGCCGTGCAGAGTGGGGCCGGTCCGGCGGCCACCCTGGCCGCGTGGGGGCCACGGAGGGGCACACCTTTCCCTCTTTTCGCTTGAGGATACCGCCCGGAACACCCTTACGTAAGGAGCCCTACCACAGGTTCCTAGGACCTAGAGGTACTGGTCAGAGTCCTTCCAAATGAACAGGAGGCCCCCCCGGAAGACCTACTGGCTGAGAAGTAGTGAGCACCAAAGAATCATCAGAGGATCAGGGCCCAGGGGAAGTCTGTTTGTGACGTGGGGGGCCTCGGCCTGAATCTTGGTGATGCCATGGGCAAGGACAGATCCACCAGGCAGCCCCCGGCGTCTCAGCAGAGGATTGATCAGTTCACCGCACCAACGACTCCCCGGAGCGATGGAGACTTGGCATCAGGGGGTCCTCCCACGGATGGGGTACATGTAATCCTTCCGGCTATTCAATCCTCGCAGTTGGCCGTAGAAACTAAGATCAGAGAGGTGCACGAGGACATGGGCCTTATAAGGCAAGATCTCAGAAACGCAGTGGGTCAAATTACGGAGGTTGAGAGCTGAGTCTCCCAAACAGAAGATGACCTAGCAGATCTCAGGTCCAAGGTGGCCCAACTACAGACTCAAACGGGCAAACTACACCGTCGTGCCAAGGACGCCGAAAACCGCTCCAGACGCAACAATCTGTGCTTCATAGGATTTCCGGAGGGAGCGGAAGAAAGCAAAGCCCCTGACTTCCTAGAGCTCTGGATCAAATCCTGGATCCCAGACCAAGCTCTCTCCCCCTGGTTTGCAATTGAAAGAGCGCATAGAGCCCTGACCCCGCGGCCCCCACCGGGTGGACCTAAAAGGCCAATGATAGCATGCTTCTTGAACTTTAAGGACCGTGACAACATCCTCAAGGAAGCCAGAAGATGTGTTGATCTTCACTGGAACAACCATAAAATTTTGATATTTCCAGATTATACTAGAGAGGTACAAACACGACGCCGGTCGTATGAACTTGTCAAACAAAAACTTAGAGCTATGCAACTCTCATACATGCTCCTCTTCCCCACGCGCCTGAAGGTTCTTATGAGTGGGAAGGCCTACTTCTTCGAGTCCCCAGAGGAGGCGTGGGATTGGTTGACAGAGGAGGGTCCAAGGCGCACCAGGTCTCGACGTGGGAGACGAGGTGGTCCTGAAAGCCTTCAAGACAAAGGCAAGACAATGGATCCCGGCCCCCGGGCTGATGAGATCCCTGCAGACATCTCGAAAACCCAAGATCTGGACGGCGCAATGGAGGGAGAGTGCTTGAGCCAGACCCCAACACTTGGCTGATGGTGGAGACACAGCTCCCTCTGGGGCACCTCGAAGACGACTGACAAGATACGGCGCAGATGTACACTCCCCGGACGGGTCCTCCCCCGACCCCTGGGCTTTCGGCCTGGTGTTTGCCTCCTGCGGACCCGGGCCGGCACCTATCTAAGGATTGCAGATGATCCGTCTGAATGGAGGGGTCCACCACTCCACTCCAATAGCAGTCTATCTGGCTGTGTTGTTTAGTTTAGGTTATAGGGTGACAGATGCTTCCGGGGTAGAAGTATTGGGTGGAGGGCAGTTGGGGGGTAAGAAATTTATTAGGGGGTTACGTTATAAGGTTTCAATAGGGTTTTTTCAGGGTTCCTTCATTCCCTCCTCTTGTTTGAGACGGTTGCCCCTAGACCCACAGGGAGGCCCTCAACACTCTAACACACCTTGGTGCTCCACGCCTACCTCTCACAGACACAAGTCCTTTCATGGAACGTGAACGGACTTCTTGACAAGTTTAAGAGGTCCGCAGTCCTTAGCTCACTCCGCAGATATGCCCCCTCAGTGGTATTATTATAAGAGACCCATTTACTGGGCAACAAATGCCCCATGCTGGCACGTGGGGGGTACGACAGGGTCTACCACTCAGGATTCTCGAGGGGCTCCAGGGGAACGGCCATCCAACTCCATCGTTCGCTACCAATGGTGGTTACTGCCACCCAGACTGATCCCCAAGGGCGATTAATCGCTGGGACTGGTTCACTCTACGGGAGGTCGATTAACATAGTGAACGCATACGCCCCCCCCAGCAGCCTTTGACAACTTCTTACTTTCACTCCGTGGGATACTGTTGGGACTCCCCCAGGGGACAACCCTAATTGGTGGAGACTTCAGTTCTGTTCTAGACCCCAGACTAGACGTATCGGGCACCATATCTGCCATCCGCTCATCTCGGGCGGCGAGCCTGAATAACTGGGCTGAGGGCCTTGGCCTGTGTGAGGTCTGGCACCCCAGGACGCGACAATACACGCAAACCTCACCAGCCTACCAAACAAACACTAGAATCAACTTGGTGTTCTTGCCGGCATTAGACATGGCCGGGGTCACTGGGGCTGAAATACTACCGCAAGGGGTCTCCGACCACGCTCCAATACAAGTTCGTCTGGGAGGTACAGACCCCGCACAGCGTCCGATCTGGCGCTTGAACGCATGGCACTTACAAGATGGTGAATATACCCTGGCGATCCGAGACCATCTTAACCAATACTTTGAGCAAAACATAGGGTCAGTGCGATCACCGGGCACGGTCTGGGCTGCGTGCAAGGCTACCTTACGGGGATACGCCAAACATCACCTCCGTGTGTGGCTAGCCACTCGACCACTAGCAAACAGAGTTATCCCTGAAGTAGCCGACGAGTCAGGAACTTTGTCCAAGAAACCGAGTGACTTTGCGCAATGTTTTGCCTCTTACTATGCTCGACTTTATGCAGAGCACCCCCGGCCTGAGGCCGAGAGAGAATCCCCCCTCCTGAACGAAATCACCCTCCCAAAGATTTCACAAATGACCAGGGAAAACTTAGACGAGGCCTTAAGCCTCAAAGAGATTAATAAGGCGATAGCCGCGTTGGCGCTGGGTAAGACGCCCGGCCCGATGGGTTCCTGGCAGAGCTGTATGGTAGATGCGGAGACATTCGGGCCCTCACTTGCTAAGCATGTATGAAGAAACCGAGAAAACTGGCTGCTTCCCATCGGGAATCGATCAGGCAACAATTGTGGTGATCCCAAAGACCCAACCACCGTCACAGCATTGCTCAGCGTACTGTCCCATCTCTCTTTTAAACACCAAGATTAAAGTATTGTCCACAATCCTAGCCACCAGACTGAAGGAAGTGCTCCCTTTGTTGGTGCACCCTGACCAGTGCGGGTTTATGCCCACGTGTAGTACAAGACACTGCATTAGGTGCCTGCACGTGGCTCTGGCCCACGAAAATCCTAATCCAGTCACCCCTTGCTCTCCTTTTGCTGGATTTCGAGAAGGCCTTCGACACCGTGGACTGGTCCTACCTGGAACACGTCCTGCTAAGTAACGGTTTCGGGCCCAGGTTCCGTGGCCTGGTGAAGCTCCTTTACACTAACCCGACCGCCCGTGTCCTGGTGAATGGGGTGATCTCAGACCAGTTCCTCATACGTCGGTGTATCCGCCAGGGATGCCCGCTGTCCCCATTGCTCTTCGTGCTCGCGATAGAGCCCCTGGCGAGACTGCTGAGAGAAGACCCCTTGGCTGAGGGCTGGTCATGGCCTGCTGGACCTGAGGATCGCGTAGCGCTCTATGCAGACTACGTGCTTATATATCTTTCCAACCCCATCCAGAGCGGTCCCCGTGTTCTGCAGCTCTTGGGTCTCTTCTTCGAGGCCTCTGGCTTGGCGCTTAACCCCGGCAAGTCCCTGTTGGTCCCCCTGCATCCCTCTAGAGACTGCATCGACTGGCAGCAAAACATCCCGATCAGGCGCAATTGTTTTAAATACCTAGGAGTACAGGTGTCCTTATTACCGGAACTGGCGTGGGCGCTAAACGTCACCCCACTTACCCGACACATTAAAGAGGATCTCCATCATTGGCGGACCCTGCCCCCCAACCTGCTCGGTAGAATAGCACTCTATAAAATGATGATCCTTCCCAGGCTCCTTTACCTATTGCAGAACTTCCCACACCCAATTCCTCGGAGATGGTTCAAAGATATAGACACAATGGCGCGTCACTTCCTATGGGGTGACTCCCGTCCCAAACTGGCCCTAGCTACCTGTCAGAGAGACGTCTTTGATGGAGGCCTGGGAATGTCCAAAGTTTACTATTACCACCTGGCAATGCAGCTACTGGTGATAATCGACTGGTGGGGGGTGGTTGGTGGGACCCAGCGTATCGACTGGAACTTCAAACATTGGGCTATCCTGCGATCCTCGATGCCCTATATGGCCGCCCAATCCCCCCATCATTACCCGAGGTGACCAGAGTGGTCTTGTTGGGCTGGCGTGAGGCCCAGAGGGTCTCGGGTTGGTGGGGCTGCCTCACTCAGCAGACTTCATTGTGGAACGGGAGATGGTTGGTGGAGTCCTCAGCGTTGGAGGGATTCCGGAATTGGGATAACATAGGAATTTCCACACTGGGAGATGTCTGGGGCAGGTCACATCTACGATCCTTTGAAGAGCTCCAGCGACTCTTCTCTCTGAATAAAACTCAATTCCACAAATATCTACAACTCCGTCATGCAGTACTGACACACGTCCAAGCAGGAGAATCTATACCTGAATACAGCCCCATGGAGGCAAAGGTGCTGATGGGGAGCCTGGGTAGAGGAGGGTTTTCGCAGATCTACCGCTCCCTGATAGCTTACACAACCCGCCCACTTGATGGGCCTCGCCGGAAGTGGGAAGACTGGTTGGGCCCCATAGAAGAGGAAGACTGGACAGAAGCATTAATGGCCCCTCGCACCCTAACTATGGCCACCCGATTTCGATTAATACAATCCCATATCTCCACATAGCATACCTCACGCCCGTTAGACTACACAGGGCTGGCCTCCAGTCCCGGGCTGACTGCCCTCGATGCTCGGGCCCAAACGCTGACTTTTATCATATGGTGTGGTCTTGTCTATCCATAGCAGCCTACTGGAGGGCGGTCCTTGGGGAGATTTCTGGAGTCCTGGGGTGTGAAGTGGAGATGGCACGGAGGTCGTTTTTATTGGGAGTAATGGAGGACACAGAAGAGCAGAGCGAACCTTCCTGGGAATGGCTAAGAGAGACATAATGGCAAACTGGAATGCTGGAGTAGCGCCGGTCTTGACCAAGTGGAGGCGAGGCATGGACTGGTGTGCCCGACGTGAAAAACTGGTGTATGAAGCCAGGGGCTGCCCAAATAAGTACTATAAAGTGTGGGGGAGGTGAGAGGCTATATTGTGTGCTTGAATTGATTACGATCTCCAGGTAATACCTGAGGAGCCTTCCGCCAATACCGGAACCATGGGTGGGGCTCGTTCCTCCAGCCCCCCCCCCATTGATTGGTCTTGCCCCTTTTTGCCGTGATATACACTGGCTGTTAAAAATTTTTACGGGGACTTGTCTTGGGGTTGGGGTAGTAACCGTCTCTAAGCACTGATAGGTGCCATATAATAACCTTTTATGTTTTTTAAATTTTATTCTCCCTTTTCTGAAAAACCAATAAAGTTCTTTATAAAAAAAAAAAAATCTCTGCCTCAGTTTGTTGGAATAGTGTCTGCCTGGTTCGGTATATCCTCTCCTGTCTCTGCCTCCTCCTCCTCTGCTGGGCAGCCTGGACTCTCCTCCTCCATGCAATTACATATAGTGCAGCCATTTTGAGTAACCCAGATACCTTCTGGGTCTCCTTTTATACTTTGGTTCTGGTTACCACCTGTTCTGAATCAGTGGTAATTTGGGTGTGCAAAACGGGATTTTTTGCTACTAGTCGCAATTTGCGACTGGCTTTTGCATACGGTTTGCGACTCGCAATTTGCAACTTCCTAATTGCGAGTTGCAAAATCAGGTCGCACATTTTGCGAGTCAGTAATGGGTCGCATCGCTATTTGGTACTCCGAAATGGGATTTGTACATCCCATTTCGCATTTTGCGAAGTCGCAAATAGCGCTGCAACCCATTTGCGACTCGCAAACGTTTGCTACATCTGGCCCAAGGTCATTTATTGGATTAGGACACAGCAAGGCTGCCTATCCCTTGTTCACTCTTATATAGTGGGTGTATTTCGAATATCAAGGATAGGGGATTTGTGTGACACGATTAAGTTGATTCCAGAAGATCTCAATTTAGTAGATGGGCTTATTTCCTTGGAAGTTTGTTTCTTTTCCCCATTTTCACTTAAAATTCAATTAAACTATACCTCTCTCCTACTGCTTATCCTTATTTCCCAAATTTGTCTTCAACCAAACCAAATGATTTGCCCTCGACAGTAAATATCTCCTGGTAATGTGAGTCCTCCTGCTTTGCTTCTGCTTTGGCACTACAAGAGAACAATTGACTTCCCTTATTTTCCTGTTGGTTCCCCTTCCCTTGTTCTATACTCACATAATTGTTCTCTAGGAAAGACTAGTAGCCATCCAAAAACTGCTCGTACCCTTGACGCTACACACAAGTCAGCTTTCAAAACTCTTGGTTGTTTTAAAGGCCCAAGTGAGGCTGCAGAGTGTGTATTGAGTATGCCATATTCTGGAACTATCTGTCTCATGCAGGGGCCACCTGAGGAACAGTTAAACTACTGTCATGATATTTTGCAGGATTATGTTCCAAGCTATTTGATCAAGAGTGGCTGGACATGGTAGATAACTATCAAGTATTAATTTTTCAGGAAACATGGGCAACTCAACCTATACACAGAATGGGTTTAACTACTTGTTTTATTGGCGCACAATCACCTATATTGGAGATAGTTTCGGGCGGGTTGATTACCTGGGTTAAGATAAAACAACATTGCACTATAAAACATTTGGATATTGAGTTCTATGACATATTGGGCCTGGATTGTTCTGTACCTCGTGGCCTGAGGGTAAACCTCTATTCAGTTTATAATCCCTCTCTCCTACTCAGTAAGGAATCCCAAAATATTACTCTTCTTGATTCACATCTTTCTGACGTAAAACCTAAGCCACACCTTCTGATTGGTGGGGACTTTAATGCCACTTTTGAGCCACCCAGAGGGTATAACTTTTGTAACGGAAGATGAAGTTAGGAGTTACCGGAAGCTCAGTTTTCACCTTTGACCTCAGGTGCAGTTTAGCTTGGCCAAATAGATTCTTTCCACAGCATGTGCTTGCAATGGTTGATCAAAATCTGACCAAGCAAGATCATATAACTTTAAACGAGGAATGTGTAAAAAAAGGATAGACTATTTTTTTTAGATATAGATTTGTGGGATAAGATGTTAGTTCCAAGAACTAATAGTGATAATTGGCCACTACAGTTTAGTCTAAATCCTGGCTGGATCACACACCATTCTGAGCAAAGCGGTTCAAACCAAATAGAACCCCCTGTCAGTAATAGCTATAGAACAATTAAAAGGCCAAATGTGCTAGCTATCCACAAGATGCAAACAGAGATTTACAACCTTTTCTGTCTGGCCCCTGCTTCATATTCGGATCTCCCAAAGCTTGATATTCCTATAGCTACCATCCATCAATAAAGGAATCTTTTTCAACAGCCCACTCGAGGTTTACCAGCTACTTAGCTCACTAGTTTGAAGAGTACTCAATGCAATGAAATGAAATGTTGCAAAGCCAATCTTCCCTTATTTGAGAACTTAAATCTTGCATTCCATGTAAGATAAGAATTAGACCAATGGGTCGGCCTGCCGCTTTACTATTGATTATTATTAGGCTGCGCGAGAACAACTATGCTCAAGTCATTGGGGCAAACAGAGGAGCTTACAGAATGCATTCCTGTGGAAAGGGGGGTGAGTCAAGGCTGTGTTTTTGCCCACACTTCTTTCTCCCTCTTCATTAATAATGTTTTAAACCTCTGATCAGTTTATTCTCCTATACTTACATTACGCTATGCAGATGAAACCCATCTCTTGTCTAGAATGCCCAAGGGCTTGCAAAACCTCCTGGAAATTAACATCTCTAAAACTAAATGTATGGCCTTAAGTCCCATAGGTCCTTTGAGGTAACATCTGTATAGACACTACACAACTTTAAATATCTGGGAACAAAGATTGACAGTAGACTGTCTTGGGGGCCCAAAATAGAGAAATGCAGCTCTATATTGCAGCACATGCCAGGTGCACTCTTAAAGTTCCAACATGCATCAATTACTGGACCAGTTGCCCTAGCCTTGAAGATTTATAATGCCAAAGCTCAGTCAGCAACTTTTTATGGGGCTATGTAAATACATCAAGGTTGACAGTACCAGAAAATGTGTTTGTTAGATTTCACTTTATTCTCCCTGAAGGCATTTCTCTGACCCCAATGATTTTTGACATAGGGCTACATAGAATTGAGGGCTTCACTGCTTTCAGACCTCTTTCATATTGGGTATGTGTATGGACCACGGACGAATTATCCTCTTATTGAAATAATGAAATCTAGTAAGTTCAGCACTATACCTTGGCTTCACCATGTAAAATCTTGGCTAGTTACGTTAGGATTAGGAAGTTGGTGGACCGATCCCTCAGTTTTATGTCCCTCAGCTAAAGTCCTTGTAAAAATATCGAACTGGACATATGTTATATGTCAGATACTCTTGAACACTGCAAAAGGGGGTCTCACAGCTATGTACTTGGTAAACAAACCTTAACTTTCCTAAAGGTTTTTGTAGATGAAATGTACACGCCTTTGGCAAAGACCTTGATTATGAGGTTTTGGTATGGCACTTTCTGTATCAAACGTGTTACTTTAATTTGGTACACTTTATAATCCCCCCAAATGCACTGCTTACTTTATAACCTTGCGACAGTTCAAAAACACAGAACACGTATAATTCATCTGCCTGGCTTACTGTACAGCTAGGATGAAGTGGATTTGTTCTATTTGTCTTCTTCTGGGGTCACCCAAGTATCTGTTTACACTGAAGATCTTAAATATGATCCCTCCTGGTCAATTGCGTGTGCCCTAAGCAGATTCCTACACTGTGTATGGCTCATTCGGAAATATTTAGGTATACCGTTATAGAGCTTTTTACTAATTCTTAGATGCAGTCATAGCAGTTGCAGGGCCTACTAAGGTACACTTTGTTTGTAATTGGGATGTCTTCATACATTTTATATGTTTGAGAATTTGAATGTTGTGTGTATCCTATTAGCAACATGGAGTTAATGGTATTTATAATTTTAGTATTTTTAACTAATTCTATTTATTGTATGACTGATTTCAAAGTTTTCATCCTATTTGTATATGTATGTTTTAAGCAGTTTTGTCTGTAAAATAAACTTGGTTGATGATAACGATGACTTGTGTTGATTAAATAGCCAGCTGCACTGATACGTTCAGCCAGTTAAGAGGTGATGGATAAGTGTCTCCCCAATAGCCGTTAATTAGAATCTGTAATATCATTCTGCACTGCCTGTCCTGCTGTCGCCTGGCTTGAAGGTCTCCTCTCTAGCTCCTCACACTTTGTGTTCAGCTTTTATAACATTATTTCTCTATTGTTAAAAATGTCCGACTAAATGATTAACAGAGAGTGGCATGATGCCCTTCCACTTATTTCATTCTGCAAGACTGTGCTCTTTTGAACAACAATACATTAGACACTCTTGAGAAACCAATAACATGTAACATACACCAGAACAGTCAGAGTTTAGATACATTTCTGTGAATATATTCCAGATGTAGTTGCAGGACATAAAAATATAAACTGAGTGTGCATAATATAATGGCATATAACAAAGGGGATACAAATTGCTTGTTTTTACCAGATGGGGACCAAGGAGGAAATCATCAAAATTGTCGCTTATTATGAACAGGTGTTTGTTAACTGCATTCAAATTGGAATGTGCTAACCATCACTGACACAGTTTACCCAAACTATATGTGGTGACCTTTAAGGGGGAATATGCACACCATGGTGGGGATCTGGCCTATTTGCTAGGGGCGAAGCAACTTTAGAAAAAAACCTGTACATACACACATAAATATCTATTGGCCATTGGGCAATTCCATTGGAATCAAATGCAGTCAGATTATACATTCTGTTTTGATTCATAGCATTCAATTTAGCACCAGTAACGGTTTCTTTCCATTACCAACCTAGGAATTGTGTCAAATTAACTTTTGTAATGGATGGTGGTTTTAGATCATCGGTGGATGTAAACCCCATGCATGTTGTGTGCTGCATTGCATTGTTCAAAAATACAATTTCTCTAGGTATCATGTGTGCTCTAAATAAAGCCTCTAGATGTGCCAAAATTTGGTATCCCAAATGTGTTTCTCATTTGTACTTTATTTCCAATATTCATAACCTTTGACAGCAAGTGTTTTAATAAATTGTTCATTGTATGAAACTGTGATTGGTAATAAAAATTTCTGAATGTTTTTGTGAATAATAAAACAAAATAATAAAACAAATGTCCAAGAACAATCACACTTTAGATTTCTTTAAGTTCATTTTATACTCTTATCGGGCTAGTAAGTCACTAATCTGTCCACTCTAGCCAGGTGTTCAGCCACATCATTGTCAGTAATTTGTATATCATCAATATATGATAGCACTTTGGGAATCTTCCTGTAAGATTTCCATGATTTTTTAAACAAAATTCCCAGGGCTATGCTTATATCCCATGGGCAATCACAGATAGGCGTATTGAGAACCACCAAGAAAAAAAGTGGTTAGATGAGATTCAGGCAGTATTTTGTGTCTAAAAAAAACATTGGATATATCCAAAGTTGTATTTCTTTCTTACTAAATTTGTCATTAGCCCAATACTATGAGTGTTATGCACATAATGTATATGTATGTGCATTTAAATGTTTATAACCTAAAAATATTCTACGTGGATTACGTGGCTTCAGTACCAGGAAAAGTAGGACTTGTGTCACTACAGGGCATCATTATACTTTGATATTCTAGTTGACCAAGAGTATCTTGCTTAGTTTCCTGCCTTAAAGGATATTGAACCTGCACTCACTCCTTGATGGAATTACATATGGAACAATTCTTTGCTCCACTCTGACTGGTTTCAATACAATGTAGTAGCCTGTTTCAGAACCCATTCCTGTGAATATTTTTCCCTGTGTTCTTCAGGTACTAAGGATGAAAACACATGTATTATTACCTTTTCACTTTGAAGTGGATCCCTTAAAGAAACTAAAGGCCAGCCACCCTCTGCAAAACTGATATCATAGGTATCCCACAAATGAGGCTAGACTACTGCTTTTATGCTGTGTAGTATATCCCCTTCAATCTGTATTTCTACCTCAGAAATCCTATCTGGAGAGTTTACATGTCCATCCTGTGTTTCAACCTGTATGTATTTGTTAATTGATGTCACCACCAGATGCTCTTTGAGAGTCTGCCAAACAATCATCACTTCTTCTGCGATGTCCAGAAGCACTAGCACTCAAGTTCTGCAAACGTTTGCATATATGCATACCTTGCAGCACGTTTCTTTGGTAGATGGACCACTTTTGTTTTCTTGAATTAAGTCTTTTAGTTTTCTTTACACTAACTTTAGCTTCATGTTCTGGTTAACTTTTGTGCCTGAAATATTTGTTTATTCTGTGATTCCTAGTCCAGTTCTTTTTGCCCTTTTATTGTCCCCACCGAGTTAGGGGCACACCTACAAAGGCGATGTTGTGTGACTGCTGAGCTGTATTTTACACCTATTTGGAATAGGAGCTTACACCATTTTCAATTAAAAGATTCAACAAACATGAGATTCAAAAACATAAATAGAAATGTGGAATAATGTTTCAGGACCCAAGCCCCTGAGAAAACTAGAGAAAATAGGAGGTACCTTACATAGCTGAATGAGGGACCCAACATTACAATGGACATCTGCTCTATTTGTGATACTTGGCCTCTTGAGTCTGCCATCCAAAAATACTCAAGGATCTTGAACATTTGTGCACTGTGGCCGGCCCAAAAGATGCGTTTTCGGTACTCTAGAAATATAGGGTTCGGTTTCCTTGACCCCACTGGCGCTACTCAATGTGCCAACCTGAATCTGAAAAATACATTCTATTGCAACCACTCTACAACCCACTGATCAGTCTTTGAGTGAGATGTGCTACAGGTAATTACCTATCCCACGAGACACTACAGAGATAGTTTGTGGACCCTCAAACCCTCTTTCATTAGAAACTAACACATTCAAGAACACTAAAACATGAGGGATACATTTTTAAAAATGTATTTTAAAATTAGATTTCTAGAGTAGTGCACACAGTATGAATTGTAATTACAATTAAAGGCAAATAAAATGGCAGCAGCAAGGCACACCAAATGTGAGAACAAGAGGAAATACTCCAACATGCTTGCTGTTATACACTTTTAGCAATTCTAAGCCCATTCTGCTACTCCTACGCATTAAGCTAATTCTAGCATAGCAAAAATTAAAAGCCGATTTTGAGTTTCAGAGGTGGTTCACATCTGCACACCTGTTTGAACAATAGGACTTGTGTTTGATGTAATATCAAGGCCTTCTATTCTGGTCATGCAAGCCAAGCTACACCGATAAGTTGAGCCAGTGTAGATGTGAAGGCTAAGTGCCTCCCGCAGTAGCCTTCAATTTGAATCTGTGATATAATTGTGAAAATCATGTCCTGCTTTCGCCTTGTGTGAAGGTCTCCTCTCTAACTTCTCACTTCACCAGCTTTCATAACCTGATGTCACTATTGTTAAAACTCTTAGGATAAACAATTAACAGAGAATGGCTTATTTTCATTCTGCATAGCTGTGTGTTTTGAACAACAACAATAAATCAGAAATCAATAACATATAATGTAAAACAGAACAGTCAGCACTTATATTAAGGTCTATGAATATATTCTAGAAGTGCTTGATTGTCATGTTGCAAGATATAATAATTTAAAATAAATGTGCATTCTATTATGTACACATATTCAATCTTGATTAATTGATTAGCACAGGTAACTCAAGAAGGGTAATGTCTGGGAGGCATAAAGCACAATATTTGCAGCAAAGGGCTGGGGATGTTATCAGGTGTCCCAAACAAACTTTGCTTTAACACTTGTAAAGGGTCCCAAATCATTTTCAATGGTTTTCAACCAGAGATTGGTTGAAAAACATTGAAACGTCTCACACAATTCGTTATTTGGAAGGATTGTCTACAACACACATCAGTATTGGATTTAAATCCCATTTTAGGAGCTCGTAATAGTTTACTAACTCATAAACTGGTATCACTACATTAAAAGAAAATATTTTACCAGTCTCAAACACAGAAGCTGTTAAAATATTTAGCACATATCACCCGTAGGTCTTATAAAAGCAGCATATGATCTTCCTAGATTCAAATTTGTCAAAGGCTGTAGATTGCAATGCTTAGAAAAAAGTTGGGGAGTTGGTAGGGATGATGTGGACAGTTAGGTCGGCTTTAGTGTGGTTGAGTATGGTGAAAAGTGTGGGGAGATTCATTTTATTTCTGTTTCTGGAACTCACTAGTTTGGTTGTTTGTATATACAAATGTGTCTCAGAACTGTATGTGATCATGGAAAAAGTAAGTGATTGCCAGATATTACTGATTTGGGTGAGGCAATAGCTGATAGGTATCAGTACTGAAAATGCATCAGGTGTGTCCTGCTGAGTGGGTTAGTTGTTTTGCCTGGTTGTTTTAGGTGTAAGCTTTCTAATTTTGTTTTTCTCAGTCTGAGGTGAAATCTGGGTAACGTTTCGGGTCAAAATGTTCTTTGTAGTTAAGTACCCCTACCTCCTCATTGATCTGCCTGATTTAGAAGAATTGGTTTCTCAGGCTTGGCATTGCTTTATTGATGATGGGAGTGAAGTTTTCTGAGAGCCAGGTTTCTCTTAGGCACATAAGATCTATGCACCACATGGATCACACCTCATGCTCTGTGGTTGAGGCCACTTCTGGCATCTGATAGCGTTCAATATGGTGACCGCGGCGTTCGGTCGCTTCCCAAGGGTTGCTAGGTCCTGCTGCTCAGCCCGTGCCCAGAACAGCATCTTTCGTGACACGTCAGCCCCCTTCCTCCTGTGAGACAGGCAGTATGGAATTTGCCACATGTGGAAAAGAGAATGCATCATCAAAGATGCGGTATGGTGGTTGGCTCCTCGCCCCCTCCCTTGTGATCCAGCTCGGTGGAGAACTGTCAGGTGGCCAGATCTGTACAGCGGGGACGGAGCGGCACATGGCGGTGAGTTCAAGTGGAGCTCGGTACTTGGCTTCTGGCATGCAAGAATTCCTGAGGCATGGTAACCTGCATGGTGCCTTGGATAGCCCCTCGTTTAGGGCTTTGTACCTCCCAAATTGCCTTGAACTGCTTCTGCAAACGGCCCCAATTGGATTGGGTTATGCACCTGCATGGCTCTTAGCTCTAAAAGATCTCTCCTCAGGCTAAAAGCAAATGCTTGCAAAGCACCTACAGAGCACATGGAGAGAGTGTAGGGGAGAGAGTGAGCAGAGATACTGTCAGGCCAAGAAGTGTTCTTCAGCAAGATCTAATAATATCACACACTTCCAAGCACTATTCATCAAACAGCAGCACAGCACGTTAATTTGTTGTCGATGACCCACTGGTGACAGACTGAAGTGCAGGCTAGAGGAGAGTCATAGGCATAGCTCTAAGAACAGTAGAACCTTGGGATCATTGCAGGAGCAGCTCATGTAGCCAAGGGTGCTGCCTCGGACTTCTCAGGCACTCTCCAGTGACGGTCCAAAGCCACAATAGTCTTGAAGCACCTTTCAAGAGATACCCCCTTTGAAGGACTGGGCCACTGTTTTCTGAACCTCAAAAGCTCTACATCCTAACCCCACCACAAAAGGCAAAGGGATAATTGTGACAATGGTGGAGTGGCCCAGGATGGAGGCGAAAGAGAGCCGAGCCAGCTGCCAACTAGCTCTCCTGGTACTAAGAAAAGGCAGGCGTACCCCTTATTCACTACCACCAATCTCAAGGCGCAGCAAAACAATGGAAGGAACCCAGCACCAAGACACAACGCATCAAGTATTGATACCGATATCAAACCAGAAAGATTCCACTTCTGGAGCACAGTGTAGTGCATCAAGTCTGCTGCAAGTATTTTCGGTTTTGCCCCAGCCAACTTCTGGCACAGCCCCAGGGGCTCCTACAATTTGTAAGAGCCTGCAGGAGATCAACAAGTGCACCCCACGAATAGTAGTACAGGCTACTGAATACTTGTCCACATACATGCAAGTAGCATCTCAAGTCTTTGAGATAGGCAACTCTCATGACCTATCTACAAACACAGTTCTCCATCCGATCCTGGGTGAGTTAGGGGTAAGGAAAATCACCCAGGATGAGGCACATAAAGGAACGGAACAGCAGCTATGTCCAATCCACACTACTATGCAGGTTTAGGACCTGGAAGATGGTAGACCTTGGCAAGATTCTTTATCCAGCAAACTACAGACAGAATTGACAGATCTTCAGGTCAAAATTGACGATGCAGAAAACAGATCTCGCCGCTCCAATCTACGATTCACCGGGGGTGCAAGAACAGCCAGACAGTTGGAAGTCTCATTGTGAATCTCTTTCACAAGCATGTATACCCCAAGGCTCTTGTTCAGAACTTGGATTTAACAATAACGCAAGCACATCGTTTTCCCGCTGTCCAATCTCCCTACACAAATTATCCACTGACAATCTTAGTCAATTTCTGAGATTTTCAGATCAAGGAGCGCATCCCGGCCAATGCAATTAGAGACAAAACATACCAGACTCCTGGGAATTTCACATTTAAGATTTTTTCTGACATGTCCATTTTGGCTGCACAGTGTCATGAAGAATTCAAAGGCATGATTAGCAGTTTTCCTAATCTTGACGCCCATGTGGGTATTGTTCATCAGTCTAGACTGAAAGTTCTTTACAAGGGGCAGTCACAAATCTTTCAGTTGGTGGAGCAAATTAATGACTTTTTGTGCTCTATCCAGTAGCTGTGAGGAGGGGGTTGATAGAAAGGGCCCGGGGCACGTACCATCAAACATCTAATCTTAAATAATGTCCAAAATGTTCAATTGCCTCCATGCCTTATCTCTATTTTTACTTTCCTGTAACTCCACCGGGTCAAGCTATTGATTTTTGCCACAGTGCTCTAAGATGCCTTAGGTAGCCTCTAGGTGCCATTTTAGGCATCAGTTAGCTGTTAGGGGAGGAAGGGCGGATGGGGGGGCTGCAAGGGGCGAAGACTTGCACAGGAGTGCTGGAGGTAGGGACCCCGTGGGTAAGCCCCTGACGGGGTGGATGGAGGGAGTTTGAGGATGGGAGTGGAGTGCTTGGAGGGGAGGGAGGGGAAGAAGGGGGCACAGGTAGGTACATCTTATATGGTATCACCAGTATCTCTGTCAACAGCATCACAGGGATTTCAAGACTGTGGGACTATTCCACATTCAGCACAATCAGGTCAGTGCCATGTTAGCAGGGGAATAGGGATTACTAGCACTCGCGGCCGGGAACAGGCGCTAATGCAACCACATGTGTTATAATGATTAGCCCAGTGACAAGAACCGAGTATATTAGGGTTGCTTCCTGCAATACTAACGGGATTAATAACTGTACCAAACTTAGATCCATTTTATTGTGGCTCAAGTCGGCTGGAGCTTAAATCATTTTGCTCCAGGAGACACATTTCAAAGGTTCTGCCAAGCTACCAATAATATCTAGATTTGCTTCTCATGCATTCTATGCATCCGTGAATGAGGCATTTAGTGGCGCGGCCATCTTAGTGGCTCACAACTTCCCTGGCGAAGTGATTCAGGTTGTGCAGTATCCTAAAGCCAGGTGGATTCTGGTCAGCCTAAAAGTCTATAATCAAACAATTCATCTGGTTAGCTTTTACGGGCCAATACATGATGAGTAGACTCCTCTAGATGAGGTCTACAATTCTATCCTCCTCCTTAAGGGATTAGTTTTAATTGGAGGCAATTTTAATGTTATTCAGGATGTAACATAGGATTGTTCCCACAAAAATTAGCACGAGAACAAACCAAAATCAGTTTGTTTTTTAGCTAAAATAGTATGTGATTTAGCTTTGGTGGACCCCTGCTGTGCCGACCATCCCACCGGACAAAACTATCGGGGTCATTACAACATTTAAGTTGTAACCGCCGTGCGACATCCCCGCTGGGCTGCAACATGGGAGCCGGCTCCAAATGGAGCCGGCGGTGTTGCGGCCGTGCGACGGGTGCAGTTGCACCCGTCGTGCTTTTCACTGTCTGCAATGCAGACAGTGAAAAGCTGCACGGGGCCCTGTCAGGGGGCCCCGGCACTGCCCATGCCAGTGGCATGTGGCATGGGCAGTGCAGGGGCCCCCAGGGGCCCCGCAAGTCCCCGTACCGCCAGCCTTTTCCTGGCAGTTCAAACCGCCAGGAAAAGGCTGGCGGTAGGGGGGCATCACTGAAAGCAACGCTGCCCTGGTGGATTATCACCTCTGAAGCACCGCCAGCCTGTTGGCGGTGCTTCAGCCAAAACAGCCCTGGCGGTCTTGGACCGCCAGGGTTGTAATGAGGGCCTATATATGCTTCTCCAGACACTTTAACTCTGCATCATGCATCAATTTCTTTTTAACATCCTATAACTGGAGAATAGACAGAACAGGTACACTCTGTAACCCTTTCTCTGACCACTCAGTTCCTTTTTTAGATCTTAAGTTGAGCAGTCTTCTGAAATAGCGGCCACTGTGGTCACTAGATAAATCTCTATTAACACAGGAAAGCTGGGTGGAAGCCCTCCGGGTGGCACTAGAGGAGTTTTTCCAGAGGAATGTGGGTACAGCTTCCAACTTAACTGTTTGTGGGCCACTTAAGGACTTTATTCACGGGGAGACAACTTGCTGTACAGCCCAAGTCAACAAATCATGATGCGTGGAAATCTCCACCCTGTAACATGATTTAGAGCAAATACGCAGGGCAGATATTGGACAGGTCGGTCAAAAAGAAACAGGATCAGGGGACCATTAAATCAATTTTTGAGGCAAAACAGAATTGCATTGTGATGGATGCGGACCAGTTCGGCAAGGTCTTCTTGGATTTTTATGCAGCTTAGCTGGCAAAAAATTTTGCAATACTATTTAATGAAATCTTGGCAGGATGTGAAATTTTTAAAGAGTTCACTGACCAGTTATTGTAAGTTTCCTTAAGAAGAATAAGACTCCTACAGGCTCCTGATCATACCGCCCCATTAGTTTACTAAATTGCTATTACAAACTATTCTCTAAAAGCATGACATTAAGATCAGCTCCCGCCGCACTATCAGTAGTACATAGCAACCAAAATGTTTTTTGTCTGGGAGATCCATCACATTCAATACAAATTTTCTTATACAGCCAATAGAACATTATTGGAGTAATAAGATTGAAGCTGCAATAATTATTCTAGATGCCGAGAAGACCTTTGATCGTGTCCAGTGGGTTGTACTGTTTGCCATTTTACTTCACTTTGGGTTTCCCTCCAAAATAGTCCAGCTGTTGAATAACCTATATGCCAAGGCCGAGGCCAAAATTATGATCAATGCCCAAGCCGTAGGGCTTATTCCTATAAGAAGAGGCACAAGGCAAGGCTGTCCTATGTCGCAAGTATGTTTTTCCCTTTTTTTTTTAACCCTTGGCAGAGGCTCTCAGACAACACCTTTAGTAAAATTCAACTTTTTCAGATATTGGGGGCTACAAGATTAATTAGACCAAGTCCATAGATATGGAACAGCACTATTCGGCCGCTTGGCCCATAAGGTGCTTGGGCATTTTTGTCTTCCATCAACTCTGACTTGTTCAAGCTAAATTATATCCCCATGCTTAACAAGGTGCATTCATTATTAACTAACTGGCACAATTTACCGTTAACTATCAAAGGGCGTGTATCATGTATTAAAATTTTGATTCTCTATTTGTTTTCAAGAATGTATTGATCAAAGTTCGCCAATAATTTTTGGCAGAAATTGACCAAACTATGGCGGTCATTCTGACTGCGGCGGACGGCGGTCGCCGCCCGCCAAGCGGATCCCGCCGAAAGACCGCACCGCGGTCAAAAGACCGCAGCGGTCATTCGGGCTTTCCTGCTGGGCCGGCGGGCGACCGCCAGAAGACCGCCGGCCGGCCCAGCGGGACAGCCCCTTCAACGATGAAGCCGGCTCGGAATGGAGCCGGCAGAGTTGAAGGGGTGCGACGGGTGCAGCGGCACCCGTCGCGATTTTCACTGTCTGGTAAGCAGACAGTGAAAATCTTTGTGGGGCCCTGTTAGGGGGCCCCTGCACTGCCCATGCCAGTGGCATGGGCAGTGCAGGGGCCCCCAGGGGCCCCACGGCACCCGTTCCCGCCATCCTGGTTCCAGCGGTGGCCACCGCCAGAAACAGGCTGGCGGTAAGGGGGTCGGAATCCCCATGGCGGTGCTGCAAGCAGCGCCGCCATGGCGGGTTCCCTGGGCCAGCGGGAAACCGGCGGGAAACCGGCGGGAAACCGCCGGCTCCCCTTTTCCGACCGCGGCTTTACCGCCGCGGTCAGAATCGCCCAGGAAGCACCGCCAGCCTGTTGGCGGTGCTTCCGCCGCACTCCGCCATGGCGGTCGTGGACCGCCAAGGTCAGAATGACCCCCTATGTGTTACTTTTTGTGGCAAGGCAGAAAGGTTCATACCAAACTCTCCACAATCCAGCTCTATATGGAAAAAGGAGGATCAGCACTTCCACACATGCAGAAATATTGTCAATCAGCCTTTGTGGACTGCCTATATCCGCCATGAGTGAGAATAGCCTAACAAATTGTTTTACCTACAATGTATGCTCAACGAGGTGGATGACCACTTCCTGCTTTTCTAAATATCCCAAAACTCCCTAAACGCTCCCGATATAATCTCCTGTACAATTTGATTAGTAAATTTACACGACTCCAAGATGAGTACCAGTTCTCTCTGCTTCACCCTCAATGCCTTTTAAGGAGTGTGGGCTTGTTGACTAATCCCTGAAAAGGAGTATCATTGAGAAGTGGGAAAGGGCAGACTTCTCTAGGTTCAGCAATTTCTTATTAGCAGGGCACATAAAATCTTGGGAACTAAGTCCAACATATCGCCCAATCTTGCACACTCCTATCTTCAAATCAGCAATTATTTACGCTGTTATACTAGAGTATCCAGCTGGCATCCAAGCACCATACAAGCAAAGCCCATTTCGTGAGCAAGCTAACAGGACTTGGTAATTAGTATCTGTACTATATCTTCATCTACAGGAGTTGGCCCCTTCCACTGCTTTGGCTTCGATCTCACATATTACGGAGGGCAAGATTGACTTCGCTTCCTGGGGCTGTTATAACCTTATGGCCCATAAGGCCATTTGAGGAGCAAAATTTTAAAAAATGGCCTTTTACTCCAAATGTGCACTTTACTACATGAGCATCATCTGCAGCAAATGGTCCCGTCCTCATTGTCGGTATGCTTTCGATATGGGCATTCATGAGGTGATTTGGCCCATGTTGGTTTTTTTTGTCCAGCATTATTCACCCTTTCGGCCAAATTCTTCACTTCAATTGGGGAAAAACTGCAAATCCAAATTATGCCAGATTTCTAGAGGGCAAAACAGGGCAAACACCAGGAGCTCTGCAGCGGCACAGCCCACCGATGGCAGGTGCGGCGCCTCCAGGCACCCCTTGTTGACGGAACTGCCTGAGACCTCCACTGAGAAACAACGGGGTGGAGTGGGGGCCTCCAACAGAAGAACGGTGGCACAGACTGGCACATCTGAGATGAGATGCGATGGTCGCTGATTGTTAAAATGGCAGTCGGATGGTAAATGCCTGCACCTGGCCTATTGAGCTGCTTGGCTATATGCGACCTATGACACGATGAGGTGGCCCTCGGGACACAAAAACGCATCTTGCTGTGTCCTGTGCATGAGGAATGAAGCACAACATGGAGGGCACGCAGGCAGCGGTGAGACCCTGGAGGGAGAGGAAGATGCCACGGACTGTTGGGGCAGCAGCGGCGTGGTGAACACCGGACTTCTGGGATTGAGGAGCATCGTCCGGGCCGCGCTCCTAACAGCGACCTCAGAATGACTGGATTGGGTCTGCCCTGCCGCTCACTCACGGCGTAGGTGATGCAGGAGCACAACACAGGGCCTGGCTGTTGGCCCTAGCTGTAGTTGGAGTGGGAGCTGCCACAGAGGGCCTACATTGACCCGCCAGACCTGGGTGGACCTTGACGGCCCAATGGAGTATGGGGGGTCTGTCTGCTGGTCATTGGGCAGATTGAATGGCAGAGGAGTAGTGGACCTCCTCCTCGCCCCCCAGGCCGGACACAGGGTCAACACTGTGCATTCCAAGGAGGCTGCAACTCAGCCTTCCCCCTCCACTATTTGCAAAGCTTGTCTACTGTTGAAGTGCACTTGGGCTGGGGGGAGTCTCTGCAGCGGGGGAGTGCCTTGAGTCCATGTAACTAAGTGACTTTACTGCGAATGGCACACTCC
Source organism: Pleurodeles waltl (assembly GCF_031143425.1). Classification (NCBI taxonomy): domain Eukaryota; kingdom Metazoa; phylum Chordata; class Amphibia; order Caudata; family Salamandridae; genus Pleurodeles; species Pleurodeles waltl. The sequence continues at coordinate 226,092,559 of NC_090445.1, forward strand.
TGGGACTTGTGACTACCCTGAATGGAGAGGAGGGGTGAGGTCACTGACACATAGTTTGTGTGTGTGGGGAACTGAGGTGGGCCACGGAGTGTCAAACTGCTATTGATGCCAAGAACCAGCACTGTCCACCCCCCATCATGCCAACGCAGCGGCCTAAGAGGGATACCTCTACCTCCCTGAAGGACTTCCTGTCAAGTCCCCCCACTAAAAAGGGTGACCAAACCCTGGCCACTGCCCCCCTCCCTCACAGAAGATGCCCTCTACCACAGAGGACCAACTGACGGAGGAATTGGTGACTTGCACACTCCTGGAGACTCTTTGGGGCACTCAGGGAGGACATTGCTGCCCTCAAACATGGCGTCTGATGTCAAAGAGATAAAGAAGGATCTGGGGGACATGTGGCAGCAGGTGGACTCCCTTGAGCACGAAAGGGATCAGAGGGAGGAGGAACTCAATGCCCACTGCAGAGAACCGCTGGAGTTGAGGGACAAAAATGAAGACTTGCTACTCTTGGATCTTGAAAATTGCTCATGCTGCTCCAACATTTGCATCGGAGGTGCACCACTCCAGGCAGATGCAGGTAAATTAGAGGAATATGTGCTGCAACTCCTCAGACACATAGCACTGGAGTTGAAAGACAAATCGATCATATTAGACCACACTTATAGAGCGGGCGGCCAACTAGAGCTCCTGGTATGCCACAGGATACCCTCACCTGCCTTCATTCATATAGACAAAAGGACCTCATTATGATGGAGGTCAGAGACAAAACTACTATCACCTTCGAGGGAGCGAAGTTGAGCATCTTCCAGGACCTGTCTCGGAGTACTTTCCAGTGACGCTGCATACTGCGACCAGCCATCGCCTTCCTCCGGGACCAAGGAGTCTGATATAATTGGGGCCCTCCTTTTCGACTTATATTTGTCTGCCATAAAGAGACCCATATGATCCATACCCTGAAAGAGGTGCAATCCATCTTGGGCTTTGACCCCCCCACCCAAAGAAGATACACACACGTCAGGGACGCAGGCTTCAGCGGCAGTTGCCAGAAACCAGAAACTGCGTCAATGTGAAAAGAAAAAACACCAGAGGCGGCCCGTCCTTTAGGGCGAAGGGGCCACGCCCCCCCACCTTTTGCCTCCCATGAAGAGTGTCTGTCAGGCTGAACAAAGGTCAGCCTGACAGACACTCTTCATGTTCAGGTCAGGCAGCCAGGAGCAGACATGCGCGATTTGCGCAGACTCCTGGCTGCCTGAGCTGAACTTTGCTGGGCTGAGGGGATCACAGCTCCTATGGGTGTGACCTCCTCTGCCCAGAAAAGGTGCCTCGAGGCCCTCCCCTGGGTGACGAGGAAAGCGTCACCAATTGACACTCTCCCTGGGCGCTTCAGTTTAAGCCCTGAAGTGCCCAGGGCGAGTGTCAATCAGTGACACTTCGTCACAGAGTGGGGTGGGGTCAGCAGTCTCACTGACCCCATCCCACTTTGTGACGAGGCTGGGACTGCTGCCTTCCCTCATTGGCTGACCTTTCGTCAGCCAATGAGGGAAGGCAGCAGTCCGAACCATCCTGGGACTTGGAGGCCGAAGGTAAGTGTGTGTGTGTATGTGTGTGATGTTTCAAATTGAATGTTTGGTGCGTGCGTGCATGTTTGAATGGTATGAGTGTTGTTAATGGATGTGCGTGTGTGCGTGCGTGAAAGAATGAGTGTGTGTGATGTTTTAAAATGAATGTTTGGTGCGTGCGTGCATGTTTGAATGGTATGAGTGTTGTTAATGGATGTGCGTGCGTGAGTGTCTGTGTGTGAAAGAATGAATGCGTGTGTGTGTGTGCCCCGCCCTCCCTCCTAAAGCTGCCGCCCGCCACTGAAAAACACCCCAAGAAACCCCCTGAAGCGATAGCATCAAAGAACGGACAGCATTACTAAGACAGCTCCGGCAGCAGGGCAGTGCCTCAGAGACTGAGAATGAGTCCCTCTCCAATCCTGCGACTAACTGAGCTTGACAGAACTCGCTGTGGCGACTCTGTTCATTAGTCTTGCACTTTAATTCTTCCTACCTGGAAGGCCCAGCCAGTTTGATGCATGTCGACAGCGGAGCTCCACCCTCACTCAACATATCGAATATGGACTAGCCTGGCCACCGGCGACCAGGACCCCTACCAAGTGGTAATGTTAGTTTAGTTTCCAGTGGAGGAAACTTGGTTGTTGCAAGGTTATTCTTGTTTGCTTTCCCTTTATTGATCAACAGTGCACCCTCTCCTGACTCTTAATGACACGCAATAGCCACGCATTATGGAGGCAGAGCATACTGTTCCCTAGATATGAGGTTGAAGATACTCACAGATCAAGATACCTGATTGCCTCAATGTTCGAGGCAATCCCTGGTTAAACGTCTGGCCTTGCTTTCCATGCTCTAGGAAGTTCCTCTCTTCAGGCCCACAGAAGCAAGCTGGGGTAGCCATTCTCTTGGCTACACATTTCCAAGGGCAAGTACTCCAAATCCAGGCAGAAATTCAGGGTAGGATGATATCACTCCACATTGCCCTTGACACCTTTACTTTCACGATAGCTACGATCTACAGCCCTAGCCACCATCAAAATGTATTTCTCACAGATGCCGTGGGTGGAGTAACGGCGCCCATAGATAAAGACGTGCTAGTGAGGGGGGGGGACTTTAGGTTGGTATCCAACACTGTTATGGACCGCTCATTCCAACGGACAGGACAAACTGGGGCACTTACAACTGCTTAGAGTGCACGTGACCCTACTGATAGAAGGTACACATTTTACTTAGCAGCTCATCCAATGTACCCTAGACCAGACTTATTTTTTACCTAACCACGACTTACTGCTGTGTATATAACACCAGCTGCCCTTTCTGACCATTCCCCCATAACCATAACATTACGGCTCCCACACTTCTTACCCTCCATGAATGCTTGGCGTCTTAATGCTAAACTTTTGTAATATGAATCAGTGATCGCAGGAATCACAGAGTCCAATCACACGTACCTTGCCACTAATGACACACCAGACACCCCAATTGCCCTACTCTGGGACACCTTTAAAGCAGTGATTCGGGGCACATTTATAGCAATTTCAGCCCAATGTAACAGGGAACGCAGAGATAAAAGGCTGATTCTAGAACATAGAATGCAAGAACTGGAGGCAATGCATAAACATTGTGGCGTGCATAAAATACACCATCAACTTCTGGCAGCACGCGCAGAGCTCAGGACACTAGACATGGATACAGCAGAATATGCGCTATTACGCTTGAAACAAAAATTCTACTCAGGAGGCAATAAAGCAGGTAGATCCTGGCTCACTGTTTACGTACACAAGTAGTCCATCATAGAATAACAGTTATTGAAGGAGAGCAAGTGAAAAACTTTATCAGGACTGTCATATTGCCAATGCTTCTATGCCTGGCTTTATACAGCAGAGGCCCTGAATGACACCAGTGCACACCAATATTTAGACTCCATCCACCTGGACTCTATACCCACTGATGACTCCACCCACCTAGATAGAGACACACGTACAGATGAAATCCTGGCAGCCATAACCAAACTAGCACCAGGCAAGGCCAAGGCAAGGCCACCTGAAAAGGATGGTCTTCCCTCAGACTTTTATAAATACTCTGCACCGATGCTTGACCCCATCCTGGCTCGCTTATATAATTTGTTTAGTGAGACCGGGACACTTGCTGCGCCATGCTACAATTACAGTGATTCCTAAACCTGGGAAGAACCCAGAACAATGTGCCTCTTATCGGCCTATCTCATTGTTAAATGTAAACGCCTAAATCTTTACCAGTGTTCTGGCAGTGCGACTGGCTCTCTACATGCAGGGGCTCATAGACTGAGACCAAGCCAGCTACATACCCGAACATAGCTGCAGTTACAATACCAAATGTCTATGTCACCTTATAGATAAGGTCCACTGCTTTCACACGCCAGCACTTCTGATGGGGGTCTGTGTCGAAAAGGCATTTGATAGGGTCCATTGACCGTATCTTGGGCAGTGCTAATGAAATTCGGGTTGGGCCCTCGCTTTTGTAGGTGGGTATGGTGTGATTTTGTGGCCTAGCAGGCACACATTCAGGTGAATGGCATACTGTCACAACCCTTTGAGATAACGTGTGGCATGAGTCAAGGCTGTAGCTTATTCCCCCCTGCTTTTTGCTCTCTATACGGAGCCCCTAGCATAGAGAATACGGCAACACCACCAGATAGGAGGCATCTACATTTGAGGCAGGGTTCACAAACTAGCAATGTACGCAGATGACGTTATGGTCACCCTCACACAACCACACACATTGCTTACACCACTAATAGCGGAGCTAGAGGAATTTAGCACAATATCTGGGTTTTAAGTCAACCTACAAAAGACGCACATTTTTAGCCTGACTGTCTCACAAGCTTACCAGCAAATCCTTACTGAGCAGTTTCCTTTCAGTTGGGCTGCACAGGGTATCGGTTACTTGGACCTCCAAATATACTCTACATTAGAACGGACAGCAGATTGAAATTACGCTGGGCTACTATCCACCATCAGATCAGATGTCCAAAATATGAGCTGTAGCTACCATCTCTTGGCTGGGTCAATTGGCAGCGATAAAAATTACGCTTCTTCCTAAACTCCTATATGTGATGCAGACAATGCCCCTCCCGCCCCACACCATAGAAAAAAGCAAACCCTGATCGAATCTTATATGGGGGAAGGAAAAAAGCCTGCATCTGTCAGAGACAGGGCTACTGGCCGTTGAAGGAGGGCGGATAGAGGATCCCACATCTAATCCATTATTATCTGGCTGCTCAGCTTTGGTATATGGTGGGAATGTCCCGGCCTAAGATGGAGAAGCACCGGTGCTTTATAGATCAAGCGATAGCTGGGATCCATTTATGGAAGATTCCCTGGCTTCCTAAGCCATATAGGCAAGTCAGGGTATATTTGTCTCCAGTTCTCTGAACAACAATGGACACGTGGGATAGGGTCCAGACCACAAAATCCCTGTTAACACAACTGTTCCCGCTGATACCGATAATTGGCAACCCTGACTTTCCTCCAGCAATGCATGACGCATAATTTAAGCATTGGCAGACATCTGGCTGCAAAAGGGTGGGTGATTTCTTTGATCAGTCAGGGCTCCTGGAATTCTCACAAATCCAAACAAACTTTGGCCTTCCCTCATGTACTCACTGGCAATATACGGATAGATGTCTTATCTCTGACCTTTACACATTTCATAACACACCCACATGGAGGACAGTGTTCTCATTGCAGATAGGCTAGGAAAGGGAATGCGGGCTCACTTTTACGCCTAAGGAGTGGTCAGACATACTATAGCGAGCTCGTACGACAGCGCAGAGTGCCGAAGGGACAGAGCACTTTTGAAGCTGGTACACTACTGGTACCCACAACTCACCCTGAGCCCTTGAACCTTCAACACCATGGAAGACACCCAAAAACTCATGAGCTCAATCCACTCAGGGGCATCCTTGGACTCATGCGCACACCACATTTTTAACCGAGTCAGCACCACCATCGCCCCCAAACTGTGCTGGACAATCAACCACTCCATCAAGACCTCCCTGGCCAAGGTAATCGAAAAAACTATCAACACACAGCTGATGGAGTTCCTCGAGACTAACCACATCCTAGACCCCTCCCAATCCAGATTCAGGAATGACCAAAGCACCGAAACCGCTCTCCCTGTGGCCGTGGTTGACATCCGCACCCTACTGGACCATGGAGAAACAGCTGCCCTCATCCTCCTCAAACTCTCCTTTTCCTTTGACACTGTCTCCCACACCACCTTATGCACCAGACTACACGACACAGGCATCCTTGGCAAGGCCTTGGGGTGGATCCGCTCCTTCCACACTGGAAGAACCCAGGGAGTCAGACTTCCTCCATTCATCTTGGAACCAACAGAAACCAGGTGTGGAGTACCCCAGGCTTCTTCCTGAGCCCCACCCTTTTTAATATCTGCATGGCCCTGCTAGCAAAGATCGTCAGACACCACGGCCTCAATATTTCTTCTGTGCTGATGACACACAACTAACTCTATTGCTTACCGCCGGCTAGATGAAAGGCAGCTGCCTCAAGCTCAACTCAGACAAGACAGAGATCCTCATCCTGGGCCCCACTCCCACCGTCTGGGACGTCTCCCTTGGAACCGCCCATGTCCCCACCACCCACGCACGCAACCTTGGCATCATCCTTGACTCCTTGATGTCTATGGCCCGCCAAGTCAACTCTGTATCATTGTCATGCTTCCACACACTGCGCCTGCTCCAGAAGATTTTCAAGTAGATCTCCATTGAAACAAGAAGGAAGGTCACCCAAGCACTCATCAGCCACAAACTCAACTACGGCAACGCACTCTATGCCGGCATCTCGAAGAAACTTCAAACAAGACTCCAGAGAATATAGAGCGCAGTGGCCAGACTCATCCTGGACATCCCCTGCCACAGCCACATCTCCATCCACCTGAGAAACCTGCACTGGTTCCCCACCAACAAACACATCACCTTCAAACTACTAACACATGCTTACAAGGCCCTGCACAACATCGAACCATCCTACCTCAACCACCGCCTATCCTTCTATTCCCCATTCAGACAACTTTGCTTTGTTCAACTGGCCCTCACTGCCACCCCTAGAATCAGGAAGAGCACAGCAGGAGATATATCATTCTACTACCTTGCTGCACAGACCTGGAACACTGCCAATCCATCTCAGGCAGTCCCCCTTGCTGAATCAGTTCAAGAAGGACCTCAAGACCTGGCTCTTCAGCTGATCAGCGTCCCCTTACCAGCTTCTTGAGACCCCATGGGTGAGAAGTTGCGCTACACAAATAACTGATTGATTGAGTGGTATTATACCCCTGACAGAAAAAACAAATGGAAACAGGGTGCACAATACACATGTTGGCGAGAGTGTGGGCAACTTGGGACACTGACACACATTGTTTGGCACTGCCTCACATTGAAAGACTTTTGGCATGAAGTTTTGACTGACACTGACCTGTCATGCTTCCCTAGCTACATCCTGCTGGGACTGCCCAGTGCTCTAACTTACCCCCTGCATTCGGCATGAGGTCGAGCCATCTCCTTGGCGCTGAGTGCAGCCTGTCAGGTCATCCTGGCGCTGTGGGGTATGGCCAATATACTGATGATTCTGGATTGGCATTATAAACTATGGGGCATATTAGGTATGTAGAAATTAACTGCAGTGGCTGAATGCAGACTCCGCAATTTGATAGAACCTGGGGACCCTGTATCAGTTACTTATCTCAAGAGTTCTGAGAACTTACATGCCCACGATACATAAGAGTACTTCGCCTCACACATACAGACTACACCTCGCCCAAAGAATATTCCCCTCTACCTTAAGTGTGGGGAGCTCACCTAGTCATACCGACCCATATCTCATAGCTGAGTGCACTTTTGACTTTCCCCTTTTGTTATACCTACTACTGCTGCCCTGTACCCCCATCCCTCCTACCCTACAGCATTCTGATCTCTTTTTTTACAGACCTGTCATCCTGTGGATGTAGGCAGGGAATATTCTAATGTTATATATTTCTCTTAAAACCAATTAAACTGTTTTAAACCATAAAAATGGAAGTCCCCTCTTGGTTCTAGATTTGAAGCATGGGCTATACAAATGCACCAACTTAAGTAACAAGAGGAGCTTTATGTGCAAAGGGTTAGGCCATTGAAAAAATTCAAATAACTCTGTGACAGTACAATGGTTAAAGCCGATCCTCCTTAGTTTTCTTCTTCTCATTTGTTCTTCTTCCCATTTTTTTTCTTCTCATCCTTTTGTTTTAAAGTTTGTTGAGCTTGAAATTGTAGATTAAGATTGGCGGCCAAGTTTTTGTACTTCCACCCACACCTATGTACTGCAATCGATAAAGATTCATGTGTTAATTGTAAATGAATTGGTCAATGCCTGATTTTCAACAAATAACATTAAAAAAAAAAGATTTATGGGCCTGATTTAGACTTTGGTAGAGATGGTACTCCGTCAACACTTCACAAAGTATCCTCTCCGCCAAAGCTAAGTTCCACCCGCCTCATTTATTGGGTATGTAGACAAAGAAGACTAATTAGACTCTGCAGCCTACATACACCTCATACGGCCCATAGGAGCAAGAGCTACACCTCATACGGCCCATAGGAGTAAGAGCTATTGCAGGTTTGGCCAATAAAAAGTTGAAGGTTTGATGGACGGCCCCATCATATTGACAGAGCTTTGCTTCAAACTTTTTTTTTAAATAAAAACTGGTTATTAGTTTTATAAGACACTGAGCAATATCAAACATCATCCTATGGAGGGAGCCCCAGTAATTGCAGCTGTATTTCTCCACTTTCAATCCGTCCCACCCTATTAATTGTGTGTAGTCGAAGTGCACAGCCTGTAGCATGCCCACCATGTCCCCCATATTTCCCTCCAATTTCACAGAATTGTCCCTTTCTGACCTCCACTTCCTCACTGGTGGAGCATCTTGTGACTTCCAATATTTGGCTATGTCTCTCTCAGCTGATAACATGCCTAAGCTCACCAGAGTACAGTCTTCCCTTGGTCCACCCAGCTCATCCACGAGGCCAAGCAGTGCAACATTGTGAGAGGCCTCCTGAGTCACACCAAACACCGCAGACAGTCATAAATATGGATTGCAAGTAATGCTGGAAAATAAAATACCTTCAAACCATGTGGTAAAAATCCCCTGAAATTATTAGAGTTACACCCAGTAGATTGCCTCAACAGGAATCTGCAACCTTTTTGGAGAAGAAAAAACTCAAAAGTGTCTCTCACCTCTTCCCAGTGAGTTAGGCTCTTATTCATTGGAGTGATAGGGGACAGACAGACCTTTGAGAGATCTTTCGTCTGCAGGTGATTATGTGTAGTCCTGCAACCTGAACTCACACACACATGTATTGGTATTTTAGAACGACCTCATTATTTATTATGTATTGTTCTACAAATCATGAGAGTAAGAAGTACTATCATTATTAAAAACACAGCAAACAAAATGATTATCAAATGCAAAATGAAATACACTCCAATCATTTCTTCAGACTTCTCTGCACAGTTAAGTTAAAACCCTAATTACGAATAACCATCTACAGCTATTATGTTTCTTTGACTATATGACAAGTCATGTGTAACCTGAACATGCCATATGTAGTTAGGGTAATTGGACAAATAATTGAGTTGTGGATTTTGGGAGATACAAATATCACACAAAAATTGTGGCACAAAAATATTGTGATACAAAGATCTTGTCAGGAATGTCATTTTTAGGTAATAATTATGGGCCAGATGTATCAAAATATTTTGCACTCGCAAACTGCGAAATCGGCCGTTTGCGAGTGCAAAATCGTGGTCTGCAATGCATCAAAGGCATTCGCAGACCACAAAATGAAAATCGCAAAGATTTCGATTTTCTGTGTTGCGACCTGGATTTTGCGAATCGCAATTTGCGATTCGCAAAATCCAGGTCGCAAGGCAATTCTGCAAAAAATCTCAAATTGAGATTTTTCGCAGAATGGTATTTTGCACATGCAAAATACCATTGTCTGCAACCAGGTGGTAACCTGGTGCAAAATTTAAAAATGCAGTAAAACTGCATTTTTAAATTGAATATGTGAAGCACACATGCCCTTTTGGCATGTGTGTACTTTACATGGTAAAAAAAAAAAAATTGGCGTGCAGGAGAGGGGGCCTTAGGCCCCCAGCACCCTGGCCTTTTGCATTTCCCAAATTGCGATTTCTGGTTCAGAAATCGCAATTTGAGAAATGCAAAAAATTCGCAGCTATGGGCCAACAGGCCCATAGCTGCGAATGGGGCCAGTATCGCAATTTGCGATTCGGTAATTGCATTTGCGATTTTTAAGAAATCGCAATTACCGAATCGCAAATGTGATACATGACCCTTTGTGAGTCGGTAATTGCGATTTCTTAAAAATCGCAATTACCGAATCGCAATGGGCCAGATTCATACATCTGGCCCTATATTTTTTCAAGAATATTGTTTTGAAAATCGTTAATAATATACTTGTAACAAATATCTAATATATATATATATAGGTATATTGTGTTTTAGTTCATATATTAATTTTGTATGTTACTATTGTTTGAGCAATTCTTATTAGTTTTTTAAAATATAGTTTGTAACTTAAAGTGATCTAGAATTTTTTAGTTGATTATTGATAGTAATTTATAGTTTTGTGGTGGGTTGTTGGGTTTGTAAGACAACAGGGTGAGACCTTCATGAAGAAAACGCTACTTAGTCATCAATTATTACATTTTAATTATGTGATTGATATTAATTATGGAATACTTATTTATTTAAGTTATTTTTGACGTGTCGGTTGCAAGGTATGTTGGCGTATAGGGCAGAAAGTTAACTGTTGAGTAATTAATCACCAATTAATTATTATTTTATTAATAATTTAATTGATTATTAATGATGTTAACTGTGTAATAATTATATATTTTTGTTATGTTTTAATTTAAGATCCAGTTGCTGGGTATGTAGGGGTATAATATGGAAAGGTAATTCAATTATAATTAACTAATTATTTATTAATTATTAATTATTTAATTCATTTACAATTATGTAAATTGTGCTATTCATATTAATTTTAGTTATAATTTAGGTGCTGGTTGCTAGGTTTGTAGATGTGTAGGGTGGGAAGTTAAGTAATAATTAACTAACAAGCAATTATGACTATATTAATAATCATTTAATTGATTGTTAATTGTGTAAATTGTGTAACAATTATATATTTTAATTATGCTTGAAATAATTATGTAACAACAAATTATGCATTTTTAATACATTGTTTATTTTATTAGCAATTATGGAAATTGTCCTATACTTATTTATATTAGCTATATTTTATATGCAGGATATTAGGTTTGTAGAGGTATAAGGTTGGAAGTTAACTAAGCAAAAATTCATTAACAATTAATGATTCATTTATTAATAATTACTGAATTGATTGTCAACTGTGTAAATTGTGTAATAATTATATATTTTTGTTATGCTTTAGGTGCAGGCTGCTGGGTTTCTAGTGGTATAGGATGAGACGTTATTGAAGTAATAATTAATCAACAATTAACCATTAATTATTAATTATTTAATTGATTATCAATTATGTAAATCGTGCTATGCTTTTTTATTTTAGTTATATTTTAAGTGTGGCCTGCTATGTTTGTAGGTGTACAGGGTGGGAAGTTAAGAAATAATTAGTTAACCATTTTTAACTGGTAGTTGTTTAATTGTTTATTGTGTAAATTGTTTAATTTTAAGAAAAAAATAATATACATATCTATTTTTACATTGCTAATGTTAGGCGGTTTGAAATCAATAGGGTTATTCAAATATATACGGAAACGGTCAATTTAACCCCTCCAAAGTCCAATGCTTTCCCTACTGTTGCACAGACTGAAGTGGGAACAATAAATACTACCACCCCCTCAAAGTCCAATGCGTCCCCTGCTTTTGCATAGTCTGGAATGGGAATAGTAAATCTAACCCCTTTGAAGTAAAACGCTTTCCCTACAATTGTGCTGTTTGGAGTGAGAATAGTAAATCTAACTCTTCTAAAGTCAAACACTTTTTTTAACCGATTTTATTAGTTTCCATCACGGTGCATAAAAAAAATATTACTTCATACAAAAACATTTGCAGATTCTGTAGAATATGACAAAGTCAGTAATTTATAGGAGTAGATTGTTCGGCACCTCAATACAGTAACATTTTCAAACTTCAGATCGCAGCAGTGGAGTCCCATCTCATATGTTTATGTTGCCGAGTTTATGTCTTCGTCTGTCCAAGTGCCCATCCCATGTCCATGCACCCACAGCACCGTGAATACTATCTGTGCAGCCTCCTCTCTCAAGTTTTTATGCATAAGACTGCTGATGGGGGAAGGAAACAGATTACATGTGAAGGGGTACAAAAAGAATGAGCATTTGCAATGCAATGGGTTTCTCGTTTATTCCAGTTAAACCTATTAGTGTAAACTCCTAACCTGACTTTTCTTACCACTTAAACTGAAAAGTAAAAGTAAAACAGTTTCACATAAGCGAGCCAACGGCCGCCATCAGTGCAAAGCAGACACACAAAAGGAAACCGAAGTTCGCTTGCAGTGAAACATATCGGCAAAAGTGCAATTATCCATCTAACCGGTAAAAGTAATTATCCATGTAACTGGCAAAAGTGTAACAGCTTTGATGTCATGCAAAGAGCTCTACTACTGCCCAGCGAGCTCGCACTGCCTACGAAATAAAGAGACAAAATAGTGCAGAAACCATACGGAAAACATGGAGCCTTGTATGTTTTCAGTAGTTGGCCCGTGCGCTCAAGGCGGGCTAAGCACCAGAAACTTATGCATGCCTTTCACTAATTAAATCAAGCTAATTTTAAAAGGGAAGCCCACAAACCATCCAAACTGATGGGCTTGACATGGGCATGGTTACAAGCCCATAGAGAGATCACACCAGGAACAGAGCGCTTTGCTATCGACCCTAAAAATGGGGGAGGTCATTCACAGACTAGCTCATGGTGTTCCAATTCTATGGTGCTAAGATGACTACTATGTAGGCGGAGAGGTCTTCGTGGGACGTCGGCAGATATTATAGTATGACATTCCATAATGCTCCTTTGGGGACTCTACGCAACCCTCAGGCTTCCTTCCAACTCAGCGCTACTGACTCAGCTCTACCCCACTTTAGTGTGGCAGCGCACCAATGTTGTATGCTCAGGATAGTATTTGCCTTTCAGTGCGTTGCTATGGAGCAGCAAGTGGTGAGCAGTGCTTTGTCTATGAATTGATTAGTTACCTTTTGTGCTTTTTTCCACTTATATAGGCCTAGTAATAACCCTTCCATGGTGAGCTGATCTTTGTGCCCCATTACTTCTGACAGCACTTCTGTAATCTCCTTCCACAGTGTTGCAGCCGCGGGCCAGCTCCAGAACATGTGGGCCATATTGGCATTCAGTGCACGGCACCTGAGGCAACAGGAATATGGTTCCAAACATTTTATTTAAACTCAAAGGGGGAGAAGTAAGCCCTATGCAGGATGTTTTGTTGAATAAACTGGAATTTAGCATTATGAGACAGCTTTCGCAGATAATGTAACCCTTTTTCTCATTCCTTAGATATCACATCTCGGCCTATATCTCTTTCGCAGTATCTGCGTGTTGCCAATAAGGGGTCTAAGGTTGTGTGTGCCACCTTACGTAGAGCCACCCTTCTCCTGCCCTTGTTCTATATAAACTCCAGAGTACAGTGTGTAAAGCATTAAAGGTGGACCTTGGGATACGCACAGGAAGGTTGTGAAAGAAATACAAAAACTGAGGGAACATCACCATTTTGGACAGGGTCACTCATCTTCGAGCTGTAAGTGGCAGGGTGCTTCAAAAAAGCCATTTGAGGACGGAGGGAGGATATGGCTCTTGTGAGATTTCCTTCTATGAGGTCTTGGGTATCAAGGTATATATGGATACCTAAATAATGAAACACACAGGACTACCAGAGCAGCAGGTGGGTGCCTACTGTCAGCTGCTGCAGAGGGCAAGGCACTTGGATTGGGAAGACACAGAATTTGGACCAATTGACTCCCAGACCCGAGGCCCTTTGTAACTCAGAGAAGATCTATGTGATCCCAGGAATCCCTTCTCGGATGTCACATACACATATGACTACATCATCGGCATATAGCGAGACTACATGCATTTCCGCATTCAGTGATATTCCCCATCCCCCGTCCTGCTGCCGGAGCCGCTGGGCCAGTGGCTCCATCGCTAGGGCAAATAGGGAAGGGCGAAAGGGGACATCCCTGATGGGTCCTTAACTCACCGAAAATGGAGCTGAAATGAGTTAGTCTATTTTTACCCAGGCCATCGATTCTGTGTAAAAGAGTCTGATGAGTCTCTGAAGTCTCCTGGTAATGCCCAATGTAGTCAGTGTGGAGAAGAGGTAGCCCCATTCTACCAAATCATAGACCTTTTCTAAATCCAACATGAGGCAGGCTGCATAGGGCCACTGGGCCGGGGCCACCTTCATCACCCTAGGGAGCCTTTGGACATTTAGAGTGGTGGATCTCCTGGGAATAAAGCCATTTTGATCTGAGTGTACTAGGTGAGGCATGTTCTCCAATAGGCGGGCCTCTATAGAGCATTTTGTAGTCTGTTCCCAGCATTGATATTGGGTGGTAAAAGAGAACCTACATAGGGTCTAAATCAGGCTTGGCAGGGACACCAGCAGCGATTCTCAGAGTGTCTGCGAAAGGCGGCCCTCGGTAAGAGCAGCCTGGTGTAACTCCAGGAGTTCTCGGGCTAGGAGAGACTCATGAGCTTTATAGAACTCAATGGGTAAGCCGCCAAGGCCCGGGGTTTTCTGTGTGACTGCTTCTCTAATGAGCCCCCAGAATTTCCTGGATTGTGAGAGGGGCATGCAGCTCTTCCCTTTCCAAGGGATCAGGGACAGGTAACTCAATGTCATTGAGGAACTCAGCAATGTGTCTGTCAATCCGTGGGGGGGGGGTGGTATAACCTTTGATAATGTGTGGTGAATTCCGAGTGTATGTTCCCTTGACTAGTGAGTGTAGGCGTCGGAGTGTCTTTGATTATGGTGATGGGAGTCGTAGGTGTTGCACTGCGCAGGAGCTATGCTAATAGGCGGCCTGATTTATCTTCTTCGGCATGCATCTTTGCCTGGTATGCTCTAAAGTCAAGGCAACGCAACTGTTCTGTCAAGTGGGCGTGGTGCTCTAACACCTCGGTTAGAGCATGCTGTTCTGCAGGGTTTGACCTAGCTGCCACTCCTAGAGTCCCCAGCGATGCCTCAGTCTGCACTTAGTCTCTGTGTATGCCTGCTCTAGCCCCCACCGCGGTCCACATGCACCTCTAATTACCACTGTTAGTGCCTTACATTTGATTTGCTTGGAGGTGGCTGATCTCCAATTATCTTCAAAGTAATGTGTTTTGACCGCTCGCGTCTCCAGCCTAAAGGCCTGATCCTCTAGCATGATCAGCTGCAACCACCATGTGGGGACAGGGGGTGCAGTGTTCCCCATGCGAGGTGCATCTGCAGCAGGTTATGATCAGAGAGTGTTTTCCCCAGGCATTCTGCACCTTTTACCTGCACCTGCAGAGTAGAATGGCAGAGAATGTGGTCCAACCACACATGTAGCTCATGTGGGGCAGAATAGTGGGAGTATTCCCTGAGCCCCAGGTTCATGGAGGGACCAATGAGTAAGCCACTGCTTAAGGCAGGTGGAAGCTGACACTACCGGAGAAACTGGGAATGCGGATCAAGGACATAATTAAACCCCATGTCCCCCCTGGAAGAATCCAGAGTATATGGGCCCATCGAGTTAGGATAAGGGAAAGGTGCACCAAGAATGCCGAGTGTGCTGTATTCGGCACACATATGCTCTCCAATAGTAGGGGTCTACCATCAAGTTGGCCCTCCACCAGGACATAGCGCCACTCTGTGTTCACATCCTCAGTTATTTTCCAGAATGGGACCACCGGTCGGATCCAGATGAGCGCTTCCCTTGCAAAACCAGAATATGTAGTTCTGTAAAATTACCCTCTCCAGCGCTTTTGCAAGTGATTCTCTTTGCATTCAGCAATATGTGTTTCTTGGAGAAGCGCTATCTGCACTCCTCTTCTCCTGATGTATTGCTGCACTGCGTGTTGTGCCCTTACCCACCTTGTGCGTTGTACCCTTGCCCCAAATGTTGCAAATTAGCAACCAGATCTTAGCCATACCAATGTGCAGAACAGGGGAATCAGAAAGGAGGTGGGAGGGGGCCAGGTCAGCATGGAGAAAAGAGGAGAGGGGAGGACACCAATAACTCACCCACACGCATCATTCCCTGGAGGGGA
Source organism: Pleurodeles waltl (assembly GCF_031143425.1). NCBI lineage: Eukaryota > Metazoa > Chordata > Amphibia > Caudata > Salamandridae > Pleurodeles > Pleurodeles waltl. The sequence goes on from NC_090445.1 coordinate 226,108,482, forward strand.
AAGAACCATAATTTGCTTGGTCCACTCTCTTTGTATGACCTGTGTAACAAAAATTGGTAAAGACCCCTTCAACTCTCAACCCAAGGCGGTCCCCAAATGGGCAACTACCCAAACTGTTTATCAAAAATCCAATCATTGGGAAGCTCTAAATCACTCTCACATGTACCAATGTCATCTCGGGGGAGCATGTAGAGGGGGCGGTATATGTGCCTTATGGAGTCAGACCCCAGCTACTGAAAGCTTAAAGAGCAAACAAGGAAAAAGGGTGGAGGAAAAGGCAGAACAGAGCCATTTCTTCACTGCAAAAAAAGGTAGTTTATAAAATGTGGAATCACTGGGGGACAAGGTGTTAGTTGCCATCTCCCACATCAGCTGTAGTCTGGCAGTCTTACGACCCTGACAGGGTATAGTCTCCCATGGTGAAGAAGCCATGCATGGAGATGAGTCAGCACCCACTGCTGTAGTTCTTAGAGGTGGAGTTTTGCTGAAAGCTGACCATGTCATTACCCTTTAAGAGTCAAAGTGTTTAGATCATGTTGTCAGCTGTCTGTAGAGTTACGTCTGAGAGGACCAAGGATAGAGCACTACTTAGTGAGGCTTGTGAGTCCTCTGAGAGGGTGCCATCAGTAGCTCTTGGCGTTGGGGAGCGCCGCTCAGTCCACCAGGAAATAGCTGTAGACAGTGCCTGGGACTAGTCTTCTTTCGCCTGTTCCGGTGTAGGGCTTCCACTAATCTGTGCAGTTCCATGATCCTGATTCTGACTTCTGCCTCTCCTCATGGGGTCTGTCTGCTTGCGGCCATGTTGACAGCAGAAGTGGGGTTCCCACATCAAATCAGCACTGCTCCACCCAGTCCCAGGAAATTGTGGGTTCGGTGAACCCACTGGCCATAACCTTCAGCTTATCTGGGAATAGTGGCAAATATCTTAGACCTTCACACCCAGGAATGAGACTCTATGACGTTGTTCCATCGCACGGTAATTCAGAGATTTATTCACGTGTTTTCATACAGGATTGGACCAGCTGTTTGGGTCACTTGAAGTATTGTTTCTTGTACGGGTAATTCATCACTCTAGTCACCACAAGTCTAGTGGGGGCTCCCACTGGCAGTATATGTGCTGGAACTTGACGGACGCATTCAACTAGGAAGTGTGAGGACAAATTGGCAGGCTCCATCACTCGGACCAGCCAAGCCTCAAAGAACTGCACTGGATCCAACCCCTCTGCTCCGTCAGGCACACCTACAATTCGAATATTGTTTCGGCAGGACCACCCTTCAGAGTCTTCCTCTCTGCTTTCACGTTCCTGAACTTTAGCAGTGAGAGATCAGACTTTGATTCGAGTTCAGATAGCCTGTGTCAGAGATCCCTCAGAAATCCCATTTCAATTGCTGCTGCATTGAACCTGCCACAGAGTTCCTGCTTAGTGTCAGCGATTGCTTATATTATCCAGCTTCGTCTAGTGGATGTCACTGACAGTTCCTAAGGCCTTGTCTCTGAGTCTGGACAGTAAGTCGCTTTCACATACTGGCGCCCCATAGGTTGGGGGCCTTTGCCACCTCTTCTCCACATGATGTGGCAGGTGTTGCCCTCCCGGAGTCTGGAGGTAGCCAATCACCCTCCGGTTAGAACCCCTCTACAGGGGTAGTCTGTACCAATGGTGTTTACAACGCTCCCCGACCCCTAGCCAACCCGGGGTGGCCAGTTAAAGTGGCATCTAGGTGATAGGGCGACAGCGCAATCCAGGTGGAGTCCCTTCTGCCGGTGGAGAAGCACTCTCAATCCTTGCACTCCCCACTCTCTCCCGGGTCAGTTATCTCACCCCCCTCCAAGTAAATGAACAGTTCTTTATTGTGAGCGAATGTGTGCGGGAGCCCCACTGTTTAATGATAATGGGCCAAAGCCATGTTGGGACACGCCTTACCCTTCATGTCCCAACAGAACGGGGTGCGAAGAGTGCATAACCAGTCCAGTCTCTTCCACGATTCAGCTTCAAGATACTGTAAGGAGGGGAGAAGATTGGTGGAGCCTCTAACGCCGATCACTCTTTTGGTTGGCCTTTTATCCAGTAAATCCCATTTCTGGTTTCTGTGGGCCTTCAGCAAGGAAACCTTCGCCGCAGGCGCAAAATGATGCTCTATTGAGATCTGCTGTCGTTACTAAGGAGTAATTAATCAGTAGTGCGTGTTGGGACCACTACCACTCGCCTCTCTGGAATCCAAAGTCAGGCCTCTAAATGTTGGACAGGTTCAGCAGTACCCAGTCCTTCGATGATCGTGGGGGCTAGCCACCTATCAGGCTTAGGTCAGAGGGTTGCAGACTGCCAAACACCCCCTGCACATATCACCAGTCTGCATATCACTGTTCCAAGGGAGTGGGGGGGAAGGGACCTCTCAGGTACTTTGTCTATACAACGGCTATCTCTGTGGCTTCTGGCATGCTCCCCCGGTCACTGACATGGGTACAGGTGGGGGATCTACTCCAATTGCGCACAGCACTCAACTTCATACCAGGTGCAGCACTGCAGTCCACCAATGCTCATGAGGGCCTTTTCTTTCACCGGCGCAGCACCGATGTCGACTGATGTTTGGGAGTTGTGCAGCTCAGCCCCTTGGGCATACGGGCTACTCACTGCGGCTCCCCACTAAGTCCTCCTCCAATGCCTCTTTGCCAAGGACCACGTTCACCCACTTCGGGGGCCCTTGTTCCTTCTGTCAAGGCCCCTCCCTTTTTCGCCTCTACTCAGCGACTCCGGTGGTCGGTCTTCGACATCACTCCATGTCAACTGCCCAGCCATGATGGGCAAACCCATCACGCCTGATCGCTGCTCCACAGGGAAGAGCCAGCACTGTGTCCGTACTGTATCCTCGTTACCTCTTACTCTGATCTCCTTTTTGGTCTGGCTCTGTTCCGTTCACAGGGACCAAAACTTTTTTCCCCCAGGCTACCACTGACTATATATGGGTCTAGGCCGCAGTGTACCAATGAGCCATTATATTCAGACTCCAGCATCCCAATTCTTGATCAACAACACTGCTACAACTCATGCCTTAAGGTAACTATAACTAGCCCCTCTGCCATGCACAGTTTTTTTATTAATAGTTTTGCAAAAAATGTTACAGTGGTATCATCAATGATGTTATTAAATATGTCATGATTGCTGTAATATCTGGGGTAATTAACAAGGCATGGCAAGGGCCCGAGTTATAGTTACCTTAGTGCACAAGTTACAGTTGCTTTAGATAACTCTAACTATAACAGGTGAATTTCACTGGTTTGGTATGTTTGAAATGTAAGCCTAACTAAAACATCCCTGTAACCTTTGGATTTTACTTGAATATCTATATTTA